>NC_056728.1:258046162-258744451 GCF_019279795.1 Protopterus annectens
GCCGATCCCCACTATAGTGCTTCTGCACCTGAAAAGCTGAATCTGCAATGACCGAATACCAATATGCATTCGCTCATTGCAAATTCGGACCATTTTTTTTGACATTCTGTAATTTTAAAAGTGCACTTTCGACCTTCTTGGAATTGAACTTGTGCATATCAGTAATATGTGTAAACCCAGGGATCAGATAAAAAGTCTTTTAGTTGCAGCTTAAATGAATGAATGAATGTTGTACATTACCTTGACTGGTTCAGTGAATGTATTCCAGACTTGTACTTCACTGTACGAGTACAGATTTTGACCTCAGTTTTTGTAAGGCTTACAGATGTCAAGTAGATTTTTATCAGATCATCGAAGGGGACAATTTGGGAGGGTAGGGGTGGGAAAATTTACTTACAGCTAGGCAAGAAGTGGGATTAAATATAATATTATACGTTAAGAGAAGTTGAGTGTAATGTAGTTGGTAGGATAATTCTAGCCAGTTTACAGTTTGTAGAGCATAGCAGTGATGTGTACTTTAACTTGTATTAGCTCCAAATCTAGCTACCTTGTAACACTGTTTTAGTTTACATTTTAGGGTGGTCTGATGGTTAGTCAAGATGGGAGAACCACATAATAGAGAGAGGGGAGTGGATATGCAGTGGCAAGGGTGACTCTGATGGATGCAGTAAGAAGTTTTTTGGCTCTATATAGCATTCCCAGTTTTTTTTTTTTTTTGCTCTGTATGTGGAGGTCATATTTGAGGTCACCTACTGCAACCCCAAGAAGTTTTGTATGGGTCATTACTTCAAATTGCATATTGTTTAGGGGTGTAATTTTAAAGTCATGTGTGACAAAAGGCGGCACTGCCAGCACAGCTAGCTGGAATTTTGTAAGTAATTATATGGAGCATTTCTCCCCGGGCCTCCGCTGAAAACAGGCTCTGTGGAACCTAGTCGGACTTTCCCGGTCAACAAATGATAAATAAAAAAATAAATAAATAAAATGTCATTTGTGAATATCCAATTAATGTATACAAGATGTTTGTATTACAAATGTATTAAAAGTGTATGCCTTGTGTATATCAAACTTCTCTGTACATACGTTTGTGTTGAAAAGGTATTTGTAAAGTGCTTGTGCTTAAAATTTATCCACAGTGTGCCCTACTGGAAGAGAACAGAAATGTACATGCACTATTGTAACTGTCTAAATGTACATATATTGTAACAGTGGAAACTGGAATACATGACGTTCACCTCAGTCCAGCAAACTTTAGAAAAACATCTGAAATTAAATTGCTTTATAGGCTAGTCCATAACGATGTTTCAATGCAGCTAGAGAGACAAAGTCTGTACTAGGAAGCTTTCTTATTGTCTTTGGGATGAACTAATTGCTACATTGGAAGCACGAAGCAATGCAATTGTTTTAGGACTTCCTGCACCTGCCAAAGATTTGAGCAAAAGCCCTTGTATTTGTATTTTTACAAGTAGATGCTAAATACTGCCAATTTCAACAATGGGGGTTTTGCCTGGGAACTAGAAGTCAGATGACCAGAAATTAAGTCATTCTGCAAGCTATCCCAGCAGTAATATTTTAATTATTATTTTGAGAAGTCTCTTAGTGAGAGAGAGCATTCTGCATCGTCTTGGACCGGACAAAAAGAAGCACCATTCACTACATCTGCCTTGCTCTAAGTTATTAGGGTATAGTAACTCTCTTAGATACAAGTCAGGAATACAGTGAAGCTTAGTTTAGATTTTTTCATTATTTGTGTGAGCCTGTACTGCAATATTATTTCAAATATTCCCTGTGGTTTTGAACTCTGATGTCGCTGTGAATATACATTTAAAATTGTCTTGTTCTTTTATTTATTATTAAATATATTTAAACCTTTCATCGTGGCTCATATTTGTAGAAGATATTTAAGTTTTGAGTACTTGCATATTTATTTGGTGACAATGTGTGGGCCACTCCTAATAGCCTTGCTCTTGGTCAAACTACTGTTTGTATTAATATTATACAGTAAAATTGGACACCCTTTGTTAAGAGCCATAAAGTAGCTGATAAGGAGTGACTAGTGGCAGTGGTAACTACCCTATAGTCTGGGCAGAAGGGGGCATAGCTGGTAAACTTGTGCCACCCTTTCCCAGATATATATATATATATATATGTGTGTGTGTGTGTGTCTGTGTGTGTGTGTGTGGGTGCAAATCAAACCTCAAAGAGTGTGTGTGTCAGCTGTTCGGGCAGGGACACGAAGTACTGGTTGGACACAGGATGCTGGAGGTCTTTACTTGGTCACTCAGCTGAGATCTCAACTCTCTACAGCTGTGCCAGTGGGGAGTCTTATTGGGGATCTGGAGAAAGTGTGAGAAACCAGTCCCGGACTGACTATGGTCTTCGTGTGTTCTTAAGTTAGATTGCACTTGATGCAGAGAGCTGCATCTGGAAATACTGTGCGCGCACCTGTTATCCTTCCAGTGAATGTCCCCCCACAGCTGGCAGTAGTGAGGACTGAGGCTCCTTGATTACTGGTCCAGTGGTGGGTCATCAAATCATATTTTTTTTCATGGGTAAGTGATTTGGGGAAAATAAAAGGAGTTTGGTTTTCCTTGGATTAAGAAGGAATTTGTAGTTACAAAGCCAGTTTTCAATAGAGTTAAAGGTATGCTTATTAATCTTTACTTAATTTTTTAGACTGTCTGAAAAGCAAGTGGGTGGAGTCATCTGCATATTGTATAACAGATGCCTGCTGTACAGAAAAATGAAGATTGTCTAGACAGATATTAAAGAAAAGAGGACAAAGAATAGAGAAAGGGTGGTGCTACGACAACTAATTACTAAACCATCGTAGGTTGTGAGATGCCCATTGTGGATAACCGCAACAGGAGTTTATTATGAGACAGTGTTGAAAGTTTTTGATAAATCTTGGAAAAAGAAAGATGAGTTTACCTCTTCTTCCTGGCTTTATTTGTGTTACCTATAAAGCTGGGAGGGGGCAGTTGTCATGTTATGGCCAGGTTTAAGTAATGCTTATTAATTGTTTGTTTACATTTATGGACACATTTATTTGAAATGAACCTTTCTAGTGCTTCATCTAATGCAAATAATGCAAAGGCTTTTTGAATAGTCTAGCTAACTGAGTTCAGAGTGACTACAATGATTCAGGGTTAAATTTTGACAGATTACGAGTATTTTTGTATACTTATGTTTTTACTGTGGTGTCTTCATTTACCCATCTTGTACTTCTGTAGACTTGTTTGGCATGGTAATTAGTAGTACTTCTGACAGAATATGTAGGACAGTGACCACTAAGGAATTCAGGAAGGGTTCCTGATGCAGTGTAGTTGCAAAGATCAGAAACCACATACAGTCAAAAAGACAGACTAGTGCCTTGGGATTTGTTTCAATGAGTAGGAGAAGTAATAGGATCATAGGAAGTTATTAGGCTAATGGCCCTAGGGCCCTTACAAGCCTAGCCAAGTTCTCACCTTTATTTTCAGGATCAGCATCTACTGTCCCTGCCCAAGAGGGACACAGGTGGAACCCCACCTGGGGTGAATTTATGGTCACCCATCCAATCGTCCAGACTGCATTTGAAGAGGGCCAAAGAGGTGCTCTGTTTGACATGAAGTGAGAATCTGTTCCAAAGGTGTGGTAACCTTTGAGAGACAAATCTGTCCTTCCAGCAGGTTTTATTAATGTCACATACCAGGTTAAGATCTTTAGAGCGAGTAACCCATGTACCATTTGACTTTCGGTATATGAAGCATTTTCAACAATGCAGGGTCAGAAACTGCCTTATATGCCAGGCAGACATCACCTCTGAATAGTCTGCATGAAACTGAATAAAGTGACAGTGATTTCAGACGATCCCCATAGGAGAGATGGTGAAGACCTTGAATTTTTCTTGTGAGGAAAGTACAGTTTTGTACCTACCATAAATGTAGATGTTCGAGTGCTAATACAGCTGCAGTCTTAACAGATGGGTTCTCCTGCCGTCAGGCGGGTCCTCGGCCAGCCAAATTCCAAAGTGTAGGTCCGGCGTCGGTTGTCGTCGCTTCTTCCCTGATGGCAGTGCGACAGGGGTATAAAAGAACCAGCCGACACCATTTTCTTCAGTTTTTCTTGCCCCAGATGTCAGGTGCCCCCAGAAGGAAGGCAAAACATAAATTTATGCAGTAAAGCAAATGCAATATAATCAAAAAACAGTAGTAGCAAGCAAATACACCATAAAAGAATACCCCATTGAAGTTGTATGAGGAGGTGTTAGCCATAAGGCCTGTCCCAAGAGGGGAAGGAGGGAGGGAAACCTGGACTGCAGCAGTATTAGCACTCGAACATCTACATTTATGGTAGGTACAAAACTGTACTATGTTCATCGTGCATACAGCTGCAGTCATAACAGATGGGTAGAATCCCAAAGCTAATAAAGGGGTGGTAGGCACTAAGTGGAACTTGGTGGAGCCAGGATGCCCTGCAAGACTGCAGTGGCAAAGCCCGCTCCAGTTTTGGAGTATAATGGTAGGTGATAGTGCTTGGAGAAAGTATGAACAGAACTCCAAGTGGCTGCTTCCAAAATATCTTTGGTAGGAACCCCCCTGAGGAAAGCAGCAGAGGTAGCTGTGGCCCTTGTGGAGTGAGATCTGATGCCTGTAGGTACAGTTTTACCATGAAAGGAGTAACAAAAGCGTATGCAGTGAGCTATCCATTTTGAGATTGTCTGTTTGGAAATAGGCTTCCCTTGAGCACCTGTAGCATAGGACACAAAGAGTTGCTCTGATTTTCTGAAAGGCTTTGTTCTGTCCAAATAATAACGGAGCTGTCTGTGAATGTCCAAGGAATGTAGTAGCCTCTCCCCTTTGTTTTGTGGATTAGGGTAAAACGTTGGTAAGTGGATAGCCTGATTCAAGGCTACCCTGGATACTACCTTTGGCATAAATGAAGGATTGGTTCGTAAGGAAACTCTGTCCTGATGGAAAATGATGAAAGGCTGCACAGCCATGAGGGCTTGTAGTTCCGAAACCCTGCGTGCTGAGGTGATAGCTAGAAGGACGGCTGTTTTCCATGACAAATATTGCAGATCTGTTGAAGCAGCTGGCTCAAAAGGAGGCAGGGTTAGTTTTTCTAGAATGAAATTAAAGTCCCAAGCTGGTACTGGTTGCTTCCTTGGGGGTTTTATATTCTTAGCCCCTCTGAGGAACTGTCTTAAGAGAGGGTGAGAGAATAAAGGAGGATCAGTGTTGTATTCTGCAGAAATGGCTGAGGCATGGATTTTGATGGAGGAGAATGAAAGTCCACTGCTTAGCAGCTCGGCTAGGTACTGTAGTATTTGAGGTAAATTCAGTATTCCAGGATTCTGACCCTTTTTCTGATTCCAGACACAAAACCGTTTCCATTTTGCGGAGTAGGCTTTTCTAGTAAAAGGCCTTCTAGCCTCCAAAATGACATCCTGCACCTCCTTGGAGAGTAGGGTCTGCTGTAAATTTAAGGAATTCTCCATGTGGCTAGATTGAGTGTTTTCAGCTGACTGTGAAGAGTTTTGAAGTTGTGCTGAGTCAGTAGAAGAGGCATTAGAGGCAGGATCCATGGTGGGGAATGCGTCAGGCTCTTCAGGAGTGGGTACCAGTGTTGTCTTGGCCAGTCTGGAGCAATGAGAATCATCTTTGGTCTGTCTGCTCTGGCTTTTAATAGAACGTTGGCCAGCAGTGGAAGAGGTGGAAAGGCATAAACCGTCATTGTTGTCCAACTGAAAGAGAGTGCGTCCACTTTCCAGGCCTGTGGATGAAAGGTCTTTGAGCAGAATTTTGTCAATTGGTAATTTCTGTGGGTGGCAAAGAGATCTATGTCTGGCCTTCCCCATGCTTGAATTATCATTGTAAACACTTGAGGATGCAACTTCCATTCGTGTGGATCTGTCATATTTCTGCTCAGGTTGTCTGCCAGTGTGTTTTCCTTCCCTGGCAGGAATTGTGCTTGAAGTTGGATTTGCAATTCCAGAGCCGTGTTCCAAAGGGACATGGCTAGTCCGCACAGGGGATAAGAATGAGTTCCTCCCTGTTTGTTTATGTACCACATCACTGTGGTGTTGTCTGTTCTTATCAATAGCTGCCCTGGATGCAGTAGGTCTTTGAAAGCCATAATAGCATTTATTACTGCTAGCATTTCCTTTTGATTGATGTGTAGGTGCTTTTCTTTTTGTGACCATTTGCCCTGAATGCACCGATCTGTCATGTGCGCCCCCCAGGCGTAGTCCGAGGCATCTGTTGTGATGACTTGATTTGCTTGAGGCTTGCAGAATGGGAGATCTATGTTTCTTTGGCATGCTTGAGCCCACCACAGAAATTCCTTTTGAAGACATGGAATCAGTGGTATGATTGTTTCCAAACTGTGGCTGTGTTGAGACCATAAGTTTTTAGGTACCATTGAAGTTTCCTCATATGCAGCTTTGCACATGGGATTAGCAGGATGCAAGATGCCATAAATCCCAGAGCCTGCAGGATTTTCCTTGCAGTCAGCCTGGTGAAGGTTGCCAGTTTTCTGAAGTACTGAGTTAATTGCCCTTGTTTCTCTGGCGTGAGGTAGGCCATCTGGGTGTTTGTATCCAAGCTGGCACCCAGGAAAATTATTGTTTGAGAGGGTATTAGTCTTGACTTCTTTTTGTTGACTGTGTATCCCAGAGATTTCAACAACGTTATTACAAACGCCAGGTGTTTCAGAAGAGTGTGTTAGCTGTCCGCTTGGATCAGGCAGTCATCCAGATATGGATATATTTGTATCCCTTGAAGTCTGCAGAAGGCAATTACTGATGCCAGGCATTTCGTGAACACTCTGGGTGCAGTAGATAAGCCAAAGGGCAATGCAGAGAATTGATAATGGGATGAACCTGCAAGAAATCTGAGGTATCTTCTGCAATCTTGTCTGATTGGGACATGCAGGTATGCCTCCTTGAGGTCCAATGTCACCAGCCAAGACTCCTTGCCCAGCATGGGAAGAAGCTGCTGTAATGTGAGCATCTTGAACTTTGGTACGAGTAAATATGTGTTTAGGATGGATAGGTCCAAAATAGGTCTCCAATCTTTGCCCTTCCTTGGCACCAGGAATAGTCTGGAATAAAAACCTTGACCCTGTTCTTGTGCAGGTACCTCTTGAATAGCTTTCATGTCCATGAGATCTGAAATTTGTTTTGTGCCTCTGCCCTTTGATTGTGTGGCAGGTTTGGCATGCCTCTCATTTTTGGAAGGGTGTGAAAGTGGAATCTGTAGCCTCTGTCTATAATGTCCAGGATCCATTTGTCTTTTGTGACAATATGCCAATTTTTCAAAAATAATGCCAGTTTTCCACCTAAAGGTGCTGCCATTTGAGCCTTGCTTGGCATGCAAAGGGGAAAGTCATTGGGTCTGCTTTCTGAATGGCTGTGAACTATCCTCACCCCCTCTTGGTGTAGGTGTTTGCCATTGTTTGCCTCTAAATGATCCTTGAGATTGCCCTCTACCTCTCGGGCGCCTGTATCTACCTCTTTGAGGTTTGTCTGTGGCTGGAAAGGACAGATTTTTTGAAGGCCAATTTCTACTGAAACGTGGCGGTTGTACCTGTAGGAAATCTTTCACTGTTTGCATTGATTTTGCCTTTTCCTCCATTTTCTTTAGTACCTCCTCAGCTTTAACACCAAACAATACATCTTTTTGAAGAGGTGCATCTAGTAATTTAGCTTTGACTTGATCTGGTAAGGTTTGCCCTTTGAGCCAAGCATGTCTACGTATGACTGATCCTGTAACAGCAGCTCTACAAGAGGCCTCTAAAGCATCAAAACCACATTGCAAGGTATGTTTACCCACTTGCTCTGCACTATGCAACAAATCCTGCAACACCTTCAAGTCTGGTTGTTCAGGTTGTGACATTTTGCTTTTCAACTGAGATAACAAAAACTGTTGATACTTTAACATATGGAACTGACAGTTTAATGCCCTCATTGTTAAAGTGGCTGAGGTGTATACCTTTTTCCCCCACCTTTCTAAAGCTCTGGAATCTCTCTCTCTGAAGGTAATGGATTTTTGGCAGTGGAGGCCTTAATTCTGTTGGGACCCTGTGAAATAGTTTCTGGGTCAGCCACATGGCTTTTGTATAGGAATTGGTGTGAATCAGGCACCCGGTAATACCGGTCAGGCTTGACTGGAGCTGGAGGTAAAGAATCTGGGTTAAGGCTGGCCTCTAAATACACATCATCTAATATGTCTAGGACAGGAGGTATAGCCAGAGGCCTGTGCTGAGGGAGCAAGAAGAAATCCCTGTCCTTTTCTTGGAGTCTGAGTACTCTTGGCCTTCCCAGTGGAAGTGTTCCCTCAAGGTATGCAAGGTTTCCCCAAAAGAGTAATCCTCAGGGGGGGAGACAGAGGGAATGGACTCCTCTGCATCAGAATCTTCGAAAGGGGAGTAAGAATGTTCCTGGTCCTCAGAATGCTCTGAAGTAATGGAGGCCTGGTCTGAGGAAAGGTATTCTTCCTCCACTCTGGGCCTTTTGTCCGGGGGGGGGTTGAGAACCCCTGATAAGAGTAATCAAATCCTCAGCCATTTTGAGCATCTGCTTTTTAGGCATGGGGCCTTGAGAGGGGCCCTGTGGAGCTTGTCTTTTAGAATGCATGGCTGCTTTAGATTTAGTGCAAGTCTTAATGGAAAAAGAAGAAGAAGGCCTGAAGACACCTTGAGAGGTGGCAGGCCTGTCTGAACTCTGAGTATCCCCGCCAAGAGTGACTTCGGTATCTGTAGTCGGGGTGTGGGCCGAAGAGCCTGCGACCTCAGGCACAGAAGACACCGCTAATGAGGTGTCATCGGTAGTCAGGGGCTGCGTAGGCGCCTCGCTGAGAACCGGAGCACATGTAGTCGGCTTTAGCGTGGTGTCGGTAGAAGTCGCGGACCTCGTATGTCGGTCCTTATCTTTACGTCGTTTACTCAAAATTGGAGTCGGAATATCCGACGACATGTTGTAATTAAACTTTTTGCCAAAATAGTGTTGGGCTAACTCCGCCCGACGCTTAATAGTGCGTCTGTTGAATGTAGCACAAAAACGACAGGCCGAGACGTCGTGGTCTGGGCCTAAGCAAGGTATACAGAGGGAATGGAAATCCTTATGCGGTATTTGCTTCCCACATGAAATGCAATTATTAACTTTGTCTGACATCGGTCTGAGGCAAGAAAAGTTTCCCCAACGGGGTACTTGGCTTTCTAGAAGTCTTCGGTTGAAAAATATTCGTAATCTCAGGAGCTGGCCGACCGGCACTTGCGAACTGCTTCTGCTTCGGGCACCGCGCGGCAAGAAAGACTGAAGAAAATGGCGTCGGCTGATTCTTTTATACCCCTGTCGCACTGACGTCAGGGAAGAAGCGACGACAACCAACGCCAGACCTAGACTTTGGAATTCGGCCGACCGAGGACCCGCCTGACGGCAGGAGAACCCATCTGTTATGACTGCAGCTGTATGCATGATGAACATCATTTGTGGTTTCTCCAGTAGCTGCAGGTGCCTAGAAAGGTAAATAACCAAAAGGGGCGTAGTACTCTATTATTGGTCTGATGAAGGAAAAGCAGAGGGAGGTTATAACTTCTTTTTTCTGGAAGCAATACCCTTACATATGAGACGAGCAATATAGAATGCCCTTCTTACCACTGTGGAGACTTGGTGGTCAAAGGTAAGGTTGCTGTCAACCTGTGTACCCATGTCTCTCACCACTGAGTGCATACTTAAGGTGTTACTATTGATGTGGTAGTTAGCAGGAACATCACTTTTAGCAAAAGGAATGATGATACTTTTTTTGCATTGAGTTTAAGGCCATGAGTTTGGCACCAATCATTTGTTTGTGTAAGACCCTCTTGTAGGATGTTGACATCATTTGGAGATTCTATGACTGCTCCCAGATTATCTGTCATCAGCAAACTGTCAGCCACAGGCCTTTAGTTTTTGCTTGTACTTCAGAGAAATAGACTCCAAACTGTAGAAATCCCAGGACTGATACTTGTGGAACACCACTGGTTGCAGGTCTGCTGTTGGAGGTGGATTCCCCTATTTTGACTACATGAGTTCTATTAGTGAGCCAGTTAACAACCCATCTAACAATATAAGGGTTGATACCTAGCTGGGTGAATTTGTTAATGATGCCTGAGTGGGGGACAGTGTCAAATACCTTGGCTAAGTTCCAGGTAGGCTGCATGCACAGATTTCCCCTCATCCAGGGCCTTGATGACTGTCTCGAAGAAGCCCACCAGGTTTAACAGGCATTTTCTCTCTTTGACAAATCGAAGCTGAGTAGGGTCATGTGTTTGGAAATTACCTATATCTTTGCTGATTAGGTCCATGATGATTCACTCCATGGCCTCGCAGATAAGGCTAGTCAGGCTAATAGGTCTATAGTTCCCAGGGTCAGTGGAAGCACCACCTTTGTGCAAGTGAACAGTGGCGATTTTCTATTCAGCTGGTACAAAGCCAGTGCTTAGACTATGACTGAAAAGAGTACCCAATGGTGTTGCTAAATTCATGTTGGAGCTCATGTAGGACATGGCCTGGGATGTTATCAGGTGTTTTTGGCCTTAGAGAGAGGGCATTTACAACCTGCGTTTTAGAGATAAAAGGTAAGGGACAAATGGTAGGGATGTTATGAGGGTACATGTGGCGGGGAAAGGGTAGTGAAGTTTTCACAGAACCAGTCAGCCAACAGGTTAGCTATGTCCACAGGCTCAGTACATGTGGTATCATTAACTACCAATTCAGCAAATTTGTGCCTTTCCTTTTAAGTTACGGATGTAACCATAGAATGCCTTGTAGTTGTCCTTTGTTGAGGAAGCTAATTTGAACTCGTAGTTTGCTTTGGAGGACTTCACAAGAAGTCTTATTTGCGTGTTTAAGCTGAAGAGAGACTATTTCTAGTTTAGGAGGGCTCTCTCCCTCTTATTTTTAGACAGCAATTTCTTCCTCTTATTGTAAAGCCTGTTAATGGCAGTTGTTCACCAGGCAGGATTGGTCTTCCTTGAGGAGCTTGTTTTGGTCCCATCAGGTACAGGCGAGTCAATGCAGTTAAACAGGTGTTTGTATAAAGCAATGATGTAGAGCTTGGCATAGCTATCAGTTCCATCTGAGGGAAGAGATGCAGTGAAGCTACTTATACCATCCCTTAAGAGGTGCTTTGGAGAAGTTTTTTTTAGTTTAGTTGCTGCAGTGGGGGGGGGGGGGTGATAGTTACTTTGAATGAGGCAGATCTGTGGTCAGATCTCGCCATGGAAGACCTCACAGTAGGGGTGCTACAGTGGTTCCCCATATTGGTGAGAACCAGATCCAGGATGTTGGCACCTCTTGTGGGGGTGTCAATCAGCTGGGTCCAGGGCACTGGAGTTAAAAAGTCAAGAAACCTTTCGGCAAACAAGTTTGAGCATGAGTAATTTACCCAGTCAATGGATGGGTAGTTAAAGTCACCCAAAACCAAACCACGGTGTTTGGATGCATCTTGATAGATTCAAGTAGATCCAAATAGGCAGAATGTGTGTCCTGATTCATGGAGGGGTTCCTGTAGCTGGCAATGACTTAAATAGGTGCCCTATCAACAGTTAATTGCATCTGAAGTGTCTCCAGGGAGTCGTACTATTTAACTAATTTGGAGGAGCATTTATCTTTAAAGAATACTGATACACCACCTCCTTTAGTTTTCACACCTTCAGTATAAGATCTGAATGTGTGGAAGTAGGTGTAATCCAGCATGGCTGGAGTGCTCTCCACAGCCCTGAACCAGGTCTCTGTGACTGCACAAATGTCAGCATCTTTCAAGGTGTGGACAGCTTCCAGTGACTGAAGTTTCCTGTTTAGACTCCTAGCATTTAGCAGCATAACCTTGAAGTTATTTTTAGATGGAGTTTTTACATTGGAAAGTTTGTTGAGACACTGCCTAAAAATGGCACTATGGGGGTGGCAAGAGCCTTAGCCAGTAGCTGAAATCCCAGGGGTGACAGATGAAGACCTTCTCTGGCATAGCATCGAGGTCTGTTGATCATGCTGTCCCAGGCTGACAGATAGTGGACACCCTTAGAATGGCACCAGAAGCTAAGCCATTTAGTGAAGTCAATCATTTTCTGTTTGTATTGAGGCATCATCCTAGGTGAAGGTAAAATGCTGCTTAAGGCTAGGGACATACCTGCCTGAGACGCAAAGTCCAAGAGGTCAGTCACGTCTCTCTTTATATACTCCAGAGAGGTACATCTCAAGTCATTTACACCATCATGGACTATGAGTCATAACAGTACCTGTCGTTGAGAGACTTGAGTGCATGTGTGATATGGCACATCCTGGCACCTCACAGACAGCTGACTGTGACCTTTTCCTTATCCAGCTTGGTTCGAGGGAGATCAGTGTGTCTCACAATGAAATCACCTATGACTGATATGTTTAATTTTGTGTTTTGCCTCAAGGGTTTGACTGGTGAGGCACTGGTGCATGAGCTATTGTGCTCTGCAGACTAAGCATTATGTGTAGTGTGCTTGTGAGGTCTCTGGTGTTTAGGTATGTTTCTGGTGAGGACCTCCACATATGCAGCTATGTGTGATGTGGGTTTGGGTGGAACAGGAGGGTGAGGTGTGCATGCTGGCAACCTGCTCATCGTCATATCTACTGACTGATGTGTGAGAGAGCATGGATTCAAGGTTCTTAATATAGTTGCATCTCTCACACGTTGTGTTTGTGTAGACTAGGAGTACAGGGTTACCAGTAAACATGAGACAGCAGCTACACCGCCTCAGAATGCCCATGTCAACAAAGCTGTTTGCAGAAACTGTGGGAAATTGTCTGTCCATAGTGATAGGAAAATTTATATGATCAATAAAAGAGGTCACACTTAGGAGTGGCTCGTGGGTGAGAGGTGTGCTGCTACCACTGAGGCGAGGCTTGGTGTTCCACCTGACAGTGCAAGCAGGGCTGCGAGAAACCTCTGGAGGACCACAAACAAAGTGCTAAGAGAAAATTTAACAAACAAAACGCCCGTGTCTGTAACCACCAATCGTAACCACCATTATGCGGTAATGCAAAATGGAACACTACACGTAACCAAGTGCAAACATGGGATTTAAATAAAACAAAAAAATACCCTTTTTAACTCAAACTAGTAATAAGAGCATTCTCTCTGAGCTCTATCCAATCACCCTGGATTAGATGGGGCCCAGACAGCACTCTCTTCACAAAAGAGTGCAAAAGGGCCCTTCACCAACAAAGGTGGTTTGAAGTTGATGCTCAGACATTACAAAACAGACCTAGAAATAGCAAACTTGGAACTGTGCAGTGCTACAACTGAACTAGTACTGTGTACAGTAAAATGTGACCAAAAAATACTTCAAACAATTCAAACAGTGGAATGCAAATTAAATGTACAATATTAGAGCAAAAACAGGCATTTATAATAAGCTGTTTGAAGCCATGAAGGTTGATGCCAGTAGACTAGTTATAAGTGAAACACTCAAGCTGATGCTGACATCAACTAAGATTAATATTTCATTGGGAATATTGTGCAAGATCTAGTAAACGATGTCTTCAAGGGTGGATATGTTGTTTCCAGGAGGATATATAGAACAATTATACAAAGCGACTTCCAAGACGGTTATACATTGAGTAACAGCTTAGGTCTAGCTTCCCCAGTGTGAAAACCAAAACCTAACAGAGAAAACCACTGGACCTAGATTTCTGGGTAAATTTCAGTAACTGGCTAGTAAGTGCACTACCCGGATGCCAGGAAAAATAAAATACAGAAGACTTGAAGAAAAATCATCTACGAAGGTGATGAAAAAACACTGACTGGGAAAAGTACTGTAGCTGTTCAGCAAAAACTAGTGCAAGCTCCAGACATGACTTCCAATAACCTACAGGAAAGTATAAGGCAACTCCACACAAACCTAACTAAAATAAATTAAACACTGATGGAGTATACCAACGCAAACAATAATAAATGGCTGGAAAAAAATGGAAGAAGCTTTAAAAAGATATTCAGATCAAGTGATAAAAAGTACAGTTGTGTACACTTACCATAAATGTAGAAGTTCAAGTGTACTCACTGTTGCAGTCATTACATTTGGTTAATCTGCTGGCAGGTTGCCCTCAGTCGGCCTGATTAACAAAGTCTTGGGTCCTGCGTCGGTTGCTGTCCCTTCTTCCATGATGTCAGGTCATCAGGGGTATAAAACATGCAGCCGACGCCATTACATCAGTTTTTCTTGCCCCAGATGTCAGGTGCCCCCCAAATGGGGAGCCAAATATTTAAGTAATTTAAAACACAAAAATATACCTCCAAACAAAAGCAAATACACCAAAAAGGCTTTTAAGCATAGTAAAGGAAAGTAGAGGTATTGTACGAGAAAAACAGGGGGTCGGAGGGAGGATAACTAAAACTGCAACAGTGAATACACTCGAACATCTACATTTATGGTAAGTGTACACAACTGTACTATGTTCTTCGTGTTTCACTGTTGCAGTAATTACATTTGGGTAGATTCCCAAAGCTATGGTTGGGAGGATGGATTTGTACAGCATTTGGACCAGCTATAAGGCCCTGCAGGACAGCAGTGGCAAAGCCAGCTCTGGATTTAGAGAAGAAAGGTAAATGGTAATCTTTGGTGAACGTATGAACTGAGCTCCAGGTAGCAGCTTCTAGAATGTCTCTGGTAGGAACACCTCTGAGAAAGGCTGTAGAAGTAGATGCAAGCCATGGTGGAATGAGATCTGATCCCCTGGGGGATAGTTTTACCATGGTGCATACAGCAGAATCGAATACAATGGCTTATCCATTTGGAAATAGTCTGCTTTGAAATAGCCTTTCCTTCTGCCCCTGCAGTAAATGCCACCAGTAGATGTTCAGATTTTCTTAGAGATTTTGTCTTGTTTAAGTAAAATCTAAGTTGTCTGTGTATACCCAATGAAAGCAGTATCTGCTCCCCCTTGTTCTGTGGATTGGGAAAGAAAGTTGGCAAATTGTCTGATTAAGAGCCACAATGGACACCACCTTAGGCATGAAGGATGGGTTGGTCCTGAGAGACACCCTGTCCGCATGAAAAATAATGAAAGACTCCACTGCCATAAGGGCCTGTAATTCAGAAATCCTTCAGGATGAAGTGACTGCTAAAAGCAAAGCTGTTTTCCAGGAGAGAAATGTTAGGTCTGCAGTAGCAGCTGGCTCGAAAGGAGGGGGAGTGAGTTTTTCCAATATAAAACTGAGGTCCCAGGCAGGGGTTGGAGCTCTCTTGGGTGGTCTTAAGTTTTTGGCCCGTCTGAGATGCTGCTTTAGCAGAGGATGAGAGAAGAGGGGAGGTTCTGTGTTGTAATGTGCTGAAATGGCTGAGGCATGGATTTTTATGGAAGAAAAGGACAGGCCCTTGTGAAGCATCTCAGTTAAGTATTGTAAAATCTGAAGAATATTGGGCACTGCTGTGCTTATCCCTTGTGATTGATTCCAGCCACAGAATCTTTTCCATTTGTCAGCATAGGTTTTTCTAGTACTAGGCCTTCTTGCCTCCAAAATGACATCCATCACAGGTTTACTCAGGGATGCTAAGGGTGAATTTAGGTGATTAGCCACGCTGCAACATTCAAAGTTTGGAGCCGAGTGTGCAGAATTTGGTTGTTCTGCGGAGCAGGTGCCATGGTGGAAGGTGCAACACATTGCGCAGGAGTGGGTATCAGTGTTGGCGGTGCCAGTCTAGAGCAATCAAAATCATTTTTGATTTGTCCTGTTTGACTTTTAGTAGAACTTTGGAGAGCAGAGACAGAGGGGGAAACATAAGCTGATAGGTTTTTCCAGATGAATGATAGAGCATCCACTTTCCAGGCTTTTTTGTGATGAGTTCTTGTGCAGAATTTTCCAACTGAAAGTTCTGGGGTGAGGCAAAAAGATCTATTTCTGGACTCCCCCATTTGCATGTCAACATGTTGAAAATCCGTGGTTCCAGTTTCCATTCGTGTGGGTCCATGAGATTTCTGCTTAGTTCGTCTGCCAGAGTATTCAGTTTTCCTGGCAGGAATTGAGCTTGTAGTTGTATCTGATAGGTCAAGGCCGTGTTCCACAATGCCATGGCTAGTCTGCAAAGGGGGTAAGAGTGTGTACCCCCCTGCTTGTTTATGTACCACATAAATGTGGTGTTGTCTGTCTTTATCATTAATTGCCCTGGAAGAAGGTAGTCCTTGAAGACTGTCAGTGCATTCTGTACAGCTAGCATCTCCTTTTGATTGATATGAAGGTGCATTTGATTTGGGCTCCATTTGCCCTGAATGCACTTCCCTGCCAGATGAGCCCCCCCCAAGCATAGTCTGATGTGTCTGTAGTTAGGGTTTGGGTGGCAAGGGGTGGAGTGAATGGCAGTCCCTTGTTTTGGTGGCAGGCCCTTGCCCACCATAGGAACTCTAGTTGCAGGCAAGGTATGATAGGAATCATGGTTTCCAGGCTGTGACAATGTTGACTCCATAAACCTTTTAAGTACCACTGAAGTTTCCTCATATGCAGTCTTGCATATGGAATTAGAAAAATGCAGGAGGCCATGAACCCCAAGGCTTGCAGAATTTGTCTTGCAGATAGCAGGGTTTTTGTGGCCACCTGTTTGAAGTAAGTTACCAAATTAATTTTCTTTTCTGGAGTTAGGTAAGCCATCTGGGCAGTTGTATTCAAGCTTGCACCCAGGAATGTAATTTTTTTTTTAGAGGGTACCAAGTTGTGATTTATTTTCGTTTATGGTGTACCCTAGACAAGTTAGAACCCTTTTTACAAACGCCAGATGTTTTAGAAGAATGTCCTTGTTTTCTGCCTGAATTAGACAATCGTCCAGGTATGGAAATATCTGAATATTTCTTTGCCTGCAAAATGCAATTACTAGAGACAGGCACTTTGGGAAGACCCTGGGCACAGTAGATAAGCCAAAGGGCAGTGCAAAGAACTGGTAATGCAAGTAGCCTGCTTTGAAGCGGAGGTATCTTCAACAAGATTCCCTGATTGGAATATGCAAGTAAGCCTCTTAAGTCTAGAGTTACCAACCAGGCATCTTTGCCTAGCATAGGAAGTAACTGTTGAAGGGTCAAGCATCTTGAATTTTGGAATGTCCGGAAATGTGTTTAGAGTAGATAAATCCAGAATTGGATGCCATGATTTGTCTTTTCTGGGCACCAGGAAAAGTCTTGAATAGAAACCTTGCCCCTTTTCATCCTCTGGTACTGGCTGAATAGCCCCCATGTTCATGAGGGACAGTACTTGCTTCTGGGCCTCTGCCCACTGATTTGGGATTGACAAGGTGTGGAAATGAAATCTGTATCCCTGGGATACCATATTTAAAATCCATTTGTCCTGGGTTATAAGTTGCCAGCTTCTTGCATGAAGTTCCAGTTTTCCCCCCAAAGGGGTGGCTAAAAGGTAAGTGCTTGGTAAGTGTAAAGGGAAGTCATTGAGACTGTTTACCATAGGGAGTTGCCTTGCTGTTTACAGATTTGGAGGAGGAGGTACCCCACTGTTTTGTTCTAAAAGTCCTTTGTGACTGAAACCTGGAGCCTTTGGAATGTCTGGGTTTGACTTGAGTGGCTCCCGAAGGAACTGGAAAGGACCAGTTCTTAGTAGGCCAGTGCCTACTAAATCTTGGAGGTTGCAATTGTAAGAAATCTTTCACAGTTTGCATAGATTTAGCTTTATCTTCCATCTTTTTTAAAACTTCTTCAGCCTTATTACAAAAGAGACGGTCCTGTTGTAAAGGAGCATCCAACAATTTTGCTTTAACATGATCAGGCAGAGTTTGCTCTTTGAGCCAAGCATGCCTTCTTAGCACAGACCCAGTTACAGCAGCCCTGCAAGAGGCCTCCAAAGAATCAAAACCACATTGCAAAGTATGTTTTCCAACTTGTTCAGCTGAATGCAATAAATCCTGTAAATCTTTATTTTACACACAGTCAGAAATTAACAACATTTTCTGTTTAAGCAGTCCCATAATATGCTGCTGATATTTAAGCATATGAAATTGGCAGTTTAAAGCCCTGATTGCCAAGGCTGCAGACGTGTAAACCTTCTTACCCCATCTATCCAGCGCCCTGGAATCTCTATCAGAAGGGGTAGGATTTTTAGCAGTAGAGGCCTTAATGCCCTTGGAACCCTGAGAAATGGTTTCAGGATCTGCAACAGGATTTTTGAAAAGTAATTTGTGGGAGTCAGGAACACTGTAGTATCTGTCTGGCTTACAAGGCAGAGAATCAGGAGCCATACCAGATTCTGAAAAAAACATCATCAACTAATGTCTAGAACAGGAGGTATAGCCAAAGGCCTATGCTGAGGAAGAAGAAGAAAATCCCCATGTCTCTTTTTAGATTCAGAGAAGTCCTGACTTTCCCAGTGGAAATGTTCCCTTAAGGTATGTAAAGTTTCCCCAAAAGAAAAAACCTCAGGGGGAGAAGCAGAAGGAATGGAATCTTCTGCATTAGAGTCGTAATAAGTAGGTATAGACAAATCCTGTTTATTAGAAGAGTCAGAAGAAATAGAATCCTGTTCAGAAGATTCATAATCAATGTCTTGCCTAGGCCTCTTGGAAGGGGGGGGGGGGTTTGGTTACCCCTGATCAGAGCAATTAAATCTTCAGCCATTTTGATCATTTGTTTTTTAGGCATAGGGGCCCAGGCGTCGGTTTTTTAGACAGATTTAGATTTTGGCCTTAGTTTTGAAGATGGCGTCTGTCTAAAATACAAATCTGTAGGCCTGAAAACACCCTCAGAAGCCGGTGCCTGCACAGCGGCTCTGGACCCATCTAAGGTAGAGACATCCGTGGGTTCCATAATTGAAGCCTCTCGCGGCATACCGGACTTCGAATGAGTCTCAGTAGAGGGCTGTGAATCAGAAGTAGCAGGTATCAGGGGCTGCGAAAGTGCCTGACTGAGTACCGGCGAACTGGCGACTGGCTTAGAAGCATTGTCAGCTTTGAACCTCGATGGCCTGTCTCGGTCTTTTTTTTTTTTTTTTTTTTTTTTTAGGTATTCCGGTAGTCGGATTGCTAACCAACGACATCTCTGGAAAATTAAAGCGTGAGCCAAAATATTTTGAAGCAAAAATATACCTACGTTTAATAGTGCGTTGATTAATTTAGCACAAAACCGACAGCAAGGTACTTTGTGGTCAGGGCCTAGGTAAGGAATACAGTACAAAGGAAAATCCTTATGAGGTATTTGCTTCCCACAAGTAATGCAATTATTAACTTTTACTGACATCGGTAAGGAGCAAGAAAAAGTTTTCCCAATGGGGTACTTAGCTTTTTAGTTGAAGACTTCGGTCCTGAAACTCGAAAATGAAAATTTCAGGAGTTGGGCGACTGGCACTTGCAAACTGCTTCTGCTTCGGGCACCGCGCGGCAAGAAAGACTGATGTAATGGCTTCGGCTGCATGTTTTATACCCCTGATGACCTGACGTCATGGAAGAAGGGACAGCAACCGATGCAGGACCCAAGACTTTGTTAATCAGGCCGACTGAGGGCAACATGCCAGCAGATTACCCAAATGTAATGACTGCAATAGTGAAACACGAAGAACATCTGCAAAACTCAGAGGTAGAAAGGCTGGCTGAATATGACGCTGCCCAAAAAGAAATGTTTCAAAAAGTAATAGAATTAGAGGACAGCACACAGAGAAAACCTGAGATTTTGTGCAGTACCCAAGAAGCTAGAAGGAACACACTGTATTAATTTCATAAAAGCACAAACAATTGGATTTGTATTCCACAACAGGAATTGTTAATTGAAAGGGAACATCGTGTGTATGCTCCAAACCTGGCTATGAGAAAACAACCTAGACCTTCAATAGTAAAGATGCAATCTTACCAGCAGGAGGAGTTGAATCTGACAAGTGTGGCCGAAGGGCAAAATACTAAAAGTGGGAGACTGCAGAGTGTTTGTGGAGAATGACTGCTCATTGTACACAAAGCACAAGAGTAAATTTATCACATTATTCAATAATTGTCGAGAAGGAGACGTGAGGCTGGAACAGCTATACCCAGCTATCTACAAAATATTTTTTCCCTGCAGGACAAAATAATTTTTTGATGGAAGTACGTTAAGGAATAAATACAAAAGTTTGCCAAACAAAAAGTGAGCTGTCAAACAGAAGATGACTCTGCTTCTTGTTCTTCTGATGAAGACCATTTCAAAAGAAATGAGAAAATGAGAGATGGAAAAGAGTAAGTACAGTTGTGTACACTTACCATAAATGTAGATGTTAGAGTGTATTCAATGTTGCAGCCATCACACTTGGGTTATCTGCCAGCAGGTAGCCCTCAGTCAGCCCGAATACCAGAGTCTTGGGATTTCTGCGTCGAATGCTGTCGCTTCTTCCATGACGTCAGGCTGTCAGGGGTATAAAACATGCAGCCAACGCCATTACATCAGTTTTTCTTGCCCCAGATGTCAGGAGCCCCCAAAATAGGAAGCAATTACATGGTGTGGAACACATCCAGTAAAAGGTAAATACCATAGCCATAAGATATGGCCAAAAAGAGTGAAGTAAGCGGGCTGGAGGGAGGGAAACCAGGACAGCAACAGTGAATACACTTGAACATCTACATTTACAGTAAGTGTACACAACTGTACTATGTTCTTCGTGCTTCACTGTTGCAGTCATCACACTTGGGTTGATTCCCAAGGCTGAGGAAGGGTGGAGGCAGTCAAGAAGTATTTGGGCTGGCTAGCAGGCCTTGTAAGACTGCTGTGGCAGACCCAGCTCTGGATTTAGAAAAGACAGATAAGTGGTAATGCTTGGTGAATGTGTGTACAGAACTCCAGGTTGCAGCTTCTAGGATGTCCCTGGTAGGGACTCCCCTGAGAAATGCTGTACAAGTTGAGGTAGCCCTAGTGGAATGAGTTTTGATCCCCTGTGGGGTAGGATTTTGTAGAAGAAATGGATGCAGTGTGCTATCCATTTGGAAATGGTTTGCTTTGAAATGGACTTGCCCTCTGCCCCTGTAGCAAAGCTGACTAGCAGCTGGTCAGTTTATCTGAAAGGCTTAGTCCTGTCAAGGTAGAACCTGAGCTGTCTGTGCACGTCCAAGGAATGCAGGATCCTTTCCCCTTTATTCTGAAGATTAGGAAAAAAAGGTTGGTAAATGGATGGATTGGTTTAAAGCCACACTGGATACCACCTTGGGCATAAATGATGGGTTAGTCATGAGGGAACTCTGTCCACATGGAAAATAATGAAGGGTTCCACAGCCATAAGAGCCTGTAACTCAGATACTCTTCTTGCTGAAGTGATGGCTAGAAGTAAAGTTGTTTTCCAAGAGAGGAATTTTAACTCTGCTGTAGTAGTAGGCTCAAAAGGAGGAAGTGTGAGCCTCTCTATTACAAAGTTAAGGTCCCAGGCAGGAGAAGGAGCTCTCCTCGAGGATCAAATTGTTAGCTCTTCTCAGGAACTGTTTGATCAGAGGGTGAGCAAAGAGGGGTGGGTTCAGTATTGTAATGAGCTGAGATGGCAGAGGCATGAATCTTAATTGATGAGAAGGATAGGCCTTTGTGGAGCAGCTCTGCTAGATGATCTAGGATTTGAGGTAAGGTGGGCACAGCTGTGTCCTTTCCTTGAGACCGGCTCCAAGAACAGTATCTTTTCCACTTTTCTGAATAGGATTTCCTAGTACTAGGCTTCCTGGCCTCAAGAATGACATCCAGACCCTGTTTGCTGAGTGTTGCTGGTGGTGATGTATTCAGGGAATAAGCCAGGCTGCAAGGTTCAGGGTTTGCAGCTGCGGGTGTAAAATCTGCCCCTCCTGCTGGGAAAGCAGACAGGGGGTCTGATGTAGGTGCCAGGGTGGCACTGCTGTCAGACTGCGTAGAAGTGGGTACCAGTGCTGGCGTGGACAGTCTGGTGCAATAAGGATTGTCCCTGGCCTGTCCCGTTTGATCTTGAGTAGTACTTTTGAGAGGAGGGGTAGGGGGGAAAGGCATAGATTGAGAGGTTTTCCCATGTAACGGATAGGGCATCCACTTTCCATGCTTGGCTGTGGGGGAGTTCTGGTGCAAAATTTGCTCAATTGATGGTTTTGGGGAGAAGCAAAGAGGTCCAACCTCTGGTGTCCCCCACCCGTGGATTAGAAGTTTGAATGAGTTGGGTTCCAGTTTCCACTCGTGTGGGTCCAGTAGATTTCTGCTCAAGTTGTCTGCCAGTGAATTTTGTTTGCCTGGCAGAACTGAGCTTGCAGGTGCACTTGACTGCTCAAGGCTGTGTTCCACAGAGCCATGGCTAACCTGCAGAGTGGGTAGGAATGAGTTCCCTCCTGCTTGTTTATGTACCACATAACTGTGGTGTTGTCTGTCTTTATCAAGAGTTGTCCTGGAAGGATAAGGTATTTGAAGGCTGTCAGTGCATTCTGTACAGCTAACATTTCTTTTTGATTGATATGCAGGTGAATTTGTCCTGGGCTCCATTTGCCTGCCATATGCATCCCCCATGCATAGTCTGATGCGTCTGTTGTCAGGGTTTGGGCGGCGAGGGGTTGTGTGAAATGAAGTCCCTTGTTGTGGTTGTAAGCCTCTGCCCACCAAAGGAACTCTGTCCTTAGCCAAGGAATGATAGGAACAAGAAGTTATGTACTCACCATAACGTTCGATGTATGCAGTCCATCTCACCTCACATTCTTACCAGTGGGTTCGGAGCCGAATATCGGCTCCGACTCGGCCGATTTTTACCAGCTCAAAGTCTCTCACTGGCTGGGCTAAGAGGGTATCCCATGGTGCACTGCTCCATATCCCCAGATCTAGTTTGCTGTGAAACAATGTATACACTTCATACACACCTCACATGCATATAAAACAGTCACTAAAGAAGGGACTCAGCAGGTGACAACCTATACTCCAAATCTTATGTTCCAAATCCTCCAGGCAGGGGGAAGGTGGGAGGGTAAGTAAGAACGTGAGGCGAGATGGACTACATACATCGAACGTTATGGTGAGTACATAACTTCTTGATGTTGTGTAGTCCTATCTCGCCTACATTCTTACCCGTGGGACAGCGTCCCTAGCACCTACATCCTCGGTGGCTCATAAGAAAATACTCCTGAGAACTGTGGAACCAAAGGAAGATCTGCCCCTGGAAACCAGTCCAATTTGTAATGAGAAACAAAGGTGTGGGGAGAAGCCCAAGTAGCTGCAGCACATATATCATCCATTGACAATCTAGCTTGAAAGGCTGTGGAAGTGGAAAAAGCCCGCATAGAATGTGCCTTGACTGGAAATGGCAAATTTTTATCTCCTGCCCGAAAGATGAAATAGATGCAACTGGCTATCCATCTAGACAGTGTAACCTTGGATATCAGAGAACCCAATCGGTTTTCTGAAAAGGATACAAAGAGTTGGTCAGACTTCCGGATATCTTTTATCCGGTGTAGATAGAAGCGTAACTGTCTATGCACATCCAATTGGTGAAATCTAAATTCTGCCTTATTAGAGAAGTGGGGAAAGAACACTGGCAGCTCAATGGACTGATTAATGTTAGACACAGAAGCCACTTTAGGAAGAAAGGATGGGTTTGGTCTAAGAGAGACCCTATCTTTGTGAAAGATTAAATATGGGGGTTTGATGGAGAGGGCTTGAATTTCCGAGACCCCCCTCGAGCTGAAGTGATTGCTATTAAAAATGCTGTTTTCCATGTTAAGAATTTTAACTCACAGGTAGCTGCAGGATCAAAAGGTGGCAGTGTGAATGCTTGGAGAACAAAATTAAGGTCCCAGGGCATGATGGGTTCGGACACTGGGGGACGAAGTAACAGGGTACCTTTGAGGAATGCTTTGCATAGTCTGTGGGCCATAAGACTAGGTTCATTCGCTATGTGGAAATTAGATATTACCGCCAGTTGAACCTTGATGGTGGCTGATGCGGATCCCTGATAGAAAAGCATTGACAAGAATTCCAGAACTGAATCTATCGGGGCTGTATAAGGATCGATACCCTCTAGAATGAGCCCAGATGGAAAACCTTTTCCATTTGCTAGAGTCCTAGTGGATGGCTTATGGGAAGACGATAGAATATGGACCACCTCCGGTGGAAAATTATGACGTCTGACTAGCGATGGAAGTGGAGTAGCCAGGCTGTCAACCGGAGAGTCCTCAGAGAGGGGTGGAACTGTCCTGACATGTGTGTCAGTAAATCTGGTAGAGGGTCTGGAATCCAAGGAGTGTCCACAACGTATGGTTGAAGAAAGGGAAACCATACTTTACGAGGCCAATGTGGGGCAATCAGAATCATTCTGCTTCCCAAGGATTGAGCTTTTTGACTCACCCTTGAGAGAAGGGGAAATGGAGGGAAAGCATAAAGCAGACTGGAGGGCCAATCGTGAACCATAGCGTCACTGGGTGATAACCCCTGTGTGGGGATCAGCGTGAAGTAGTTGCTGCATTTCTCATTGAGAGGGCTGGCAAACAGGTCGCAGCAAGGTTGACCCCACCTGCTGAAGATTCGCTCTGCAACCAGGCGATTCAGGGACCACTCGTAAGGCATAAGTATTGCTCTGCTTAGCCTGTCTGCTATTACGTTGGACTTCCCCGGAATGTGCATCGCCACCAGAAACCATTGGGAAGCTATTGCCTAATTCCACACTCGCATGGCCTCTCTGCATAGGGGGGGTATGATCGTGTCCCCCCTTGCTTGTTGAGATACCACACTACTGACATGTTGTCTGAGTGTATCGCAATAGCCCCTAGAGGAAGAACTTCCTGAAGTGCCTGCAATGCAAGAAGCACTGCTCTCATCTCCTGGACGTTTACATGCAAATGTATCTCGTGTTCTTGCCACATGCCTTGGAATGTCCTGCTGTGATAATGCCCCCCCCCCCCCCCAATCTGGGAGGCGTCCGTGGTCACCGTGGCAACATGGACGGGAGGAACGAAGGGCTTTCTTCTGTTCAAACTGTTGATGCACAACCACCAACGGAGGTCCTGCTTGCACCTGTCTCTGATTAAGATGGGATGAGATAGTGGGAGTCTTTGGAGAGACCATTGGACAAAGAGGAGCCATTGAAGAAGTCTCATGTGTAATCTCGCTAGAGGGACCAACATGACAGTTGCTGCCATGGTCCCTAAGAGTTGTAGAACCAGTCTTGCCTTCGCTTGTCTCAGGGGCATCAGCATATGTACTTGTCATTGCAATACCATGATCCTTTCTTGTGGTAGGAATGCTAGCATTTGAATGGTGTCCAGCTCTGCTCCTAAAAAGGTGACACGGTGTGATGGAAATAAGGCAGATTTTTCCCAGTTAATCGTTATGCCCAATTGATGACACAGACTGATGGTAGCTTCCTTTGTCTGAACTAGTTGATGCCTGGTGGGGACGGTAAGGAGCCAGTCGTCCAGGTACGGAAACACCTGAAATCCTTGATGTCTCAAGTGAGCCGTCACCACTGCCATACATTTGGTGAACACCCTGGGAGCTGTGGTGAGACCAAAGGGCAGGGCTCGAAACTGGAAGTGACTAGCTCCCAGCCGGAAGCATAGGTGACTCCTGGATGCTTGGCCCATTTTGATATGGTAATAAGCATCCTTGAGATCGATGGAGCACATCCAAACTTTCTCTCCCAACAATGGGAGGATTGACTGTAGAGTGACCATCCGGAACTTGGACTTGTGTACGTAATTGTTGAGTTGACTGAGATCTAGTATGGGTCTCAGGTCCCCTGTTCTTTTCGGCACCAAAAAGAATCTTGAGTAAGTCCCTAATCCGATTTGGTCTGAGGGGACTGGTTGGATGGCTCCTTTTCCCAGCAGCTGAGACACCTCTGAGGCTGCTTGATCCTTTTGACTGGGTGGAACATCTGGGATTTTTCTTATTGGCGGGGGTATTGAAGAGAATGGGATGAGGTAACCTCGGGAAACTATCCTTAGTACCCATTGGTCCTGGGTGATGCTCTCCCATCCGACCTCCGACTGGCTCCGGATAAGCTCAGTCGGGCACACCCTCAGGAATGAGAGTATGGAGAGCCACGAAAGGAAGTCTAGATGTAACTTGCAAAAAATGGTGGGAAACACCACACGATTTTGAACACCAGGTACTAAAACCAACAGGCACACTGAGCACCTCTAATCTAAACAGTTCACACAACAAGACACAGTGGGAAAAACAATACAGTCACACACAAGAACCTCTAATTGAAACGGTTCTTCAGGAAACACAAGACCAAAGGTTGATTCAACGACAGAGGGGAGGACTAGGTCCTCTAACTAAAACGGGCCTAGCCCGCTGGAGCAGGAGGGATACCAAACAACTTACACAAGCACTGAAACACACAGAAATTAGCAAGAGTAGCTATTAAAATAGCTTTTGGGTTTGAATAAACAACTTTCTCAACGAGAAATAGTAAAAAAGAGGGTACTTAGCCACAGCCAAGCGAGACCACGTCTGAGCTATACAAGCGGCAAACGAGATCTGGGGATAGGGAGCAGTGCACCATGGGATACCCTCTTAGCCCAGCCAATGAGAGACTTTCAGCTAGTAAAAATCGGCCGAGTCGGAGCCGATATTCGGCTCCGAACACACGGGTAAGAATGTAGGTGAGATAGGACTACATAACTTTCATTGTTTCCAGGTCCTGAGAACGTTGACACCAGAGACTTAAGTACCACTGAAGTTTCCTAATATGCATAAGGAATTAGGAGAATGCATAAGGCCATGAACCCTACGGCTTGCAGTATCTTTCTTGCAAATAGCTGGGTTTTGGTGGCCAGTAGTTTGAAGTAATTTGTCAAATAAACCTGCTTTTCTGGAGTGAGGAATGCTACCTGGGAAGTTGTGTTCAAGCTTGCTTCCAGGAATACAATATTTTGGCTGCGTACCAGATGTGATTTCTTTTCATAGATGGCATACCCTAGAGAAGTTAGGAGTCTCTTTACAAACGTCAGCTGCTGAAGTAGCAATTCCCGACTGTCCGCCTGACTTACGGAATCGTCCAAGTATGGGTAAATTTGAATATTTCTCTGCCTGCAGTATGCAATGGCTGGAGCCAGGCACTTTGTGAAAACCCTGGACGCAGTAGATACGCCAAAGGTAAGTGCAGAGAACTTGCCTTGAAACTTACATATTTTCTGCAAGATCTCCTTATGGGGATGTGCAGATAAGCTTCTTTTAAGTCTAGGGTGACTAGCCAGGAGCCCTTGGCTAGCATAGGAAGCAGCTGCTGGAGTGTAAGCATTTTGAATTTTGGTACCACCATGAAGGTGTTGAGAATTGACAGATCCAGGATAGGGCACCAAGAGTTCTCTTTTCTGGGCACCAGGAACAGTCTGGAGTAGAAACCCTGTCCCCTTTGCTCTGTTGGAACAAGATGAATAGCCATGATACTGAGAAGAGAAAGTACTTGCTTTTGGGTCTCTGCCCACTGGTTTGGAGGAAGGTCTGGCAACCCACTTGGTGTTGGCAATGAGTGGAAGTAAAATCTGTATCCCTGGGATACAATGTTTAAGACCCATCAGTCCTGGGTAATGTACTCCCAGTTTTTTGCATGCAGGGCGAGTTTTCCTCCTAGGGGTGCAAGTACTTGGGCATGGCTGGGAGGGATGAAGGACAAGTCATTGTGAACGTTTTCCATAAGGGGGCGGCTTACCGCTCCCTGTTTTTGAGGTGGGAGCACTCCATTGTTTTATATCTGTGCATACCCTGGGACTGTAGTCTTTGTGGTCTGTTGCCCCTAAGTTTGGACTGAGAAGATCTGGGAAGGACTGGAAAGGACCAGTTTTTAGAAGGCCAATACCTACTGAATCTAGGTGGCTGCACCTGTAAGAAATCTTTAACAGTTTGCATAGATTTAGCTTTTTCCTCCATCTTTTTATGAACTTCTGCTTTTGTGCCAAACAAACATTCTTTGTTTAATGGAGCATCTAGTAATTTTGCTTTGACATGGTCTGGCAAGATTTGTTCCTTCAGCCAAGCATGCCTTCTCAGAACAGACCCAGTGACAGCAGCCCTGCAAGATGCTTCTAAGGCATCAAAATCACACTGCAAAGTATGTTTACCAACTTGGTTTGCAGAATGCATTAACTCTTGTAAATCTATTTTCTGCACAATCAGCAAACAACATTTTTTGTTTCATTGGTTCCATAATATGCTGCTGGTATTTTAACATGTGAAACTGACAATTTAAAGCCCTGATGGCAAGAGTTGCAGAGATATATACCTTCTTACCCTCATCTGTCTAAAGCCTTAGAATTCCTGTCTGAATGGGGTAGGGTTTTTGGCTGTAGTAGCAATGATACCTTTAGGTCCATGGGAAATGGTGTCTGGATCTGCAGTGGGATTTTTAAAGAGAAACTTGTGAGAGTCAGTTACTCTGTAGTACCTGTCAGGCTTTCTAGGAGCTGGTGGTAAAGTATCAGGGGTAAGACTGGATTCAAGACAATCTACAATATCTAGGACAGGGGGTATAGCTAGAATTCTCCAAATCTCTTTTTGGACTGTGGGTAGTCCTGGTATTCCCAGTGGAAATGCTCTCTTAGGGTATGCAAGGATTCACAGAAAGAAAAGTCCTCTGGAGGAGAGGCAGAGGGAATGGAATCCTCTGCATCTGAATCCTCACAGGTAGATAAGGGTATGTCCTGGTAATCAGAGGGGTCAGAGTCATCGGACTCATGGTCTGTAGAATCAGAAGGGAAATCAATTATATGTCTTTTAGAGGGGGAAGGCTGGTTTCCCCTAACTGAAGTAATAAGGTCGTCAGCCATTCTAAGCATTTGTTTCTGTGGCATGGGAGCTTGAGAATGTGCTTTGGTTGTCGGTTTTCTACGCGTAGTGCAAACTCTGGGCCTGAGAAACTCAACAGTTTTAGTCAGAAATGACATAGTCGCTTTAATACAAACATTGGAAGGTCTGAATACACCCTCAGAAGCCAGTGCCTGCACAGCAGCTCTGAACCCATCCAAGTTAGAGACATCCTCAGGTTCCATAGTCGAAGAAGCATCTCGCGGCATACCAGACTCCAAATGGGTCTCAGTAGAGGCCTGCGAATCTGTAGAAGTGGGTATCAGGGGCTGTGAAGACGCCAGAGTACCGGCGGATTGGCGCCTAGTTTAACAAAAGTGTTGTCTGCAGTTTTGGAGCTATGCGGTCTGTCTCTGTCTTTATTCTTACGTTTTTTCGGAAGATCGGTAGTCGGATGGCTTATCAAAGCCATTTCAGAATACAGAGAACGAAAGCAAAAGAATTTAGCAACAAAGATAGCACGATGACGAATAGCTCGGGAGTTGAACAAGGCACAAAACCAACAGTGAGGAACGTCGTGGTCTGGGCCTAAACAGGTGACGCAGTAAGAATGAAAATCTCTGTGAGGTATTTGCTTTCCACAGGCAAGACAATTGTTAACTTTTTCTGACATCGGTTAGAGCAAGAAAAAAGGATCCCCAACAGGGTACTTAGCTTTAGAAGCCCTCAGGTTTGAAACATGAAAAATGAAAATTTCAGGTAGCGGTCGACCGGCAGTTGTGAACTGCTTCTGCTTCGGGCTCCCATGAGGCAAGAAAAGCTGATGTAATGGCATTGGCTGCATGGTTTATACCCCTGATGCAATGGAAGAGATGAGAGCATCCAACGCAGAAATCCCAAGAATCTGGTATTCAGACTGACTGAGGGCTACATGCAGGCAGATAACCCAAGCGTGATGACTGCAACAGTGAAACACGAACAACATCAAGAGATGACTAGAAGAACTGCGAATACGTTAGAAATACATTAGAAATGAAGCAGGGTTTGGGAGAAAGAGAAGAACAGAAATAAAACAAGAAAATCTGGAAATACTGGACTAGCAATACTGCCAAGACTTGGAACTCCCTACCACTACCAAATCAGGTTACAATCTAACAAAATCATCTACAACTACAGCTCATTTCCCACCTAAACAACTCCTAGACATGCAACTACCTATTACTTGGCTGACATTCTAACTCCTTTCCCCTACACACTATCTAACCTCCTCTTTAAAACTCACACAGATGCACTATATATTATCACACATTACTTACCAACTTCACAGCTGTCTTAACTCCCCACTGTCCCATCTATAACCACTAACTCTCCCACAGACCAAGTTAAAAAGCTTTCCCTTAAAATGTCAATGCACCCGATATGAACTTGTTTGTATTCTCCTACTTTGTTCAGTTTTCCTTTCTTATCTTATTCTTCAGTACATCTTCAAGATTAACTCTACTAAACATACTGTATGAACAAGTATTATTTGTTACTACCTGCTATACTTTTAATTGTATGTCAAACTCTATGCTTATATGTCATCATATTATCCGCTATATTTTTATAAGTGAATGTGCAAACCACAATGCTCTTGTGAATGACTTATGTATAAGTATGTCAGCCATTGTTCTGGAGCTTTTTGCCCCAGACCTCTGCTGAAAACGGACAGCTCTGTCCAGTCGGACCTCCCTGGAAAACAAATGTAACATACGTAAATAAAAATAAATAAAATTCTTGGACCTTGTAGGGGACTCTACAGCATATGCCCTAGTTCATGTCAATAATGTTCAGAAAAATACAGAGGAAAGGGGAAGAGGAGGGAGAAAGTTAAGTATTACATTTTTTTTTCTTAATAGTACAATTTAAATGGTACATGACTTTCTTTGCATGTTATAAAGTAAAGTTAAGTTATTTTTATGTGAAACATGAATACTAATGTAACCAGGTGCTCCTGTTTTTTTTTTTTTTTTTTTTTGATTTTTCTTTTTGTTTCTGTGATGCCCCTGCACTGGCCCAGTACTCAAGGAGCCTCAATCCTCACCACTGCCAACAGTGAGGGATTTCCACAATGGGAAGATGAGAAGTACGCACAGCATAACGTACAAATTCCTGTCCTGTAAGAGCACACAGAGATCACAGTCAGTCTGGGGCTGGGTTCTCCCTCTTTCTCCAGATCCCCAATAAGACTCCCCAATGGCACAGCTATAGGGTTAAGATCTCAGCTGTGGGGTTAAGCCGAGACCTCCAGCACCCTCTTTGTCCATCCAGTGCTTCGTGTCCCTGCCCAAGTAGCTGACACACACACTGATCTGATTTATACAGAAACACACAAACACACCTGGGGAAGGCTGGCACAGGTTTACTAGCTATGCCCCCCATGCCCAGACTACTACGACCAACCCCTTCTTATTAGCTACTTAAGGCCCTTAATAAAGGGTGACCAATCCTACTGTGTAATTTACTATTATCCAAATGGTAAGTGTTATCAAGAGCAAGGCTATTTAGGAGCGATCTGTACAGTGTCACATAATGCATATGCAAGTAATCTAACAGCTTAAATATGTCTCACAAGTATCAGCCACAAAGATGCTTGTAAATATATTTAAAAATAAATAAAACAAGACAATACTTAATCAACACAGCAACTAGACTTCAACAAGAGTTCAAAATCATACGAAATATTTAAAACAACATTGTAGGACAGTCTCAAATAAATACAGAAAACATCTAAACTAATCTATACTATATTCCTATCTATATCTAAGGGAAATTATTGTATCCTAGACTTACCTACAGGGCAAGGCAGATACAGAAGTGCTGAATGGATGTTGCTAGGTCCAAGACAAGATACAAAATTCACAGTCTTTTTTTGACAGAGTTCTTAAATTACTATCAAACATTACTGCTGGGTTAACTTGGATGACATCACTCTTTGCCACCTGCCTTCAGTTCCCAAGCTAACAGATACCAAAAGAATTTTATAAACCTCCATGTGAGAAATACATCTCTCTCAAATGTGCAGCTGCTAGAAAGCAATAAAACACTTTAAATGTTAAACCTAGTAATTAAAATTACTTTCAAGACAACAGAAAAACTTCTAGCTCTCCACATTGTGTCTACTTGCTGCATTGAAAGTGAGAGATAACTTGCTTTGTCTTTCGGCTTTTCCCGGTTAGGGGTTGCCACAGCGGGACTCCGGTCCGCTAATGATTGGCAGTTGGTTTTTATGGTGACAAGTTGCCAGCCCGATGCCCAACCTTCAACGAAGGCATGCCCATTCAACGCATGTCTTTCGAATGCCCACTCGACCGCGGGGAGGACATGCAGACTCCACACAGAAAGCACTCCCAATTCAAACCGAGAATCGAACGGGAGAACCTCTAGCAGTGAGGCAACAACACACCGCTGCACCACCACGGAAGAAAGTGAGAGAACACAATCATAAAACATTTTGATTCTGACTTATTTTCTTGAAGTTTTGAAAGTTAACTCTGTATGTTCCAGCTTCTACTATTAAAACATAGATTTATCCAGGTATATAGTTTATATACATTTCTGTTCTTTTCCAGTAGGGTACACTGTGTTTACATTCTTGAAGCTCAGTACATAACATAGAGTTCTTTACACATCATAGCAATATTCACAAATGACACAAACTTATTTACAAAATTCCAGATAGCTGGGCTGGCAGCATCACAATTCCCCCCCCCCCCGCAAATAATTCACACTAGTTTTTCAAGTACCCCCTTGAGAAACATTGCTCGAGAGGGCTAAGCCTATCTGGGAATACCATATATCATATGCTTGCAACCCTAGGCTCCACCTTAGTAACTTGGCATTTTGCTTGCTGGCTCAATGTAGCCATGTTAAGGGACTGTGGTCTCTAACTAGAGTGAATTTCCTTCCATACAAATGAGGCTGAAGTTTCTGCACTGCCCATACTATGGCTAGGCATTCCTTTTCTACAGCTGCATAGCATTCCTCCCTGGGTTGGAGCCTACGACAGAGATATTCCATGGGGTGCTATTCCCCCTATGAGGAGAGCAGGCTAAGTATAGCCACCACCCCATGGTTTGAAGCATCCACCTGCACAACAAATTCCTTGCTGTAATCTCGACTGGATAAAACAGGGGGTCCTCCCAAAGCTCCTTTAAGGTTCTGGAATGCCTGCTCACATACTGTGGTCCACACTACCTTATCTGGCCCGTTTTTCCTTGTCAGGTCTGTGAGGGGAGCAGCTATGGTAGTATAACTGGGGACTAACTTTCTGTAGTACCCTGCTGTCCCCAAGAATGCCCTCACCTGCTTTTTGGTAATAGTGGCAGGCTATGCCTGAATCACTTCCATTTTGGTAGGTTCTGGCCTGATCTTACCACTCTCCCCACTCTGTGTCCCAGGTAGGAAACCTCTACCATACACACCCGACATTTGCTGGGCTTAATGGTCAACCCTGTCCTCTGTAGTCTGCCCAGCACCTCCCTGACATGCTGAAGGTGCTCTTGCCAGGAATGGCTGCAGATGCAATATCATCTAGGTAAGCAAGAGCAAAATTTCATGCTACTGCTAGGATACGATCTACCAGCCACTGGAAAGTCACTGGGGCATTTTTCATCCCAAAGGACATCTTTGTGAACTCATACAAGCTAAAATGAGTCAGAAAGGCTGGCCTCTCTCTAGCACTGGGAGTCAAACTCACTTGCCAGTAACGCTTGGTAAGATCAATAGTGAAAGATTCTTAGCCCCACCCAGCTGCTCTAGGGCTTCATCTGACCTAGGCATGGCATAAGCATCCAACTCTGTGTGACTATTTAATTTCCTGTAGTCCACACACAGCCTGGTGCTGTCATCCTTTAGAACCAGCACCATTGGGGAGGCCCAGGGACTGCTGGACTCCTGAATTACCCCTAGTTCCAACATTTCCCACATGTCTTCCTCAGAGTCTGACTCTCTCAGGAACCCAATAAGGGGACTGCTTAAGAGGCCTTTGGGGTCCTGTATCCACATGGTCCTGCAGCAGGTGAGTGCACCCTGTTTTCTCAGTGAACATGTCCCCAAACTCCTGTAACTGCTTGGATTTTTCGAACCTGCATAGGGGATAGCCGCTGGGACACTGCTACCCCTCCCACTGACGTGTCAGCCTGAGCCTCACTGAGGAGATCAGTCACCAGATCCCCCCTCAGACTCCTCCTGCCATCCACTGAAAATACTCAGCACAAGGGCTTCCCTATCATCGTCAGGTTTCATCATGTTACCATGGTACAATTTGTGCCCCTGCCTCCTGCCTAGCAGTCCTACCATGTAGTTAGCATCATTGATCTTCCATACTACCTTGTAGGGTCCCTCCCAGGCTGCCTGCAGCTTGTGTCAGACAGGAATGAGAACCCTTACCTTCTGCCCTACAGCATACTCTCTAGCTCGAGCATTCCTGTCATATGAGACATTTTCCTGCTGTTGGGCTTCTGCCAGGTTTCCCTGGTCTAAGCCCATGAGTTCCCTGAGCTTTGTGAGGTTTAGGACGTATGCCACAACAGACTCCTTGTGCGATTCACACTCACCCTCCCATTCATCTTGAATCAAATCTAGAGGTCGCCTCACTCTATGCCCATAAAGCAACTCAAAGGGTGAAAAACCTTTGGATTCCTGGGGCACCTCTCTATAAACAAACAGATGGGGCAAATATTTGTCCCAGTCCCTATTAAACTGGCCCACAAATGCCCATAGCATGGACGTGAGTGTAGAATTTAACCTCTCAACAAGACCATTAGTCTGGGGATAGTAGGGAGTGGTCTTTAGCTGCTTCACCTCACAGTACTTCCACAGAGAAGTTAGCAGGTTTGACATGAAATTGGCACCTCTGTCCATCAGTATTTCTTTTGGGAAACTTACTCTGTTGAAAATCTCTAACAAAGCATTTGCCACCTTTTCCACCTCAATGGAGGACAGAGCCACTATCTCAGGGTCTCTGATAGCATAATCTACTACCACTAAGAAATACTTTTTCCCTGTGGAACTTGGGGGTACTCAGAGGCCCCACAATATCCATAGCTACCCTCTGAAATGGCTCCTCAATTACAGGCAACGGGATCTAAGGAGCTTTCACCTTGTCTCCTACCTTGCTTACCTTTTGGCACTGCTCACAGGTCCTGCAGTACCCTGTTACATATCTGGAAATCCCAGGCCAACAGAAGTTTTGCATAATACGTCTTTTTATATGTTTTATGCCCATATGACCTGCAAAGGGAATATCATGGGCTATGGCTAGAAGTGCCAGAGAGTAGGCTCTGGGCACTACCAACTGCTGAATTCTCTCACCCTCTAGCCCTCCCTCAGGGGTACACTTTCTATACAGTAACCCTTTGCCCTAGTATACAGATTCCCCCTTCCCCTTCCCTTGAGAATTAGGTGACTGACTAACTACCTCCCTCAGGCCTTGTAATATAGGGTCTGAGAGCTGAGTCTCTCTCATCTCTCTTTTTGTAACCCTTCCCAGCTCCCCTTCCACAAGGCATCTTTTGACAGTGGTGCCTCACTGTCAGCCTGGGTACTACTACTACTCACCACTGCTCTTGCAGTCAACTCTGTTTAAGGGAACATTGGTACCCAGAAGCAGCTGTGGCTCACCTTCAGTCTCACTGCTATAGGGTAGTTCCCACCCTGAAGTAACCAGCTCACCAGTCCAGGCTGCAAGTGCATGGTCTTGTCTGAGTCTCCCCCAGGCTACCAGACCCACATGCTTGTCTCCAAGCCTGACTGCATGCACACATGGTGCTGCATTATCAAAATCATTCCCTATCAGGACATCTGCAGGGATATTCTCAAACACACCTACTTGCTGGCTTCCTTTTCCACCCTCCCAGTCAAGGTAAACTCTAGCCAAAGGTATCTGGAATGGGGTCCCTCCTAAAGCTCTGACTGGAGTACACTGCTCAAGCAAGCAGTGCTCCTCTGTAACCATTGCAGGATTCACAATACTTAATCAACACAGTAACTACAGAGTTCAAAATCACATGAAATATTTTAAAACATTGTAGCACAGTCTGAAATAAATACAGAAAACATCTAAACTAATCTTTACTATACTCCTATCTATACCTAAGAGAAATTGTTGTACCCTAGACTGATTTACAGAGCAAGGCAGATGCAGAAGTGCTGAATGGATGTTCTAGGTCCAAGACAAGAGACAAAATGCAGTCTTTCTTAAATTACTATCAAACATTACTGCTGAGTCAATGTGAATGACATCACTCTGTCACCTGCCTTCAGTTATCAGGCTAACAGACACCAACATAATTTTATAACATCTGTGTGAGAAGTGCATACCCTCAGATGTGCAGCTGCTGGGAAGCAATAAAACACTTTACATTTTAAACCTAGTAATTAAAATTACTTTCAAGACAATAGAAAAACTTCTAGCTCTAGACATTCTGTCTGCTTGCTGCACTGAAACTGAGAAATAACACAATCGTAAAACATTTTGATTCCAACTTATTTTCTTGATGTTTTGCAAATTTTCTGTGTATGTTCCAGCTTCTACTATTAAAACATACATTTGGACAGATATATAGTTTATATACATTTCTGTTCTTTCCCAGTAGGGTACACTGTGGCTACATTCTTGAAGCTCAGTACATCAAGTACAGTTGTGTACACTTACCATAAATATAGATGTTCCGAGCGTATTCACTGTTGCAGTCATTACATTTGGATCATCTGCTTGCAGGTAAGCCCTCAGTTGGCCTGATTATCAAAGTTTTGGGTCCTGCATCGGTTACTGTCTCATCTTCCATGACGTCAGGGGTATAAAGCATGCAGCCGACACCATTACATCAGTTTTTCTTGCCCCACATGTCAGGTGCCCCCATAATGGGAAGCAATTATATACAAGGTTACACCTCCAACAAAAAGCAAATACACCAGAAAGCTAAGTATAGTAAACAAGAAGAGAGGTATAGTCAATAGAAATCAGGGGGCTGGAGGGAGGGTAACAAGGACTGCAACAGTGACTACACTCGAACATCTACATTTATGGTAAGTGTACACAACTGTACTATGTTCTTCTTGTTTCAATGTTGCAGTCATTACATTTGGGTTGATTCCCAAAGCTAAGGAAGGGAGGAGGCAATTAGAGAGCATTAGGACCAGCTATTAGGCCCTGCAGGACTGCAGTGGCAAAACCAGCTCTGGATTTAGAAAAAATTGGCAAGTGGTAATGCTTGGTGAAGGTATGTACAGAACTCCAGGTAGCAGCTTCTAGGATATCCTTGGTAGGGACACCCCTGACAAAGGCTGTAGAGATAGATGCAGCCCTGGTGGAATGTGGTCTTATACCCCCTGTGGGGTAGGTTTTCCAAGGTGCTTATAGCAGAAATGAATGCAATAGCATAGCCTATCCAGTTAGAAATGGTTTGCTTTGAAATGGCCTTCCCCTCTGCCCCTGCAGCAAATGCCACCAATTGTTCAGATTTCCTGAGAGGCTTAGTCCTGTCCAAGTAAAATCAAAGTTGTCTGTGCACGTCCAAGGAGTGCAGTATTCATTTCCCTTTGTTCTGTGGATTAGAAAAGAAGGTTGGCAAATGAATGAACTGATTAAGGGGCCACACTGGATACCACCTTGGGCATAAAGGAAGGATTGGTCCTGAGGGACACCCTGTCTGCATGAAAGATGATGAAAGGCTCCACTGCCATGAGGGCCTGTAATTCAGATTCTTGCTGAAGTGATGGTTAGAAGGAAGGCTGTTTTCCAAGAAAGGAATTTCAACTCTGCATTTGCAGCTGGCTCAAAAGGAGGTAGAATTAGCTTTTCCAATAAAAAGTTAAGGTCCCAGGCTGGAGAATGGGGCTCACCTGGGTGGTCTTAATTTTTTTGGCCTCTCTGAGGAATTGCTTAAACAGTGGATGAAAGAAGAGGGGAGGCTCTGTATTATAATGTGCTGAAACGGCTGAGGCATGAATTTTAATGGAAGAAAAGTAAAGGCCCTTGTGAAGCATCTCAGTTAAGTATTGAAGAATGTGTGGTAAATTGGGCACTGTTGTGCCCATCCCAAGTTTGGCTCCAGGAACAGAATCTTTTCCATTTTTCAGCATAGGATTTTCTAGTACTAGGCCTCCTTGCCTCCAGAATGACATCCATCACTTGCTTACTGAGGGATGGTAACGGCAAACTCGGGTAATTAGCCAGGCTGCAAGGTTCAGGGTTTGGAGCTGGGGGTGCAGAATCTGGCCCTCCTGCTGGGAGAGCAGGGAAGGAGTCTGAGGCAGGTGCCATGGTTCCAGCAGTGACACATTGCACAAGAGGGGGTACCAATGTTGGCATGGCCAGTCTGGTGCAATGAGAATTGTCCTTGGTTTGTCCAGTTTGATCTTTGGTAGAACTTTGGAGAGGAGAGGCTGAGGGGGAAAGGCATAAACTGATAGGTTTTTCCAGGTGAGGGGACAGGGCATCCACTTTCCAAGCTTGTATGTGGGGAGTCCTTGTGCAGAAATTGTCCAATTGGTAGTTCTGAGGGGAGGCAAACAGGTCTATCTCTGGGCTCCCCCATTTGTCTCTCAAAATGTTGAATAGCTTTGGTTCCAGTTTCCACTTGTGTGGGTCCATGACATTTCTGTTTAGGTCGTCTGCCAAAGTATTTAGTTTGCATGGCAGGAATTGAGCTTGTAGATGCACTCGGTGGCTCAAGGCTGTGTTCCACAGAGTCATGGATAGTCTGCAGAGAGGGTATGAGTGGGTTCCCCCCTGCTTGTTTATGTACCACATAACAGTGGTGTTGTCCGTCTTTACCAATAATTGTCCTGGAAGAATGTGCTCCTTGAAGGCTGTCAAGCATTCTGTACAGCTAACATTTCTTTTTGATTGATATGCAGGTGCATTTGACTCTGGTTAATTTGCCCTGAATGTACTGGCCTGCCAAGTGAGCACCCTATGCATAGTCTGATGCGTCTTTTGGGGTTTGGGCGGCAGGGGGTAGAGTGAATGGCAGTCCCTTGTTGTGGTGGCAGGCCTCTGCCCACCAAAGGAACTCTGTATGTACACAAGGGATGACAGGAATCATTGATTCCAGGTCCTGAGAATGTTGACACCATAGGCTTTTTAGATACCATTGTAGTTTCATCATATGCAGTCTTGCATATGGAATTAGTAGAATGCAAGAGGCCATGGAACCCCAGAGCTTGCAGTATTTTCCTTGCAGATAGCCGGGTATTTGTGGCCAGTAGTTTGAAGTAGGCTGTCAAACTTGTTTCTCTGGCGTGAAGTAGGCCATCTGAGAAATTGTATTCAAGCTTGCTCCCAGGAATACAATTGGTTGGCAGGGTACTAGCTGTGATTTCTTTTCATTTATGGTGTACCCCAGAGAAGTTAGCATTTTCTTTACAAATGCCAGATGATTTAATAGTATGTCCTGACTTTCTGCCTGAATTAGACAATCGTCTAGGTATGGATATATTTGAATATTTCTTTGCCTGCAGTATGCTATGACTGGAGCTAGGCACTTTGTGAATACCCTGGGCGCAGTAGATAAGCCAAAGAGGAGTGCAGAGAACTGATAGTGCATGTAACCTGCTCTGAAGCGTAGGTATTTTCTGCAAGATTCCCTTATTGGGATGTGCAGGTAGGCTTCCTTTAAATCCAGTGTTGCCAACCAGGCATTTTTGCCTAGCATGGGAAGCAGCTGATGAAGAGTTAGCATTTTGAATTTTGGGATTACCAAAAATATGTTTAGTATAGCCAGGTCCAGGATAGGATGCCAGGAGTTGTCTTTTCTGGGTACCAGGAAAAGTCTTAAGTAAAAACCTTGCCCCAATTCCTCTTCTGGGTCAGACTGAATAGCTCTGATACTTAGAAGAGAAAGAACCTGCTTTTGAGCCTCTGCCTACTGATTTAGGTGTAGGGTCTTGACCAACCGTTTGGGGTTGGTAAGGAGTGGAAGTGGAATCTGTATCCTTGGGAAACAATATTTAAAACCCATTTATCTTGGGTAATGAGTTCCCAGTTTTTTGCATTCAGAGCGATCTTTCCCCCTAAAGGAACAGTCAGTTGAGCAGGGCTTGGAAGGTTTAATGTAGGGGGTGTCTTACTACTACCAGCTTTGGAAATGGGAGCCCCCCCCCCCACTGTTTAGGCCTGTGAGTACCTCAAGACTGAAGCCTGGGTGGTCTGCTGGTCCTGGGTTTGGACTGAGAAGGCCTGGAAGAGGTAGGAAAGGACCAATTCTTAGAAGGCCAGTGCCTACTAAATCTGGGAGGCTGTACTTGTAGGAAATCTTTAACAGTTTGCATAGATTTAGCTTTTTCCTCCATCTTTTTAAGTACTACTTCTGCTTTGTTGCCAAACAGGCGGTCTTGGTTTAAGGGAGAATCCAGTAATTTAGCTTTAACATGATCTGGCAAAGTTTGCTCCTTAAGCCAAGCATGTCTTCTAAGTACAGACCCAGTGACAGCAGCCTTGCAAGATGCCTCCAATGAATCAAAACCACTTTGCAAAGTACTGTTTTCCAACTTATTCAGCAGAATGCATTAAATCCTGTAATACTTCATTTTCAGCACAGTCAGGAATCAACATAATTTTCTGTTTAAGCAATCCAATAATATGTTGCTGATACTTTAACATACAAAACTGTCAGTTTAAGGCCCTAATGGCCAAAGTAGCAGAAGTGTATATCTTCTTACCCCATCTGTCCAGGGCCCTGGAATCTCTATCAGAGGGGGTAGGGTTTTTGGCATTAGTAGAGTTAATGCCTTTGGGTCCCTGTGAAATGGTCTCAGGATCCGCAGTAGGATTCTTAGAGAGGAACTTGTGAGAGTCAGGTACTCTGCAATACCTGTCCGGTTTTCTGGGAGCCGGAGGTAAAGTGTCAGGGGCCAGGCTAGATTCCAAGAAGGTATCATCTACAATGTCCAGTATAGGAGGGACAGCTAAAGGCCTGTGTTGAGGTAGGAGTAAGAATTCTCTAAACCTCTTTTTGGAGTCTGAATAATCCTGGCTTTCCCAGCGAAAATGCTCCCTAAGAGTATGCAAAGTTTCACCAAAAGAGAAATCCTCTGGAGGGGAAGCAGAGGGAATAGAGTCCTCTGCATCAGAATCCTCATAGGTAGATAAGGGCAACTCCTGGTTATCACAGAAAACAGAAATATCAGAATCCTGACCAGAAGAATCAGAAGGAAAATCAGTTCTAGGTCTCTTAGAGGGAGAAGGGTAGCTTCCCCTGATTAGAGTAATAAGGTCTTCAGCCATTCTTATCATTTGTTTTTTAGGCATAGGGGCTTGACCATGCGGTCTGGGCGTTGGTTTACTAGGTGTGGATCGAGTTTTAGGCCTTGAAGAAGAAATGGCGTTTGTTTAATATGCAAGTCAGTAGGCCTGAATACACCCACAGTAGCCGGTGCCTTCACAGCAGCTCCAGACCCACCCAAGGTAGAGACATCCACAGGTTCCACAGTCGAAGAAGCATCTAGCAGCATACCAGACTCCGAATGGGTCTCAGCAGAGGCCTGGGAATCTGAAGTAGCGGGTATCAGGGGCTGCTAAAGCGCCTCACTGAGTACCAACAAACTAGCGACTAGCTTAGCAGAAGCATCGTCAGCAGCTTTGGACCTATGCGGTCTGTCTCTGTCTATCTTTGCACATTTCGGAATTTCGGTAGTCGGGTGGTTACCGAAGCCATTTCTGGATAATTGAGCCGAGTACCAAAATATTTAGATGCAAAAATGAACAGACGATGAATAGTTCGAGATTTGAATAAGGCACAAAACTGATAGCGAGGGACGTCATGGTCTGGACCTAAGCAAGGTATGCAGTACGAATGAAAATCTTTATAAGGTATTTGCTTTCCACAAGAAATACAATTATCTTTTACTGACATCGATTAACAGCAAGAAAAAGGATCCCCAACGGGGTACTTAGCTTTGTTGAAGACTTCGGATCTGAAACTCGAAAATGAAAATTTCAGGAGTCGGCCGACCGACACTTGCGGACTGCTTCTGGTTCGGGCACTGCACTGCAAAAAAGACTGATGTAATGGCATCGGCTGCATGCTTTATACCCCTGAATACCTGACGTCATGGAAGATGAGACAGCAACCGACGCAGGACCAAGACTTTGATAATCAGGCTGACTGAGGGCTACCTGCAAGCAAATAACCCAAATGTAATGACTGCAACAGTGAAACACGAACATCATACAGTTCTGTATAAATCATAGAATTATTTACAAAATTCCAGCTAGCTGGGCTGACAGTATCACAGTTTCTTCCTTTCTTCCCTCCTCCTACTTGTTCATTTTTAAGATAAGAAGGTACTGCAATGTAAAAAAAAGATCTGGTTAAAAGAGCATGACAAAAGTGTGCTTTTTCTCATTCTTGCAGAGGGGAATGACTAGGTTAAGGCCATTAGCTTAATCTAGTAACAAGTTTTAAGAGAAAGCAACTAAATGAAAAAAATATTGAATATTGTAAGGGTTTTTTTCTAGTAAACAGTTTTGTGTCTGGTTCTCATGTCTCTAGCAGACAATCTTATTAAGCAAAATGGCTTGGAGAAAATGTTTTTTGAAAGTATTCAAGTGTTTTCACAGCTGAAAGACCTATAAAGGATAAGACAAAACCAGACAACAGTTTGTAGAACCACAGGATATACCATATGTCTTAGCATGGCTAACCTTTCTTTTAGGTTAGCTTGAGTATGTGTCTGTGTGTCAGTTTGGACAATTTGTTCCTATTAGGAGGGTAAAACTTCAATATTTGAAAATTAACAGTTTTGTGTGTTACTATTATGTTAATAGGTTTTAGGGGGTATTGGGTGTGTGTGTGTATTTTTGTTTGAAGGTAGTCAACAAAAAAATACAGACAATAGGCAAGAGGGGGCTGGAATCTATTGGAGAAAAGTGGCAAAGGAACGAAGGTATTGGGAGCAAGTAACTACAGAGGGAAAGGTAATAGAATGGGAAGATACCTAGAACTCATTTAGACTGCAGGTTAGAGATGGCCTTCCCTATCAAGGATTGGTATCAGAATATAGCAAAGGGAAAGAAATAGGGGTTTCCTAAATGAAAGACTAGCACTGTAGAGTTTTTAGTAGAATCTCGAACAGAAGTTAAAAAAGGAATAATTAGCACAACGTATAAAATATTGCATGATAACTATAAGAATCAATCAAAGGAGGTTAGAAATGACTGGGAAGAGAGACTGGATAAGCATTTCACAAGGAAACAATGGGGGGATATATGTATGTCCCCCAAATATGCAACAAGTCTAGAAGATTTAGGATCTTTGCTTGGAAGTGTTTACATAGATATGTTTACACCCCAAGTAGACTCCAAACAATTGTTCAGGTAGACAGCAAATGTTGGAGGTGTGATGGGGAAGAAAGAGGAAACTAGGAAAATATTTTTTATGGGAGTGCAATGACTGGGCAGACATTAGATTCCCTGCAGACTGCTCTGTCGGAGATGCTAGGTGAGCAAACTGGTGTAACTAAGGAAATAATTTTTCAGAGCTATAATACAGAATCAGAATTGCCTAGACAGAGTCAGGATTGCTGTGTCTAATTATGATGTCTGCCAAAAAAAGCAATTACTTGAAAATGGAAATCCAAGTCCAAACTAACTTTACTAGAAAAAGAGAAGATGGTAACAGAAATAAAACTGGAATAGGGATCTTTGGAAAAGGGTAGGCGCAAATTACATAGGAAAAATTTTGAACTGTGGGATCAATACATGCAGAGGAGGAATGAGATTTAAAAGAAGGGAGGACCTGAATGAGCTATGTAATGGTTGACCGACAATGACTGGAAATATAAGTGATGAATTATGTTTGCAACTACAGTTGTAAATGCATGATTTGTAATGCATAATGTTTGCAAATGAGATTGTGCCGGTATGGTTTATTTTCATTTATATAAATGCAAGAATGCCTATGTTATACATGACAAAAAAAAAAAAAAAAAAGAACAATTATACAAAGCAGCTTGGAGTCATTTAATTTTATGCAGGAAAAAAGTAGCTCTGCATTAGTGAATATGGGTAGGGATTTTTATGAGGAGAAAAGTACAGTTTTGTTCCTACCATAAATGTAGATGTTCGAGTGTATACACTGCTGCAGTCATTACACTTGGGTCATCCTGCTGTCAGGCGGTTCCCCAGTCGGCCTGAGTTCCAAAGACTTGGTCCGGCGTCGGTTGCTGTCACCTCCTCCCTGACATCAGTGCGACAGGGGTATATAAGATGCAGCTGACGCCATTTTCTTCAGTTTTTCTTGCCCCAGATATCAGGTGCCTCTAAATAGGTAGGCAAATCCAATTGCTAAATAAAACATTCATAAGAAAAGCAAAAAACAACCTACAGCTACAAGCAAATACTCCCCATAGGTAGTAAAGGGTAGAAGACATAGGTACGTACCAGCCAGTAAGACGGGAAGGAGGGAGGGTAACCTGGACTGCAGTAGTGTATACACTCTAACATCTACATTTATGGTAGGTACAAAACTGTACTATGTTCATCGTGTTACACTGCTGCAGCCATTACACTTGGGTAGAATCCCAAAGCTGAGGTAGGGTGGCTGGTTCTATAAGGCATTAGGGGTGGCTATAAGGCCCTGCAGCACTGCAGTGGTGAAGCTAGCTCTGGATTTAGATTATAGGGGCAGATGGTAATGCTTGGTGAAGGTATGTACAGAACTCCAAGTTGCTGCTTCCAAAATATCCTTGGTAGGTACTCCCCTGAGGTAGGCAGTTGAAGTGGCTGTTGCCCTGGTGGAGTGAGATCTAAAGCTGCTAGGTACAGGTTTTCCATGGTATGTGTAGCAGAAACCTATACAATGTCCTATCCATTTTGAAATAGTCTGTTTTGAAATGGCTTTTCCCTGTGCTCCTGCAGCATATGCCACCAATAATTGCTCATATTTTCTGAAAGCTTTGGTTTTGTCCAAGTAGAAGCGTAACTGCCTGTGAATGTCCAAAGAGTGCAGTAGTCTCTCTCCTTTATTCTGTGGTTTAGGATAAAAAGTTGGCAGGTGAATAGTTTGGTTTACAGCCACACTGGATACCACCTTTGGCATAAATGTAGGGTTAGTTCTTAAAGACACCCTGTCCTGGTGGAAAATGAGGAAAGGTTCCACTGCCATTAGTGCCTGTAATTCCGAAACTCTTTGTGCTGATGTTATTGCCAGGAGCAGGACAGTTTTCCAAGAGATAAATTTTAATTCTGCTGTGTTAGCTGGCTCAAAAGGAGGTAAAGTTAGTTTTTCCAAAACAAAGTTAAGGTCCCAAGTAGAAGCAGGTGCTCTACGGGGTGGTCTTATGTTTTTAGCCCCTCTGAGGTACTGTTTTAACAGAGGATTAGAGAAAATTGTTGGATCCGTGTTGTAATGAGCAGAGATGGCAGAGACGTGGATCTTGACGGATGAGAAGGAGAGGCCTTTGTCCAGCATCTCAGTTAAGTATTGTAGTATCTGAGGAATGTTTGGGACAAGAGGGTCAAGGCTGTTAGCTTGGTTCCAGGCACAGAATCTCTTCCATTTATCCGAATAGGCTTTCCTGGTACTAGGCCTTCTGGCCTCCAGAATGACATCCATAACAGCTTTGGAGAGAGGCACTGCTTGCTTGACTAAGGAATCTTCCATGCAGCTAGGTTTAAGGTCTTTAGCTGGCTGTGTAGTATTTGATTGTTGTGCTGAGTCAGCAGATGTGGGATTTGAGGCAAAATCCAGGGTGGTTCTTGTGCTAAGCTCCTTAAGACTGGGTTACCAGTGCTGGCGTGGCCAGTCTGATGCAATCAGGATCATCTTTGGCTCTTCTTGCCTGGCTTTTATGAGTACCTTTGGCAGGAGAGGTAGTGGTGGGAAAGCGTATACTTGTAGGTTCTCCCAGCTGAATGAGAGGGCATCCACTTTCCATGCTTGTGGATGGTAACTCCTTGTGCAGAATTTTTGTAGCTGGCAGTTTATTGGGGATGCAAACAGATTTATGTCCAGGCTCCACCATTTCTGTGTTATCATTCTGAATATTTGTGGATTCAATTCCCATTCGTGGGGATCCATGATGTTTCTGCTTAAGTTGTCTGCCAGTGTGTTTTTCTCTCCTGGCAGGAATTGTGCTTGCAGATGAACTTGAAGGTTTATAGCTGTGTTCCACAAGGTCATGGCTTGTCTGCATAGGGGGTAGGAGTGAGTGCCCCCTTGCTTGTTTATGTACCACATAACTGTGGTGTTGTCTGTCTTTAGCAGTAGTTGTCCTGGATGCAGCAGGTCCTTGAAAGCTATAAGGGCATTTTGTACAGCTAGCATCTCTCTTTGATTGATGTGAAGATGCCTTTGTTCTGCGGGCCACGTGCCCTGAATACATTTGCCTGCCATGTGTGCTCCCCAGGTGTAATCCGATGCATCTGTTGTCAGTGTTTGCCTGGCTGCAGGTTGTGTAAAAGGCTGTCCCTTGTTGAGGTGACAAGCTTGAGCCCACAATTGAAACTCCTGTTGAAGGCAAGGGATTAGTGGTATAACCATTTCCAAACTTTGACAGTGTTGAGACCATACATTCTTTAGGTACCATTGTAGTTTCCTCATATGCAGTCTGGCATATGGAATTAGTAGTATCCAGGATGCCATGTAACCCAAGGCCTGCAGAATTTTTCTTGCAAGGAGTTGGGTCTTTGTTGCCATCAATTGAAAGTATTGAGTCAGTTGTCCTTGCTTGTCTGGCGTGAGATGAGCCATCTGGGCCGCTGTGTTCAAGCTGGCACCCAGGAATATAATCTCTTGTGAGGGCACTAGTTTTGATTTCATTTCGTTTACTGTGTACCCCAGGCAATTTAATAACTTTTTTTTACAAACGCCAGATGGTTTAAAAGAATGTCCTTGCTCTCTGCTTGAATCAGGCAGTCGTCCAGGTACGGATACATTTGAATTCACTTCTGTCTGCAAAATGCAATTACTGGTGCTAGGCACTTTGTGAAGACCCTGGGCGCAGTTGATAAGCCAAAAGGCAGTGCAGACAATTGGTAGTGCATTGAATCAGCTATGAATCTGAGGTATCTTCTGCAGTTTTGTCTGATAGGGACATGCAGGTATGCCTCCTTGAGGTCCAAAGTCACGAGCCAAGCTTTCTTGCCCAGCATGGGAAGAAGCTGCTATAGTGTCAACATTTTGAATTTCGGAACATCCACGTAAGTGTTTAGAGATGAAAGATCCAGAATGGGCCTCCAGGCTTTGTCCTTTCTGGGTACCAGAAAGAGTCTTGAATAAAATCCTTGTCCTTGCTCCTGTGATGGTACCTTTTGAATAGCTCTCATATCCATGAGTGCTGTAATTTGTTTTTGAGCCTCTGCCCATTGATTTGGTGGCAGATTTAGCATTCCTTTTAACCTTGGCAGAGTGTGAAAGTGGAACCTGTAACCTTGAAATACAATGTTGAGAACCCATTTGTTTTTGGTGATCATTTGCCAATTGTGGTAGAAGAGTGTCAGTTTTCCTCCCAAGGGGGCTGCCAAGAGGGATTTGTTTGGCAGCTGTAGTGGGATGTCACTGGAGCTGCTTTTTATATGGTTGGGACCTGTCTTCCCCCTTCTTTCTGGCCTAATGCAACCCATTGTCGAGGCCTGTAAGGACCTTGTGTTTGACCTCTACCTCTTGGACGTCTGTATCTTCCCCTTTGAGGTCTGTCTGTAATTGGAAAGGACCAATTCTTAGTTGGCCAGTTTCTGCTAAATCTAGGAGGCTGAACCTGTAAGAAATCCTTCACTGTTTGCAAAGATTTTGCCTTATCCTCCATTTTCTTTAATACCTCTTCTGCCGTAACTCCAAATAACCCATCCTGCTGCAAAGGTGCATCCAATAATTTTGCTTTAACATGATCTGTAACGTATGTTCTTTTAACCAAGCATGTCTTCTAATGACAGAGCCTGTAACTGGTGCTCTGCAGGAGGACTCCAGAGAATCAAAACCACATTGCAAAGTATGCTTTCCCACGTGTTCAGCTGCATGCAATAAATCCTGCATTTCTTTAAAATTAGGAGGATCTGATTCTGGAAGCATTTTTTGTTTTAACTGAGACAGTAAAAATTGCTGATATTTTAGCATGTGAAACTGGCAATTTAAGGCTCTCATTGCTAAAGTTGCAGACGTATATACTTTCTTTCCCCATCTGTCTAATGCTCTGGAATCTCTGTCAGCGGGAACTGGATTCTTGGCTGATGAGGCCTTAACTCCTTTGGGTCCCAGAGTAATAGTTTCAGGGTCAGCTACAGGGCTTTTATACAGAAATTTATGTGAGTCAAGGACTCTGTAGTATCTGTCAGGTTTAACAGGGGCTGGAGGTAAGGAATCAGGATTTAAGCTGGATTCAGTATACACATCACCCACAATATCTAACACTGGCAGAATAGCAAGGGGTCTGTGTTGAGGTAATAAAAGGAAGCCTCTGAGCCTTTTCTTGGATTCTGAGTAATCCTGGCCTTCCCAGTGGAAATGCTGCCTCATGGTATGTAGGGTTCCCCCAAAGGAGTAGTCCTCAGGCGGTGAGGCTGATGTAATTGATTCCTCAGCATCAGAATCCTCATAAGGGGGTAAAAAGTATCCTAGGTCTGAGGATGAGTCAGAAGAGATGGACACCTGGTCGGATGAGACCTAATCTGCATCCTGTCTAGGCCTTTTATCAGGAGGGGGATGGGACCCCCTGATCAGAGTGATTAGGTCTTCGGCCATTTTGAGCATTTGTTTCTTAGGCATGGAGGTCTGTCCTGGAGAATGCTGTATTTGTTTCTTTGATTTTAAAGGAGGCTTGGACTTAGCTGAGGGTTTAATGCTTAACTGAGTAGGTCTGAAAACACCTTGTGAAGCTGTGGGTTGCTCAGCTACTGCGGATCCCTCTGAAAGGTTAGTCTCGGTAGGGTGAATAACTTGTGCGTCCAAAGGCCCAGCCATCTCCATGTGGGAGTCAGATGGGGCCTGTGTTTCTACAGCAGCAGTCATCAGGGGCTGCGAAGGCACCTCGCTGAAAACCAGAGAACCGGTGACTGGCCTAGAAGAGGCTTTGTCAGTTTTGGGCCTCGGATGCCTATCCTTGGTCTTTGCGCTTTTTGTGTATTCCGGTCATCGGAAGTTCCGATGGCATGGTATAATTGAATTTTCTACCAAAATAATGTCGGGCAAAATCAAACCGTTTAATAGTGTGCTTGTTAAACCTAGCACAAAACCGACAACCAGTGACGTCGTGGTCTGGGCCTAGGCATGGGATACAATGCGAATAGAAATCATTATGAGGTATTTGCTTCCCACAAGAAATACAGTTATTAACTTTTACTGACATCGGTCTGAGGCAAGAAAAAGTTTCCCCAACGGGGTACTTAGCTTTGTAGAAGAATTCGATTCTGGATTCGGAATGAAAATCTCAGGAGACGGCCGACTGGCACTTGTGAACTGCTTTTGCTTCGGGCACCGTGCAGCAAGAAAGACTGAAGAAAATGGCGTCGGCTGCATCTTATATACCCCAGTCGCACTGACGTCAGGGAGGAGGCGACAGCAACAGACACCGGACCAAGACTTTGGAACTCAGGCCGACTGGGGAACCGCCTGACGGCAGGATAACCCAAGTGTAATGACTGCAGCAGTGTAACACTATGAACATCTTCATATGTTTTAGGGTACCCCTCTAGCTTTTTTGTATGGCTTGCCAGCTCTAATGATACTACATCCTGGGGGAAGAATTTCCGAGTCTGTTACCAGAAACCACCTTACACAAAGAGTAGTACCCTACACAAGACTGTAAGCCAAGCCCAATAAATTACTCTTGTCCAGAGAAATTGACACAGGAGAAGTTAAATGTTAAGATTTCTGTCTCTTTTTTAATAGGAAAGTTGGGGCAAACATACCTAGTACTTCCAGCAACAGCTTCCCCAGGGATGGGCACAACATTCTGGCTAAGCAAGGGCATATTCATTACACCTTCTCCCATGACTGACAAAGGTGGTTCTCCCTTGCCCATTGAAAGAAGCCCAACAGCAGCAGCAGATGTGGCTAACCCCCAGTCCATGATGGCTATACAAACACCAGATTCATCAGAGGAAAAAGATTAGTGGTCAGAGGAACCATCTTTCACCACAGCAGTCACCCATCTGTGGTTGAGGCAAATTAGCATCCTGATATGATGTCTAAGAATGCTTAGCTAAATTTCTTTTGGTGGCTGGAAGAAGGTCCAAACAAGGGATTGGAAGCTTTATCTTTCCATGATTAATTGTTACTCTGACCTTCTCTGAAAAATAGCGAACTGAAGTTAGAACTCATGAAGCCTCTTATTTTGAAATCTCAGCCCAACCCCAAAGGTGTAAGTACTGACCTTCTCATGGATCAAGTGAAGATCCCCTTCCTCTACTCCACAGAATTCAGCATGGAGGATAAAACCAAAAGGCAGGCAATCATAGCAACTTTTAATGGTAGTAGCAAGGACTGAGAATGAACCATGCCAAGTAAAAAAAAGAAAACAAGTGGGTGGGGGGATAAGTATGATTATTTAACTGACATTCAACATCACAATGGATGTAGTTCTTTTAGCATCTGTCCCTGAATGTGTAAACTTCCAGAAAATGATGTAGAAAGCTGACTTGTGGAAAGGATACATAATCACTGAACACAAAGGAGTATCCTCAATTTTAGCCCAACCACTTTAAACTTTTGCAGAGTTCTACAGATAATGCCTCGCCTCATATAATCTATACACTTCTAAACAGATGCTGCAAGCAATATAAAGAATCTGATGAAGCCTAACTGTTGTAGTATGTTCCACATAAACTACCACATTCCTTGTCTCATCTACTTTACTGACACATCAGTAGCAAGTTTGCTTAGCACTATTACTTGCAACTTTAAGGTGCGCTAGTTCCAAACCACCACCAAAAGTGAAAACGTACAGTTTTGTACCTACCATAAATGTAGATGTCTGATAGATATGCAACTGCAGTCATAACATATGGGTTGTCCTGCCTCAGGCAGCCCTCGGTCGGCCGGATTCCAAAGTCTGGGTCCGACGTCAGCTGATGTCGCATTTCTCTCCGACGTCAGAGCGGCTGGAGTACATAAGCATCAGCCGACGCCATCTTCTTCAGTGTTTCTTGCCCCAGATGCCAGGTGCCCTCTAAGGAAGGCTGTAATCAAATTGGAAGACAAAAATAGGTTTCCAGACAACAAATAAGCAATAAACAGATACACCATAACAGATATCCCCAGCTAAGGATAACAGGGAGAGGAGTGGACCCTAGGCATAGAGGGGATGGAGGGAGGGAAAACCCGACTGCAGTTGCATATCTATCGGACATCTACATTTATGGTAGGTACAAAACTGTACTATGTCCTTCAAGAATGCAACTGCAGTCATAACATATGGGTTGAATACCATAGCTTAGCTGGGGGAGGTGGTATGCTCTAAGAAAGGGATGGTGTAGCTATCAGTCCCTGCAGGACTGCCGAAGCAAAGCCTGCTCTGGATCTGGAAGATAAAGGGAGGTTGTAGTGCTTGGAAAATGTATGCACGGAGCTCCATGTAGCAGCTTCTAGAATGTCTTTTGTAGGCACCCCTCTTAAGAAGGCTGTAGAGGTGGCTGTAGCTCTGGTGGAGTGTGGTCTGACATTGGCTGGCACACACTTTCCATGGAAGGAATAACAGAATCTGATGCAATGTCCAATCCATTTTGAAATTGTCTGTTTAGAAATTGCTTTTCCTTGTACTGCAGGGGCGTAAGCTACAAAAAGCTGGTCAGACTTCCTACTGGTCTTGGTTCTGTCTAGGTAGTAGCGAAGCTGTCTGTGTATGTCCAAGATATGCAACAGTCTTTCCCCTTTGTTCTCAGGATTAGGAAAGAAAGTAGGCAGGTGAATTGCTTGATTTAAGGCAACCCTAGATACCACTTTTGGCAGAAAGGTAGGGTTGGTTCGTAAGGAGACCCTGTCTCTGTGAAAGGTTATGAACGGTGGTATTGCCATTAAGGCCTGTAATTCCGAAACCCTTCTTGCTGAGGTAATGGCCAACAGGAAAGCTGTCTTCCAGGAAAGAAACTGTAAATCCACAGAAACTGCTGGCTCGAAGGGAGGTAAAGTTAATTTTTCTAGAACAAAATTGAGGTCCCAAGCTGGTACTGGTGCCTTTCTTGGGGGCTTTATATTCTTGATTCCTCTAAGAAATTGCCTTAACAAAGGATGTGAAAACACAGGTGGGTCAGTGTTGTATCTAACTGATATAGCTGAAGCATGAATTTTTATGGAAGAGAATGAAAGTCCTTTATGCAGCATATCTGCCAAGTATTCCAGGATGAGAGGAATGCACAAAAATGAGGCATCATGGCCCTTGCTTGTATTCCAAATGCTGAATCTCTTCCATTTGGCTGAGTAGACTTTTCTGGTGGATGGTCTGCGGGCTTCTGTTAGTATCCGCTGAACTTCCTTGGAGAGAGGTAAATCAAGGTTATTTATGGGATTTCCCAAGCTGTCAGCTGTAGCATCTGGATGTTGGGATGAACTGTCCTGAAGTTGTCTTGAGTCAGAAGTTGGGGCCATTGTGGAAGGGCCCAAGTTTTGTTGTGACATATGCTCCGTAGTAGTGGGTACCAGTGTTGTCTTGGCCAGTCTGGAGCTATTAGGATCCCCTTCGGCTTGTCTGCTTTGATCTTCAATAACACTGTGGTCATCAGTGGCAGAGGTGGAAATGCATAAATTATCAGGGTGCTCCAGTTGAATGAGAGGGCATCTGTTTTCCATGCTTGTGGATGATATGTCCTTGAACAGAACCTTTGTAAGTGATGATTGAGGTGGGAGGCAAATAGGTCTACGTCCGGCCTGCCCCATGTCGAGGTGAGTCGTAGGAAGATGTCTGGATGTAGCCTCCATTCGTGGGGGTCTAGGAAATTCCTGCTTAGACTGTCCGCCAGAACATTGTCTTTGCCTGGAACAAACTGGGATTGTAGTTGTATGTTTAGGCCCAGTGATTTTTCCCAAAGATTCACTGTCAGTCTGCAAAGGGGGTAAGAATGAGTGCCCCCCTGCTTGTTTATGTACCACATCACTGTGGTGTTGTCTGTCCATATTAATAGGTGGCCTTGTTGAAGTTGTTGCCCAAAGGCCTCGATGGCATGCATTACTGCTAACATTTCTTTTTGATTGATATGCAGATGTGTTTCCTTTGGAGACCATTGTCCTTGAATACATCTGCCTTCCATGTGCGCCCCCCATCCAAGGTCTGAGGCGTCTGTGGTCATGGTCTGTGTTATCTGAGGCTTTTTGAATGACATACCTATGTTTGACTGGCTTGCTGAGGCCCACCATAGAAATTCCTTTTGAAGACATGGAATGAGTGGGATATTTGCTTCCAGGTTGTTGCTGTGTTGAGACCATAAGCTTTCTAAGTACCATTGAAGCTTTCTCATGTGTAGTCGTGCTAGTGGAACCAGGAGGATGCAGGATGCCATGTAACCCAGGGCCTGTAGGAAACTCCTTGTAGTCATTTGTGTGAGCTTTGCTAAACTTTTGAAGTAATGGGTTAACTTCTTTTGCTTGTCTTCTGTCAGGTAAGCCATTTGAGAGGCTGTGTCTAGTTTGGCTCCTAAGAAGGTTATTTGCTGGGATGGCTGAAGTCTTGACTTTTGAAAGCTGACTGTGTATCCCAGAGCCTGTAGCAAGTGTATGACATAATTCAAGTTTTTTGTCAAAGTTAGTTTGTTGTCGGCTTGTATGAGGCAATCGTCCAGGTACGGGTAGATTTGAATCCCCTGGAGCCTGCAATGAGCAATTATTGATGCCAGGCATTTCGTGAATACTCTGGGCGCAGTAGATAAGCCAAATGGCAATGCTGAGAATTGATAATGCTCTGGCCCTGCAAGAAATCCGAGGTATCTTCTGCAGCTGTGTCTGATAGGGACATGCAGGTATGCCTCCTTGAGGTCCAGAGTAATCAGCCAAGACCCCTTGCCCAGCATGGGAAGGAGTTGCTGTAGAGTCAGCATTTTGAACTTTGGTACTATGAGGAAAGTGTTTAAAGCGGACAAGTCCAGTACTGGTCTCCATTGACTTTCTTTTCTTGGAACAAGGAACAGTCTTGAGTAAAACCCCCTGGCCTTGTTCTTGTTGTGGAACTTTTTCTATTGCTTTGATCTGTGCAAGCAGAAAAATTTGCTTTATAGCCTCTGCCCTCTGATTTTGTGGAGGTTTGGCATGCCTTGTTTTCTTGGCAAAGTGTGGAAGTGGAACCTGTAACCGTGGTCTATAATGTCCAAAATCCATTTGTCTGTTGTTAGTTTGTGTCAGTTTTTTGAAAACAGAGATAACTTTCCGCCCAAAGGAGCCTCTGTTTGCTCCTTGGTTAGCGGAACTAGAGGAAAGTCATTGAGACTGTCCCTGTGGGGCAGGAGAAACTCCTATGTCACTTCTTTGGTTTGTTGGTTGCCATTGTCGTCCCCTGTAGGATCCTCTGTATTGGCCTCTTCCTCGGCCATGCCTGTTTTTGCCCCTCTGTGATTTTTCAGGATTAGGAAAGGACTAGTTTTTAGAAGGCCAGTTCCTGCTGAATCTGGGCGGCTGAACCTGAAGGAAATCTTTTACTGTCTGAACTGACTTGGCTTTTTCCTCAATGGACTTTAACACATCTTTAGCATTAGCACCAAAAAGCTTGTTCTTTTCCAAGGGTGCGTCAAGAAGTTTTGCCCTAACATGATCTGGTAAGGGTTGTTCTTTCTACCATGCATGTCTGCGAATGACCGCCCCTGTCATAGCTGCCCTACATGAAGCCTCCAATGCATCATATCCACACTGTAGAAAGTGATTGCTAACCTGTTGAGCATTATGCACAGTCTCCTGCAAAGACTTCCTATCTAAGGGTTCAGGGGAGGCCAATGTTTTCTGTAAATCATCTAATAGGAAATCCTGATATTGAAACATGTGAAAGACAATTGAGAGCTCTCATAGATAAAGTAGTGGAGGTGTAAACCTTCTTCCCCCATCTCTCTAAGGACCTTGCTTCCCTGTTAGAAGGCAAAGGATTTTTGGAGGTGGTAGCTGAAACCCCTTTAGGCCCCTGGGAAATTGTTTCTAAATCAACAGCATGGGCCTTAAAGAAATGAGAATGGGTTTCTGGAACCCTATAGTATCTGTCAGGCTTGGCAGGGGCAGGAGGAAGAGTATAGTACAGTTTTGTACCTACCATAAATGTAGATGTCCGACCCTGGATAGCATCTGCAGTCATAACAAATGGGTTGTCCTGTCGTCAGGCAGCCCTTCGGTCGGCCGGATTCCAAAGTCTGTCCGCTTCGCTGATGTCGCACTTCACCCGACGTCATCTCTGCTGGTCTTCGGGTATAAAAGCAACAGCCGACGCCATTTTCCTCAGTGTTTCTTGCCCCAGATGCCAGTTGCCCTCTTGGAAGGCTAAATTTTGGATAAATGCCAATGTTTCCAAAAAAGTAGAAGGCAAACACAAAAATAAGCATGTATGCACATATATACAAACAAATACACCATAAGAGACCCCCCCCCCCCCAGCTAGCTATTAGGAGGGTAAATACCCTAGGAGTACCACAGAGGGGAAGGAGGGTGGGTAATCCTGACTGCAGATGCTATCCAGTTCGGACATCTACATTTATGGTAGGTACAAAACTGTACTATGTCCTTCATGGATGCATCTGCAGTCATAACAAATGGGTAGAATACCATAGCCAAACTAGGGGTGGAGGAAGAAAAATGATGGTGTAGTTAGGATCCCTTGCAGTACAGCAGTGGCAAACCCTGCTCGGGATCTAGAGTATAGAGGTAAATTATAATGCTTGGCAAATGTATGCACGGAGGTCCAAGTAGCCGCCTCAATAATGTCCTTGGTTGCCACTCCTCGTGAAGAAAGCTGTGGTAGTGGCTGTAGCCCTTGTAGAATGAGGTCTTATGTTCTGTGGAATTGGTTTTCCATGGTAGGAGTAACAGAATCTTATGCAATTTCCTATCCATTTGGAGATTGTCTGTTTGGAAATTGCTTTTCCTTCCCTTCCTGTTGCATAGGCTACTAAAAGCTGGTCAGTTTTTCTGTTACTTTTGGTTCTGTCCAGGTAGTAGCGTAACTGCCTATGTACATCCAAGGTATGCAGCAGTCTTTCCCCCCTGTTCTGTGCATTGGGAAAGAAGGTAGGTAGGTGGATTGCCTGGTTTAAAGACACTCTGGATACCACCTTAGGCATAAAAGTAGGATTAGTTCTCATGGACACCCTATCTTGATGGAAGATTAGGAAGGTTGCACTGCCATTAAGGCCTGTAGTTCAAACCCTCCTTGCTGAGGTAATTGCCAGTAGGAAAGCAGTTTTCCATGACAGGTGTTGCAGATCTGCTGTTGCTGCTGGTTCAAACGGAGGGAGTGTCAACTTTTCTAGCACAAAGTTCAAGTCCCATGCTGGTAATGGTGGTTTCCTAGGAGGTTTTACATTTTGATCCCTCTGAGGAACTGCCTGAGTAGAGGATGAAAAGACAGGTGGATCGAAGCTGTATTCTGCTGAAATAGCTGATGCATGTATCTTGATGGAGGAATAGGACAGGCCTGTATGTAGAAGCTCTGCCAAGTACTCCAGAATGTTAGCAATATCTATGTTCACACATCTTTTCCTCTTTCAGTACTCCAAATGACAAACCTTTTCCATTTTCCTGCATAGTTCCTTCTTGTTGAAGGTCTGCGGGCTTCAAGGATAATGTCATTAACCCTTTGGGAAAGGTCTGGGTTAGTTGCTGCTATGTGATGTTCCAGGCAGTCAGTTGCAAGGTTTTTAGGTTTGGATGCATGATGTTGTAGTTGTTCTGAGTTAACATCAAAGGCATCAGGGTATTGACTACATTCTCCCGAGACATGCTCCTCAGCAATGGGTACCAGTGTTGTCTTGGCCAATTCGGAGCTATCAGGATTATCCTTGGACGTTCCTCTTTGATTTTCAGTAGTACCTTGTGCATCAAGGGAAGAGGTGGAAATGCATATGCTGTCAGGCCTTTCCAGCTGAAGGATAGAGAGTCCACCTTCCATGCAAGTGGGTGGAATGTCCTTGTGCAGAATTTTTTGAGCTGGTGATTGAGTGGGGATGCGAATAGATCTATTTGTGGCATTCCCCATCTCTTTGTGATGGCCTTGAAGATGTCCGGGTGTATCATCCATTCGTGAGCATCCGAGGTGGTTCTGCTTAACATGTCTGCTAGGGTGTTCTCTTTTCCGCACAAATATTGCCTGTAACTGGATGTTGTAGCTGAGAGCCAGATTCCAAAGGTCCAAAGTCATTCTGCATAGGGGGTATGAATGAGTGCCTCCCTGTTTGTTGATGTACCACATGACTGTGGTGTTGTCTGTCCTTATCATCAAATGGCCTTCTTTGAGGAATGGTCTGAATTTTTGGATTGCCAGTTTTACTGCCAGCATTTCTTTTGGTTTATGTGCAGGTGCAGCTGGTCTTGAGTCCACAATCCTTGTATGCATTTGTCCAGCATGTCGCCCCCATCCTAGGTCTGAGGCGTCCGCTGTGATGGTTTGGCTTGCTCGAAAGTTGTGGAAGGGTAAGCCTGGGTTTGACTGGCATGCTTGAGCCCACCATAGGAACTCTTGTTTTAGACATGGGATTAGTGGGATTTCTGTTTCTAAGCTGTGCCTGTGCTGAGACCATAAATTCTTTAGGTACCACTGTAGCTTTCTCATATGCAGTCTGGCATGTGGGACCAAGATTATGCATGATGCCATGAAGCCCAAGGCCTGCAGAACTTTTCTTGCTGTTAGTTTGTTCTGCTTTGTTAATGCCAAGAAGTAAAGAGGGAGTTCTTTTGTTTTTCTGCGGGTTAGGAATGCCATTTGTTTCACTGTGTCCAATTCCCGCTACCAAAATGTTCTTGTTTGGGATGGTATCAGCCTTGACTTTTGTAAATTGACTGTGTATCCCAGGGCTTGTAGCAAGTAAATGACCCTTTGTAAATCTGTTGTCAGCTTGCTTTTGTTGTCCGCTTGTAACAGGCAGTCGTCCAGGTATGGATAAATTTGATTCCCTGTAGTCTGCAGTGAGCGATTACTGATGCCAGGCATTTTGTGAATACTCTGGGCGCAGTAGACAAGCCAAAGGGCAATGCTGAGAATTGATAATGCTCTGATCCTGCAAGAAATCTGAGGTATCTTCTGCAATTTGGTCGAATGGGGACGTGCAGGTATGCCTCCTTGAGATCTAGAGTTACCAGCCAACACTCCTTGCCCAGCATGGGAAGAAGTTGCTGTAGGGTCAGCATTTTGAATTTTGGGACAATGATGTATGTGTTTAAGACGGACAGGTCGAGAATAGGTCTCCAACTTTTCTCTTTTTTTGGTACTAGGAAGAGTCTGGAGTAGAATCATTTGTCCTGTTCTGATATTGGTACTCTTTCCACAGCTCTCATCTTTGTTAATTTCGCTATCTGCTGTAGAGCTTCTATTTTTTGATTTGGAGGTAGGTTTGGCATTTTTGAAAATAGGTAATTTCTAAAGGTGCTGCTATTTGCTCCTGGTAGGCGTTTGCAAGTCACTGTGATTGTCCTGTTGCAGTAGTGCAATTTGCTGTCTTCCTGCCTAAGCTGCTGCTATTGTCCCTTGAGTTCAGCCGGCTTTTTCCGGGTTGCAGGGTTTGGGGCCTTTTTTTGCCATTCCCTCTGGGGAACCCTTTTTTAAATTTGGGGTATTCCTCTTTTTTGCTGAAGGCCAATTTTAAAAAACCCTAAAACCTTGGGTAAGAAGAAACTTTAAGTTTACAGATTTCTTTCTTCACTAAAAATTTAGGAAAGAAACTGTAAATCCACAGAAACTGCTGGCTCGGGAGGTAAAGTCAATTTTTCTAGAACAAAATTGAGGTCCCAAGTTGGTACTGGTGCCTTTCTTGGGGCTTTATATTCTTGATTCCTCTAAGAAATTGCCTTAATAAAGGATGTGAAAACACAGGTGGTCAGTGTTGTATCTAGCTGATATAGCTGAAGCATGAATTTTATGGAAGAGAATGAAAGTCCTTTATGCAGCATATCTGCCAAGTATTCCAGGATGAGAGGAATGCTCAAAATGAGGCATCATGGTCTTGCTGGTATTCCAAATGCTGAATCTCTTCCATTTGGCTGAGTAGACTTTTCTGGTGGATGGTCTGCGGCTTGTTAATATCCGCTGAACTTCCTTGGAGAGAGGTAAACTCAAGGTTATTTATGGATTTCCTAAGCTGTCAGCTGTAGCGCCTGGATGTTGGGATGAACTGTCCTGAAGTTTTGTTGAGTCAGAAGTTGGGGCCATTGTGGAAGGGGCCCAAGTTTTGTGTGACATATGCTCTGTAGTAGTGGGTACCAGTGTTGTCTTGGCCAGTCTGGAGCTATTAGGATCCCCTTCGGCTTGTCTGCTTTGATCTTCAATAACACTGTGGTCATCAGTGGCAGAGGTGGAAATGCATAAATTATCAGGGTGCTCCAGTTGAATGAGAGGGCATCTGTTTTCCATGCTTGTGGATGATATGTCCTTGAACAGAACCTTGTAAGTGATGATTGAGGTGGGAGGCAAATAGTTCACGTCCGCCTGCCCCATGTCGAGGTGAGTCGAGGAAGATGTCTGGATGTAGCCTCCATTCGTGGGGGTTCTAGGAAATTCTGCTTAGATCGTCCGCCAGAACATTGTCTTTGCCTGGAACAAACTGGGATTGTAGTTGTATGTTTAGGCTCAGTGATTTTTCCCAAAGATTCACTGTCAGTCTGCAAAGGGGTAAGAATGAGTGCCCCTGCTTGTTTTTGTACCACATCACTGTGGTGTTGTCTGTCCATATTAATAGGTGGCCTTGTTGAAGTTGTTGCCCAAAGGCCTCGATGGCATGCATTACTGCTAACATTTCTTTTTGATTGATATGCAGATGCGTTTCCTTTGGAGACCATTGTCCTTGAATACATCTGCTCTTCCATGTGCGCCCCCATCCAAGGTCTGAGGCGCCTGTGGTCATGGTCTGTGTTATCTGAGGCTTTTGAATGACATACCTATGTTTGACTGGCTTGTTGAGGCCCACCATAGAAATTCCTTTTGAAGACATGGAATGAGTGATATTTGCTTCTAGGTTGTTGCTGTCTTGAGACCATAAGCTTTTTAAGTACCATTGAAGCTTTCTCATGTGTAGTCTTGCTAGTGGAACCAGGAGGATGCAGGATGCCATGTAACCCAGGGCCTGTAGGAAACCCTTGTAGTCATTTGTGTGAGCTTTGCTAAACTTTTGAAGTAATGGTTAATTTCTTTGCTTGTCTTCTGTCAGGTAAGCCATTTGAGAGGCTGTGTCTAGTTTGGCTCCTAAGAAGGTTATTTGCTGGGATGGCTGAAGTCTTGACTTTTGAAAGTTGACTGTGTATCCCAGAGCCTGTAGCAAGTGTATGACATAATTCAAGTTTTTTGTCAAAGTTAGTTTGTTGTCCGCTTATGAGGCAATCGTCCAGGTACGGGTAGATTTGAATCCCTGGAGCCTCCAATGAGCAATTATTGATGCCAGGCATTTCGTGAATACTCTGGGCGCAGTAGATAAGCCAAATGGCAATGCTGAGAATTGATAATGCTCTGGCCCTGCAAGAAATCTGAGGTATCTTCTGCAGCTGTGTCTGATAGGGACATGCAGGTATGCCTCCTTGAGGTCCAGAGTAATCAGCCAAGACCCCTTGCCCAGCATGGGAAGGAGTTGCTGTAGAGTCAGCATTTTGAACTTTGGTACTATGAGGAAAGTGTTTAAAGCGGACAAGTCCAGTACTGGTCTCCATTGACTTTCTTTTCTTGGAACAAGGAACAGTCTTGAGTAAAACCCTGGCCTTGTTCTTGTTGTGGAACTTTTCTATTGCTTTGATCTGTGCAAGCAGAAAATTTGCTTTATAGCCTCTGCCCTCTGATTTTGTGGAGGTTTGGCATGCCTTGTTTTCTTGGCAAAGTGTGGAAGTGGAACCTGTAACCGTGGTCTATAATGTCCAAAATCCATTTGTCTGTTGTTAGTTTGTGTCAGTTTTTGAAAACAGAGATAACTTTCCGCCAAAGGAGCCTCTGTTTGCCCTTGGTTAGCGGAACTAGAGGAAAGTCATTGAGACTGTCCCTGTGGGGCAGGAGAAACCCTATGTCACTTCTTTGGTTTGTTGGTTGCCATTGTCGCCCCTGTAGGATCCTCTGTATTGGCCTCTTCCTCGCCACGCCTGTTTTTGCCCCTCTGTGATTTTTCAGGATTAGGAAAGGACCAGTTTTAGAAGGCCAGTTCCTGCTGAATCTGGGCTGCTGAACCTGAAGGAAATCTTTACTGTCTGAACTGACTTGGCTTTTTCCTCAATGGACTTTAACACATCTTTAGCATTAGCACCAAAAAGCTTGTTCTTTTCCAAGGGTGCGTCAAGAAGTTTGGCCTTAACATGATCTGGTAAGGGTTGTTCTTTCAACCATGCATGTCTACGAATGACCGCACCTGTCATAGCTGCCCTACAGGAAGCCTTCAATGCATCATATCCACACTGTAGAAAGTGATTGCTAACCTGTTGAGCATTATGCACAGTCTCCTGCAAAGACTTCCTATCTAAGGGTTCAGGGGAGGCCAATGTTTTCTGTAAATCATCTAACAGGAAATCCTGATATTGAAACATGTGAAAGACAATTGAGAGCTCTCATAGATAAAGTAGTGGAGGTGTAAACCTTCTTCCCCTATCTCTCTAAGGACCTTGCTTCCCTGTTAGAAGGCAAAGGATTTTTGGAGGTGGTAGCTGAAACCCCTTTAGGCCCCTGGGAAATTGTTTCTAAATCAACAGCATGAGCCTTAAAGAAATGAGAATGGGTTTCTGGAACCCTATAGTATCTGTCAGGCTTGGCAGGGGCAGGAGGAAGAGTATCAGGGGTGACACTGGAGTCAGAATACAAATCATCCAAAACATCAAGCACAGGAGGTATAGCTAAGGGTCTGTGCTGGGGCTTTTTAAGGAAGGTTCGAAGGCGCTTTCTGGAATCAGAATATTCCTGGCCTTGCCACTTGAAATGCTCCCTCATGGAATGCAGAACTTCCCCAAAAGAAATATCCTCAGGAGGGGAGGCTGAGGGAATGGAGTCCTCTGCATCTGAATCCTCATAGGTCTGGAAGGGCTCTTCCTGGCTTTCGGAGCAAACAGAGTCCTCAATCTTCATCTGAAGGAAGAGGGTCAGAGGGTTCAACCCTGGGCCTTTTGTCAGGAGGAGGCTGGGACCCTCTCTAAGGATGGGCCTGGGAACCTCTGATCAGGGAAATTAAATCTGCTGCCATAGACATGATTTGTGTTTCAGGAGTAGGCTGAGGTAAGGTTTTAGCAGTAAGATGCTTGGACTTGCTGGCTGCCTTAGCACGTGTGTAGGCCTTGATAGACATGGACATGGGAGGCCTAGCTGCTCCACGTGCAGGAGTGACCTTATCAACAGCAATGGTCTCGGGCATTTCCTCGGTTTCGGTATCCGGAGGAAAATCAATAACTGGCGGAGTGGCCTCCGGTATCGGTAAAGCGGTGTCTTCGGTTCGGAGCGGTGGAATAACCGACTCAGAGGGAACCGGGGCACTCGCGGTTTGTTTAGTCATGGTGTCGGTGGAAGACGCGGGCCGAGGATGTCGGTCCCGGCCTTTTCGTTTCTTAGGAGTCTGCGTTGTCGGTTGTTCCGACGGCACTGTATAATGAAATTTGTCGCCGAAGTCTTCTGCGAACTCCGCCCGGCGCCTGAGAGTGCGCTTATTGAAGCGAGCACAGGCGACACAGGCCGAGACGTCGTGGTCTGGGCCAAGGCAAGGGAGGCAGTAAGAGTGGAAATCCTTATGAGGTATTTGTTTACCACAAGACAAACAATTACTCACTTTTTCAGTAATTTCTGACATCGGCTGAGGAAAGAAAAGGTCCCCAACGGGGTACTTAGCTTTTTTGATCACTTCGGTTTCGAAGAATACAGGAGCTGACCGACCGGCACTTGCGAACTGCTTCTACTTCGGGCACCGCGCGCTAAGAAAGACTGAAGAAGATGGCGTCGGCTGATGCTTATGTACTCCAGCCGCTCTGACGTCGGAGAGAAATGCGACATCAGCCGACGTCGGACCCAGACTTTGGAATCCGGCCGACCGAGGGCTGCCTGAGGCAGGACAACCCATATGTTATGACTGCAGTTGCATTCTTGAAGGACATCAGCTTTATTTCCTATCCTGGAAGTTAGGTGCCCTGTAAGAGTGAAGTTCAGTTTAGAAGGATGGAAACCACAGTTTGCATTGCAAGTCTGCTAACCTACAAGCTGTCTCTCCTGTCAAATCAAGATGTAGGGTGATGACAGTTCAGCTATCAGGGACTGTGTTTGTTTCTGGAGTACTTTATACTTATAGTGTAAACAACAAATTTAAAAAAGTGTAATGTTGTAAATAAACATACCATAACAGATGTCTGAAGAGGAGAAGATTCTTGCAGTAGCTTATATTATATAGGGCATATCCTGCCAAGAAATGGATGTCCGATTAGTAATGAAAGCTTTCCACATTCACCGTATGTCTGACTGAACATGAAGGCATGCCAGTATAAATTCAGACATACAGGCACCAAAATTCAGACTTTTCTCACTCTGAAATGGGGGGCTGAATAATCCAATATTAAGATGTTAATATGGAGAAGTATGTGCTAGAGACATGGAGGACAGGGGAAATAAAATCTCACCTTGGTAGAAACCATCACCACCTGAAAAAAGACAAGATAATGGGGTTAGGAGGGAGGCTGTCATCTATGTGATCCATTCAAACATCTACTGCTATAGTACGTTTACTCACACAATAGTACTATATGTTCATTACTAGTTGCCAAGGAGGACTCATATCTTCAGTCCTCAGGGAGTCCCTGCAGAATAAATCTAGAAAATCCTGCTCTGATCCTAGAACAAAGTTAGTCTTGAAATGTTTAGTAAATGTGTATATAGATGACCAAGATGCTTCCTTTAGAATAGATCAAGCCCACCTTCTTTCTTATATGCCTTAGTGTTAGCCATTGCTCTAGGGGGATGAGCCTTAGCCTTGTGAGGAACGGACTCACCATGGTATATAACAAATAAATGTAATGAGACAACCATTTGGAAATTGCGTTTTGACAATGGTTGTCCTTTTTTGTTTCTATCAAAAAAAAATGAAGGGCTGGCCTGAAGCTCTAAAGCCTTTTATTTTGTGAATGTTTCAGAGTTGCATATGGACATCCAGTGTATGTAAAATTTTCTCACCCCTGTTTTTAGGGTACAAGAAAGAACACAGGGAGATGGACACACAAAAAATCTACATGGGGTAACTTCCCACATTTGGATGATCTTATGCAAGGCCCCATGGTGCAATTTCCATTTGTGGCACTTTTGCCCTCGATCTGCTCAGTTTGTCTGCCATGTAGTGTTGTAATAAAAGTCAGAAATTATGACTTGGTAAAGAGCAAATGGGAATCTAGTTCTAACAGAATTCAAGTAACTCAAAGGGAAAGCTTATGCTAAGTTGCAATTTTCCAGGTAATTATGGAAAGTCTGCACAGGGAGTAGGACCTGGATCCCCCATTTGTTTATATACCACATTACAGTGTTGCTGCCTGTGATCACCTGAGTAGGTCCTGAAGTTCACAAATAATTAAAGATATCTACCAAGGACATCACCCCTTTATTCCCTTTAACACAGCCTCCCATGCAAAGTGTAAAGCATCTGCAGTTACGGACTGAACAGGGGGGATAGGGAGACACGGATTCAATAACATTTGGTCTGCCCACCATAACAGCCTCTGCCCACAAAAGTAAGTGCAGGAATTTGGAAGGAGAACAAGACTGCATGTGTTGAGTCCATAGTGAGTAGAAAAACCATTGTATTTCCCTTATATCTAATCTGGCTAGAAGAATCATCAGGATCACGGAAGCTGTGTACCAAAGGATCCTGAAGTATTCTCTTGCAGTAGTCATTTGTTGGAAAATTGTAGGAGCTGAGAGTGGTACAACATTGTCTTTTCTGGAGAAAAATAAATCATCATTACTGATGAACGAAACAGGCAACCTATGAAAATGAATCTGAGAGAAAGAATGAGAAGATGTCTCCACATTTAAATGAAAGTCTATATTTTTAAACACATTTCTGACAAACCATAGTGATCTAGACAGTTTTCAACAGAGTCTGCAAAAATAAGGAGCTAGTCGAAATATGGAAAAATGTAGGTGCCTTGTAGTCTGGAGAAAGCAATTACTGGTGCTAAACACTTTGTGAACACCCAAGGAGCTTTAGAAATACCAAAGGGTAAAGAAGACAAAATAAAAAAAGGTAAACCAGAAAGAAAAACATCAAAACATTTGATTTTTTTGTGAATTGGATTGTGGCGATATGCATCTTTACTGTCTAGAGTTACTAAAAATTAGATGAAGAATCCATGGAAAAAGACTTCAGGGTGAGCATTTGGAACTTTTATGTAAAGGTTAAGGATGGTTAAAGGCTCCCTCCCTTTTTGGGGATTAGGGAAATTATTGAATAAAACCCTTTTCCTTTTAGAGAATTTGGAATAAACACTATGCTCACTTCAGACATGGAAAATGATGGGATGGAAAAGATGAGTTTGCTTTTTCTGGGTGTTCTGGAATAGAAAAGATCTGTACTTATAACAATAGATCAATGTTGCCTTCTTCCATCCTTCTCAACCTCTGGGTTATCAGATCAGACCCATCTTCAGAATTTTCAGCCCTGGAGCCTCACCTCCTCTACCCACAACTCTCTGCTCAGCCTCTCCTCAGACTAAACTTGCCCAACTGCTGTCCATAAAACAATGGACCAAAGGGAGAAAAAACAGTTTATACAGGAATTAGGTACAGAGCAGCAAGAGGATCCTCTCACACACAGCTTCGAGACTAGTCCACACAGCCAGTCAAGAAGCAACACAGAAAAGTGACAATTTGGAGGGAGGGATGGTTGAGAAGGACAGAAGACAAGGATCTATTGTTATGGTAACTTTCATATCAGATGTCTTTTCTGTCCATCTCAACCTTTGGAACAGAGTCCCAAGCCTGTAACAACCCCAGGGTGGTCCTTATACTGGAACCAAAGGAAGCTCTAGACCTAGATTTAATGTCCAGTTATGGGACACACAAGTTTGAGTGCTAGACCAAGTAGTTGCTGCTGAAATCAATAGAAGCCCGAGCAAAAAAGGCAGAAGTAGCAGCAACTGCTCTGGTGAAATGAGCCTTAGGTTTAAAAGGTAAAGAAATTCCTCTCAGGAAGCACGCAAAGGAGATACAATTGGAAAGCGTTCTAGAAAGGGTCACTTTAGAAACAGGCTTGCCAAGACATGTTTTGACAAAGGAGATAAAAAGCTGGTTAGAGTTCCTGAAATTTTTGGTTCTATCCAAATAGAATTTCAGTTGCTGATGAACATCCCAGACAATGGAGCAAGTACTCTTCCTTGCTGCTAAAATTTGGAAAGAAAATACACAAATGAGTAAGCTGATTCAGAAGCTACTCTGGACAGAAAAGAAGGGTTGGTCCTTAAGGTATATCCATCTTTATGGAAACCAGAGAAGGGGGCAGAGGATTGCACCTGAAGTTTAGATACAAGAGCAATCAGAAAAAGTTTTCAGCAATAAAAGTTTTAAAGACACTATGGCTGCTGGTTCAAAAGGATGTCTGGTGAGAACTTACAGAGCAGACAGGGGTCCAAAGGAGGAACCAGGTCATGAATGGGTGGACGTAATAAAAGGAGTCTCACAAAAATGCTCTGGAAAGCTTAAGAGTCTCCACAGGTGTATTAACTATGCCAAACAAAGTTAGAAATGGCGGTTAGCTGCACTTTTATGGTAAAATAACTAAGAATGAAGAGAAAAAAAGACCAGGCATGAAATCCAGGAAAGCATCCAGCTGTGCAGAAACAGAATAGAAAGAGGCCAATAATTCATTTGAATTGCAGGCTAGAGGTTGTCTTCCCTATCAAGGATTGATATTGTATAGTATAGGCAAAGGGAAGGAAATAGGGGGGATCTGAAGTGAAAGACCAGCACTGGTAGTGTTTTAGTAGAATTTAGAACAGAAGCTGTTGCTAAAACTGGATAATTAATAGGCATTATAAAATACTGCATGGTAACAATAGGAATCAGAGTAAGTTAGAAAAGACAGGAAGAGAGACCGGATAAGCAATTCAAAAAAACAATTGGAGGATATATGTATGATTCCAAACTATGCAACAAAGTCTAGAAGAATTAGGCTCTTTGCTTGGAAGTGTTTGAATAGGTTTTTTCTTTTTACCCCAATCAAACTCTATATAACTTTTCCTCAGATAGATTGCAAATGTTGGAAGTGTGAGGGGGAAGAAAAAGGTAACTGGGAACATATTTTTGGGGAGTGTAATGATTTAGGAGACTTTAAAAATTCCCTGCAGACTACACTTGTAAATACTGGGTAAGCAACTTGGTCTAACCAAGGAAATTACTTTTTTTGAACTGCGATACAGAATCAGAATTGCCTAGACATAAGGCCTTGGTGAGTTGCATTTTGATGGTTGCCAAAAAAGCAATTACAAAATGGAAATCAATGTCTAAACCAACTATACTAGAAAGTCGTAAATATAGTAATAGAGAGAAAAAAGTGGAAGTGGGATTTTTTAGAAAAATGTAAGAGCAAGTTACATAGAAAAAAATGGGAATTGTGGGAACAATCCATGCAGAATAATGTTTTGAAGGGGGAATGAAGTTTATGGGAAGGTGGAAATTGAATGAGCTATTTAATGTTTGAAATCTGTATAGCAGATTAAAAGTGATATATAAAGTTTCCAAATGAAAATATGCCAACACAGTATGATAATTCAATAAAGATGTTTCTTGTATTAAAAAAATCCAGCAGTGTAGAAAAAGGACTCAAATCTTTGTAAAAGCTGCAAATGGTGAACCTTTTCTACTTACTGGTGTAAACTTTTCCAATGAAAGGCTTCTGCAATGAAGAAAGGATGTGTACAACGCTCGCAGACTAATTGGGATCCTTGGTCATCATCGGAATTGGAGGAACGATGCAGTTAAAGACTGTGAAGGTTCAGGTGAGGTTGGCCAGAAGGGTAAGAAATTAGACCCAGGAATGAGTCCAGAACTCATGATGGGTGAAGTGAGAACAAAAGAAACAAAACCATACTTGGTGGCAAAAAAGAGGAATGGATGGTGACAGTCCCTGCAATGGTCCGTTTTCTGTAAAAACAAACGTGATTATTACAGTTGTTGGCAGACAGGTATACAAGAAACCAGAAGGTAAAGCACGTACAAGACTGTCCCTTGGTGACTGACCCTCTGTTGGATCAAGGTGTAGAAACTGCTACATTTTGAGTTGGAAGGAGAAAGTAAACAGATAACAGCAGGAGGTGCCTCATGAGCTAAAAATTCATGCCTGTACCTCCAGATTCACGGACATTTGTAAAGCAGAAGAATGTGTCTGTTCACACTGCCCTCCAGGATGATAGATATCCCAAGAAAGTGGATTGCAAACAGAAACCACTGCCAAACTCTCACGGCCTCTCAACCCAGGGGATGGTATTAAGTTCCTCCTTGCTTATTCAGATACCACACCACCAACATACTGTCAATCTAAGCAGCAATACCACCCTTTGGAAGAAGGTTCTTAAAGTCTTGAAACACCAGCAGAACTGTGCTCATCTCCAAAATGTTGATGCAAAGACTTGCTTTGGACTGAGGCCAGGTGCCCTATACAATCTTGACTAAAAAGCACCCCCTCCCCCATCCCAGAAGTAAGCAGCCATGGTCATTGCGACCTGAGGATAGGGAGGGACAAAACTTCGACCTAGCAACACCAGGGGAGATTGCAAACACCAGTAAATGCGGTGATAACAGATGATTGTTACATCAACTGGAAAATTCATAGGATGAGTCAGATAAGAACTATGAACTGCCAGAGACCACTGGAATATGGGCATATGGAATCTTGCCAATGGAAATTACAGTTGTGCAAGTCCTACTTACCTGTCATAGTAGATGCCTGTACAACACACTGCCTTGCATGGCATATGAGTAGTAGTCCTCTGCTACACTATCTCTGACAGACTACTAAAGCTCAGAGTCCGTCCCCACTGCCTGTCTGTGGGTGTGACAGACCAATCACCTGGCAGTACAGGGACTGCCCTACAAACCCACAGACAGGACCCTTTCAATTTTGTAGAGTCCATCAGGAAGAGAAGATGTAAACAGAAGCTTTGATAATACTTACTGTTACAATTCCAAGACCCCCCCCCCAACAATAAAGGCCGTGGAGAAGCACTCAACAGCAACCCGAATACCAAGTTATGTACATCCAAACAGGGGGATGCTGAGTGGGTACTGCCAGCAAGGCAACAAGTTCTATGACCATCTACTGTCACAAGTAAGTAGGACTAGCGCAACTGTACTATGTTCAACAAACACACTGCCTTACTGGCATATGTTAAGAAGAAAGATTGGGTCGGTCACAAAAGGAAATACTGCCAGCCCAGCTATCTGGAATTTTGTAAATAATTGTTTATGTTATTTGTGAATACTAATATGATTTAAATAGAAATGTAACAAAAAGGAGATACTGCCAGCCCAGCTATCTAGAATTTTGTAAATGGTTGTGTGTCATTTGTGAAAACCAACATGATTCATATGCCTGTGTTACAAATGTATTAGAACTGTATGTCATACTGTACAGACGTCTGCTGAAGAGATATTTTTATACGCTATTGTAATTGTTTAGATGTATGTATTTTAACAGGAGATTAACTTGCAAAACTTAATAGTTGAGAATGACGTACTTTAATGCTGGGCCATAAACAAGAGATGTTATCTTTCAGTCAACAGGAGACAGGATGTCTACACTAGGGGACTCTCTGTGCTGCCTTGAGAGAGCGAAAATTACTAGGCTTGAAAGTAGCTGTGCTGCCTTGAAACAGAGAATTATTAGGCTTGAGCTGTAGAAATGTTTTATGACTTCCACGATCTGCAAACATCTGAGGTCTATGTGTTTTCACAGATAGATGCTAAATGCTACAGCTGCATCAGTGGGGGTTGTTTATGAGCCTGGGAGCTGAAGTAAGGTGACAAGTGATGTCATACTGCAAGTATCCCAGCAATAATAGTTGATATTAATTTAAGAACTCTCAGAGAGAGAGAGACTGTGCAATTGTGTCTTTGGCTTAACATCAGCTGGAAACATCAACTCACCGCATCTATACTTGTCTTGCTGAAAGTAAGTTAACTACGGTACAGTAATTTCTCTAAGATTCAGTTAGGAATATAGTGAGGTATAGCTTAGATGATTTCTGTATTTATATGAGACTGTCATGCAATGTTGTTTTAAATATGTCCTGTGATTTTGAACTCTGATATCACTGTACATACATATTTAGTATTGTCTTGTTCTTTTATTTATTATTCAATATATTTAAACCTTTCCATTGTGACTGGTCTGTCTAGAGATATTTAAGCTCTTAAGAGTACTTGCATATCTACTTGGTGATCCTGTCCTAATAGCCTTGCTCTTGGTCAAACTACCATTTGGATTAACACTAACATTACACAGTAAGATTGGACACCCTTTATTAAGGGCCTTAAAGTAGCTGATAAGGGGTTCTGGTGACAGTGATAACTATCTTATAGTCTGGGCAGAAGGGGGCATAGCTAGTAAACGTGTGTGTGTGTCAGCTACTTGTGCAGGGACATGGAGCACTGGTTGGACATACAGAGTGTTCTAGGACTTGGCTTGGAACCCTGGCTAAGGTCTCAATTCCATAGCTGTACCAGTGAGAAGTCTTATTGGGGATCTGAAGAAAGAGGGAGAAACCAGCCCCAGACTGACTGTGGTCTCTTTGGGCTCTTAAGGGAAATTGCACTTTACTGTGTGTGTACTTGTCATCCTCCCAGTGTGTACATCCCCCACTGTTGCCAGTGGTGAGGATTGAGGCTCCTTGATTACTGTGACAGTGCTGGGGCATCATAGGGTCCATTGGCAGACAAGCAGACATGGCCTCTAAGTGCACCTTAATGGACATGCACAATAAGTCATCCTGAAGCAGCTCACACAGACATTTCAAGAGAAAAAGGGATGTCAACCACAAGGGACCCTTCGTTTCTCATTTAGGCACTGCTTGGAAAATCTCATCTATCTACAAACATAAGATTTTCTAGTAGCAGGTTTTCTGGACTCCTCTAACACCTGCTGCACATCCTCATGAAACAAGTACCTAAACTGAGTGAAGACTAAATCAACCACGCTGTCAATTGTAGTTGTTCCACAATAGGTACACCAGTTGTTCCTGAAACTGTGTGAGCAAACTCAGAGTGCGAGGAAGTAGGTGGTAATTTCCCATGGCCAATAACATTATAAGGTAGAATCAAGATTGCCTGGGTCGGTCACCACACTGATCTATGGGATTATGGAGCTCATAAACAAAGATATAGGGGACTTGCAGACAATGGACCCGACCCAGTTTGGCTTCGTCAAGGGCAGATCATGCCTTTTGAACTTGGTCGACTTCTTCGAAACAGTCACCAAGGCCATTGATGAGGGAAAGGCAGTCCATACAGCCTACCTTGACCTTGCAAAGGCTTTCGACACAATACCCCACTCGGGTATTGTAGAAAAACTTACCAGCTTAAATGTAAACCCATATGTCACAAGATGGGTTGCAAACTGGCTTAAGGACAGAACCCACAGGGTTAGAGTTGCTGGCGCTATGTCAGACTCCAAGCCGGTCGCAAGTGGTGTCCCACAGGGCTCGGTCCTTGGCCCCCTATTGTTCGGCATCTACTTCTCAGAAGTACAGGCCAACATGGGAGGACTTTGGCTGACAAAGTTTGCAGACGACTGCAAACTGGGCGCCATTGTGGAAAGTGCATCGGACACGGATATCCTTCAGAAGGGACTCACGGAAACAGATAGCTGGTGCCAGAGCCATGGCCTGAAGTTAAACGCCAAAAAATGTATAGTCATACCCTTTGGGAAAAACAAGGTAACCCCAAGCTACCATATAGGTGGCAATCCAGTAAGCACAGAACAGGTTATCAGGGACCTGGGGACCCAGGTTGACAGTGGCCTTTCTTTTGACACTCACGTTGCTAAAGTGGTTAGAAAGACCTTCTACATTGCCCACCTGATCATGAAGGGATTCACATCCAGATCTAGTGAGGTCATTGTTCCCATGTACTCTTCACTTATCAGACCAATGATCGAGTACAATGCCCCATTCGGGATGTATCTCACCCGACATCTGCAGCAATTGGAGAGACCCCAAAAGTTCCTCACCAAAAGGATAAAGGGACTCCAAAATCTGTCATATGCTGCCAGATTGAAGAAACTCCAGCTCTATTCAGTCGCATACCGTCTGCTCAGAGGTGACATATGCCTGACATACAAGGCCATGTCCAACCCGGAATTAATGGACATGCTCCACCTCAAAAAATCCAAATCCACCAAAACCACTAGAGCAAGCGACTTAGCACTGATATAAATAGGACGTGCTGGAGGAATAAATTTATCACTCAGAGACTCCCTATGCTGTGGAATAAAATCCCGGTCCATGTGAGGCAGAGCACCTCGCTGGCTCTGTTCAAGAGAAATCTTGACCTGTGGATGGGAGATTGCAGGTTTACCCCGGGAATCATCTCTGTGTCACTGCTGGACAGAGGCACAACAAACTAATGGGTACAGTATTTTTTCATATAAGGGGTGGCGTAAGCCACAAAACTTTGGGCTAGGCTTATAAATGCCTTAGGGCAGACAGCCTAGTATAAACCTATGAACCTATGAACCTACTCTCTCAATTTTCAGAAGTACCTTGTGAATCAGTGAAAATGGTGGAAAAACATACAAGAACATTCCCATCTAAGTAAATGAGAATGCATTTTTCCTCCAAGCACAGCTGTGAGGATGTCCGGAACAAAATTTCTCTAGCTGTCTGTTCTGAAAGGGGGGTGAACAGATTTAATCCATTTTCCACATCTGGACTACATCCTGAAACACTACTACCTTGAGCTGCTACTCTTGTGGGTTTGCCCATGATCTGCTGAGTTTGTCTGCCACAATGCTTTGCTCTGACAGGATGTGAGATACCCAAAGAGCCACAGAATGCTGTAACGCCAACTCCCAGGCAATCATTGCCAACTGACAAGAGGGTATGACTTTTTGCCCCTTGTTAGATGAGGTACCACCCTTCCCTCTTTCACTTCTACAGACTGCTGCATAAGCTATTTAAGTAGTCTTCCCACCATCTTCCATTCCATGTCCTCCCAGCAAACCAGTACTGCTCTTCAGTAAACCTTTACTACATACTGTCTCCTGCTCATTTTACAGGAGCTCAACAAAGCTTGGAGTCCCAGCCTGCATTCTACACATGTTTTACTTGTATCCAGTGCCATCCAGGCAAAGTTAAGTACCTTTGATTGCTAAAACCGCACTTGTTAATCTGAGTGATCACTACCATTTCTTGCTTGTGTGTGCATTTCACTGTTTTTTTGTGAAAAAAAATTGCTCTTCCTCTCACTGTTACTTCTGTAAGACAGTCTTAAAATTATCTTCAGCTAGTTGTTTAAGTGGTTTGTGGTAGCATTGCACTTGTGGATCTCTTCTGCTTTGTTTTTACATTAGAAGGACTGGGTTTACTCATCTTATAGCAGGAGGTGTTTGCTTGATCTATCTGATTTGGGAAATACACAAAAGGGAATCATAGTGTAGTCATTTTACTGGCCAGGGGTGATCATTAGTTAGTAGTCTGTTTTTTTTTTCTGTTCTACTATAAATGTTGTGCTTTTGCATGAGCTAGCAGTGCTACAGTAGTGGCAACCAACTAGAGAGCAAATTTTTACTGTATAACGGTCCACAAACTGTACCCTGTAAAGTAGCAATACAGCACAAATACCGTGTGCACCAACAAGCTTAAAGCAAACTAGTTGGAAGTCAAGTGGCAATATCGATAAATTTAGTAGAAATTCAATACCGTGGAAACATCAACGTTAGTTGAATTTAGTACTGTTTAGCAAAATCTGCCCCAGTAAAGCACCTTTATTAGTCTGCACCAACAAAACACCCTTAACAGCCTTCTAACTCCAATATACCACCCCCTTGTTGCTCACAAATCAAAGGACTAGACAGTATAGATATGCAATTTCTTAACTTTTGCGTAACCAGTTTGGTGGATATGGTCATCTTGAGACAATGCAGCAATTGTTTCATATTTACTGACAACCACTTAATCCTTAAGGAAGCAAACACAGTATATGAGAGAGGTACTTACACGACGACACTGGAGGCTACATCAGGTTGTTGAAACCACACGCACAACACTCACCTCGCACAGCAGACAACACACACACAAACATATGCTGAGGCACTTAAAAGCAATCATCCTAAACAACAAAGATTGCTTAGACTACCCATTGTATTATGCCTCAGCAAGCCCAAAGGCACTCAGAAAAAAACAGCACCCAACACCACACAATGTCACTCTCAGTGGAGCCCAAACCCTAAGCTCCTAAGACAAGCAAACACACTTCCCAGGATTCTTGTAATAGCGAACTCCAATATAAAGATATACTGATGCCCCTCTAACCAGGCTGAACAAAGACAATATAACTGTTAGTTGCTTATCTGGAACCAGAATTAGCCAACTCACACAAGCACTGAATCCATTACACCACACATACCAGTATGATTCCAGCATAGTCCACGTAGGTGTAAATGACCTGAAATATACCTCCTAGACTTTATGAATAGAAAAGTACAGTTTTGTACCTACCATAAATGTAGATGTCCAATAGGAATGCATCTGCAGTCTTTACAAATGAGTTGTCCTGTCGTCAGGCAGCCCTTCGGTCGGCCGGATTCCAAAGTCTGGGTCTGGCCTCGGCTGGTGTCGCACTTCACCCGACGTCATAGCTGCAGTTATTCGGGTATAAAGGCATCAGCCGACGCCATTTTCCTCAGTGTTTCTTGCCCCAGATGCCAGGTGCCCTCTTGGAAGGCTAAATTTGGATAAATGCCAATGTTTCCAAATAGTAGAGAGCAAACACAAAAAATAAGCATGTATGCACATATATACAAACAAATACACCATAACAGATCCCCCCCCAGCTAGCTATAAGATGGGCAAATACCCTAGGAGTACCACAGAGGGAAGGTGGGTAATCCTGACTGCAGATGCATTCCTATCGGACATCTACATTTATGGTAGGTACAAAACTGTACTATGTCCTTCAAGGATGCATCTGCAGTCTTTACAAATGGGTAGAATATCATAGCCAAACTAGGGGAGGAGGAAAGAAGATATTATGGTGTAGTTAGGATCCCTTGCAAAACAGCAGTGGCAAAACCTGCTCGGGATCTGGAGTATAAGGGTAAGTTATAATGCTTGGCAAATGTATGCACGGAGGTCCAAGTAGCAGCCTCTATAATGTCCTTGGTAGCCACTCCTCGTAAGAAAGCTGTGGTAGTGGCTGTAGCCCTTGTAGAGTGAGGCCTGATGTTCTCTGGAGTTTTCTTTCCATGGTAGGAATAACAAAATCTAATGCAATTTCCTATCCACTTGGAGATTGTCTGTTTTGAAATTGCTTTTCCTTCCCTTCCTGTCGATATGCTACCAGTAGCTGGTCAGTTTTCTATTGCCCTTGGTCCTGTCCAGGTAGTAGCGTAACTGTCTATGTACATCCAAGGTATGCAACAGTCTTTCTCACCTGTTCTGTGGGTTGGGGAAGAATGTAGGTAGGTGGATAGCCTGATTTAAAGATACTCTGGATACCACCTTAGGCATAAAAGTAGGATTTGTTCTCATGGACACTCTATCTTGATGGAAGATCAGGAAGGGTTGTACTGCCATTAATGCCTGAAGTTCAGATACCCTTCTTGCTGAAGTGATTGCCAGCAGGAAAGCAGTCTTCCATGATAAGTATTGTAATTCTGCTGTTGCTGCTGGTTCGAAAGGAGGAAGTGTCAATTTTTCTAGCACAAAGTTCAAGTCCCATGCTGGCAATGGTGGTTTCCTAGGAGGTTTTACATTTTTAATTCCTCTCAGAAACTGCCTGAGCAGAGGATGCGAGAAGACAGGAGGATCCAAGCTGTATCCTGCTGAAATTGCTGATGCATGTATCTTGATGGAAGAATAGGACAGGCCTGTGTGGAAGAGCTCTGCCAAGTATTCCAGGATGTTGGCTATGTTTGCCAGTGACACATCTTCTCCCTTTGCAGTACTCCAAATGAGATATCTTTTCCATTTTGCTGCATAATTTTTCCTTGTTGAGGGCCTGCGGGCCTCAAGGATAATGTCTTTAACCCGTTGTGATAAATTTGGGTTAATTGATCTTATGAAATGTTCCATGCAGTCAGCTGCAGAGTTTTCAGGCTTGGATGCAGGGTGTTGTAGTTGTTCTGTGTTAACAGCAATGGAACCAGGGGTAGTGTCCATATTTGTCCCAGAGACATGCTCCTTAGTAATGGGTACCAATGTTGCCTTGGCCAGTCCGGAGCTATCAGAATGATCCTTGGATGGTCCTCTTTGATCTTCAATAGCACCTTGTGCATCAAAGGAAGTGGTGGGAATGCATATGCTGTCAGGTTTTTCCAACTGAAAGATAGGGAGTCCACCTTCCAAGCAAGTGGGTGGTACGTCCTTGTGCAGAATTTCTCTAGCTGGTGATTGCGTGGGGATGCAAATAAGTCTATTTCTGGGAGTCCCCATTTTCTTGTAATGGCTTTGAAGATGTCCGGATGCAGCATCCATTCGTGGGCATCCGTGGTAGTCCTGCTTAATATGTCTGCTAGAATGTTTTTTCCTGGTACAAAAATTGCTTGTAACTGAATGTTGTAGCTCAGAGCCACATTCCATAGGTCCAGAGCCATCCGGCATAGAGGGTATGAATGTGTGCCTCCCTGTTTGTTGATGTACCACATAACTGTGGTGTTGTCTGTCCTTATCATCAACTGACCTTCTCTGAGAAATGGTCTGAATGTCTGGATTGCCAATTTTACTGCCAGCATTTCTTTTAGATTTATGTGTAGGTGCAGCTGGTCTTGATTCCATAAGCCTTGTATGCACTTGTCCAGCATGTGGGCCCCCCAACCGAGGTCTGAGGCGTCCGTCGTGATGGTTTGGCTTGGTTGAATGCTGTAGAAGGGCAATCCTGTGTTTGATTGACAGGCCTGCGCCCACCATAGGAACTCTTGCTTCAGGCATGGGATTATTGGAATTCTGGTTTCTAGGCTGTGCTTGTGTTGAGACCATAAATTCTTTAGGTACCACTGCAGCTTTCTCATATGCAGTCTGGCATGAGGGACCAATATTATGCAGGATGCCATGAAGCCCAGGGCTTGCAGTACTTTTCTTGCTGTTAGATGGTTCTGCTTGGTTAATGCCAAGAAGTAGAGAGGTAGTTGCTCTTGTTTTTCTGCAGTTAGGAATGCCATTTGTTTTGATGTGTCCAGCTCTGCACCCAAGAAGGTTATTCTTTGGGATGGTATCAGCCTTGACTTTTTTATATTGACTGTATATCCCAGGGCTTGTAGAAGGCAAATGACTCTTTGTAAGTCTTCTGTTAGCTTGTTTTTGTTGTCCGCTTGTATCAGGCAGTCGTCCAGGTAGGGGTAAATTTGGATTCCTTGAAGCCTGCAATGAGCAATTACTGATGCCAGGTATTTCGTGAACACTCTGGGCGCAGTAGATAAGCCAAAGGGCAATGCTGAGAATTGATAATGCTCTGATCCTGCAAGAAATCTGAGGTATCTTCTGCAATTTGGTCGTATGGGGACGTGCAGGTATGCCTCCTTGAGATCTAGAGTTACCAGCCAAGACTCCTTGCCCAGCATGGGAAGAAGCTGCTGTAGAGTCAGCATTTTGAATTTTGGAACAATGAGGAATGTGTTTAAAGTGGATAGGTCGAGAATAGGCCTCCATTTGTTCTCTTTTCTTGGTACCAGGAAGAGTCTGGAGTAAAATCCCTTTCCTTGCTCCATAGATGGTACCTTTTCCACAGCTCTCATCTTTAATAATTGAGATATTTGTTTTAGAGCTTCTGTCTTTTGATTTGGCGGTAGGTTTGGCATTCCTCTCTTCCCTGGTAGAGTATGGAAGTGGAACCTGTAGCCTTGATCTATTGTCTGTAAAATCCACTTGTCTCTTGTGATGTAATGCCAGTTTATTGAGAATAAGGCTAGCTTTCCGCCTAAGGGTGCTGCTAGTTGTTCCCTGGTAGGCGGTGCCAGAGCCAAGTCACTGTGATTGTCCTGTTGCAGTGGTGGTGGCTGTGTCTGTGCCTCGCTGGTTGTTACCCTGCCACTGGCGTCCCTGTAGGCACCCCTGGATTGGTTTCTGCCTCTTGATCGCCTATTCCTGCCTCTCTGTGCTTTAGAGGAGTCTGGAAAGGACCAAGTTTTGGAGGGCCAATTCCTGCTAAACCTTGGAGGTTGGACCTGTAAGAAATCTTTCACTGTTTGTACAGATTTTGCCTTCTCCTCCATCTTCTTCAGTACCTGTTGTGCAGGAGAACCAAATAAATTGGCCTTGTCCATGGGAGCATCTAACAGTTTTGATTTGACATGGTCCGGTAAGGCCTGCTCTTTCAACCAGGCATGCCTTCTGATAACTGTGCCAGTCATGGCTGATCTAAAGGAAGCCTCCAGTGCATCATAGCCGCATTTTAAAGAATGGTTACTAACTTGCTGAATGTTATGTACCATTTCCTGAACATACTTCTTATCAAAAGGTTCATCAGAGGACAGTTTTTTAGTTAACTGGTCAAGCATAAATTCTTGATATTGAATCATATGAAATTGACAGTTCAAGGCCCTAGCTGACAGAGTAGCAGAAGTGTAAACCTTTTTACCCCATCTCTCTAAGGACCTGGATTCCCTTTCAGAGGGAGGGATTTTAGCAGAGGTAGTTGCTACAGCCTTAGGCCCCTGGGAGATAGTCTCGGGATCTGCAAAAGGAGCCTTGTATAAATGGTGATGCGTGTCTGGGACCCTGTAGTACCTATCGGGCTTAGCAGGGGCCGGAGGTAATGAATCAGGAGCAGTACAAGCATCATTAAATGCATCATCTACAACAGAAAGAACTGGAGGTATAGCTAAAGGCCTATGTTGTGGTAAATGCAAAAGGTTCTAAGCCTTTTCTGGAGTCTGAAAAATCTTGGCCCTGCCACTGAAATTGTTCCCTCATAGCATGTAAGGTTTCCCAAAGGAAAATTCCTCAGGTGGAGAGGCAGAAGGGATGGACTCTTCAGCATCAGAGTCTTCGTGGGGAAGAAGGAGCCTCTGGAGGGTCTGTATTTTCTGAATCATCAGAGGAATCATCTGTGGACACTGGCTCAGGGGCTCTGCTCTAGGCCTCTTCTCTGGAGGTGGATGAGAGGCCCTGTCTGGATGAGGTTGGGATCCCCGGATTAAAGAAATAAGATCCTCTGCCAAGGAAAGCATTTGGGAACTGGAGCTGGGCCTGTGAGAAGGGGTCTTAACAGGCACAGATTTTGTAGCTTTAGCTGCTTTAGCCCTGGCAAAGGCCTTAATGGACATGGCTGCAGGAGGCCTAGCAGCTCCACATGCAGGAGTTGAGATATCCAAGGGAATAGTGTCAGATAATTCCTGAGAAACCGCAACCACAGGTTGGATTTCAGAAGCCGATTCCACCAGGTTTGAAGAGGCCTCGGTAGAAGGCATGTTTTCGGCTGAAGGAAGAACCGCTTGCTCGGTTTCAGCCGAAACAGAGACACTCGTGGTTGGCTTAACCGCGGTTTCGGCCGAAACCGCGGACCGCGAGTGCCGGTCCTTTTCCTTGCGTTTTTTGGATATTTGTGAAGTCGGAGGATCCGCCGGCATAACATAAGCAAAATCAGAGCCAAAAAACTGCTCAGCAAATTCAGACCGACGTCTAAGCGTCCGTCGGTTAAAAGAACCACAGGCTAGACAAGCTGCGACGTCATGGTCTGGGCCTAAACAAGGTAAGCAGTAAGAGTGGAAATCTTTATGAGGTATTTGTTTCCCACAAGATAAACAATTATTCACTTTTTCTGACATCGGCTGAGGCAAGAAAGAGTCCCCAACGGGGTACTTAGCTTTTTAGAAGTCTTCGAAGTAGTATTCGGTAGTAATCTCTGGTTCTGACCGACCGGCACCTGCGAACAGCTTCTGCTTCGGGCACCACGCGGCAAGAAAGACTGAGGAAAATGGCGTCGGCTGATGCCTTTATACCCGAATAACTGCAGCTATGACGTCGGGTGAAGTGCGACACCAGCCGAGGCCAGACCCAGACTTTGGAATCCGGCCGACCGAAGGGCTGCCTGACGACAGGACAACCCATTTGTAAAGACTGCAGATGCATCCTTGAAGGACATCATTAGGGGGCTTTCAGACTGAGTCACAGGCTGGTATGAGCCTAGAATTAAAGCAGCATATTACCATCACTAATGTCACAATATGATTGATTGATTTCAACTATCTTACTGATGTCATTCAAAGGAGATCCAATATTTGTCAGCTTGGGAGGAAACGGTTAACAGACCATGCTGATCTGCCAAGGATGGTTTGTATCTCTCCCCTCTTGGCTTTCAAATACTAGGTAAAACTATCTACCCAAATAGTGCCTTTTTAGGCAATGCCAAATTGACAAACCTACCAACATAGCAAAATTAACTCAACTGAACTTCAAGGTGTTACTGCTTGGTGGTGTTACTGCTTGGTGCCAGGACACTAAATAAAAACTACACCCCCTTCAAGCCCTGCTCACATTTGAGAATACAGACATTTGTGCAGTTACTGAGACATAGTTTAAAGCAGCAGAGATCACCCTGGCAGTCAAAGGTTTCAGTGTAGTTCACACTTTTACACTAGTAGCTGCACAATCAAGGTCTAAAGGAAGAGGTGTCTCAACATACACCAATAACATAAATACATCTAGGGTGGTCAAACATGATGACTACAGAAAAAAATCCAGCACCATATCCTAGCCAGCTATAGGTCACCTTCCATGTCCCAAGATGTGCACAACACATACTTGGATCTACTGGAGAAACTTAAACATCCAACATCCTAATCATGGGAGACTTTACCAACATGGCCTCATATCTACAGGCACAGAGATTCCTGAACTTTATAAATACAAACACCCTTGCCCAAATAGTGAATATACCCACTAGAAGCTCTACATACTGGACCTTGTACTTACAAATATGGGAGAAAGCTGTACTCCTCTCAATGCCTTATAGTCCCTGGTAAGGTCCAACCATACAGCAGTCTCCCTCGAAATCAAAATCAAGTCCATAACCACATTAAAACCAGTAACAGAACTATTCCAAGGCAAATTACCTTTTAAGTGATGATTTGTAAAAATTCAATGCCATTCTAAACCCAGAAAACACAGCAGATTATGCTGAATTGCTTTCAGAAGCTCTATACAAATGTCAAAGGCTTCATATAGGCTGCTGTAACTACCAGACACAAGCCTAGGATTAGCCCCAGAAACAAACCAGTCTGGCTGCATCCCAAATTAAACAAGAACGAAAGGAAATAAAATTATTGCAAAAAATCAGGAGGGGTAATTCCCATCATACCTCTCAACTGTTCAGATTTCCCCAGAACTTCCAGATTATTGTCTCATTTTTTGTCTTTCTCATAAAATATGTAGTTTTCAGGCAAATCTCTGGGATGATATGAGGATGGAAGTCACTAAATAATGATATACATTTGAGTTATAGACTTCCTGTCCTTCAGAATATATATGTTAACCCTAATTCTGTTATTCTAGCAACTTTCTAAGTTTATAAGATCAATATTTAAAACGTGTTTCTATTTTTAGACCTTTGCCCCCCCGCTCCCATTATTTCAGGCTTTGTCCAGATTTCTTGCACTAAGATGTGAGGTATTACGATTCCATAAAGATAGAAACTCTCTTATCAAAGCAAATAGGCAACTTTACAAGGCTAATTAGGTCAAGCATAGTGACCTTTGAGGTTAAGATAGACCCCCACATGAAAGATAACCATAGGACTTTCCTACAGCTATATCAGAAATCTCAATGGCAGCACTTAGCAATGTGCTAAACTGGTGGATAATGGTGTCACATTCACAGAGCCTCTTGAGTGGACAAATTCAGTTCCTCACAAAAAGAATAAAGAACGTATACACAATGTCCTAATCTGATCGTCTCAAGCCCTATTTCTCAGTATCATACAGACTTCTGAGAGGTGATCTTTGCCAGGCATACAAGACATCCCTGGACCTAATTTTGATGAACCTTTTGCACATCCACAAAACAAACAGCATCAAAACTACTAGATTAAAAGAGTTAAATTTTGCTTGCGGCATTACACAGGGCATGTTGGACAGATCTGTTTCTCAGAGAATTCTCATTTTCTGGAACAGGCTACCCATCCATGTAAACAAGAGTTCCTCCTCATTATTTAAGCACAACTTGGACCGGTGTGGATGGTTAAACAGAAACTCACATCTGGTTATGTCTCTGACCGCGGTAGTCAGTAAATCGCCACCTATACAAATCAAATTTTTGGGTCATATTTGGGTTGCACAGCTAGGTTTATAATGGCCATAGTGGTCATGAAATGAAGTGTTGTCCGTAACGACAAGAGGAGGACCCAAAGTCCACAGGTGATAAAAGAATTCCAAGAAGTGTATCACAGCCAACATTTCTTCGATACTCAAAAAAGATGTTATACATAAATGGTAGGAATAATAACTTTTTAATGCAATGATGCTTTCTGTAATGTCTTTAAATGTCAACGGTCTCACAGATGAATACAAAAAAGAAAGAACAGTGAAGTATATTAAAAATGTAGAGTGCAAACAGCTATGGTACAGGAGAGACACAAAGAACTGAACATGTAAATTTGATAAAGAAAGGTTTTCAGGATGGTTATTCAGCGGAATACCTGGGACAAAGGAAAACAGAAATACTTCATTGCAAGAGGAGCTCCAATAGTGATAGAAGAGAATAAAAAAGATAATAATGGCAGATTTGTAGTGCTAACGGGCTACTGGTAAGGGAGTAGGATTAAATTTGCATGTATTTATGTTTCACCTAAAACAGCTACAATGGAGATTAAGAAATTTCTGGGAGAAATAATCAGTTTTCACCAAGGAATATCACTTACAGGTGGGGACTGGAATGTGATTTGCAACAGTGAAGATGTATCTGGGGGGGCCAGAAGGGAAATTATAACAAAGGAGAGCAGATTTTTGAAGAAATTTATGAAAACATTTGGCATGGAAGATGTGAATTCAGTAAAAGGAGTTTGTTGTGAATTTACACATTATTCCTCAAGATATAAAAACTGGGCTAGGCTAGACAGAATTTATACTTTACAGGAACACGTGCATTTAATTGAAGGTCTTGATACGCACACAATAACTACTTCAGATCATTCGCCAATAACTAAAATAAAACAGGATAATGAATTAAAATGGAGACAATGGAGCTTTCCCACCTATCTGTTGAAAAGTGAGGAATTTAAGGAATGGGTAGTGGAAATTATTCAGTAACTATTAGAGAGGATAGAAATTTCTTCTAAAAATGTAACTAGGGAGCAAGATAAAATTAAGGTGGAGTTTAAAAATAGGTTGGAAATAAAAGAAAGGGAGTTATAGTTAAGTAGTAGCAATAATTACTTAGAAGGACTGACAAATATTAAAGTATTGCAGAAGAGGGGGAATCTCACACAACAAGTATTGCAGAAGAGGGGGAATCTCACACAACAACAACAGGATCAACTGCAGAATGCTAAGTAGAAAATAAGGGATTTTACCTCAATAATATGCATGAGTTTAGAAAGATTGCTGTTAAGCAAGGCAGTCCACACAGCCTATCTAGGACCTCGCCAAGGCCTTTGACACCATCCCCCACTCGGGAATCATATATAAACTTACTAAACTGGGCATTAATCCCTACATCACTCAATGGGTTGCCAACTGGCTTACTGACAGAACCCACACTGTAAAAGTAGTTGACTCCAAATCTAGCTCCAGACAAGTGACACGTGGAGTACCTCAGGGTTCAGTCCTGGGACCTCTCTTGTTTGGCATCTACTTCTCTGAAGTACAGGCCAACACTAAGGGACTCTGGCTAACAAAGTTCGCAAATGACTGCAAACTGGGAGCCATTACTGAATCCCCAAATGATGTGGATACTCTACAAAAGGGCCTTACAAAAACAGATGCTTGGTGCCAGAGCCTTGGGCTCAAGCTCAACGCCAAGAAAAGTACAGTTTTGTACCTACCCACAAATGTAGATGTTCGAGTGTTCACACTTCTGCAGTCATTACACTTGGGTTATCCTGCCGTCAGGCGGTCCCGCAGTCGGCCAGAGTTCCAAAGTCTTGGTCCGGCGTCGGTTGCTGTCACTTCTTCCCTGACTTCAGTGCGCCAGGGGTATACAAGATGCATCCAATGCCATTTTCTTCAGTTTTTCTTGCCCCAGATGTCAGGTGCCCCCAAGTAGGTAGGCAATACATATTGCTAATAAAAAATATACATATAAAGTAAAAACAATACCTTCAGTTACAAGCAAATACACCACAAAGGTTGTATAGGATAGAAAGGTATAGATAAGTCCAGCTAGGACAGAGGGGATGGAGGGAGGGTAACCTGGACTGCAGCAGTGTGAACACTCGAACATCTACATTTATGGTAGGTACAAAACTGTACTATGTTCATCATGTTACACTGCTGCAGTCATTACACTTGGGTAGAATCCCAAAGCTAAGGTTGGGTGGCTGGTCTATAAAGTGTCAGGATTGGCTATGAGGCCCTGCAGAACTGCAGTGGCAAATCCTGCTCTGGATTTAGAGTAAAGAGGCAAGTGGTAATGCTTGGTAAAGGTGTGCACTGAACTCCAAGTTGCAGCCTCCAAAATTTCCTTGGTAGGTACTCCTCTGAGAAAGGTTGTTGAAGTGACTGTTGCCCTGGTGGAATGTGGCCTAATGTTATTAGGGACTGATTTTCCATGCTGTGTGTAGCAGTAACGAATACAGTGTCCTATCCATTTGGATATAGTCTGCTTGGAGATGGCCTTGTCCTGTGATCCTGCAGCATATGCTACAAACAGTTGCTCAGTTTTCCTGAAAGCTTTTGTTTTGTCCAAGTAGAAGCGCAGCTGCCTGTGTATGTCCAAAGAGTGCAGAAGTTTCTCCCCTTTATTCTGGGGGTTTGGATAAAAAGTTGGCAAATGGATGGTTTGGTTAAGAGCCACACTAGATACCACCTTTGGCATAAAGGTAGGGTTTGTCCTTAAAGAAACCCTGTCCTGATGAAAAATTATAAAAGGTTCCACTGCCATTAATGCCTGTAGCTCTGAGACTCTTTGTGCTGAAGTTACTGCCAGGAGCAGAGCTGTTTTCCATGATAAAAATTTTAGATCGGCTGTATTGGCTGACTCAAAAGGTGGCAGGGTCAGTTTTTCCAAAACGAAATTGAGGACCCAAGTTGTTGTTGGTGCTCTCCGGGGCGGTCTTATGTTCTTAGCCCCTCTGAGGTACTGCTTTAGCAAGGGATGAGAGAATAAAGGAGGATCCGTGTTGTAATGTGCTGAAATGGCAGAGGCGTGGATCTTAACTGATAAGGATAGGCCTTTGTCCAGCATCTCAGTTAAGTATTGTAAAATCTGAGGAATGTCTGGGACAAGAGGGTCAAGGCTTTGAGCCTGGTTCCAGGCGCAGAATCTCTTCCATTTTTCTGAGTAAGCTTTCCTGGTGCTAGGCCTCCTGGCCTCCAAAATGACATCCATAACAGCTTTAGAGAGAGGTGTTGCCTGTTTGACTAATGAATCTGCCATGCAGCCAGGTTTAGGGTTTTGAGCTGACCATGCAGGATCTGATTGTTTTGTTGAGTCAGAAGGTGTGGAATTTGAGGCAAAATCCATGGTGGGCCTTGAGCTAAGTTCTTTAAGACTGGGTACCAGTGCTGGCAAGGCCAGTCTGGAGCAATCAGGATCATCTGTGTTTTTTCTTGTCTGGCTTTTAGGAGTACCTTTGAAAGGAGAGGCAGTGGTGAGAAGGCATAAACTTTTAGGCTTTTCCAGCTGAACGAGAGAGCATCCACTTTCCATGCTTGTGTGTGATAAGTCCTTGTGCAGAATATTTGTAGTTGGCAATTCAGTGGGGAGGCAAAAAGATCTATGTCTGGTCATCCCCATTTTTGCGTTACCATGCTGAAGATTTGTGGATTCAATTTCCATTTGTGAGTGTCCATGATATTCCTGCTTAGATCGTCTGCCAGAGTATTTTTCCTTCCTGGCAGGAATTGTGCTTGCAGATGAACTTGATACGTTAGAGCGGTGTTCCACAAGTTCATGACTTGCCTGCATAGGGGATAAGAATAAGTGCCCCCTTGCTTGTTTATGTACCACATTACTGTGGTGTTGTCTGTCTAATAATAATTGTCCTGGATGCAGAAGGTCCTTGAAAGCTGTTAGGGCATTTTGAACAGCCAACATCTCTTTTTGATTGATGTGAAGATGCATTTGGTCTGTGGTCCACTTGCCCTGAATGCATTTTCCTGCCATGTGTGCTCCCTAGGTGTAATCCGAAGCACCTGTTGTTAGAGTCTGCCTGGCTGTGGGTAGGGTAAAAGGCTGGCCCTTGTTTAGGTTACATGCCTGTGCCCACCATTGAAACTCCTGTTGTAGGCAAGGAATCATTGGTATTACTGCTTCTAAACTGTGAGAGCGTTGAGTCCAAACACTTTTTAGGTACCACTGTAATTTCCTCATATGCAGTCTGGCATATGGTATTAGTAGTATGCAAGATGCAATGAATCCCAGGGCCTGCAGAATTTTTCTTGCAGGGAGATGGGACTTTTTTGCCAGTAATTGAAAATATTGAGTTAGTTGAACTTGTTTGTCTGGCGTGAGATAAGCCATCTGGGCCGTTGTATTTAAGCTGGCACCCAGGAATATAATCTGTTGTGAGGGCACTAGTTTTGACTTCTTTTCATTTACTGTGTACCCTAGAGAAATTAGCAACCTTTTTACAAATGCCAGATGCTGTAGAAGAATGTCCTTTGTCTCTGCTTGAATGAGGCAGTCGTCCAGGTATGGATATATTTGAATTCCTTTTTGCCTGCAAAATGCAATTACTGGTGCGAGGCACTTTGTAAAGACCCTGGGCGCAGTAGATAAGCCAAAGGGTAGTGCATTGTACCAGCTTTGAATTTGAGGTATCTTCTGCAATTCTGTCTGATAGGGACATGCAAGTATGCCTCTGAGGTCCAGAGTAACAAGCCAAGCCTTCTTGCCCAGCATGGGTAGAAGATGCTGTAATGTCAACATTTTGAATTTCGGAATATCCAGGTAAGTATTTAGAATTGAAAGGTCTAGTATGGGCCTCCAGGCCTTGTCCTTTCTAGGGACCAGGAAGAGTCTTGAGTAAAATCCTTGTCCTTGTTCCTCTTGTGGTACTTTTTGAATAGCTCTCATGTCCAGGAGGGCTGAAATTTCTTTTTGTACCTCTGCCCATTGATTTTGTGGCAGGTCTGGCATTCCTTTTAGCCTTGGTAAAGTATGAAAGTGGAACCTGCAACCTTGAGACACAATATTCAGAACCCATTTTTCTTGGGTGATTGTTTGCCAGTTTTGAGAAAAAAGTGCTAGTTTTCCCCCTAAGGGGGCTGCCAAAAGGGAAGTGCTTGGCGTACGAAGGGGGAAGTCATTGAGACTGTTTCCTGTAAGGTTGACACTTGTCCTCACCTCCTTTTGGGGTTGAGTTGCCCCACTGTCGTTGTCTGCTAGAGCCTTGGGGTTGAGATCTGCCTCTTGGGCGTCTGTATCTGCCTCTCTGTGGCCTGACACTGGAAAGGACCAATTCTTTGTTGGCCAATTTCTGCTAAATCAAGGTGGCTGTACCTGTAAGAAATCCTTGACTGTTTGCATAGATTTAGCTTTATCCTCCATTTTCTTTAACACCTCTTCTGCCTTAATACCAAACAAGGTATCATTCTGTAAAGGAGCATCCAATAATTTTGCCTTAACATGATCAGGTAAACTCTGTTCTTTTAACCAAGCATGTTTTCGAATCACAGAACCTGTAACTGCAGCTCTACAAGAGGCCTCTAAAGGATCAAAACCACATTGCAAAGTATGTTTTCCCACCTGTTCAACTGCATGCAATAAATCCTGCATTTCTTTACAGTCAGGAGCTTCTGAGCTTGCAAGCATTTTCTGTTTTAACTGAGCCATTAAATATTGTTGGTACTTAAGCATGTGAAACTGGCAGTTTAAAGCCCTTACTGCTAAAGTTGCAGAAGTGTAAACTTTCTTCCCCCATCTATCCAAAGCTCTGGAATCTCTGTCAGAGGGTACTGGATTTTTTGCAATGGAAGCCTTAACCCCTTTTGGACCCTGGGAAATAGTTTCTGGATCAGCAGAAGGGTTTTTATAAAGAAACTTGTGAGAGTCAGGGACTCTATAATACCTATCTGGCTTGGCTGGTGCAGGGGGCAAAGAATCAGGAGACAAGCTGGATTCAGAGAACACATCATCCACAATATCTAGCACAGGCGGAATAGCCAGGGGCCTGTGCTGAGGCAATAAAAGGAAATCCCTGAGCCTTTTCTTGGATTCTGAATAATCCTGACTTTCCCAATGGAAATGCTCCCTCATGGTATGCAAAGTTTCCGCAAAAGAATAATCTTCAGGAGGAGAGGCTGAAGGGATAGATTCTTCAGCATCACAATCCTCATAGGGGGGTAGAGAGTATCCCTGGTCTGAAGAGGAATCAGAGGAAATGGAAACCTGATCAGAGGAATCATAGTCTATATCCTGCCTAGGCCTTTTCTCAGGAGGGGGATGGGAACCCCTGATTAGAGTAATGAGGTCTTCGGCCATTTTAAGCATCTGTTTCTTAGGCATGGAGGACTGTCCAGGAGAATGCTGTATTTGCTTCTTTGTCTTTAATGGTACTTTTGTCTTGGCTGTTGCTTTAATGGCAAGTTGTGAAGTTCTGAAAACACCCTCAGAAGCCGATGCCTGCCCAGTGGCTCCGGACCCATCTGAGGGATTAGTTTCCGTAGGCCCAATACCTTGAGTTTCCAGAGGCCTAGTTGTCTCCATGTGGGAGTCTGAGGCGGCCTGTGGCTCTGAGGTAGCGGGTGTCAGGGGCTGCGAAAGCGCCTCACTGAGAACTGGCGAACCGGCGACTGGCCTAGAAGAAGTTTCGTCATCGGTTTTGGACCTCAGATGCCTGTCTTTATCCTTGTCCTTGCGTTTTTTTTTTGTTTTGTTTTTTTTTTGGAATTGCGGTTGTCGGTTGATCCGACGACATAGTATAATTGAACCTTCGGCCAAAGTAGTGCAAAGCAAAATCAAAACGTCATTTTATAGTGCGTTTGTTAAATCTAGCACAAAACAGACAACTAGTGACGTCGTGATCAGGGCCTAGGCATGGAATACAGTAAGAGTGGAAGTCCTTATGAGGTATTTGCTTCCCACAAGAAATACAATTATTAACTTTTACTGACATCGGTCTGAGGTAAGAAAAAGGTTCCCCAACGGGGTACTTAGCTTTATTGAAGACTTCGGATCTGAAATTAGACTTCGAAAATCTCAGGAGTCGGCCGACCAGCACTTGCGAACTGCTTCGGGCACCGTGCGGCAAGAAAGACTGAAGAAAATGGCGTTGGATGCATCCTATATACCCCTGGCGCACTGACGTCAGGGAAGAAGCGACAGCAACCGATGCCGGACCAAGACTTTGGAACTCTGGCCATCTGCGGGACCGCCTGATGGCAGGATAACCCAAGTGTAATGACTGCAGCAGTGTAACACGATGAACACTGTATAGTTATCCCCTTTGGGAAAAAAACATGTACCCATGAATTATCACATAGGTGGCAGTACACTAAACACCGAAAGTGTGATAAGAGACTTAGGGACACAGGTGGACAGTGGTCTCACCTTCAATAACCACATCGCCACAACAGTCAGGAAATCCTTCTATGTGGCACACCTCATCACTAAGGGCTTTTCATCCAGAAAAAAGGAGGTCATTGTCCAACTGTACTCATCCCTCATTAGACCCATTATAGAATGCAACGCCCCATTTGGTATGTACCTCTCAAGACATCTGCAACAACTGGAAAGGACGCAGAAATACCTCACTAAAAGAATCACAGGCCTAAAGCAGATGCCCTATGCTGACCACCTTAACAAACTCCAGCTATACTCTGTCGCACATCGTCTACTCTGAGGCGATCTCTGCTTAACATACAAGGCCATGTCAAACCCAGAGCTGTTGGACATGCTACATTTAAAGAAATCCCAATCCCTCACAGCCACATGCTCCAGGGATCTAAATCTTGTCATCACAATAAACAAAACATGCTGGAGGGATATGTTCCTGACCCAGAGACTCCCCAGACTCTGGAATAGACTGCCCATACATGTCAAGCAGAGCGCCTCTTTGGCCCTCTTCAAAAGGAAACTCGATGATTGGATGGGAGAAAGGAAATTCTCCCCGGGGATCACGTCAGTCGCCCTGCTAGATAGGGGTCCAGGGAAGTAAATAGTGTGGGAAGAAATAGCCAGGGAATTGTCATGGCTTGGCCTGTATAGGCCCTAGGGCCGATAGCCTAGTACCAACCTATGATAACAGTAGAGCACAATGACTCAGGCAAGAGAAAGTAGAAAAGGGCTGTCGCCAAGCTTAGGAAGCCTATAACAAGGAAGGTAACAAAAGATCCTGTAGAGGTATTAAAAATGTTTTGGAAGTTCTATAAAAGTCTACAAAGCAGAGAAATATGGAAATCAAGAAAGGATACAAATGGAAACGTTTATGGAAGAATTAAATTTGCCAAGATTGGAGGGAGATAAGGCTCAATTATTAACTGTTAGGATAAGAGGAAATGACATAACAATTGCGATGTATAACCAATTTACAGGAAAGTCCCCAGGAAAAGATGGCATTCCTGTGGAGGTTTGAAAGCTAAGAGGGAAAAAAACTGAAAGATCAGGAAGATTTTAACAGTATTTTAAGAAAAGTATCCAATACCTAGAGGATAAAGATCCATCACACACTGCTTCATGCAGGCCCATTTCAATACTAAACCATGACTAAAGTGTTCATGTCTACAATGGCTAAAAGAATGACAACAGTAATGTCAAAATTGATAAATATGGATTAATGTGTTTTTTTGGCCGGGAGACACACATTTGACAACATTAACAGAACACTGATGATTCAGAGGGAAGCAGAATGCAAGAAAATACCACTGTTGTTTGGAGGTCTTGATGCAGAGAAATCATTTGACAGAGTAAGCTGAGACTTATGAGGAGGACAATGGAAGCATTTGCATTTCCTGAAAAAATTATAAGGTTGATTAGGAGGATATATGAAGGATCGGAGGTGAAAACTCAAGTGGGTGGGGTCCTCTCTGATAATTTCTGCTTGAGCAGAGGAACCAGGCAGGGGTGTCCTCTTTTCCCTTTATTTGCATTATATTTAGAACCATTGGCAAAGAAAATAAGGGACTAAGAAATTCAAGGATATAATTGGTATGGTAATCACGAAAAGCTAGCTTTATTTGCAGATATTATTTTATACCTGATAAAAACCAGAATGAGACATTATAGTGCTGTGGAATATTTTGAGACAGTTTCAAATCTTTTTGGGCCTCTGCTGAAAACTGACTTCATTCCAAATTGGACTTTCCCAGTAAACAAATGTTAAATAAATAAATAAAAATAAATAAAAGAAGGCAGGACTTAAATGAGCTATGCAATGTTTGACTGAAAATGACTGGGTAGATAAGTGATGCATAACATTTACAAATAGGAGTGTGTCAGTATAGTTATGTAAAATCCTTGCAATTAGCAAATTAGCATTGTGTCAGTGGGTTTTTGTGTTCATTTATATAAATGTATGACTGCTTATTTCATAGTTATCTTTTAATAAAGATGTTTCTTGTATAAAAAGGGCAGGAACTGACTAATTTATGCAATGTTGCTTAGGTTATAAGATATATAGCAATATTTGTGAAGTAAAATGTTTGTTAATGTTAATTTAATAGTTTGATTACTTTTGTATAAATGTAAATTTGCTTATGTCACAAATAATAATTCAATAAAGGTGTTAAAAAAGCATTTCTTTGATACTGATGTGCTTCCATGCATCCTTGGTGCTCCAAGTGGCTTGCACTTACACTCCCATACACAGCTGCCCACGCAAAGTTGGGCAAATCTGTCTGAACAGACTGCCCCAAAACAGGTGGGAAGAAGGGAAGACCTTGAGTTGATACTCAACTGTGCTCCCCACCACTGTAGCTCTCGCCTGAAGGACAGCACTGACAAATGGGATTCCAGAGAATGCATATGCTGGGTCCAACAATTTTGTACATATCACTGAATTTTTCTTATGTGATGACATCAGAATCATGAATGCAATCAGTCCTAGAATTTTTAGGAAATCTCCTGCAGGGGGCACATGCCACCTGAATAACTTCTGAATCATATGGTGGGACAGGAACTTGTCTCTTGGGAGAAAGCCCATTCTTTTGTCAGGGTCAATAAAGCACCCCAGGAAGATGAGCCTTTGTGAGGGTGTCAGACATGACCTCTGAAAGCTCAACTTAAACCCTAGCTGGCAGAGTAAGGTTGAGACCTTTTCTAGGAATTCCAAACAAGAATGCAGACTCTCTACAGATCAGTAAATTGTCCAAGTAAGGAAAACACCGAACATCGCAAGTCCAGAAGTGAGCCACTACTGGAGCAAAGCATTTAGTTAAACTCGAGGTGCAATGGATAGGCCAAATAGAAATACAGATCACTGATGACTCTTACAGACACAAAAAATCTCAAACATCTCCTGAAGCAAAGAGCAAATGGAATATGATGCTATGCATCCTTAAAGTCCATGGTCATCATGAAGCAGTGGTCCATCAGAAGAGGAAGCACTGTCTGCAAGGTGAGCATCTTGGAGTTGCTGTTGTTAATATGTTAATCAAGGTCCCGAAGTCCAACACCAGTCTTCATGACTGCTGTGTTTTTGGGGAGTGATGACAGCCAAGCTGCGACAGTCAAAGGTTCGGGGGGGGGGTCATCCTTTTTGGGAAAATAATCCCTCATTAGCTTTAAAAGAGTTCTCATCCAGTCATTTCATTTTGGTGCCTTAAATTTTGTTTGTCTGGGAGTTCTGTTTGTAGAGCTGCTGAAAATTATCCTGCTTACTGGGGGGAAACTTGGGTACATGGAACATTTTAGATACCCCTTATATCAGCATAACTGTGTCATCCCAGTGTTTTAAGATACAACTGGCTGCTGACCCAAACACAATCAGAATCAACAGGAGCATTCATATTCTCATTTTTAACTCAGCAGAAACATTTTGACTGTGCAACCAAGCATATCTCAACCAACACAAACGTTTCTGCATTTACTGACAGTACTGGTCCCCTCCAAGGCACTCTTTAAACCATGTTTAAACACTTGAGAAACAGTGGAAACAATCTCTCACACACAGTCTTTCTGCTCAGCAGACAATGCAGTGAACTCTTCTAAACTATACACACACCTCAACACAAACTACAAAACACCAGCAGTTAAAGACTTTAAAAGCTACTGTGCTGGACTGCGACAGTTTCTTCCCCGAGACTATAGCCACTTGCCTAGTTTATCTTGAGGAACTGGGTTTCATGAAGACAATCTTTTTATTGGTAAGGTCATTGGGGACACAGAAGCAGTGTCTGCAGACAAGGGGGCTTGAAGGTCAAATGCATGGACGAGTTACACCCTAAATTTTTTAAACTTTTTTGGGTAGAAGCTCATTCAGCACAGGAGAACTGCAGGCCTTCTTAAAAACATATTCCAACATTGGGATCAACAGAGGGAAGGTCTTCACATATGGGGTCTCATCCTCCCAAAGATCATTTAACCTGTTGATCTCAGGGGCAGCCGAATGTTGCTCTCAACTGAATACATCCCCAAGTCTAGCCAGTATTTGGGAAAAAGGAAACATCTGAATAAGTTTCTAAACCTGTTTGCCCTCTCAGGAAACTGACTGGTCAGGCTCTGACACTTCAGAAACCTCAGATTCCAAATCCCCTTCAAAATCAGGATCCTGGGGTGGCTGAATGGTGGTAGGAGCACCAGCATTACTCATTATCCAGGTTTGCACCCAGTGATCAATAGCCAAAATAACGGATCTAACCAGAGCCAGAAGCTCATGTGAAAATACAGTCTGAGACTATTGCCCTTTAACAGTGGTGGGACTTCTGACGTTTCTTTGCATGCACTGCCCTAGTGAGAGAATCCTCAGGAAGATGCACCACAATGGAAACAGGTTTTGTACCTGGCTTCCCTGCATCTAAAGAATATGGTTCTCCCATATGTGAACCAGGCAATGCTACAGCCCTGGAGGATGTGTTTGACCCTTATGTCATACAGTTGTGGTACTACCACCACACCAGGGGACCTGCAGGCAAATTTTGAGTGGTCAAGGCTACTGCAGAGTCACAAGTTGTAGACTGAGTCATACATATAGATTTACTTTAATGTTTATTAAGTGCACAAGGGGTACATGATTGGAGTCCAAGTCAGGGAACAAAAAAATAGCCAGAGCAATATTAAATAATGTCAACATGGCCAGCCAGTAACAAATGAACACATCACACCATTTTCCCTCTAAATAGCAATCTGAAGTCTATTTATGCAGGGGGTACGTCTGAACTCTGCAGTGAATAAAATTACAGTAGTTTCAGTAACATACTTCCAAGCACAAAATACATAGACAAAAGTACCCTGATAGTGTAAAAAAAAATAATAATAATAAAGGCTGGTTTCAGTACAAATAAATTGATATAGCCTAAAACTAAATTAACCAAGAAATAAATCATAAATGTTTAACAGACAAAGCAACCTGAAATCTTTTCTTGCAGGGGTCAATATTCTAAAGATCACACTGAATAAAATGTAAGTAATTTCAGTAATACAGTTCCAAGGACAAAATATATGCACAAAAGTCCCCCAATTTTATAAAACAAAAGGCCTGCTTCAGACAAAATGAATGGATACAGCCTAAAACAGGACTAGACAATAAATAAATAATTCAAATCACAAATGTTTAACACGAAAAAATGGCACCAAAATTGCAATATATATAAAAATTTGTTTAAAATGTTGTAATGCTGCTCAATCACCTCAAAAAATAACTCCTAAGAAAAAACTGCAAACCAACATATTTTCCTGACAAAACTTCCAGATGAAGTTTTTAATCAGCAGCATATACCTTATTGTGCTAGTGAAAGTGAAAACAGAAGCAGATACATTCTTAATCAGAAAAAAAACAGTCAAAGCAGAATACACCACTCAAATACTGATAGAAAAAGCAGAGATGAAATAAAAACTCAAAAGGGCAACTGAGGAGATCCACAGTAAGGAACAGTCTTCCAAGAGATCCTTCTCTTACTATGGCAATAGAAGACTGAAAGGGTCCTGTCTGCAGGTTGGTAAGGCAGCTGCTATATGGCCAGGAGATTGCTCCATCATACCCACAGACAGACAGTGGGAGGGAGTCTGAGATTTAGTAGTCTGCCAGAGGGAGGACAGCAGAGAACTACTTTCCATGTGCCATGTAAGGCAGAAGTAACCATAAACCCAAACAGAGGAGGAATGAAAGATGCTGGAGGTTTGTGAATCTGAAAGATTTGAGAAGCATGCAAATGAAGATACTTTAGTCTTGAGGATGGTAGTCTGGCAGTTTGACTGACCGTATCCAAATTGCAACTAATACATTCCAGTACTTGAACTGGTCTCAAGCTGGTCTTTTCTTAATTTACTGTTATGTTCAAGGACAGACACAGTTGAAGCAACGAATCTCGGTCCTTGACCAGTGATGCCTTTGTGGAATGCACCATGAGCCAGTCGTCCACGTAGAGGAAGCCCTATAAGCCCTGCAAGCTAAGCTAGGCTGCTACTACTGCCATGCATTAGGTGAGCACACCGCAGAGCTATACTGAGGTCAAAGGGCAGAGATCAAAACTGATGATGACTGGATCCCAGATGAAAGCGCAGAATCGCCTAGAATGCCTCACCATCGTAATGTGATGATAAGCATTCTTGAACTCTACCAATCACATCCATGCATCCTTCCTCAGAAGAGGTAAAGTGGACTGCACCATAACCATCCAGAACTTGGTCCGTTTGAAAAATCAGTTCAACCTGCTGAAAAACAAAATGGGTCTGAGGTCCCAGTTTTTCTTTGGTACTAAAACTAATCTAGAATAGACCCCAAATCCTCACTGGTTGGGTGGGACCCCTTGGATTGCTAAGTTGAAAAGCAATTTTTACATTTCGACTGCTGCTTCCCTTCACTGATGGGGTGGGCATGTTGGAGAGGGATTTCTGGGAGTCCTTTGGGGTGACCTGACTGGCCTTTCAAGCTTTTGGCTGGACAGCCAAACATTGCCCAAGTGGTCCATAAGGGCATACTGAGAGGGGAATCACCCAGGATGTAGATGGGTCCATGCCAAAAGCCTGAAGAAAAAATGACTCCTCCGGGTAAGGGGCTTTGGTGGTCCACCCTCACACTGTCAACAATTCGAGCAGATGATGGGCACTGAATGAAGGGAAGCCTCAAGACCTAATGATGTGGGCCGTCCAGAGCCAGCTGATGCATAGCCAAAGATATATACTTAAATATGCAGAATGTAAAAGGGACTGGGATTGATATGAACAGATTCCACACAGCTCCTGTCTCCGAATGAGAAAGGATCCTCTCTACAAAGTCAAAAGCTGAAATCAAAGCCAGACAATCGGAGCCGGTGCTCTTCAGATCAAAGGACCAGAGCGAGAAACAGGTGCCTGACACCAACTTGGCCATCTCGCCCAGTGAGAGCAGTGGTGAGCTATCGATGACCAAAATGCCCAGGAGCAGGGATAACTCCAAACCTGAGAAGATCAAATCCAACCCTGGAGAAAGTACAGTTGTGTATACTTATCATAAATGTAGATGTTCAAGTGTATTCACTGTTGCAGTCATCACACTTGAGTTATCCTGCCAGGGATAGCCCTCAGTCAGCCTGAATACCAGAGGTTTAGTATTTCTGCGTCGGTTGCTGTTGCTTTAGGACTGACCTCCGGTCGTCAGTGGTATAAAAACAGGCTCTTGCCCCAAATGTCAGGAGCCCCCAGATAGGGAGCTAAGTTATGGTGGAAAAAAAAAACACCACCAGTAAAAAGTAAATACTAATAGCCCTGTAAGGAGTGAGAAACAGAGAGAGAGAGAGAGAGAGAGAGAGAGACAAGGGGGCTGGAGGGTGGGAAACCAGGACTGCAACAGTGAATACACTCAAACATCTACATTTATGGCAAGTGTACACAACTGTACTATGTTCTTCATGTTTCACTGTTGCAGTCATCACACTTGGAATGATTCCCAAAGCTGAAGAATGGGTGGAGGCAGTCAAAAAGAGTTGGGGCTGGCTAAAATGCCCTGCGGTTGCAAAGCCCGCCCTGGATTGGGAAAAGATAGGCAGGTGGTAATGCTTGGTAAATGTGTGTACCTGCATGTCCAAGGCCATGTTCCACAGGGTCATGGCTAGCTTGCAGTGGGTAAGAGTGGGTTCCCCCCTGTTTGTTGATGTACCATATAACTGTGGTGTTGTCTGTATTTATTAGCAGGGGTCCTGGTGAGATTAGGGATCTGAAAGCTGTTAGACCGTACTGAACAGCTAGCATCTCTTTTTGGTTGATGTGCAGATGAATTTGACTTGGGCTCCAGTTGCCCTGAATGCACTTGTCGTCCAGGTGTGCCTCTCAGGCATAGTCTGATGCATCTGTGGTTAGGGTCTGGGTGGTGTGGGGTTAGTGAAGGGAAGTCCCTTGTTGTGTTGCATGCTGCTGCCCACCAAAGGAACTCTGTCCTTAGACAAGGTATGGCAGGAATGAAAGTTTCCAGGTCCTGAGAATGTTGGCACCAAAGACATTTTAAGTACCACTGAAGTTTCCTCATATGCAGTCTAGCCTATGGAATTAGAAAGATGCAAGAGGCCATGAACCCTAGGACCTGCAGGATTTTCCTTATGGATAACTGGGTTCTGGTGGCCATTTGAGTGAAGTAGCCTGTCAAATAGGCTTGTTTTTCTGGAGTAAGGAATGCCATCTGGGATGCTGTGTCCAAGCTTGCTCCCAGGAATATAATCTTTTGACAGGGGACTAGTTCTGATTTTTTTTTCATTGTTCGTGTACTCAAGGGAAGGTTCTTTGCAAATGTCAGGTGCTGCAACAGCATTTTCTGACTGTCTGCCTGAATCTTTCTCTGTCTGCAGTAGGCAATGGCTGGAGCCAGGCATTGTGTGAATACTCTGGGAGTAGTGGATAAGCCAAAGGGAAGTGCAGAGAACCGATAACGCTTAGATCCTGCCCTGAAGCATAGGTATTTCCTGCACGAGTCCCTGATAGGGATGTGCAGATAGGCTTCTTTTAGGTCTAGGGTGGCTAACCAGGCATCTTTGGCTAGCACAGGAAGAAGCTGCTGAAGGGTGAGCATTTTGAATTTTGGTACCACCAGGAAGGTATTGAGAATGGAAAGATCTAGGATTGGGTGTCAAGTGCCCTCTTTTCTGGGTATCAGAAAAAGTCTGGAATAGAACCCTTGACCTATCTGTTCTGCAGGACGGGTTGAATTGCCCTTATGAAGAGCAGGGATTGAACTTAGTTTTCTGCCTCTGCCGACAGGTTTGGAGGAAGGTCTGGGATCCCTTTTGGGGTTGGCAGTGAGTGGAAGTAAAATTTGTGCTACAATGTTCAGGACCCATTAGTCTTTGGTGATGGAAATCCAGTTTTTTGCGTGATGGGCAAGTTTTCCTCCTAGGGGAACAAGCAGTTGGGCAGAGGTGAAGAGTGGAGTTGAGACGTCATTGTAAATTCTTTCTGTAAGGGGGGTGGCTTAGCACTCCCTGGTTCTGAAGTGGAGTGCTTAGATCTCTGCATACCCGGAGACTAGTCTGGGGGGTCTATTGCCCCTGGGTCTACTTTGGGATGGCCTTGAGGGGGCTGGAAAGGACCAATGCTTTGAGGGGCAATGCCTACTGAATCTAGGAGGCTGTACTTGCATGAAATCTTTGACTGTCTGCATAGATTTAGCTTTTTCTTCCATCTTTTTAAGAACTTCTTCTGCTTTGGTGCCAAACAGATTGTCCTTGCTCGAAAGAGCGTCTAGTAATTTTGATATGACATGGTCTGGCAAGGTCTGCTCCTTAAGCCAAGCATGCCGTCTCAGTACAGAACCAGTGACTGCTGCCCTGCAAGATGCTTCTAGGGCATTAAAGCCAATTTGCAAAGTATGCTTGCTGACTTGGCTTGCAGAATGCATAAGCTGTTGTAATTCTTTATTTTATGCACAGTCTGTAAAGGTAGCAGTTCCATAATATGCTACTGGTACTTCAGCATGTGAAACTGGCAATTCAATGCCCTAATGACGAGAGATGCACAGGTGTATACTTTTTTTTACCCCATCTGTCTAAAGCTCTGGAATCCTTGTCCAAAGGGGTGGGATTCTTAGCTGTAGTTGCTTTTACACCTTTAGGCCCCCGGGAGATGACCTCTGGGTCAGGAGTAGGATTTTTGAAAATAAATTTGAGTTTGTCAAGAACTCTGTAGTACTGGTCTGGTTTCCTAGGAGCAGGGGGTAAAGTATCAGGAGTTAGACTGGATTCCATTAAGACATCATCCAGAACTGGGGGTATTGCTAAAGGTCTATGTTGTGGCAAATTTAAAAATTCTCTGAGTCTCTTTTTGGACTGAGGATAGTCTTGGCATTCCCAGTGGAAATGCTCTCAAAGTATGTAGGGTTTCACCAAAACAAAAATCCTCTGGAGGAGAAATAGAGGAAATGGATTCCTCTGCAACTGAAATTCTCATAAGCAAATAAAGGCATGTCTTCATATTCAGACACCTCAGAGTCATCGGATTCTTGGTCTGTTAAAGCTGCTGGGGACAAGTCTCTTTTTCTCTTAGCAGGGGAAGGCTGACTTCACCTAATCAGCATAATAAGGTCTTCTGCCATTTTAAGCACTTGATGTTGTGGCAAGGAAGCAAGTACTTGAGTTTGGGACGTAGTGTTTTTTTTTTTTTTTTAGGCGCAGCTCATACTCTTGGGTTAGTGTTGAATATTGGTAGTGCAAAGAACTTCCTCAAAAGCCGGTGCCTGCACAGCAGCTCCGGACCCATCCAAGGTAGAAACATCCGCAGGTTCCACAGTCAAAGAAGAGTCTCAAGGCATACTGGACTCCAAATGGGTTTCGGTAGTGGCCTGCAAATCCATCAAAGTGGGCTTCAGGGCTGCAAAAGCGCCTCACCGAGTACCGGCGAACTGGCGACTAGCTTAACGGAAGCATCATCGGCAGTTTTGGACCTGTGTGGTTTGTCTCTGCCTTTATCCTTACGTTTTTTTCGGAAGATCAGTAGTCGGATGGCTTACCAAAGCCATTTCGGAATACAGAGAGAAAAGAGCAAAAGTATTTATCAACAATAAGGGCCCAATGATGAATAGTTCGGGCATTGAACAAAGCACAAAACTGACAGCGAGGTACATCGTAGTCTGGGCCTAAACAGGTGACACAGTAGAAATGGAAATCTCGGTGTGGTATTTGCTTTCCACAGGCGAGATAATTGTTAACTTTTTCTGACATCGGTTAGACCAAGAAAAAAGGATCCCTAATGGGGAAGTTAGCTTTAGAAGACTTCGGGATGATTCAGTTTGGAAACGAAAACTCAGGTAGAAGCAGACCGGCACTCGTGCGAACTGCTTCTGCTTCGGGCTCCTCAGCAAGAAAGACTAATGTAATGGTGTCGGCTGCCTGTTTTTATACCCCTGACGACTTGACGTCAGTCCTGGAGCGACAGCAACCGACACAGAAATACTAAGTGTCTGGTATTCGGGCTGACTGAGGGCTACCTGCAGGCAGATAATCCAAGTGTGATGACTGCAACTGTGAAACACGAAGAACATCTGTCCCTCCTGCTGAGTCAGAAGAGTTGGGATCTGTGGGAGGTGCCATAGAGGCAACGGTGACAGACTGTGCAGTAGTGGGTACCAGTGTTGGAGTGGTCAGTCTGGTGATATCAGGATTGCCCTTGGTCTTTCCTCCCTTATCTTGAGTAATACTCTTGTAAGAAGAGGTACTGGGAGAAAAGCATAGATTGAGAGGTTTGCCCACTAGAAGGAGAGGGCATCCACTTTCCAGGCCTTGCTGTGAGGTTCCCTGGTGCAGAATTTGCTGAGCTGGTGGTTGTAGGGGGAGGCAAATAGGTACATCTTCGGGATACCCCATTCCTGGGTCACAAGGCTGAAGGTGTTGTGGTTTAATTGCCATTCGTGTGGGTCTAGGAGATTTCTCCTTAAGTTGTCTGCCAGAGAGTTTTGTTTGCCTGGCAGGAATTGAGCTTGCAGGTGAATATGCATGGCTGAGGCCATGTTCCAGAGGGTCATGGCTAGCCTGCAGAGTGGGTTCCACTCTGCTTGTTGATGTACCACATCACTATGGTGATGTCGGTTTTGATTAGCAGGGGCTCAGGAGAGAGTAGAGATCTGAAAGCTGTCAGAGCGTGTTGAACAGCTAGCATCTCATTTTGGTTGATGTGCAGATTAATTTGATTTGGGGTCCAGTTGCCCTGAATGTATCTCCAGATGTGCACGCCAGGCATAATCTGATGCATCTGTGGTTAGGGTCTGGCCAGCATGGGGTTGTGTAAAGGGAAGCCCCTTGTTGTGGCTGCATGCTGCTGCCCACCAGAGGAACTCTTTCTTTATACAATGCATCATAAGTATGATCGTTTCCAGGTCCTGAGAATGTTGGCATCAAAGACTTTTTAAGTACCAATGAAGTTTCCTCATATGCAGTCTGGGATATGGAATTAGTAGAATGCAGGAGGCCATGAACTCTAAAGCTTGCAGGATTTTCCTTGCAGACAATTGGGTTCTGGTGGCCATTTGAAAGTAGCAGCCTGTCAGATAGGTTTGTTTTTCTGGAGTAAGCAATGCCATCTGGGATGCTGTGTCCAAGCTTGCTCCCAGGAATACAATTTTTTTGACTGGGGACAAGTTTGGATTTCTTTTCGTTGATAGTGTATCCCAGGGAGGTTAGAATGTCCTTTACAAATGCCAGGTGCTGCACTAGCTTTTCCTGTCTGCCTGAATTAGGCGACAGTCCAAGCAGGGGTAAATTTGAATATTTCTCTGTCTGCAATAGGCAATGGCTAGAGCCAGGCACCTTTGAAAACTCTGGGAGCAGTGGATAGGCCAAAGGGGAGTACAGAGAACTGATAATCCATAGGTCCTGCCCTGAAACGTAGGTACTTCCTGCAGGAGTCCCTGATTGGGATGTGCAGATAGGCCTCCTTCAGATCAAGACTGGCTAAAGTACAGTTGTGTACACTTACCATAAATGTAGATGTTCGAGTGTATACACTGTTGCAGTCATTACATTTGGGTAATCTGCTGGCAGGTTGCCCTCAGTCGGCCTGATTAACAAAGTCTTGGGTCCTGCGTCGGTTGCTGTCCCTTCTTCCATGACGTCAAGGGTATAAAACATGCAGCAGACGCCAATACATCAGTTTGTCTTGCCCAAGATGTCAGGTGTCCCCCAAATGGGGAGGAAATAAAATTAGAAACACAAAAATATACCTCCAACCAAAAGCAAATACACCAAAAAGGCTTTTAAGCATAGGAAAAGAAAGTAGAGGTATAGCAAGAGAAAAACAGGGGGCTGGATGGAGGGTAACCAGGACTGTAACAGTGAATACACTCGAACATCTACATTTATTGTAAGTGTACACAACTGTACTATGTTCTTCATGTTTCACTGTTGCAGTCATTACATTTGGGTAGATTCCCAAAGCTATGGTTGGGAGGATGGATTTATACAGCATTAGGACCAGCTATAAGGCCCTACAAGACAGCAGTGGCAAAGCCAGCTCTGGATTTAGAGAAAATTGGTAAATGATAATGCTTGGTGAAAATATGTACATAACTCCAGGTAGCAGCTTCTAGAATATCCCTGGTAGGAACACCTCTGAGAAAGGCTGAAGAAGTAGATGCAGCCCTGGTGGAATGAGATCTGATCCCCTGGGGGATAGGTTTTCCATGGTGCTTATAGCAGAAATTAATGCAATGGCTTATCCATTTAGAAATGGTTTGTTTTGAAATAGCCTTCCCCTCTGCCCCAGCAGCAAATGCCACTAGCAATTGTTCATATTTTCTTCGAAATTTAGTTCTGTCCAAGTAGAATCTAAGTTGTCTGTACACGTTCAAGGAATGCAGAATCCATTCCCCTTTGTTCTGTGAATTGGGATAGAAGGTTGGCAAATGAATGGACTGGTTAAGAGCCACACTGGAAACCACCTTGGGCATGAAGGATGTTTTGGTCCTCAGATACCCTGTCCGCATGAAAGATGATGAAAGGCTCCACTGCCATAAGGGCCTGTAATTCAGATATCCTTCTAGCTAAAGTGATTGCTAAAAGGAAGGCTGTTTTCCAAGAAAGAAATTTTAAGTCTGCAGTAGCAGCTGGCTCGAAAGGAGGTAAAGTGAGCTTCTCCAAAACAAAGTTAAGGTCCCAGGCAGGGGTAGGAGCTCTCCTAGGTGGTCTCTAGCTCTTTGCCCCTCATAGATACTGCTTGAGCAGGGGATGAGAAAATAGGGGTGGTTCTGTGTTATAGTGAGCCGAAATATCTGAAGCGTGGATTTTAATAGAGGAAAAAGCCAGGCACTTGTGAAGCATCTCAGTTAAGTATTGCAAAATCTGAGGTAAATTGGGTGCTGCTGTGCTCATCCCTATTGGTTCCATGCACAGAATAGTTTCCATTTGTCAGCATACGATTTTCTAGTACTAGGTCTTCTCGCCTCCAAGATGACATCCATCGCAGGTTTGCTGAGGGTTCTAAAGGTGAATTTAAATGATTAGCCAAGCTGTAAGGTTCAAATGTTGGGAGATGAGGGTGCAGAATTTGGTTCTCCTGCTGAGACAGTAAAGAAGGTGTCTGAGGCAGGTGTCATGGAGATATTTGTGACAATGCGCAGGAGTGGGTACCAGTGTTGGTGTGGAAAGTCTGGAGCAATCAAAATCATTCTTGGTTTGTCCTGTTTGACTTTTAGCAGAACTTTGGAGAGCAGAGGAAGAGGGGGAAAGGCGTAGACCGAAAGGTTTTTCTAGCTGAAAGACAGAGCATCCACATTCCAGGCTTTTTTGTGGGGAGTCTTTGTGCAAAATTTGTCCAACTGGTAGTTCTGGGTAGAGGCAAATAGATCTACGTCTGGGCTCCCCCATTTGCTTGTCAACATGTTGAAAATCCGTGGTTCCAGTTTCCAATCGTGTGGGTCTATGAGATTTCTGCTTAGTCCGCCTGCTAGTGTATTCAGTTTTCCTGGCAGGAATTGAGCTTGTAGTTGCACTTGGTAGCTCAAGGCCATGTTCCACAATGCCATGGCTAGTCTGCAGAGGGGGTAGGAATGTGCACCTCCCCCCCTGCTTGTTTATGTACCACATAACCGTGGTGTTGTCCGTCTTTACCATTAGTTGTTCTGGAAGAATGTAGTCATTGAAGGCTGTCAGAGCATTCTGTACAGATAACCTTTCTTTATGATTGATGTGTAGGCGCATTTGATTTTGGTTCCATTCGCCCTGAATGCACTTCCCTGCCAGGTGAGCCCCCCATGAATAGTCTGATGCGTCTGTAGTTAGGGTATGGGTGGGAGGGGGTAGTGTGAATGGCAGTCCCTTGTTTTGGTGGCAGGCCTCTGTCCACCATAGGAACTCCAGGCATAGGTAAGGTATGATAGGAATCATTGTTTCCAGGCTGTGACAATGTTGACTCCATAGACTTTTTAAGTACCACTGAAGTTTCCTCATATGCAGTCTTGCATATGGAATTAGAAGAAGGCAGGAGGCCATGAACCCAAAGCTTGCAGTATTTGTCTTGCAGATATAGCAGGGTTTTTATGGCCACTTGCTTGAAGTAAGTTACCAAATGAATTTGCTTTTCTGGCGTGAGGAAAGCCATCTGGGCAGTTGTATTCAAGCTTGCACCCAGGAATGTAATCTGTTGAGAGGGTGCCAGTTGTGATTTATTTTCGTTTATGGTGTACACCAGACAGGCTAGAACCCTTTTTACAAACGCCAGATGATTTAGAAGTATGGCCTGGTTTTCTGCCTGAATTAGACAATCGTCCAGGTATGGATATATCTGAATATTTCTCTGCCTGCAAAATGCAATTACTGGAGCCAGGCACTTTGTGAATACCCTGAGCGCAGTAGACAAGCCAAAGGGCAGTGCAGAGAACTGATAATGCAAGTGGCCTGCTTTGAAGCGTAGGTATCTTCTGCAAGATTTCTTGATTGGGATATGCAGGTAAGCTTCTTTTAAATCTAGAGTTGCCAACCAGGTATCCTTGCCTAGCATAGGAAGTAGCTGGTGAAGTGTCAGCATCTTGAATTTTGGAATGTCGAGAAAGGTGTTTAGAGTAGACAGGTCCAGAATTGGACACCATGATTTGTCTTTTCTGGGTACCAGGAAAAGCCTGGAATAGAAACCTTGTCCCTTTTCCTCTTCTGGTACGGTTGAATAGCCCCCATTTTTAAGAGGGAAAGTACTTGTTTCTGAGCCTCTGCCCACTGATTTGGGGGCAGGTCTGGCCACACCCGTTTGGTGTTGGCAACGTGTGGAAATGAAATCTGTATCCCTGGGACACTATATTTAAAACCCATTTGTCCTGTGTTATGAGTTCCCAGTTTTTTGCATGAAGAGCAATTTTTCCCCCCCAAAGGGGCGGCTAAAAGGTAAGTACTTGGTAATTTTAAAGGAAAGTCATTGAGACTGTTTACCATGGGGGGGGTGTCTTATTATTTCCAGATTTGGAAGTGGAGGCACCCCACTGCTTAGTTCTGAGTCCCCTGGGACTGAAACATGGTGCTTTTGGTGTGTCTGGGTTTGGCTTAAGAGGATCTGGAAGGAGCAGGAAAGGACCAAGTCTTAGTAGGCCATTGCCAACGAAATCTTGGAGGTTGCACTTGTAAGACATTTTTTACAGTTTGCATAGATTTAGCTTTATCTTCCATCTTTTTTAGAACTTCTTCAGCCTTATTGCCAAACAGGCGGTCCTGATTTAAAGGAGCATCCAAAAATTTTGCTTTAACATGATCAGGCAGAGATTGCACTTAAGCCAAGCATGCCTTCCAAGTACAGACCCAGTAACAGCAGCCCTGCAAGAGGCCTCTAAAGAATCAAAACCACATTGCAAAGTATGTTTTCCAACTTGTTCAGCAGAATGCAATAAATCCTGTAAATCTTTATTTTCCACACAGTCAGAAATCAGCATCATTTTCTGTTTAAGCAGTCCAATAATATGCTGTTGATATTTTAACATATGAAATTGGCAGTTTAAAGCTCCGATTGCCATGGCTGCAAAGTATAAACCATTTTACCCCACCTATCCAGCGCCCTGGAGTCTCTATTAGAAGGGGTAGGATTTTTAGCAGTAGAAGCCTTAATGCCCTTGGGCCCCTGAGAAATGGTTTCTGGATCTGCCACAGAATTTTTGAAAAGGAACTTGTGGGACTCAGGAACCCTGTAGTATCTGTCAGGTTTACTAGGAGCCGGAGGCAGGGAAATCAGGGGCCATAGTGAATTCCGAAAACACATAATCAACAATGTCTAGTACTGGATGTATAGCCAAAGGCCTATGATGAGGTAGAAGAAGAAAGCACCCAAGCCTCTTTTTAGAGTCAGAAAATTCCTGACTTTCCCAGTGGAAATGCTCCCTTAAGGTATGTAAAGTTTCCCCAAAAGAAAAATCCTCAGGGGGGATGCAGAGTGAATGGAATCCTCTGCATCAGAATCCTCATAAGTAGGTATGGACAAATCCAGGTCATTAGAAGAATCAGAAGAAACAGAGTTCTGATCAGAAGATTCATAGTCAAGCTCAGTCCTAGGCCTCTTTGAAGGGGGGTGGGGGAGTTTGACTACTGATTAGAATAATAAGATCTTCAGCCATTTTGATCATTTGTTTTTTAGGCATAGGGGCCTGAACATGTGGCCTGGGCATAGTTTTTTTAGACATAGATCGAGATTTCGGCCTTAGTATACAAGGTAGAGTTGGTTTAATATGCAAGTCTGTAGGCCTGAATACACCCTCAGAAGCCGGTGCTTGCACAGCGGCTCCAGACCCATCCAAGGTGGAGACATCCACGGGTTCCATAGATGAAGCATCTCATGGCATACCGGACTCCGAATGGGTCTCAGTAGAGGCCTGGAAGTCAGAAGTAGCGGGTATCAGGGGCTGCGAAAGCACCTCACTGAGTACCGGCGAACTGGCGACTGGCTTAGGAGAAGCGTCGTCGGCAGTTTTGGACGTCGACAGCCTGTCTCTGTCTTTTTCTTTGCGTTTTTTTCAGAATTCCGGTAGTCGGATGGCTAACTGACTTCATTTCTAGATAATTAAACCAAGAACCAAAATATTTAGAGGCAAAAATGTACCGACGACCGATAGTGCACTGATTAAATAAAGCACAAAACCGACATCAAGGTACGTCGTAGTCAGGGCCTAGGCAAGGAATACAGTACAAATGAAAATCTTTATGAGGTATTTGCTTTCCACAAGTAATGCAATTATTAACTTTTACTGACATTGGTAAGGAGCAAGAAAAAGTTTCCCCAATGGTGTACTTAGCTTTAAGTTGAAGACTTCGGTTCTGAAATTTGAAAACGAAAATTTCAGGAGTCGGCCGACCGGCACTTGCAAACTGCTTCGGGCACCCCATGGCAAGAAAGACTGATGTAATGGCATTGGCTGCATGTTTTATACCCCTGATGACCTGACGTCATGGAAGAAGGGACAGCAACCCACGCAAGACCCAAGACTTTGTTAATCAGGCCGACTGAGGGCAACCTGCCAGCAGATTACCCAAATGTAGTGACTGCAACAGTGAAACACGAAGAACATCCAGGCATCTTTGGACAGCATAGGGAGAAGCTGCTGTAGGGTGAGCATTCGGAATTTTGGTACCACCAGGAAGGTGCTTAGAATGGAAAGATCTAAGATTGGGTGCCAAATGCCCTCTTTTCTGGGTACCAGGAAAAGTCTGGAATAAAAACCTTGGCCTATCTGTTCTGCAGGAACATGCTGAATTGCCCTTATGGAGAGCAGGGACTGAACTTGGTTTTGTGCCTCTGCCCACTGGTTTGTAGGAAGGTCTGGGAACCCTTTTGGGGTTGGCAGTGTGTGGAAATAAAATTTGTACCCCTGGGATACTATGTTGAAGACCCATCGATCGTTGGTGATGGAGGTCCAGTTTTTTACATGGCGGGCAAATTTTCCTCCTAGGGGCACGAGCAATTGGGCAGAGGTGAGGACAGGCGTTGAGAAGTCATTGTGAATTCTTTCCATAAGGGGGTGGCTTAACACTCCCTGTTTTAGAAGTGGAGGTACTCCATTGCTTAGATCTCTGCATACCCTGAGACTGTAGTCTGGGGGGGGGGGTCTGTTTCCCCTAGGTCTAGCTTGAGGTGGCCTTGAGGGGGCTGGAAAGGACCAATGTTTTGAGAGGCAATGCCTCCTGAGTCTTGGAGGCTGCACTTGCAAAAAATCGTTGTCTGCGCACACTTAGCTTTTTCTTCTATCATTTTTAAAACCTCTTCTGCTTTGGTGCCAAACAGATTGTCCTTGTTCAGAGGTGCATCCAATAATTTTGATTTGACATGGTCTGGAAAGGTCTTCTCCTTAAGCCAGACATGCCTTCTAAGTACAGAACCTGTGACTGCTGCCCTGCAAGATGCTTCTAGGGCATCAACCCCACATTGCAGGGCATGCTTGCCGACTTGGCTTGTAGAGTGGATAAGCTCCTGTAATTCTTTATTTTCTGCACAGTGAAGGAAGTTAGATAATTTTTGCTTAATAAGTTCCATAAGTATGTTGCTGGTATTTCAGCACGTGGAACTGAAAATGTAATGCTCTAATGGCAAGAGTTGCAGAGGTGTATATTTTTTACCCCATCTGCCTAAAGCTCAGGAATCCCTGTCCGAGGGGGTGGGATTCTTAGCTGTAGTTGCTTTTATTCCTTTATGTCCTTGGGAGATGACCTCTGGGTCAGCAGTAGGATTTTAGAAAATAAATTTCTGAGAGTCAGGGACTCTCTAGTACCGGTCAGGTTTCCTGGGAGCAGGGGGTAAAGTATCAGGGGTTAGACTGGACTCCATAAAGACTTCAACCACAACATCCAGAACAGGAGGGATAGCCAAGAGTCTGCATTGTGGTAAGTCTAAAGATTCAGAGTCTCTTTTTGGACTGAGGATAATCTTGGCATTCCCAGTGGAAATGCTCTCTCAAAATATGTAGGGTTTCACCAAAAGAAAAATCCTCCGGAGGGGAGGCAGAAGGAATGGATTCCTCTGCATCTAAATCCTCATAAGCAGATAAGGGCATGTCTTCATAATCAGAAACCTCAGTCTCGTCGGAGTCGGTCGGATAAAGCTGCTGTGGATAAGTCTCTTTTTCTTTTAGCAGGGGAAGGCTGGCTCCCCCCTAATCACCATGATCAGGTCTTCTGCCATTTTAAGCATCTGTGATTGTGGCAAGGAAGCAGGCACTTGAGTTTGGGTAGTCGCTTTTTTAGGCGTAGCTCGTACTCTTGGCCTTAGAAACTCGGTAGTTTTAGAAAGAATTGAAGTCGTGAATAAAGTCATCGGTTTGTGTTGAATATTGGTAGTGCGAAGAACCTCCTCAGAAGCTGGTGCCTGCACCGTGGCTCTGGACCCATCCAAGGTAGAGACATCCACAGGTTCTGTAGTCAAAGGGAGTCTCGCAGCATGCCGGTCTCCGAACGGGTCTCAGTAGCAGCCCGTGAATCTATCGAAGCTGGCATCAGGGGCTGTGAACGTGCCTCACTTAGTACCAGCCGGCAAACTGGCGACTAGCTTAATGGAAGCATCATCGGCAGTTTTGGACCTGTGCTGTCTGTCTTTATCCTTACATTTTTTTGGAAGATCGGTAGTCGGATGGCTTACTGACGCCATTTCAGAATACGGAGATAGAGTACGAAAGCATTTAGCAACAATAAGGGCCTGACCATGAATAGTTTGGGTGCTGAACAAAGCACAAAACCGGTAGCAAGATACGTCGTGGTCTGGGCCTAAACAGGTCACGCAGTAAGAATGGAAATCTCGGTGTGGTATTTGCTTTCCACAGCTGAGACAATTGTTAACTTTTTCTGACATCGGTTAGAGCAAGAAAAAAGGATCCCCAACGGGGTACTTAGATTAAGAAGATTTCAAGATGATTTAATTTCAGAAATGAAAACTCAGGTGGCGGCCCACCGGCACTCACGCGAACTGCTTCTGCTTCGGGCTCCTTTGCAAGAAAGACTGATGTAATGGCATTGCCTGCCTGTTTTTATAACACTGACGACCTGACGTCAGTCCTGAAGCGACAGCAACCGACCTAGGAATACTAAGCATCTGGTATTCGAGCCGTCTGAAGGCTACCCCTGGCAGGATCACCCAAGTGTGATGACTGCAACAGTGAAACACTAAAAAAATTTGACCTCATCCCTTGGCTGCAAGAAGCACTTAGTTCAGACAAGATAAGAGTTAACAAAGCTGGAGTTGGCTGCATCCAAACAGTTAGGATGGGGGAGGGCATCTGAGCCATCAGACCAGGAACAAGGGGTACCAAGGGAGGAATAATAAGACATTGAGCTGAGAGTTCCACACACCAACCTCTGCGTCAAGGAGGCAGCCATTATCCCTTGATCCATCTGGACCTAAAAGGGGTGGGGTGGGATTTGTCTGCATGGTTTACTGCATGGTCAGGGTAGGACTGGTAGAGGGTTGAAAGAAAAGGGTAGTCAGGGATAGGTTTTGTACTGCCATTGGCCATGAGCAATACCACAAGTTTTCTTTGAAGTGCTCTGCCAGTGTGTTTTTTGTACTGCTGCTTTCCAGGCTTTTGCTGGGTTTACTTAAATGGCATAATGAATAATGGCCCAGGACTGAAAGGACAATTTCTATTACATTTTGGATCAGGATTGTATTATCTGTTTGACCCCTGGATGAGTTTGCCCCTTTCATTAAATTTCTTCAGTACTTCATAAGTTTCAACAGCACTTTCGTGTCTAATGGGGGCATTAAGAATTTGTGCCTGACTTCCTTAAGACACATTCAGAGACGTAACCCATGCATATCTATGCACGACTGACCCAGTAGCTGCTGCTCAAGATACTACATCTACAGCATTGTAAGAACATTTTAAATAATGTTTAGTGACAGGGGTTACAGAAGATACCAGATTTAGCAAATCTGCCAGAATCCTGCTCATTTCAGCAAAGGAAGCAAGCAAATACATTGCCATGTGGGCTTGACAGTTCAGTCCTAAAAGCCAAAGTTGAGAAAGTACAAACTTTCTTTCCAAAGCAGTCAAATGCCCTTCCATATATAACAGAAGGAGCCAGATTAAAAGCAGTAAGATGTCTGAAAGTTGTGCCTTTGGCCAAGGAAATCACAGCTGCGTCAGCCACAGGGTTACAAAAGGGGAATGAGTGAGTCTGTGCATTCTGAAAAGCCTATCAAGGCTTCTTAGGTGCAACTTGTTTACTGTCAAGCAGAGTGCATGCTGCATCAAAGACATCCTCCACAGCTGGAAACACCAAATGAACTGCTAAAAGGCTTGGGGGGGGGGGGTCTACCTGCAAGAGTTTGTAATACCTTTTTGGGGAGGTCTCCAAAATGCCCATTTCTCCCCACTGACACAGAGAGAGAGCTTTCATTCTTCTCTACAGGGGAATCGCAGGAAATATTTTCTTCAGACTCTGATTTCGAAGATTTAGGGGAACAGGGAAGCATAATCCAACCCATCTCTCCAATGTCAGAGTAGGAGTTGCTGTCTGATGGAGATAAAGACCACTCTTTTTTAAGGAGAAGAGGTGGACTGCAAGGATTAAAATTTTCAAGAAGGAGAAGAGGTGGACTATAAGGATTAAAACATACCTGAAATAAATCTTCAACAAAATAATACAACCCCTCTTGTGATTCTCTGAAAGGTAGGGTTGAAGTAGGAGTAATAAAGCTTTGACTTTTAAGTATTTCTAAAGCCGCCAGATTTTATATGCATGGACCTCGATACAATAACCTGGTACTTCTTCCCTTACCAGCACTTCATAGATGGAGTCAGACCCCTTGGAAATTACTATATGTGGTTCTCCCCTCTAAGAGGAAAGAATATGTTTGGCCCAAGAAGACGTGCTCGACTCCTGAGAAGCAGTGCCACAGGTGTCAAGAAGATAAAGATGGATGGTCTGAGGAGTCTGACAGGGCCACGGTGGAGACATCTGTTGACGGCCAAGGGAGAGGGAGTGAATGAGTAACCAATTTGACCCCCCCCCCCCCAAGTCTGACAGGTTTTCTTGGAACCAGAAAGGGGGGGGGGGTCTGAGGCATCATGGCTGATTTTGTCAGAATCTTCAATCACTGGTTTTCAAGGTAAACACTAAGAAAGCAGGGTCTACTTCTGAATGTTTTTAGTGTAAAAGAAAGGCAAATGTTACATGACTTAAAACTGTGACTCTCCTCTAATCAAAATAAGCAAGCTGCTTGAGAACCTTGATACAGGAATCTGTCTGCTGCCACACAGACGCCTCCATTTTTTCCTAGACATAGGAGTAATGCATTAATATAACTTTTTCACAAAAATGGAAGGAAAGCCTCCAAGGGGGGTGCTTATCTGCCCAAACGACTGAACTAGCCAAACAGAGAAACAATGAAGACACACACAAGACCCAGTCTGATTTAAATCTTCAATGTCAATAAAGTTCTGAATTTTGGAGTCCATTCATCTGAATTCATACCAGTACAGTTTTATGCCCCCCAGATAAAGTCTGCATTGGGAAAGGTGTTTTGACTTTTAATTGTACTATAAACATAATTACAATCATCCAGAAAAAGAAGTTATGTCTTACCATAACATTCCATCTCTGTTGTTGATCTTCACCCATTCATCACTGATGGGTTCGGTTCCGAGCTGGCCCTATACTGGCTCGTGCCAGTCAGAACTCTCGAGCTAAGATTTTACCCATAATCCCCTTCTCCCTGTTACCTCAGATCGAGTTTGCCCTAGCAAGTAAAGCAGAGGCAGTCTCAGAGAAAAAAACTTTAGTCCAGGAAATGGACCCAAATATCCCCCAGGAGCCTCTACATGGCGGAAGGAGGGTGGGATGTGATGAATGGATGAAGATCAACAACAAAGATGGAACGTTATGGTAAGACATAACTTCTTTATCTGATGTTAATCTTCATTCCATTCATCACTGATGGGACAGAGTCCCCATCTACCTTATATTCATGGGTGGCCTTAAGGAAGAACATTCTTGAGCACCATTGAACCAAAGGACGCTCTTCCACTGGAAACCAGATCCAGCTTGTAATGAGTGAAAAAGATATGAGGGGAAGCCCAAGTAGCTGCTGCACAGATGTCATCTATTGAAGCTCTGGAATGAAACCCCACAGAAGTTGCCATAGATCTAGTGGAATGAGCCCTGATGAGGACACACTTCTTTTCTAAATTATAGATGAAAGTTACAGTCTCTGAGCCATTTGGATACATTCACTTTAGAGACTGACTTTCCCATTTTTGGACCAGAAAAAGAAATAAATAATTGGTCAGCTTTCCTGATAGTTTTTTGTTCCATCTAGGTAAAACCTCAAGAGACTGTGAACATCCAACAAATGTAAACAATCCTCTCCCTTGTTGGAAAAATTTATGAAAAAACACAGGCAAATCAACTGTCTGATTAATGGAAAGCTCAGAAATTACTTTTGGTAGGAAGGAAGGATTAGTTCTTATGAAAAATCAAATAAGGACGCTTGGTACTTGGAGCTCAGAAATGCATCTGGCCGAAGTAACAGCCACAAGAAAGAGTGATTTCTAGGATATAAACTTGATGTTACATGTGGCTGCTGGCTCGAAGGGAGACAGTGCAAAGACTTTAAGACAATAGTGAGACTCCAGGATTCTGTGGGGCTGCTTAATTGGAGATCTTGAATGACAGGTTCCCTTCAAAAAGGTTTTGCTCAGACGATGAGAGATTACAGAGGAGTCACCGAAGCCATTAAGAAAATTTGAAATGGCAGCTAAATGGACACGAATGGTTGAAGCTGCAGCACCCTCCTTGAAAAAATTAGGTACTAGAGTAACAGCAGAGATGGGTGCAGAAAAAGGGTCTAAATCTGTCTAGACCAAATCGAAAAAAATTTCCATTCGTCAGCATAAAGTTTTCTGGTGGATGGTTTATGCAAAGCCAGAATAATGTCACGTACTGGAGAGGAAAGATTACAATGCCTGGCAATCATTGGAAGTGGAGTAGCCAAGCTGTGAGCTTGAGGCTGAAAAGGTTCGAGTGACTCAGCCCTTGAAGGTGAGATCAGACCTGGAGTTGGTTCCAAGATCCATGGTCTGCAGAGAAGATGAGGCCAGAGAAAGGGGAACCATACCTGTCGAGGCTAAAAGGGGGCTATGAGGATCATTTTGCTTTTCAACCGAAGGGCTTTCTTCACAACTATAGGAACGGGAGGATAAGCATAACAAAGTCCTGTGGGCCAATCATGGATAAGTGCGTCCCTCGGGGACTCCACCTGTGGGGGAATTAGGGCTAAATAGTTGCTGCACTTGTGGTTGGACGGGGAAGTGAGTAGGTCACAGTAAGGCCGGCCCCAACGGCTGAATATATTCGCCGCTAAGTTGGGGTTGAGGGACCACTCGTGAGGTAGTAGAATGCACCTGCTCAATTTGTCTGTGATCACGTTGGAAATCCCCGGGATATGTGTTGCTACCTGAAAGCAGTTGGAAGCTATCGCCCATTGCCAAACTCTCATGGTCTCTTGACACAGGGGATAGGACTTTGTTTCTCCTTGTTTGTTGATGTAACAAACTACCGACATGTTGTCCGAATGGATAGCAACTGTTCCCAAAGGAAGTGCAGTCTGAAATGCTTGCAAAGCTAAGAGCGCATTGCCCTCAGTTTTAGAACATTTATATGCAGATTGGACCATGTACCTTGGACAGTCATTCCCTGATAATGGCCCCCTCACCCTATCAGAGAAGCGCCTGTGGACACAATGGCGTTGGGCTGAGGGGGGTGAAAAGGTTGGCTCCAAAGTGCTGAGTCTCGTTTCATCCACCAAGAAAGATCTAGTTTGCACCAATTTGTAATACGGATTTGGGAAGACAATGGTTGATGATTCGGATACCACTGGGTTAACAGTAGCCACTGTAAGAGTCTCATGTGAAATCTTGCTAGGGGTACTATCGCTATTGATGCTGCCATTGATCCTAGCAACTGCAGGACCTGTCGGGGTGGGACAAAGTCATGACAGAGTATCACTTGGAGCTGTAACCTTATTCTTTGAAGCCTGTGATCTGGGAGAGAGATCAAGCAAGAACAGATATTGAACGTTACCCCTATAAACTCCAGGGTCTGGGTTAGAGTTAGATTGGACTTTTCCCAGTTTATAGATATTCCCAGGCAGTGCACCAGAGAGAGTGTAATGCAAGGCTGTTACCAGTAGATGCTTGGTGGGAGCAGTGAGGAGCCAATCATCCAGATATGGAAACACTCGGAATACTTGCAGTCTGAAGTGAGCTGGCACTGTTGCCATGCATTTGGTGAACACTCTGGGGGCTGTAGAGAGTCCAAAGGGCAGGGCACAGAATTAGTAGTGATTGGCTCCCAGCCGGAAGCAAAGGAACCTTCTGGAGCGTTTGTCCATCTTGATGTAGTAATACGCATCCCGAAGGTCTATCGAGCACATGCAATCGCCTTCCTCCAGAAAGGGGAGAATGGACTGAACCGTGATCATCCAGAAATTTGTCTGGCTGATGAGCTTGTTTAAACAGCTGAGGTCCAAAATTGGCTCCAGTCCCCTGTCTTTTTTGGCACCATAAAGGTCCCCTGTCTTTTTTGGCACCATAAAGAACCTTAAGTAAAATCTGGATCCTGTCTGGTCTGGTGGGACTTGTTGGATGACTCTCTTTAAATACAGCTGTTCTATTTGGAGAGCTGCTTCGTCCCTTAGACTGGGTGGAACACATGGGATTCACTTTGGAGGTTCTGGGCAGGAGTGGAATGGGATTTTATAATCTCTTGATATTATGTTCTGCACCCAACAGTCTGTGGCAATAGATAGTCAGGGAATGGGGTGCAGAGAAAGACGTCCCCCCGACTGCTTCCAGAGGAAAGAAATAGGGCTGCTCTTCAGCAGCGCTGACAGGGCTGTCAGAGAAGGAATCTCTGGAACCCTGATTATGCAGACCCCCTCTGCCCCTGTAGGGGCTTCTTCCAGAAGAGTTTCCCCCTCTGCCTTTACTGGTTAAACTCTCCACTGAGATTTTCTGTGCCACAATTTCCCACTTCTCTGGTTCCTGGAAAAGGGACGCTGAGGAGTGGATAAACGTACACCAACTGCAGAAAGGGTCTTAACATCTGCTGACACCAGGCTAACGGTGTACTTCAGTTTAGGGCCAAACAAGTAAGACTCTTCCACTGGGGCGTTAAAGAAGGAAGACTTGAAGGCATCCGCAAATTCACACAGGCGCATCCAGGCATGACGTCTCATAACTACGCCTGAACCCGCAGCTCTGGGCCCCCCTTTGGTTGCATGTGAAATCAACCTCATGTATGAATTAGAAATCGATAACAGTGTCGTTAGCTGAGAGGCTACCTTGTCATTAACCTTGTCAGACACCTTTCCTGACAGGAGTAGCAGAGAGTTCGGAGATGAGGTCTCTCTGGAGTCTGGTGAAGTATGCAAGGTAGTTCAAAGACCGAATAGCAAAGGTCAATGAAGCAAAAACTCACTTCCCCAGTCTGTCCATCACTCAGGACTCTGTTAGGCAGGTGAACAGTGTGGCTCTCCTCAGCTAGGTCTTTCTTGGTGGCCGCCACCACCACCATAGCATCTACCGGTAGACCTTCTGACCAATGAGGGTGTTCTTCAGGGGGAGAGAGAAACTTGTCTGGTCTCTTGGGGACTGCTTCAACTGCGTCAGGTTTCTTCCAGGTGCACTGCACCACAAGGTGAACCAACTCGTCTGCAGGCGGGGTCACCCAGGAGGTAGATGGTCTAGCACAAAAGACCTGCAGGAAAACGGATTCCTCTGAGGAAGCATTTTTGGGCTTCTAATCACCCCTGTTTCAAGATTTCTAGGATGTCTCCAAAGGGGGTGATCGTGGGGACCCTTACCCTTCATTATAATCCTATCCTTGGTGAGAGACTCCTCAAAGGAGTCCACGTACTTCCTCTTGCACAATTTCTTCCTAGAAACCGCCTCGAAGGCCAAAGGGTCGACTGCAAGTCGCACCACATTGAGTTCGGAGAGGCTCCTGGTGGATCTAGTGGATATCCCCGAAGGGGACTCTGGACGCTCTAAGAAGGGACTATAAGCTTGTCCTAAGAAGGGGTCCACAGATGGGGAATATCGGGTCAGTGCTTGCACGTCTAGCGGCACCACAGTCTCCATTTTTGAAACGAGAGGAACAGCAGGGTCTATCTGGTTTATTGAACTGTGGAAGGGCTCGGAGTCGAGGTCAAAATTTTTGCATCCGTCACATTCGGTGTCATAGATGTCAGTGCACAGGTAGTCGGCATCAACGATATAGGCTAAGACGGTGCCGTAGGCAAAGATTTTTGTTCCGGTGCAGAAAGCTTTGGAATTTTGGGTTCTGGCAGTCTTTCCTTCTCACCACAGGGTGAGGAGGAAGGAATGGAATGTGGCCTCTTTTTGTCTTTCCTAGGAGAGGGTGAACCCTCCGATGTGGAGAGATGCATCTGAGAAAGTAGATTTGAGTAGGCCTTTCAAAATCAATTTCTTTTTACGCTCATTCATGGTACGAGAGCTAAACCCCAAACAGAAGGAGCAAGGGGGTTGTACTGAGAGATGAAGCACTCCTAAACAGTCAACACAGTCATCATGGAGGTCACTATTACACATTTTTCTCCCACACTTCAGGCATTGCTTGAAGCCTGAAGTGCCCTTTTTATCAGACATGATATCAACAATGTAGGCAATACATGACAAGCAAAAAAACAGCAGATTACCACAACTAAACAGACAACAATAGTTAACTAGAAGGCAGAGAGGAGATACCAACGATGATATAAAAGAATTACCACAGCGGGTAGAGAAGGGAGTGTACCAGCGATGGTACAAAGATTACCAACAGGTAATGACAGGTAAGTTGTAGAAGGACTTGGCGAAACACAGGTACAAGATAGCTAAGAACACACTAAACAATTCTGAGTTATCAGAAATATCAAAATAACAGAATATTCCATCAATATCAAAGACTTAGCTGAGAGCTGGTTTGAACATGGCTTTACGGCAACGCGGCAAATGAGATCTGAGGTAACATATGGGTAAAATCTTAGCTCGAGAGTTCTGGCTGACATGAGCTTTGGTATAAGGCCGACTCAGTTCTGAGGGCTTGGAACCGAACCCATCATTGATGAATGGAATGAACATTAACAACAGATCTAAACATCTGTCATTTGGTCACATAAGATTAAAAAGTTAGCTAATTTAAAACTGTACAAAATAATTTTATGATTAAAAAATAAACAAACTTACCAAATCTCTTCTAAGCTGGACAAAAAACTGTTTACATTTAAAAGAAATTTTCACAATCTTCAGCCTGTTTCAAAGAATCAAAACAAAAAATTAAAACTAAGAAATCATGTGAATGCATCACATCAGGAATGAAAAGCAGAACAGATGTACACCAAATATATTTTTAAATTAGGGCACAATACAAAGCAGGTCTATGACACTGACAGATGCCTTTTACAGGACATACAAAACCTTGCCTCATTTCTTTTAACATTGGTAATGAGTTCACATATAAAATTGCCCTACTTTAATGAGAGAACAATGGTCCACTCACAGTCTATGCAACAATGAGTGGTAAAATGCACGTTAGCCATTGTTTAGTGCAACAAAAGATGTCAAAATGAAATGTAAATCTGGGAAGTAAATAAAGTACTGATGTTTACTGTTCTGTACTTTATACACATTCATTAGTACTGGTGCCGCTTTCTGCATAAAAAAATGCTCTTTGGTGTTAACCTACACACTTCAGTTAACCTTGCAGAAACAACATGCCACCTTACTCTATTCTAAGATCTGCAAGCTTTGTCACTGTAAGCATTTCTTGAACCAAAATAGCATCCCAGGATGATGTATTTATACTTTAAAAAGTATTTTGAGCAATAGATTAATAAAACATAAAATTTGCACTGTACATAAGCAGAGTACCCACTTTCCAAATACATACCCACTTGAAACAGCAAAGATGATGCTTAGTATAGTAGTATTTTACTACTGATTTACTCAGTTGCACATATTCATTGATCATCATTCTGAATTTTGCCTGATCCTGCATAAAAACTTAAGAGTTAACATTACAACTACACAACGTCTTCAGACTTTAACAGAGTTTCTTAAATGTTATGCTGATTCTATATGTTCATAGGTGCTTACTATGCTAATGAACACAAGGGCCTTTTTTTAAGCCTAGCCATGCATTCTGAATCTCTGGCAAGTTCTGGTACCCTTGATAAGTGTAAACAGGAGATTGGGAGATGAACCATTCACAAGCTGCCTGTGTCCATTACAGACATAGGTGCCAAACCAAGGATGAATTTTCTGCTCCCCATCCAATTGTCCAAGTTACACTTGAATAAGGTTAGGGAGGAACTCTGCTTCACATGTACGGGGAACCTGTTCCAGCGAAGGGGTAGTCTCTGGGATACATACCTGTCTCTCCAGCAGGTCTTATTTATATCACATGCAAGGTTTAAGTCTTTAGAATGGGTAATTCTAGTGCTGTTTGTTTTGTGTATATGCAGGAAGCCCATCAGAGTGAGTTCTGACAATGCCTTGTATACCAGGCATAGATGTTCCCTTAAGAGCTTGAAAGAGACACAGAATACAGGGATAGGACTTTGAGGCAGTCTGCCTAGGACCTGTTATTTACACCTCGTATTCTTTTAGCGAGGAACTGCTGTGGACGTTCTTATTGTTGGATACACCTGGTTAGGTACATACCAAAGAAGGCACTGCACTTAATGCCAAGTCTAATGAATGTGAAATACTCTGGAATAATAACTTCATTGGACCTAAATGCCATACCTTTGTTTACAAGTTGCACAACATAGTGTGATTTCCTCACTATTGTAGGTATGTAAAGATCAAAGGCTAGATTACTGTCTGTGGATGTCCCCAAGTCCCTGACTACTGGGTCAACTATTAAGGGTGTGTGGTTAATATGACAGCTACCAGGGGTGGTTGACTTCCAGAAGGATGCTATTATGCATTTCTTCGGATTTAGTTTTGGTCCATGGCTCTGACACCAATTTGTGTGTGTCAGAGGGGGATTCAATGACAGCTCCTAATTTGCAACCATCAGCAAATTTAGTTAGCCAGAGGCCACTGACATTGACCTTGACTTCAGAGGAGTAAATGCCGAAAAGGAGAGGTCCCAGAACCGATCACTGAGGGACTCTGCTTGTGACTGGCCTCTTGTAGAGGTGGATTTCCCAAGTCTAACTTCCTGGGTTCTTGTCTGTGAGCTAGCTGGAAATCCACCGGGTGACATAAGGGTTTGTAACTAACCTCGAATTTGTTAACAATGCTCGTGTGCAGTATTGTGTTAAATACCTTGGCCAGGTCAAGCTAGGCAGTGTGGACCATTCTGCCCTCATCCATTGCTTGCAGATTAAGTAGGCATTACTTACCCTTAAAACCAAATTTGGTTGGGTCCAGTACCTGGAGGTTTCCTATGTCATTACTGATCATTTCCATGGCTTTGCACATCAGACTAGCGAGACGTATGGGTCTGTAGATGACCCAACTTTGTGCAAAGGGATGACTGTTGCTGTTCTCCATTCATGAGGTCTAAAGCTTGTTTGGAGAATACAGTTAAACAGCAACTCCAAACAGCCCGACAGGTCAGACTTGATGCTACTTAGAAGGTATCCTGGGATACTGTTGGGGCCCAGTGATGCAGTGTCCTTGGCTTTACAGAGAGCATTAAGGACCTGTTCCCTAGTGACAGGAGGGGGGGGTTACATTTTTCCTGAGGGAAGGTTGAGGGTGGAGAGAGAGAGACAGGCAAAATTGGGATATGAATTTGTCAACCAGTAGGTTTGCTACATTATCTGGCTCAGTATAGATGGCTCCATTAACAATGAGCTCTGTACACTTGTGCATTTCTTTTGAGGGTGCAGACATAGCAAAAGAATGCCTTCTTTTTGTCGTTGGTCTTGGAGGCCAACTTTACCACAAATTTGGCTTTGGTAGACTTTACTTGTCCTCTTAGTTTGATGATAGTGCTTTTATCCTGCTGGGTGGTGCACCTCTAATTTTTGCCATGATTTTCTTTTTGTTATACAGCCTATCAATGTTGTGATTCCTCCAGGATGGCTTCTTTTTTGAGTTAATAATATACTTATTCCAGGTGGGTACAGCTGCCTCTATGCAGCTATTAACATGCTTGGATATGGTTTCTATGAAAAGTTCCACATAGGTAGCAGTGTTCTCAGGATTTATGGGGGCTTGAAATTTTGCCAGGTTATCATTTCATAGTAGGAAGTTAGCCTTAGAGTAGCTCCTGAATATTTCAGGGTTACCTGGGGTTGCAGGTTTTACTTTTCACTTCAAAGGAGACCATTTTGTGCTCTGCCCTTGCCAGATAAGGCATTAAACTAGGAGGTGTGCAGCACTCTCCTATATTAGTGAGGACCAGATCCAGTATGGGTGCACCCCTGGTTGGCATAATGACAATCTGATCCAGGGAAATGTGTTTTCAAAAATCCAGGAATCTCTGTGCCTGTATGTTTGGTGTTGTATATTACTCCCAATTAACAATAGGGTAATTAAAAGTTGCCCATGAATATGGTATTGTGTTGGATGGCGAGTGTTTCCAATAAGCTTAAATACATGGTATGGGTTTCCTGGGTCATAGAGGGGGCCTATAGCTTGCACTGAAGCAGTACTGGATTTTGCCTATGTTAATTTGAACTTGGAGAAGCTCAAGTGCATTGTCCTGTTTGACCAGTCTTGAGGTATATTTATTTTTGATGTAAATCGAGATACCTCCACCTTTAGTCCCTGTCTAAGTAGTAGCTAGTCTAAACGTATGGAAGACTGTGATGAATATTTTCATGTTTATAAACATAATTCATATCATAACACAGTTTCACACATATACAAACAAAAAAATCTCTACAGCAGTAATACATAAGCAGAAGACATTGTGCACAACAGCTGATGGAATTAAGAGTTCAAGATGAATATTCCAACTCTCATGATTACGTAAGCAAAAAGAGTAGGGATAATCAATAACTGCGAGGAAAACTATGAACTCTACACCCACAAGGAATTACTATTTGCAGCTGTTCAAGAAAGATCATGACAGCTTACTGAAGCACTATTTGAAGAATATTTCACCAAAACAGAAGACAACTATAAAATTAAAAACAAAATGAGATCCACGTTTTCCCCATGGTAAGACCCTGCACCCTCAAGATGTAGGGTTGTGCCCCTTTCACACATCCATACCTTAAAGTCAGGCAAACAGTTCTTTAGGCATACATGGATAAAGCCCTGACAAAACCCAGTAAACTGCATTTCAGCTAGTGACTAGAGCACGTTACAACAGGCAATGGGGAGGACAGAAGTGGTGGGTTTTAGCCTGACTGCCTCTCTTCTGGAGAAGGAGTGGGTCTGCGTCCTAGTATGGTTTCCATGATGGGATCACTGGTAAAATCCACAGATTCACATACGGTGGGGTAGGGTTGTATGGCTATGTCACAAAGGCATGGACATTCTGTACGAAAGACAACTGCACTGATGTCACATCCACATACAGGGGGACAGTAATACCTAAAGATCTCCAAACTCTGGAACAGCATCCCAACACAAGTAGAAATGACAAATCCCAAGCTATAAAATCTAGCACAAACAATACCTTACCTAATCCTGATCATGCTCATCTCATCACCAGGTTGAGACCTTTAGTGGAAAACAAGAAGTTATGTACTCACCATAATGTTCAATGTATGTAGTCCATCTCGTCTCACATTCTTACCTGTGGGTTCGGAGCCGAATATCGGCTCCGACTCGGCCGATTTTTACTAGCTCAAAGTCTCTCATTGGCTGGGCTAAGAGGGTATCCCATGGTGCACTGCTCCATACCCCCAGATCTAGTTTGCTGCGAAACAACATATGTACTTCATACACACCTCACATTCATATAACCAATAACTAATCAAAGGGACTCTGCAGGTGACAACCTATCCTCCAAATCCTCCAGGCAGGGGGAAGGTGGGAGGGTAAATAAGAATGTGAGGCAAGATGGACTACATACATCGAACTTTACGGTGAGTACATAACTTCTTGATATTATGTAGTCCTATCTCGCCTACATTCTTACCCGTGGGACAGCGTCCCTAGCACCTACATCCTGGGTGGCTCATAGAAAAATACTCCTGAGAAAGTACAGTTTTGTACCTACCATAAATGTAGATGTCCGATAGACATGCAACTGCAGTCATAATATGTGGGTTGTCCTGCCTCAGGCAGCTCTCAGTCGGCCGGATTCCAAAGACTGGGTCCGACGTCGGCTGATGTCGCATTTCTCTCCGACGTCAGAGCAGCTGGAGTACATAAGCATCAGCCGACGCCATTTTCTTCAGTGTTTCTTGCCCCAGATGCCAGGTGCCCTCCAAGGAAGGCTGTAATCAAATTGGAAGATAAAAACAGGATTCCGAACAAATACATGAGCAATAAAACAAATACACCATAACAGATATCCCCAGCTAAGAGTAAGGGGGATAGGAGTGGACGCTAGGCATAGAGGGGTATGGAGGGAGCGAAAACCGACTGCAGTTGCATGTCTATCGGACATCTACATTTATGGTAGGTACAAAACTGTACTATGTCCTTCAAGAATGCAACTGCAGTCATAACATGTGGGTAGAATACCATAGCTTAGCTGGGGGAGGAGGTATGCTCTAGGAGAGAGATGGTGTGGCAATCAAACCCTGCAGGACTGAACGAAGCAAAGCCTGCTCTGGATCTGGAATATAGAGGGAGATTGTAGTGTTTGGAGAATGTATGCACGGAGCTCCATGTAGCAGCTTCTAGAATGTCCTTTGTAGGCACCCCTCTTAAAAAATGCTGTAGAGGTGGCTGTAGCTCTGGTGGAATGTGGTCTGACATAGGCTGGAACAGTCTTCCCATGAAAGGAATAACAGAATCTGATGCAATGTCCAATCCATTTAGAAATAGTCTGTTTTGAAATTGCTTTTCCTTGGACTGCAGGGGCGTAAGCTACAAAAAGCTGTTCAGACTTCCTACTGGCCTTGGTTCTGTCCAGGTAGTATCGAAGTTGTCTATGAATGTCCAAGGTATGCAAAAGTCTTTCCCCTTATTCTCAGGATTGGGGAAGAAAGCAGGCAGATGAATGGCTTGATTTAGAGAAACCCTAGATACCACCTTTGGCATAAAAGTAGGGTTGGTCCTTAATGAAACCCTGTCTCTGTGGAAAATAATAAAGGGTGGTATTGCCATTAGGGCCTGTAGCTCGAAACCCTTCTTGCTGAGGTAATTGCCAACAGGAAAGCTGTTTTCCATGAGAGAAATTGCAAGTCAACTGAAGCTGCTGGCTCAAAAGGAGGTAGAGTCAGTTTTTCTAAGACAAAATTGAGGTCCCAGGCTGGCACTGGGGCCTTTCTTGGTGGCTTAATGTTCTTGATTCCCTGAAGAATTGTCTTAGTAAGGGTGAGAGAAAACAGGAGGATCAGTGTTGTATCTGGCTGAAATAGCAGATGCATGTATCTTTATTGAAGAATATGAGAGGCCGCTCTGCAACATATCTGCCAAATATTCCAAGATGAGTGGGATGTTCAGTAATGATGCATCATGTCCCTTGCTGGTATTCCAATTGCTGAATCTTTTCCACTTTGCTAAGTAAACCTTTCTGGTGGATGGTCTTGAGCCTCTGTTAGTATCCGCTGAACTTCCTTGGAGAGAGATAAGCTGAAGTTATTTATGGGATCTCCCAGGCTGTTAGCTGCAGTGTCTGAAGGTTTGGATGCAGTGTTTCGAAATTGTGTTGAGTCAAAAGTAGAGGCCACTGAGGGAGGGCCCACCTCCTGGTGTGACATATGCTCCGTAATAGTGGGTACCAGTGTTGTCTTGGCCAATCCGGAGCTATTATGATTCCCTTGGGCTTCTCTGCTTTGATCTTTAGTAATACTGAGGTCATCAGTGGCAGAGGTGGGAATGCATAGATTGCTAGGGAGTTCCAGTTGAATGAAAGGGCATCTATTTTCCAAGCCTTTGGATGGTATGTCCTTGTGCAAAATTTTGGTAGAAGATGATTGAGGTGAGAGGCAAAAAGGTCCACTTCTGGCTTTCCCCATGTCAAAGTGAGTTGTCTGAAAGCCTTCGGATGTAACCTCCACTCGTGTGGATCTGTAAAATTCCTGCTTAGGCTGTCCGCCAACACATTGTCTTTTCCTGGAACAAACTGGGATTGTAACTGGATGTTTAGACTCTGTGATTTCTCCCAAAGCTGCATTGTCAGTCTGCAAAGGGGGTAAGAGTGGGTGCCCCCCTGCTTGTTTATGTACCACATCACAGTGGTGTTGTCTGTCCGTATCATTAAATGGCCTTGCTGGAGTTGGTGTTGAAAAGCCTCGATAGCATGCATTACTGCCAGCATTTCCTTTTGGTTTATATGCAGATGTGTTTCCTTTGGAGACCATTGTCCTTGTATACACCTGCCTTCCATGTGCGCCCCCCATCCAAGGTCTGAGGCGTCTGTAGTCATGGTCTGTGTTATCTGTGGTTTTTTGAATGACATACCTGTGTTTTCCTGGCTCACCGAGGCCCACCACAGGAATTCCTTTTGTAGGCATGGAATGAGTGGTATGATTGTCTCCAAGTTGTTGCTGTGTTGACACCAAATGCTTTTTAGGTACCATTGAAGCTTTCTCATGTGTAGTTTTGCTAATGGTACCAGTAGAATGCAGGATGCCATGTAACCCAGGGCCTGTAGGAATCTCCTTGCAGTCATCTGGGTGAGTTTTGCTAAACCTTTGAAGTATTGAGTTAACTTCTCTTGCTTGTCTTCTGTCAGGTAAGCCATCTGAGAGGCTGTGTCTAGTTTGGCTCCTAAGAAGATTATTTGCTGGGATGGCTGCAGTCTTGACTTTTGGAAGTTGACTGTGTATCCCAGAGCTTGAAGTAATCGTATGACATAATCCAGGTTCTTTGTCAACATCAATTTGTCGTCCGCTTGTATGAGGCAGTCGTCCAGGTACGGGTAAATTTGTATACCCTGGAGCCTGCAATGAGCAATCACTGAAGGCAGGCATTTTGTAAATACGCTGGGCAGTAGATAAGCCAAATGGCAATGCTGAGAATTGATAATGCTCTGGCCCTGCAAGAAATCTGAGGTATCTTCTGCAGCTGTGTCTGATAGGGACATGCAGGTATGCCTCCTTGAGGTCCAGAGTAATCAGCCACGACTCCTTGCCCAGCATGGGAAGGAGTTGCTGTAGAGTCAGCATTTTGAACTTTGGTACTATGAGAAAGGTGTTTAATGCGGACAAGTCCAGTATTGGTCTCCATTGAGATTCTTTTCTTGGAACAAGGAACAGTCTTGAGTAAAACCCTGTTCTTGTTCTTGTTGTGGAACTCTTTCTATTGCTTTCATTCGAGTCAGCAGAGTGATTTGCTTGATAGCCTCTGCCCTTTGATGTTGTGGTAGATTTGGCATGCCTTGTTTTCTTGGTAAGGTATGAAAATGAAACCTGTACCCTCGGTCTATAATGTCCAAAATCCATTTGTCCTTTGTCAGTCTGTGCCAGTTTTCTGCAAACAGAGATAATTTCCAAAGGGAGCTTCTAGTTGTTCCCTGGTAGGCGGTAGTAGAGGAAAGTCATTGAGTTTGTGGTTGTTGGGCAGGTGAAACCCCTCGTCACTTCTTTGGTTTCCTGGCTGCCATTGCCATCCCCTGTAAGGGCCTCTGTATTGGCCTCTTCCTTGGCCACGTCTGTTCTTACCCCTTTGAAACTTTTCTGGATTAGGAAAGGACCAGTTTTTGAAGGCCAATTCCTACTGAATCTGGGGGTTGAACCTGGAGGAAATCTTTCACAGTCTGAACTGATTTTGCTTTTTCTTGATGGTCTTTAACACATCCTTAGCATTTGCACCAAAAAGCTTGTTCTTTTCCAAAGGTGCATCCAGAAGTTTTGCTTTTACATGATCTGGTAGAGGTTGATCTTTTAACCAAGCATGTCTACGCATCACTGCCCCTGTCATAGCTGCCCTACATGAAGCTTCCAGTGCATCATATCCACACTGCAGGAAGTGATTGCTTACTTGCTGAGTGTTATGTACAGCTTCCTGCAAAGTCTTCCTGTCTAAAGGATTAGGAGAAGCTAATGTTTTTTGTAAATCTTCTAAGAGATAATCCTGATATTGGAACATATGAAAAAGGCAATTTAAAGCTCTCATAGATAAGGTAGTGGATGTGTAAACCTTTTACCCCATCTCTCTAATGACCTTGCTTCCCTGTTGGAGGGCAAAGGATTTTTTGAGGTGGAGGCTGAAACTCCTTTAGGCCCCTGTGAAATAGTTTCCAAATCAGCAGTATGGGCCCTGAATAAATGGGAATGAGTTTCTGGGACCCTGTAATACCGGTCTGGCTTGGCTGGAGCAGGAGGAAGAGAATCAGGGGTAGCACTAGAATCAGAATACAAATCATCCAGAACATCAAGTACAGGAGGAATAGCTAAGGGCCTGTGCTGAGGCTTCTTAAGGAAAGCTAAGGCGTTTCCTAGAATCAGAATATTCCTGACCCTGCCACTTGAAATGTTCCCTCATGGTGTGCAGAACTTCCCCAAAAGAAATATCCTCAGGAGGGGAGGCCGAAGGTATGGAATCTTCTGCATCCGAGTCCTCATAGGTCTGGAAGAGCTCTTCCTGGCTATCAGAGTGGACAGAGCCCTCAGAGTCTTCATCTGAAGGAGAAGGGTCAGAGGGTTCAACCCGGGGCCTTTTATCAGGAGGAGGCTGGGATGCTCTCTCAGGATGGGCCTGAGAACCTCTGATCATGGAAATTAAATCAGCATCCATGGACATAATTTGTGTCTCCGGAGTCGGCTGAGGTAAGGATTTGGAAGCAATATGCTTTGTTTTGCTGGCTGCCTTAGCCCTAGTGTAGGCCTTAATAGACATGGCCATAGGAGGCCTGGCAGCTCCACGTGCAGGAGTGATCTTGTCTACAGCAATGGTCTCGGGCATTTCCTCGGTTTCGGTATCCGGAGGAAAGTCTATAACTGGCGGAGTAATATCTGGAATCAGAGTCATCGGTAATGCGGTGTCTTCGGTTCGGACTGGTGGAGAGACCGTCTCAGAGGGAACCGGAGCACTCGCGCTAAGTTTTGGAGTGGAGTCAGTGGTAGACGCGGGCCGAGGATGTCGGTCCCGGTCTTTTCGCTTTTTGGGAGTTTGCGATGTCGGAAGATCCGACGGCATGGTGTAAGCAAATTTGTCGCCGAATAAATCTTCAGCGAACTCCGGCGCCTGAGAGTGCGCTTGTTGAAGCGAGCACAGGCTACACAGGCCGAGACGTCGTGGTCTGGGCCCAGGCAAGGGAGGCAGTAAGAGTGGAAATCCTTATGAGGTATTTGTTTACCACAAAAAAGACAATTGTTAACTTTTTCAGTAATTTCTGACATTGGCTGAGGCAAGAAAAGGTCCCCAACGGGGTACTTAGCTTTTTTGATGACTTCGGTATCGTAGAATACAGGAGCTGACCGACCGGCACTTGCGAACTGCTTCTGCTTCGGGCACCGCGCAGCAAGAAAGACTGAAGAAAATGGCGTCGGCTGATGCTTATGTACTCCAGCCGCTCTGATGTCGGAAAGAAATGCGACATCAGCCGACGTCGGACCCAGACTTTGGAATCCGGCCGACCGAGGGCTGCCTGAGGCAGGACAACCCACATGTTATGACTGCAGTTGCATTCTTGAAGGACATCTGTGGAGCCAAAGGAAGATCTGCCCCTGGAGACCACATCCAATTTGTGATGAGAAACAAAGGTGTGAGGAGAAGCCCAAGTAGCTGCCGCACATATATCATCCATTGACAATCTAGACTGATAGGCTGTGGATGTGGAAACAGCCCGCGTAGAATGTGCCTTGACTGGGAATGGCAAATTTTTACCTCCTGCCTGATAGATGAAAGAGATACAACTGGCTATCCATCTAGACAGCATAACCTTGGATACCGGAGAATCCAATCGGTTTTCCGCAAAGGAGACAGAGTTGGTCAGACTTCCGGATATCTTTTGTCCGGTGTAGATAGAAGCGTAACTGTCTATGTACATCCAATTGGTGAAATTTAAATTCTGCCTTGTTAGAGAAATGGGGGAAGAACACCGGCAGCTCAATGGACTGATTCATGTTGGACACGGAAGCCACTTTAGGAAGGAACGATGGGTTTGGTCTAAGAGAGACCTTATCTTTGTGGAAGATCAAATATGGGGGTTTGATGGAGAGGGCTTGAATTTCTGAGACCCGCCGTGCTGAAGTGATTGCTATTAAGAATGCTGTTTTCCATGTTAAGAATTTTAAATCACAGGTAGCTGCAGGTTCAAATGGTGGTAAAGTACGGGCTTGAAGAACAAAATTGAAATCCCAGGGCGTGACGGGTTCGGACACTGGGGGATGGAGCAACAGTGTACCTTTAAGGAATGCTTTTCATAGTCTGTGTGCCATAAGACTAGGTTCATTCGCTACGTGGAAATTAGATATCGCCGCCAGCTGAACTTTGATGGTGGTTGATGCGGACCCCTGATAGAACAGCGTAGAAAAGAACTCCAGAACTGAATCTATTGGAGCTGTGTAAGGATCAATACCTTTTCCATTTGCTAGAGTAAATCTTTCTAGTGGATGGCTTATGGGAGGACGATAATATATGGACCACTTCTGGTGAAAAGCTAGGACGTCTGACTAGAGATGGAAGTGGAGTAGCTAGGCTGTCAACCGGAGTGTCCTCAGAGAGGGGTGGAACTATCCCGACGTGTGTCAGTAAATCTGGCAGAGGGTCCTGAATCCAAGGAGTGTCCACAACGTATGGTTGAAGAAAGGGGAAACCATACTTGACGAGGCCAATGTGGGGCAATCAGAATCATTCTGCTTCCCAATGATTGTGCTTTCTGAATCACCCTCGGGAGAAGGGGAAACGGAGGGAAAGCATAAAGCAGACCGGAGGGCCAATCGTGAAGGAGAGCATCCCTGGGTTTTTCCCCCTGTGGGGATCAGCGTGAAGTAGTTGCTGCATTTCGCATTGAGAGGGCCGGCAAAAAGGTCGCAGCAAGGCTGACCCCATCTGCTGAAGATTCGTTCTGCAACCAGGCGATTCAGGGACCACTCGCAAGGCATAAGAATTGCTCTGCTTAGCCTGTCCGCTATTACATTGGACTTCCCCGGAATGTGCATTGCCACCAGAAACCATTGGAAAGCTATTGCCCAATGCCACACTCGCACAGCCTCTCTGCATAGGGGGCAAGACCGAGTCCCGCCTTGCTTGTTGAGATACCACACTACTGACATATTGTCTGAGTGTATCGCAAGAGTTCCTAGAGGAAGAACTTCCTGAAGTGCCTGCAATGCAAGAAGCACTGCTCTCATCTCCAGGACGTTTATATGCAAATGTATCTCGTGTTCTTGCCACGTGCCTTGGACTGTCCTGCCGAGATAATGCCCCCCCACCCCATCTGGGAGGCGTCCGTGGTCACCGTGGCAACAGGGACAGGAGGAACAAAGGGCATTCCTCCGTTCAAATTGTTGGTGCACAACCACCAATGGAGGTCCTGCTTGCACCTGTCTCCGATTAAGATGGGATGAGATAGTGGGAGTCTTTGGAAAGACCATTGGACAAAGAGGAGCCACTGAAGAAGTCTCATGTGTAATCTCGCTAGAGGGACCAACATGATAGTTGCCGCCATGGTCCCTAGGAGTTGTAGCACCAGTCTTGCCTTCGCTTGTCTCAGGGGCATCAGCATATGTATTTGTCGTTGCAATACAGTGATCCTTTCTTGTGGTAAGAATGCTCGCATTTGAATGGTGTCCAGCTCTGCTCCTATAAAAAAGGTGACACGCTGTGAGGGCAATCCGCCATGGTCCCTAGGAGTTGTAGCACCAGTCTTGCCTTCGCTTGTCTCAGGGGCATCAGCATATGTATTTGTCGTTGCAATACCGTGATCCTTTCTTGTGGTAAGAATGCTCGCATTTGAATGGTGTCCAGCTCTGCTCCTATAAAAAAGGTGACACGCTGTGAGGGCAATAAGGCAGATTTTTCCCAGTTTATTGTTATGCCCAACTGGTGACAGATTGATGGTAGTGTCCCTGGCCTGAACTAGTTGATGCCTGGTGGAGGCGGTAAGAAGCCAGTCGTCCAGGTACGGAAACACCTGGAATCTGTGACATCTCAAGTGAGCCATCACCACTGCCATACATTCGGTGAACACCCTGGGGGCTGTGGTGAGACCAAAGGGCAGGACTCAAAACTGGAAGTGACTGGCTCCCAGCTGGAAGCGTAGGTGACTCCTGGATGCTTTGTCCATTTTGACATGGTAATAAGCAACCTTGATATCGATGCAGCACATCCATACTTCCTCTCCCAACAATGGGAGAATCGACTGTAGTGTGACCATATGGAACTTGGACATGTGTACGTAACTGTTGAGTTGACTGAGATCTAGTATGGGTCTCGGGTCCCCTGTTCTTTTCGGCACCAAAAAGAATCTTGAGTAAGTCCCTAATCCGATTTGGCCTGAGGGGACTGGTTGGATGGCCCCTTTTTCTAGCAGCGGAGAGACCTCTGAGGCTGCTTGATCCCTTTGACTGGGTGGAACGTCTGGGATTTTTCTTATTGGCGGGGGTACTGAAGAGAATGGGATGAGGTAACCTCCGGAAATTATCCTCAATACCCATCGGTCCTGGGTGATGCTCTCCTAGGCTTCCGGATATAAGGAAATTCGACCCCCGACTGGCTCCGGATAAGCGCAGCTGGGCACACCCTCAGGAATGAGAGTATGGAGAGCCACGGAAGGAGTCATGGTCTCCAGAATTGCAGGGGCCCCCTCTGCCTCTGGGGCGACGTCTCCCTGAGTAACCCCCCCCCGCCTCTGGAGGGGTTCACCTGTCTTGGCAGGAAAAACCTCTGTTATTTCTTGAACCCCCCCCCCGCTGGGCCTTGGGATACGGCCTAGAAGGAAGGGAAAAACGGACCCCTACAGCAGAGACAGGGTCTTTCCCACTTGCTCGCACCTGGTGAGGTTGTCTTTCACTTTGGTCCCAAACAAGGAAGAACCGTCAAATGGGATGTCAGTAAAGGAAGACTTGAAGGCCTCTGCGAAGTGACACAAGCGCAGCCAGGCTTGCCTTCTAAGGGCAACCCCTGAGCTCGCTGCCCTAATCGCTCCCTCGGCCGCATACGAGATGAGCCGCATGGACGAGTTAGCGATGGAGTTGAGGGTAGAAAACTGTGTGTTAACCATCTGAGCCACCGCCTCAGGTATGTTACCCACAAGAGTATCTCCCAATTCTTTGAGATCTCTCTGGAGCAGAGTGAAGTGAGACAAATAATTCAGCGACCGTAAGGTGAAGGTTGCTGAAGAAAGGGTACACTTCCCATACCGGTCCATGGTCCTAGACTCCTTGTTAGGAGGATGGACCGCTGAGGAAGACTCTGCAACTTCCTTCTGGGTGGCTGCCGCCACCACCATGGCATCTACCGGGACTCCTTTTGACAGAAACTCTTTTCCCTGGGGTGCGGACAGGAATTTGTTGGGACGCCTGGGCACGGGCTCCACAGAATCAGGGTTTTCCCACACTCTTCGACAAATGAGGTCAAGAAATTCGTCGAAGGGTGGAGACACCCAGGAGGCGGAAGGTTGAGCGCCAAAAGCCTTAAGGAATACGGACTCCTCCTCGGAAGGAGTTTTGAAAGGCCAGCCTCCTCTTGGTTTCAGTATCTCCAGGATATTGGAGAAAGAACCATCATCAGAGGAAGACTTGGGGGACCCTTCCGATTCCTCGAGGACAGTATCGGAGGTGAGAGACTCGTCCTGGTAGTCTATGTGCTTCCTCTTGCACAATTTCTTTCTAGGAGGCTCCTCAGGCACGGACTCTGGGAGACCCTCAGAAAGTTGGGGACCACTCATGGGGGTATCCTTAGGGCCTGGCGCTCTACTGTCCATGGATAGGTGAGTGTCAGAGACTCTTGCCAGGGTGCTGGGGGACGGAATGACCGACCCGGGTGATGTAGCTGACAATCTTGCCAGAGCGCTCCGCATGGCCTCGAAGGCAGGTCCCCCAGAGTCCGAGGACCGACCAGCCTCCAAGGCCACGACTGGGACCGAAGTGCCCCGAGCCGATGCACCGAGTGGGAGACTCGGAACAGACAGCTGTCCTGAAGTATCCCCCTCGGGCCCAACCGAAGAGACCCGAGTATCGAACCCTGTGGACGGAACCGACAGGAGCCGATGTCTGCACCGATAGATCCAACGCTGGTATCGGAGTCGGCACAGGAACATCACTCGGAGCGGAGCATACCGGCTCCGACGACAAGGATGTGCTCGGAGGAGGAATTATCGAAACAGTCATAGGAACTGGCTCCGGAGCAGAGTGGGTCGGAGACGAGAACAATTTGGCCAACACCGGGGACTGCAGGAGCCTCTGCACTACCCTATCAACATCCAAATCAGAAAGCCTGGAGGATTTGGAGAAGAGCGATGGAGATTGGGATCTCTTGTCTGGTGAACCATGCCTCACACTGGGCGACTGGCTCCAAATGGGTTCAAGAATAATAGGAGCCGACGCCGATTCAGTTAACACTGATACCTCCTGATGCCCTGAGGACAGTGGAGCCGAGGAGGTAGAGTCCAAAACAGTAATCTTCTCCGGAGGCTCCAAAGTGGCAGATGGAGCCGGAGACCTTTTCTTAGACTTGGAAACTTTAGATTTTGACTGGGTACTAGAATCCGAATCTATAGCTTCCTCAAAAGATGGTTTCAGAAGTCCCTTTAATATCAATTTATTTTTTCTCTCCTGGAGCATCCTAGGACTGAACGCGTGGCAAAAGCTAAACGACTCCTGTAAATGGATGGCTCCGAGGCAGTAGACACACACAGTGTCCATCTGTGATGAACATTTTATATCCACATTTGAAACATTTCTTAAACCCAGACGGCTTATGCTCCTTCTAATCCTTGGACATTTTATAATTAACACTGGTGAAACACCTAGATGTAACTTACAAAAAGGGCGGGAAAAAAACACACAAATTAGAACACAGAAAAAAACTGTACTAAGCACACTCTGAGAACCTCTATCCGAAATGGTTCACACACAATTTAGACACACCAGAAAAACAGTAATATACACACACTAAGAACCTCTAACTGAAACGGTTCTTTAGGGATTACACAGGAAAAAAACACAATGACCAAAGGTTTATCCAACGACAGAGGGGAGGACTAGGTCCTCTAACTAAAACGGGCCTAGCCTGCTGGAACAGTCAGGGATACCACAAAACACTAACACACTCAAGCACTGAAATCACACACACAATTTAGCGATCAGCAACAAGAATAGCTATTAAAATAGCTTTTGGGTCTGAACTAACAACTTTCTCAAAGAGAAATAGCAAAAAAGAAGGTACTTAGCCAAAGCCAAGCGAGACCACGTCCGAGCTACACAAGCGGCAAATGAGATCTGGGGATATGGAGCAGTGCACCATGGGATAACCTCTTAGCCCATCCAATGAGAGACTTTGAGCTAGTAAAAATCGGCAGAGTCGGAGCAGATATTCGGCTCCGAACCCACGGGTAAGAATGTAGGCGAGATAGGACTACATAACATCAAATTTCTTATTACTTATTGCTAACTTATTTGCCCTCCTGCACTTGAATCAATACACTCCTCAAACACTTCTCACCTTTCTCTTTTTCTTACTGCCCCTATCCACTGCTCTACCCTTCTCACACATTTCCTGTATACCCAAGTTATAAACCTTTCACATCAATCTGGAACAGCAGCCTAGCCAGAAAAAGAAGTTATATCTTACCATAATGTTCCATCTGTGTTGCTGATCTTCGTTCAGTCATTACTGATGGGTAATCGGTTCCGTCCTCAAAACCGAGCCGGCCATATGCCAAACTTGTCTCAGCCAAAAACTCTCGAGTTAAGATGTTACCCAGCATGCCTCTCTCCCTGTTACCTCAGATCAAGTTTGCAAGTTGTAGAAAGAAGCAGAGCCTACCTCTGGTCAAAATGACCTGCTGTTATAAGGACAATGAGATCCACCAGAAACCTTCAGAAGGGAGAAGGAGGGTGGGAAGTAATGAATGAACAAAGATCAACAACACAGATGGAACATTATGGTAAGACATAACTTCTTTACCTGATGTTGTTGATCTTCGTTCAGTGATTACTGATGGGATACAATCCCCAGCTACCTTTTTTCCTGGGAGGCCCTCCTGGAAGGACATTCCTGAGCACCACTAAACCAAATGAAGCTATTCCTCTAGAGGCCAAATCCAATTTGTAATGAGAGATGAAAGTACGAGGTCTGGCCCAAGTTGTAGCTGCACAGAGGTCATTTAGAGGAGCTCTAGCATGAAAGGCAGCAGAGGTTACTACTGACCTTGTAGAATGGGCCCTTACAGTTAGAGTTAAAGGGATGTTGTACTTTATGTAAATAAATGTTACACAGTCTTTCAACCATTTAGCCAATGTGACCTTAGAAACGGGACATCCTAATTTAGGTCCAGAAAAGGCCAGAAATAACTGATATGATTTGCGAGAAGGTCTCGTTCTATCCGAATAAAAACAGATTTGTCTGTGAATGTCTACGGTATGTAGGCAATACTTTCCTCTGTTTGAATGATAGGGGAAGAAAACTGGCAGCTCAATTGTTTGGTTTATAGACCGTTCAGAAATCACTTTAGGCAGAAAAGATGGATTAGTTCCCAGTGATACTCTATCTTTATGGAAAACCAAATAGGGGCGCTTGATGCACAAGACGTGGAGTTCAGAAATATGTCTGGCAGAAGTAATGTGACCAGAACAAAGTCTTCCATGATAGAAACTTGAGGTCACAAGAGGATGCTGGTTCAAATGGAGGCACTGTCAGGGTTTGTAACACTAATGACATCCCAAGGCTGCGTTGGTTCTCTAAATGAGGGGGTTTCAAGTGAATCACACCTTTTAAGAAAGTTTTGTGCAACTTGTGTGACATAAGTGAGGAATCTTGGTAACCGTTGTGAAAATTAGATACAGCAGCCAAGTGAACTCGAATGGTAGAAGCTGATAAGTCCAGACTGAAAAAGATTTGAGAGGTATTCCAATAGTAGAGAAACGGGAGCAGAGAAAGGATCCATATGTTTTTCTTTTAACCATATGGTAAATCTTTTCCACTTGCTGAGATATGTTAGTCTGGTGGAAGATTTGAGAGAGACAATGAGTATGTCACACACTGAGGAAGAAAGGTCATGCTGCCCGGCAATCACAGGAAGTGGAGGAGCCAAGCTGTGAGCTTCAGGCTGGTCAAGTTGGGGTGAATCAGTTTCTGCGGAAGAAAGATCAACTCTGGTGTTGGACTGAGAATCTATGGTCGATCTAGCAGGTGAGGCCATAGAAAGGGAAGCCAAATTTGTCGAGGGTAATATGGCGCAATGAGGATTACTTCGCACTTCAATCGGCTGGCTTTCGTCAGAAACTGGGGAATGAGGGGCAAAGAGGAGGAAATGCATAAAGTAGACCCAAGAGCCAATCGTAGACTAGAGCATCCCTGGATGACTGTCCCCGAGGTGGGATCAGGGCGAGGTAGTTGCTGCATTTGTGGTTGGTTGGGGAAGCAAACAGGTTGCAGCAAGGATAGCCCCAGCAGTTGAAAATCTCCGCCGTTAGAGGATTGAGGGACCACTTGTGAGGTTGGACAATGCACCTGCTCAGTTTGTCTGCTATCATGTTGGCGCTCCCGGGAATGTGAGTTGCTAGCTATGGCGCCCAATGCCATATCCTCATGGCCTCCAAATATAGTGGGTATGATTTGGTTCTGCCTTGTTTGCTGATGTACCAGACTACTGACATGTTGTCTGACTGTATTGCAAAAGTCCGTGATGAAAAGATGGCGTGGAATGCTTGCAATGCTAGAAGCACCGCCCTCAGTTCTAGGACATTGATATGCAGATGGACCTTTAGTTCTGACCAAGAGCCTTGGATTATCTTCCCCTGAAACAGCCCCCCACCCCATCAGGGATGCTTTCGTGGTCACTGTAGCCTTGGGCTGATGGGGGATGAAGGGACGAGACCACTGTAGAGAGTTCTGTGACATCCACTAGATTAAATCCTGTTTGCACCTCTGAGTCTGTGCAATTTCTTGTGTCTAGAAAACAACCTGATAAACTCTAGAGACTGAGAAGGGGTAAGATAGGAGTTCTGCCAGTTTATGGAAATGCCTAGGCTTTGTGCTGTGTGAAGACAGTATGCCAGGGCTTCTTTCAGTAGACGCCTGGTGGGAGGTGGTAATGAGCCAGTCGTCTAGATACGGAAACACCTGGAATCCTTGAAGTTGCAGGTGGGCTGTAACGACTGCCATGCACTTGGTGAACACTCTGGGCTGTAGACAGTCCAAAGGGCAGTCCTCGAAACTGGTAATGACTGGCTCCTGCACGGAAGCGAAGAAATCTTCTCAATGGTTTGTCCACTTTAATGTGGTAATACGCATCTTGAAGATATACAGAGCACATCCAATTGTCTTTTTCCAACAGTGGAAGGATAGACTGTATCGTGACCATCCGGAATTTCTGTACCTTTACAAATTGGTCTTCAATCCCCGGTCATTTTTGGCACTAGAGTCCTGAGTAGAATCCAGATCCTATCTGGTCTGGGGGGACTATTTGGATGAATACAAAACGGCAACTGGCAGTCAGTGAAAAACTTTTATTGCTTAAGCGCTTTTCGTACGCACTGTGTACGAACTTCATCAGAGAATCCATTAACCACATAAACACGCCCTTTAAATAACTTTATACTAGTCAGCTGATATTACGCTGATTATTATGTTTAAAATATTTAAAAGATTTAAAAGACCAGCATCAGAAAAATTAATTAACATATTTAAAATGTCAAATAACATACTAGAATTATATAAATACATGAAATAAATAAATTCATTCATACCATTAGGGATGGATCAAAAAATAATGAAATGTTTTACCATACTACTGATGGAAAATAGTACATAATAAACAATACCATATAACAGATTATTTTAAATCTGTTGTTCATATGTATATATGTATAATCCACAGCACACTACTCCAAACTGCCATGAGAACTTAGAGTCTATATGTTCTTTATAGTTAGAGTTATATTAGATAAATTTATTACATTAACCATATTATAATATATTTGAACCCAATATACATTCAGTATTATATATAATATCCCTATATCAGGTCATCTCTTATTACAGAAACATATTAAATATATAGGCATTAACTATTTTTTAAAAATTATTATTATTTGTGTAAATGTAAGTATTTTTTAAAAAAGAAGAAAGATGTTATCTAGTTAAGCTACGTAGCTTTAGAATAGGCATAATGGAACAAATATCATTTAACCCAGGCAGGCAATACGAAAACAATCTAATTTGCCATATTAATTCCAAACGTTCAAGTTGTAATTCAATGGGTCCCCCTCTGATATTTGGTGTTAATTGATCCAGTACCCAAAATTTAAAGTTATGGCCTGAAAATTCATTAATGTGCCTAGCAAGGGCATTTTCTAGATTACATTTTTTAATATTATAGACATGCTCATATATTCTGTCTCGAAGTCTCCGAATGGTTTTACCCACGTAAAAACAGTGGCATAACTGGCATATTGCCACATATACAACCATCTTTGAATTACAATTATTTTTAAATTTACTTTTTAGAGTAAACCCATTTATTTTTGCAGCGCACCCCACATTAATATATTTACAATAGGGACAGTTACCACATACCGACATGTTTTTAAGGCTTGTAGTTATGTTAGATTTATTATTAATAGTATCCAAAATTTGTTTAAAGTTTTGGTCATGTCTTACTGTAATTTTGGGCTCATCCCCTAACTTCGTTATCAGTTCTTTATTTTCTTTCAAAATGTTCCAATTTTTATAAAAAATATTTTTTTAATAATGAAAAGTCCGAGCAATAGGTGAGTATCAAGCTGTATTCAAAAGGTAATTCAGTCAAATTCTGATTAGTATTAAAAGAATTCGACTGGTCAGGACTAGCTACAGGAGATATATTAGATTCAACCCTCAATAAGATAGGTTTATAAAAGCCATTATTTCTTTTAACAATTACCTCATCCATAATATTATCTATAAAATTACTTGGGTATGCTCTATTTAAAAACATATTTTTTAGGTTATTACACTCATCTAAAAAGTCTTCAATATTACTAACCATTCTAGCTGCTCTCACGGCCTGACTTTTGACCACTGATTTCTTTTGATAAGTGGGATGTGCACTTGTAAAGTGCAGGAAAGTATTTGAATATGAAGCCTTCCTGAATATTCTAGATTCAAATCTGCCCAGTATTACATTCTTGATAAGATATACATCCAAATAAGCTATTTCATTAACATTAAAGTTGAATGTAAACTCCAGAAAATTTGTAGTCGAGTTAAAATAGGCAACCAGTTCAGCTGCTTGTTGGGCCGAACCTTCCAAAAGGATGAAGATGTCATCCAAATACCTCGTATAAAACTTTATTTTGGAGGTAATTTCTGTTTCAACTAGAGCATATTCCTTTTCCCAAAAACTCATAACCAAGTTTGCAAAACTAGAACCACAAGGGGAGCCCATGGCTACCCCTTTCTTTTGGTGGTAAAATTTATCATTAAATACTATAATGTTATGAGCCAAGACTATTGTTAATAGTTCCTCGATAAGCCAAATCTCAGAGTCTGATACATTCATTTTTTTCAAATTTAGTGTTATCCATTCTATACCCAAATCTTGTGGAATTGACGTATAAAGATCTTTAACGTCTATAGTTAATAAATTCATGTTTTTATTAAAAGGCAATTCATTAATCTTACCCAAAAATGACCAAGAATCTTTACAAATAGTAGATTCAAGTTGGACATATTTGTTCAAAAGTTTGTCCACCATTTTGGCACAAGCATAAGTCATGCTATTTTTTCCACTTACTATTGGTCTAAAGGGTGGATTTGCCAAATTCTTATGAATTTTAGGTATTCCAAAAAGAATGGGTACAATCGGTGATGTTACAATTAAATAATCAAGTTGGTCTAGATCTATTCTCCCTTCTATAAATAAGTCATTAATATAACCCTTTACCCTTTTACAGGCTTGGTTATATTCATTTAATGAGACTTGTTCATAAGCATTAGTTGACAACATGGCTTCTATCTTATTGATGTAATCACACTGGTCCATAAAGACCAATCCCCCACCTTTGTCCGGTTTCATTATCCGGACTTTAAAGTTCTGCAAAAAATTCAACCAGTCCAATTCATCCGGATTCAGGTTACTCTTCCTTTTATATTTGTTATTATAATGGAAGTTCCTGAGATCCAATTCGCATATTTTTTCAAATAACAAAAGGTTACTGTGTAAGGGAGGATTGAATGTACTAGGGACTCTGTGTTCATTGTTAGTACCAAGTAGAGTGTTCCCCAAGGTCATCGCTAGATTTAATTTGCGGACGTATAATTTAAGGTCAATAATACAGTTAGTAACATTCAAATTATTGAGGGGAACAAAGGTAAGACCTTTGGCTAGTAAGTCTGCTAATTCAGTAGGAACGGACATAGTAGAATAATTATAGATGGAAAAGTCTCCTTGAGTGTTCTTAATAACATGAAAGTTCAATGAAGAACCATATTCTACTATTTCCATTTGGTCATTCTCTTCCTCTGGTTCCATCTGTTCTGGCCCCTTCCCCTCTGAAAATTTGACTGTTTAGTATTATTTCGATTATTATTGGGTTGAACACTGTTAAATGAAGCAGGTTTTAAGCCTCCAATGTTCTTATTTTGATTTTGTATACGTTCGCTCCTTCTAAGTCCATCTACATTGTCCTGTAGGATACTTGCATAAGATGTGGAAGGGGTAGGTTGATCAGAATCAATCACTGAACCTCTGGGTAGTACATCAGTGTTCCCATTTACAGTGTTGGTGCTGATACCAGTATTACCAGATGGAGGCTGAAAAGTTGGTATCCCCCCCAACCTAGGTAAACCATTTATTTTTGGTTTATTCCACTCTTGAGCCGGTGGGGGGACTGGATAAGCTGTCCCTTCATCATATTGTATACAGTCTCTTTGTATCTTTTTATTTTTAGTTGCTCTTGCTTTCATTAAATAAGCATCAATAGTCTCAAAAATTTTCACATATTCGAACTTATACCTAAGAAAATCAGGGTGTGATTTGATTTGAGTATCCAATAAAGAAATGTTATCATTCAATTCTTCATTAAATAGTGCATAGTTGGTTTTCATTAGTTCAATTAGCTCCAAGCCCTGTTTGTTAAACAATTTAATCATTTCTAGATGAAAGTTAGAATTAGGAACTAATCCTGTTGGATACTGCCATATTCTTAGACCTTTAGGTACTATTTGTAGTCTGATACATTCATTGAAATAGTCAATTTCAAGTGCATATTTTTTGAATTTCAGCAAAACATGGTCAAAGTCATTTAAAAGATTTAAAATACCATTATCTTCCCTAGCCGGACTCACCATTCCTGGCGTTGCGTTGTTCAAATTCCAATTATTACTTGCATGCAGCCAGTCTGTTAGATTTGGTAATCCAATAAGCCCTGGGATGTTAGTATTACTACCAGCCGATTGTGAAGGCATATTGTTCCGTTCGGAACTAGTGTTAAAAGCAGAAAAATCAGTTCTTTCTCTTAGTATTTCTATACCCGGAGAGCTCCTAGACCTTTGTCCGCAGGGTATACTTGCTGCAGGACTAGAGGGTGAATTTCCGGCAGTTAGCGAGACTCCGGGTAGACTAGGAGTAGTGGCGCGAAAATTCAAAGAAGAATTGTTATCCCCTTGGTTAGCGCTATTAATTCCAGGCGCTGGTTGATATTGTTGGTTACTAGGTTGTTGCCGGTACTGCTGGCCAAATGATGCTGGTTCACAAAGTTTGTCCACTTTCTCAGTAAGTCTATCCACTTGCTGAGCAAGATTCTGAATTATATTCAGTATGTTAGTGTCATTTGCGTTATCATTAGCTTCCGCGTTCCCTTCCGCCTGAAGGGGAACTGGTAATGCTTCCACAGGACTACCAGAGTTGCCTAGACTCGACATACTATTGAAAAACAAGAAAAACTGTTGCTGAATACAAAACGGCAACTGGCAGTCAGTGAAAAACTTTTATTACTTAAGCGCTTTTCGTACGCACTGTGTACGAACTTCATCAGAGAATCCATTAACCACATAAAACACGCCCTTTAAATAACTTTATACTAGTCAGCTGATATTACGCTGATTATTATGTTTAAAATATTTAAAAGATTTAAAAGACCAGCATCAGAAAAATTAATTAACATATTTAAAATGTCAAATAACATACTAGAATTATATAAATACATGAAATAAATAAATTCATTCATACCATTAGGGATGGATCAAAAAATAATGAAATGTTTTACCATACTACTGATGGAAAATAGTACATAATAAACAATACCATATAACAGATTATTTTAAATCTGTTGTTCATATGTATATATGTATAATCACAGCACACTACTCCAAACTGCCATGAGAACTTAGAGTCTATATGTTCTTTATAGTTAGAGTTATATTAGATAAATTTATTACATTAACCATATTATAATATATTTGAACCCAATATACATTCAGTATTATATATAATATCCATATATCAGGTCATCTCTTATTACAGAAACATATTAAATATATAGGCATTAATTATTTTTTTAAAAATTATTATTATTTGTGTAAATGTAAGTATTTTTTAAAAAAGAAGAAAGATGTTATCTAGTTAAGCTACGTAGCTTTAGAATAGGCATAATGGAACAAATATCATTTAACCCAGGCAGGCAATACAAAAACAATCTAATTTGCCATATTAATTCCAAACGTTCAAGTTGTAATTCAATGGGTCCCCCTCTGATATTTGGTGTTAATTGATCCAGTACCCAAAATTTAAAGTTATGGCCTGAAAATTATAAATAAATCTAACATAACTACAAGCCTTAAAAACATGTCGGTATGTGGTAACTGTCCCTATTGTAAATATATTAATGTGGGGTGCGCTGCAAAAATAAATGGGTTTACTCTAAAAAGTAAATTTAAAAATAATCTTAATTCAAAGATGGTTGTATATGTGGCAATATGCCAGTTATGCCACTGTTTTTACGTGGGTAAAACCATTCGGAGACTTTGAGACAGAATATATGAGCATGTCTATAATATTAAAAAATGTAATCTAGAAAATGCCCTTGCTAGGCACATTAATGAATTTTCAGGCCATAACTTTAAATTTTGGGTACTGGATCAATTAACACCAAATATCAGAGGGGACCCATTGAATTACAACTTGAACGTTTGGAATTAATATGGCAAATTAGATTGTTTTCGTATTGCCTGCCTGGGTTAAATGATATTTGTTCCATTATGCCTATTCTAAAGCTACGTAGCTTAACTAGATAACATCTTTCTTCTTTTTTAAAAAATACTTTTACACAAATAATAACAATTTTTAAAAAATAGTTAATGCCTATATATTTAATATGTTTCTGTAATAAGAGATGACCTGATATAGGGATATTATATATAATACTGAATGTATATTGGGTTCAAATATATTATAATATGGTTAATGTAATAAATTTATCTAATATAACTCTAACTATAAAGAACATATAGACTCTAAGTTCTCATGGCAGTTTGGAGTAGTGTGCTGTGGATTATACATATATACATATGAACAACAGATTTAAAATAATCTGTTATATGGTATTGTTTATTATGTACTATTTTCCATCAGTAGTATGGTAAAACATTTCATTACTTTTTGATCCATCCCTAATGGTATGAATGAATTTATTTATTTCATGTATTTATATAATTCTAGTATGTTATTTGACATTTTAAATATGTTAATTAATTTTTCTGATGCTGGTCTTTTAAATCTTTTAAATATTTTAAACATAATAATCAGCGTAATATCAGCTGACTAGTATAAAGTTATTTAAAGGGCGTGTTTTATGTGGTTAATGGATTCTCTGATGAAGTTCGTACACAGTGCGTACGAAAAGCGCTTAAGTAATAAAAGTTTTTCACTGACTGCCAGTTGCCGTTTTGTATTCAGCAACAGTTTTTCTTGTTTTTCAATAGGGACTATTTGGATGACTTTTTTTTTCTTTGTAGCAGCTTTGATATCTATAGTGCTGCTTCATCCCTTTAGTTTCTGAGGGGGACAGGACAAAGATTGAAGGGGATGTGACAGCCTCTGGTGATTATCCATTCTACCCAAGAATCTGTGGTTATGATTTGCCAGGCAGAAGGGTACAAGGAGTAATACCCCCCCAACTTCTTCTAGAGGTAAACAGCTGGGCCGCCCTTCAGGAGTGCTGGTAGGGTTGACCAGAAAAAGAATCCCTGGAAACCTGGTTTCGCGGACATCCCCTGCGCCGAAAGGGGCATCTTCCATTGGAGTTTACTCCTCTGTCCCTGGGGAAGAACTCGGCACGTGCATCACGGAAAGGGCCCTGCAATTTCTTATGCCACATCTTACCACTCCTCTGATTTCTGGAACAGAATATCTGAGGGGAGGAGAAATGGACACCAATGGCAGATACGGTCTTACCGTCTTGTTTGCATCTAGTCAGTGTGTGTCTTTTACTTTGGGTCCAAACAAAAAAGAGGCTTCAATGGCAGTGTTCAGTAAGGAAGCCTTGAAAGGGTCCACAAAGTCACAAAGGCGCATCCAGGCATGCAATTTCATGACTATGCCTGCACCCGCCACTCTAGCTGCTCCTTCCGTGGCATGAGAAATCAGGCACATGGAAGAGTTGGAGACAGATTCAAGGGTGGCTAACTGTGAGGACACTTTGTCACGGACCTCATCAGAGACAGCTCCAGCCAAGGAATCAGAGAGCTTAGTTATAAAGTCCTTTGAAGCCTGGTGAAATGTGCCAGAAAGTCCAAGGACTATTTCTGCAAAGGTCGATGTCAATGCGAAAACATGCTTCCCTAGTCTATCCACCGCCCAGGATTCCTTGTTGGGTGGATGGATAGTCTGGGTCTCTTCTGCTGTTCCTTCTTAGTTGCGCCGCCACCACCATGGCATCTACTGGGAGACATTTAAGCCAGTGGGGATCACTCTCTCTCAGGGGGAGATGACATTTTACCCGCCCTCCGGGGAATAGCTTCAATGGTGTCAGGAGCTTCCATGCATGCTGCACGACTAACTCGTTGGCAGGTGGAGTAACCCAGGAGGTAGGGGGGCCAGGCACGGAAAGCCTGTAGGAACACAGACTCCTCTGAGGAAGGGTTGGAGGACTTCCAATCACCTCTCTTTCAAAATATTGAGGATGTCTGCACCACTGGTCAGTGCCGACGAGGTCTGAACCATGATAGGTGCCAAAGAGGTCTGAACCATGATAGGTGCCAAAGAGGTCTGAACCATGATAGGTGCCAAAGAGGTCTGAACCATGATAGGTGCCAAAGAGGTCTGCACCACGATAGGTGCCAAAGAGGTCTGCACCATGATAGGTGCCAAAGAGGTCTGCACCACGATAGGTGCCAAAGAGGTCTGCACCATGATAGGTGCCAAAGAGGTCTGCACCATGATAGGTGCCAAAGAGGTCTGCACTGTGATAGGTGCCAAAGAGGTCTGCAGCAATTCCAGAGACGGTGCCGAATATGTCTGTGCTGAAGACTTAGATGCAGAAGGCATCTGCACACAGTGCTTTGGAGCCGAAAAGGGTGTGGATGTCAACTCCAATGGTTCTGTCAGTTTTAACATTTGAGTCTCGGTTCCTAGAGTCTCCAGCGAGGAACGATGGAAGAGACCTCGAGGACGTCTCAGCATGACTTTTTTTTTTTTTGTGGGGCTTCAAAGGAGGCAAAGAAACCTCTGGCCCGGAGATAGCCTTGCTGAAGGACGTTTTTAGGAGGCCCTTTAAAATCACTTATTTTTCCTCTCATTCAAGGTAGAAAAGTCTTACATATCCCACATGGAAGGTCAACAGTGAGGTGGGAGACACCCAAACAGTAAACACACAAAGGTCTAACCACCTTTTAAAAATCAGGTCTTCCTTTTTTTTTTTTTTTGTCAGACATCAATATTCAAAGAAAGAAAGAAGAAATTACCAACAATGGTATGAGAGAGGCTAGCCAAGAGGGTAAGGAAGAAGAGATTACCAGCGATGGTAACAAGGTTACCTAAAAAAGTAAGAAATATTTTGAAATACTGAAAAACAATGCGATAGGGTAAGACAAAGACTTCGTTATTAATAAAAATGGGTAAATTGTTGAAATATCTGATAAAATATCGAATAAATATACTTAGCTCAAGAAAAGTGGCTTGACAAGGGTGTTAGGCAATGCGGCAAACGATCTGAGGTAACAGGGAGAGGGGCATGCTGAGTAACATCTTAGCATGAGAGTTTTTGGCTGACGCAAGCTTGGAATATGTCCAGCTCAGTTCCAAGGATGGACCTGATTACCCATCAGTAATCACTGAACGAAGATCAACAATCTAATCCTATACCCTGCTCTCCCACTCAAATGCTATCATTATCCCTCTGTACAATACTATTTCCTCTCCTACATAATTTTATAACTTACACTTCATTGTACCTCCTGAACTGTTCAGGACCTTTCTGAACTGAAATGTAACACTAAACTTCTTTACAACAGATTTTACCTTTTGTAGTATAAATCCATTTACTTCCTGCAAGATTTTGGAGGTACCAGAACTGTACAGACTTATAATTGTGACGTAAATGCTTTACTGTATATAACTGTCTTGTAATTGTTTTTTTTTTTCTGAGAAATGCAGCTGTTTTCTTAGAACTGTCTGAAATTCACTTATAAATGCACTGTGATGGAGCATTTCTTCCCAGGTCTCCGCTGAAAATAGATTCTGCCCAGTCAGACTTTCCTGGTCAAAAGATGAAAACTCCCACTCCTTCCGTGCTTGTCCATTATGCCAGGGAATGAAAGGCATGAAAACCAAGTGGTCTCTTGCCACAGGGACTGAACAGGTCCACAGTGGGCAAGGCTTGATGGTCAGTGGGGGTAGGGGCTGGCAGGGAAAAATGGTTACAAATGCAACCTTGTGGGTAGGGAAACTGGCAGTTATGTACCTAATCACAACTCTGGATCCTGTCTATATGATCAAGCTAATGTGTTTTGGGGCCACTTGTCAGATCTGAGCCAGCAAAGCCGGATCTCCAAGACTGAGCTCCTCAAATGTTAACTTCTACAAGGCAACTGTCCTAAGAAAACTTCCCTTAGATCAAGTCTGCTGCCTAGAATAGGCCATAAGGAACATGAACTCCTTTGAAATCCTCAAACAGATCAATAGAAGGGGGATGGTGGGAAATAATGCCATTTCAGGCAGAAGGGTATGAAGGGATCCATTATGGAAAGTACATAAGTATCAAATCCATTTCATTCCTTTTATAAGATTTGACTGACTGCTCAGAATCTCCAGTTACTGGATCAAACCTAGTTTACCTTAGAAAACATATGCATTGTGGGCTAGGTTGCAAAAGCACAAATATTATCAATCAATGAATTCTTGAAGAAGGCTGCAGATGTAGCCACAGAACTTGTTGAATAAGCTCTTGGTTTACATACTATAATAACGATTACAACCCATCGGGCATTGCTACCCTAGACATATTCCTGGTTTACTGGGAGCACACGACACAAATAACTTGAGGTCCTTCCTGAATAATTTAGTACTATGCAAGAAGAATCTCAATTGTCTGTGATTGTTGAGGGTATGGAGAAGTACACTCTCCCTTGTTGAAATAAGGAAAAACACTGGAAGATGGATTGTTTGGTATAGACTACTCAGAAGCCACTTTGGAAATGAAGGATGGCCAAGCCCTATGAGAAATCCCATTCTTATGAAAAATCAGGTATGGCTGAAGACATGAAAGGGTATGCAGAGCCATACCCATCTGAAATAATGGCCACTAAAAAAAGTTTTTTCAAGAAAGGAACTTAAGGACAATGGAGGAAGCTGGTTTCAAAGGGAGGCTGAGTTAAAGCCTTCAACAAAAAATGTAAGTCCTTAGGAGAAGGAAGTACTCCCACTGGAGGCCTAAGGAGAGAAATCCTACTCAAGAAAGCTTTACAAAGTCTATGTGATGAGTGACAGCCTGCTTGTGGAAGAAAATTAGAAATTGCATCCAACTGGACTTTTATGGTTGAAAGACTGACCCTTTCACCAAATTTTGTAGACAAACACTGAAAAACTTCAGGTACTGAAGGTAATCCCTAGCTTCGGTAATGATTTATTTTACAAACATCCTAAGGTTCTGGTGCCAAGGTAGGCGCACTAGCTGGCACCAAAGGAACAGACTCTGGCATGGGTAATGTTTCTAAAACCTTCAGCTCTGAAGCATAAGCCTGGGAAGAAGTGAAAATGGGAGAAGAATGGCCTTGTTCTGTCCAACCACAATATGGGGAGTGGTGCAGGAAACCCACTTCTACTTGCAGTTTCAGGAACAGTCATTTCATATGATCCACCTCCATATCCTAAGCACGTCTGATGGATCTGAAGGACCTAAATGAGGAAAATGAAGGCGTTCTTGATGGAATTCCTGCTTCAGTGGTGGTCTGCTTGGCTGCTGAGTTGGTGACTTGTCCACAATTCAGACAGGTTCTGAGGGTGTCAGAGATGCAGTTGGGGGCCCTTGTTCTGACTTTGCAAGGGAAACCTGTTGTGAAGCTTTCAGTGCCAAAGATGAACGCACATAATCAGCTTTTCTTTATTTTGTCCCTTCCTTTTCTTTGTCTCGCATCTCAATTTTCCTGGGCTTACTTACCCTGGATTCACAAGGAAGAAGACCCTCTATTCTGTACAGTACTTAATGAATGCATACCTCTCAACCACTGCATTTGGTGGAACGTTGCCCCCCCCCCCAAAACTTATAGTGTGTCAACCTTAACTCTACACTTTAACCTACAAAAAACCCTTTCCCATATGGTACCACTACACAAGATATTCAGATACAGTCTGTCAAACACGCTATAATAAATCTATTCCCTAACCCAACCCTTACTCTATCCAAAAATACAAACATTTGCATGCATACTCAACATTCATTACCACTCTGCTAACCAAACTGCATTCGACAAGCTCAGTGCAAAACATTAAAACACAAACACACAACTAAATCTATCCTCTTACCTAACCCATACATACACACACCTTAACCAACAAACACACTTACATGCATGCACATTAACAAACGCACACTATTAAATTTATACCATTACCTAGTGGTCACGTTAATGCTAAGCAAAAACACACAAATGACTAAAACTATCCCCTTATACAAACATTACAATTATAGTCTCACACAGACGCACACAAACCAGCATGTGGTGTCACCCCCAACCAACTTACTATAAACACAAAATTAAAAGTCCCCACTCGATGTAAAATACACTTGACAAAGAGTGCAATTGATATCATGTACCCAAACACACTTTCAAACAAACTGCTGGTCAATGTACATTTAATTATCAGTGTGTTTTGCATAATTTTATTCTTCAGTTATAAAACCTTGCAGCTGACTGATTATAAAATTGTATAAATGTAATTACACAGAACTGCTGAAATACAACAATATTAACTGCCAGTATCCACCATTATGAAGTAATACTGCTTCTGCTACAGCTAACTATAAACTATTATGGTAGAGCTGGCTTTCTTGAACAATGTTCAGTAACTGACAATCCACCCACTAACTACTCATTTCTTTTCGCCTAGTACTATACATTTCCTGAACATAATTCAACCTAATTTTCTTAATATTCGATTCAGACTACTGTACAGTACTAAGCAGTGTTCCCACAAGTCACAAAAAAGAATGCACAGAAATGTATTTGACATTTGTTAACTGGGTTAGTCCATCTGAGCAAGTACCCTTTTTCAGCGGAGGCCCGGGGGGAAAAGCCCTCAAAATAACATTATACAGAATTATACCAAAGTAAACAAAAAATACAAAACTAGCTTTAGAGCAAACAAGCATATCAACCATTAACATAGCAGATATAACAAAATAAATAGTATTAACAAATTGCACTAGAAAGTGATTCAAGAGCAAAAATTGAAGCAGGCAAGATACGTGAAGTACAAAAAATCGAATGTAAGTAGTAAATCAGTGTTATGGGCATCTGTCATAATTATAAATCAAGAAAGGATAGTACTAAGAGAAGGTGTTACAGTTAAGAGAGAGTAAAGGTACGCAAATATGAAGGTGAAGGGGAAATGTATTTAAGTGAACAGCCAAAATAAAATAAGGAGTTAGTCAAGTATAAGAAGAAAGGGAAGAAAAGGAGGAGTAAGAGGATAAAGAAGAGAAAGGAAGAAATAAGTGTAAAATAACTGTAGCAGAGATTTGAGGAATAAGGTAGAGAAAATAATAGTAAGTTAATATATTAATAATAAATATTTCTCTCCACAGTAACGTCAATTTTTTTTTTTATAAATTCCACCATACTATGCATCTGACCTACAAGTCATTTTCATCCCTTTCCTTCCAAAATAAACATTTCATCTTCACTTATTTAAATCCCTGACCTTTATGGTCTGAAAAATAAACAAGTAACACATCACCACTTCTATTAAACTTAAAAGCATCAAAATAGAATTGATTTCTGTCTGTAACTTATCTCTGCTTTAAGTACAATTTCTATCATTTCCTAACACCCACATGCTTTACATCAGTATTAAATTTCCCCTACATGTACTCGTAAATTAATGATGAAATTACCTATTACCACAACATCTCACTTAGCAATAGTATATTTTTTTTAGTTCTTCAAAAAGCAATACTCCATGATTAATACTGGTGTAAGCATACGCAGTTGCTATCCTAAATAACTTATTTCTAAACCTAGGATCCCAGATAAGAACTGCAGCTTGTAATATCTAATGTTCAAAATAGCAAACTTTTATACATTGGTCTGCTGGCTGCTGTGTGCGAGGCTGTGGCACAGCGGGAAGTGGGACTATGCATTTTCCCCCACTGTTGTGAAATCTCAGAGTTGGTATACATAATTTGCAGAGGTGTGTGGGGTGCAGAAGGGGGGCCTTAACCCTACTTAAGCATTTTTCATGGTTTTATGATTCAAACTGTAAATGTTTGCTGATGTGAGTGTTCATTTTTTCATTTAGTAATCCAGAGGACTGTGGGGTAGGGGAACAACTTAATTTTTTTTATTTTTAAACAAAACAGCTACACGTGAACAAACATGTTTCCCTTTTACCACATCTAATAAATCCCACACTTTTCATGCTCCTTTCCAGTGTTTCTAGTAATCTAACATTGTATTAATACCAAACACTTTTAAACACTTCTATTCAAAAGTTCCACAGTTCTTATTCGGTCACTTAAAGCATCCTAAAATGCACATAAATGATCGGTATAAGTGGTTGCTGTACCTCCAAATATTTAAACAACTTATTATTGATCATACCCGTCATAAGCAGATCGAAAATAAGGAAGGAAACCTTCTCGGTCATACCATAAACAGCAGTTTTAGAAATACACACAAGTGGTGTCATCACACAATTTATGCATCTTTGTTTGATATAAGTCCTTGTCTAACACAGTTTAAGAGGGAGAGATCTTAGGAATCGCACAGAATCTGCAGAGCAAAAATGGATTCTGCCTCTTAATGCTGATAAAATATCAGGTCTTAATGAAGCTGTCTCTCTTAAGCCTTTTTTAAAAGCTAGACCTCTCAAACACTAAGTATAGGATTGTTTTTTATACATATTTTTTATATATTGTTTTTTATCTTTTTTATGTTTCATTTACCTGCTTTGCTTTCTTATTGTGACATTTTTCTCTTAGATAATTGATGCTTTTATCACTGCTTTAATTGACTAATTAAAGTATGGTATTTAACTGCATTTGTTACTAGTTTATAACAGTTTGATGAAGCGGTGCAAGCACACCGTGAAAGCGCTTACTCTCTTTTGTGTGCATTAAAGTTTATTGTTTTACCTTCAGCTGTTAGCTTTGGTACTTTTTTGTTTTTCTTAGTAATACAGTTAAAATCACCCAAAACAACCACATCCCAGTTAACCATATATATTTTTTTCATTCTTCACAAAAAAAAAAAAAAAAAAAAAAAAAAAAAAACAATAGTCCATGATTAACACTGGATCCAAATGGTCTTACAAGTACAGACAAAAGTCTACTAAACTAAAAAAAATTGCAGGGTACTAAATTACATAAAAAATGTATGGTACTAACAGCAATACTACAAGAAATGCATTTGGATAGAAAGGAGCACAGGTCTAATAAAAAGAATTTCAGGGAGGACATTCAGCAGAATACCAAGGATAAAAAAAGGAAATGAGTAGTAATACAGACAGGACAACAAGAGGGGCTCAAACACTAATATAAGTGGAAAAAACGAAAATAAACGTTGATATGAGGTACCAAGGGGTCACTGGCTATATATGGTGATTATGCTGGTATGTATTAATAATCCATCAAAAATTACTGTTATGCATCTTTGGGGACTTTGGGGAGAAACAGTAGACTTTCAGTGGGAAATATTAGTTCTGGATGGGGACTGAAATCTGTCTTGCAATAGTGATGGTATGCTAGGGGTACCTGGTAAGGAAAACATCACAGACAGTAGGTTTCTGAAGACATATACGACAATATTTGGTACAGAAGATGTGACTTCAGTAACAGAACTCTGAAAGTGCATATTACTCTCCAAGATACAATAACTGGATTACACTGGATAGAAACTGAAGTTATGTACTTACCATAATGTTCCATCTGTGTTGACTATTTTGATTTTTCCTTCAACCTTTGGGTTTGGATCCGATCCTCGTTTTCACAGGAGCAGCTGTATTTAAGTGAAAGCTTTTAGACCAGCAAATAACTGCTTCAGATCATATGCCAATAAAAACCAAGATGAAGGTACATGGTAGTGATGTGAAAATGAAATACTTGCCTTTTACTACTTATCTCATAAAAAAAGAGGAGTTTAAAGTATGGGTATTGGATAAGATTTGAGAGTTATTAGGAAAGACAGAAGTTACTTCAAAAGGTTAGTGATTGGGAAAAAATGAAAGTGGACTTTACAAGCAAGGTAAAAGTAAGAGAGAGAGATGGAACATAAATAATTAGACTTATGATGGGTTGACAAAAGTTAAATTAATGCAGAAGATCGGGATCTCGCAGAGGTGGAAGACCAACAGCATAACACTAAAGGAAAAAAATAGGAATAATTGGTCAACATGCATGAGTTTATAAAGAATATTATGCAACTATTTTTTTGATAACTCAAGAGAGCAACAACTTTTAGCACAATGACTTGGATATCAAAGTTGAAAAAGTTGTACCTAAACTTAGGAAGCCTATGACAAGAAAAAGAACCACAGAGCCTACAAGGGCATTACAGATATTTTTGACATTTTATAAAAAATGTATAAAGCAGAGGAATGAAGAAATCAAGAAAATGTACAAATGGAAATATTTAGGGTAGAATTAGTTACATCAAGGTTAAAGAAAAAGGAGGCTCAGCAATTAATAGCGAAGACAGGAAGACATTACACAAAAATAGTGATTTATAATCAAATATAAAATATGAAAACTGCCCTGCACTCTCCAAACTAGTGCAACTAAATACCAACCCCAAGACCCTTAGATCATCCAATAAACTTATACTCAAGGTTACAAAGTCCCATAATTACATTTGGTGACTCTCTCTTCTCCTTCAAAGTAGCCAAACAGTAGAACCCATTACTTCAGAATATTTAAAAAACACACAGATCATCATAACTTCTAAAAACTCCTAAATGAATACCTTACTCAACTGTGGCTATGCTCCTGTAATACTCCAGGCTAGTTTCTCATGCCTTCGATCAAATGTTTTCTATTCTGCTATTTTCTTGTCTTACTTCTACCAAATGAAAATACTACAATGGTTTTTAGTTACATAGCTAATGAGTTTCATATTACTGTCTGTAATCAGGCTTAAGAAATAAAGTTATGTACTCACCATAACATTCCATGTGTGTTGTCCATCTCACTTTCACTCTTCACTGGTTGGGTTCAGAACCGCTCCTCGGTTCCGACTCGGCCGTATACCAAAGCCCGAGGTCTTCAACTGGGTCGTGGCTGTATCCCTGTCCCATCATGCCCTAGGAAAGCTCTCCAGATCTTGTTTGCTGATAAGTTACCCAATGGACTATTTTAACACCATAGAAAACAATGAAGGTCAGAGAAAATACAGCTGTGTACACTCACCATAAATGCAGATGTTCGAGTGTGTTCACTGCTACAGTCCTAACCATTGGGTTAATCCATGCTGTGGTGGCCCTCAGTCAGTCCAAATAGCAGAGTCAAGGTTTTGTGCATCGGCTGCTGTCGCTTACTGGCTGACGTCAGGTCGTCCGAGCTATAAAAGAGATCAGGCGACACCATTACCTCAGTTTTTCTTGCCTTAACCAACCAAAAAAGTCCAATTTTAATAATTAGTAGTAGTCCTGTGGTCAGAGACCCCCATATGTGTCTCTCTAAGGAAAGCCGATATCAGGGGGAAGGAGGGAGGGAAAGCATGACTATAGCAGTGAACACACTCGACGATCTACATTTATGGTGAGTGTACACAACTGTAATATGTTCTTTGTGTTTCACTGCTGCAGTCCTAACCATTGGGAAGATCCCCAAAAGCTGAGGAGAAGGGTGGAAGGTTAATATAAACTTAAGAGTGGGTGAGTATGCCTTGCAGAATTGCAGAGGCAAACCCAGCCCTAGCTTTTGAGAATAGGTTCAGATGGTAATGTTTGGTGAAGGTGTGGACTGAAGTCCATGTGGCAGCTTCCAGGATGTCCTTCTTGGTGGGTACCCCTCTAAGGAATGCTGTAGAAGTAGAGGGTGCCCTAGTGGAATGGGTTCTGATGGTCCTCGGGAGTGGTTTTCCATGCAAGGAGTAGCACAACTGAATGCAGTGTGCTATCCATTTGGAAATGGACCGTTTAGATATTGGTTTCCTCTGTACCCCTGTTTTAAAGCTGGCCAAGAGCTGGCCAGTTTTCCTGAATGTCTTTGCAAGATCCAGATATAATCGGAGTTGCCCATGCACATCCAAAGAATGCAGTATCCTTTCCCCTTGTTCTGAGGGTTAGGGAAGAAGGTGGGCAGGTGGATGGCCTGGTTAAGGGTAACATCCAAAACCACCTTTGGCATGAAGGAGGGATTGGTTCTCAGGGAGACCATGTCTGCATGGAAGATGATAAATGGCTCAATGGCCATTAAGGCTTGAAGCTCTGACACTCTCCTGGCTGAAGTAATAGCCAGGAGAAAGGCAAGAGAGGTACTTTAGTTCTGGGGATGCTGCAGGCTCGAAGGGAAGCAGAGTAAGCTTTTCAAAAACATAGTTCAGGTCCCAGGGCTGGGGTGGACTGTCTTCTGGGAGGCCTGATATTAGAGGCTTCTCTACGGAATTGTTTGATAAAAGGGTGGGAAAACAAAGGCTGTTCTGTTTCAAAGTGTGCTGAGATGGCAGAGGCATGGATCTTTATGGAGGAGAAGGAGAGACCTTTATTAAGACGCTCAGCAAGATAATCTACATAAGAGGAATAGAGGGCAGATGTATGTCTGACCACTTGGACTGGCTCCAGGAGCAGAATCTTTTCCATTTTCCAGGGTAAGATTTTATGGTGCTGGGCCTCCTGGCTTCTGTGATGTCAAGGACTTGCTTGCTTAGCATAGATTCCTTGTTGGTTTTGAAAGAATAAGCTATGCTGAGAGCTTGAGTGTCTGAAGGTCTGGGTGCAGCACTGTTTCTCCCCCGGGGCAGCAGGTGAGGCATCAGAGGTAGCTGCCAGGGGGGCTGGTGAGATAGGCTGCGCAGCAGTGAGTACCAATGCTGTCTAGGCCAATCTGGGGCAATGAGTATTGCTCTTGGTTTTTCCTCCCTTATCTTGATTAGTACTTTTGGAATGAGAGGTAGAGATGGGAATGCATACACAAAGAGGGTATTCCAAGGGAAGGTCAGGGCATCGACCTTCCAGGCCAGGTGATGGTACTCCCTGGTGGAGAATTTCTATACTTGGTGATTTAAATGAGAGGCAAAGAGGTCCACCTGGGGGGGTCCACCACGTGTGGGTAATTTGCAGAAAAATGTCTCTGTGGATTTGCCATTTCTGTGAATCCAGCAGGTTTCTGCTTAGGTGTTCTGCCAGGGTGTTGTTGATGCCCAGTAGGTATTGGGCTATAAGATGTAGTCCCATGGATGAGGCTACTAGCCATAGATTCATGGCTAGTCTGCACAGGGGGCAAGACTGAGTCCCACCCGGTTTGCTGCTGGCTGCACCACATGACTGTGGTGTTGCCTGTTTTTATGAGAAGAACCCCTGGTTTGAGGTAGGGTTTGAAGGATGCCAGAGCATTTTATACTGCTATCATTTCCTTTTGGTTGGTGTGCAAAGGTAGCACTGCTGCGTCCCAGAGACCTCGGGTGCATCTGCCTTCTAGGTGGAAGTTCCAGGCTATATCCAAAGCATCTGTATTTATGGTCTGGTCTGATGGATGGAGGGTGAATGGAAGTCCCTTGTTTAGAACAAAGGCCTGGGTCCACCAGAGGAACTCTGATCTTATGCAAGGGTTAACAGGCAGGGAGGTGTCCAGAGGTTGTGAGTGTTGACACCACTGGTTCTTTAGGTACCACTGAATTTTCCTCATGTGTAGCCTGGCCAGAGGTACCACGGGGATGCATGAGGCCATGTACCCTAGAGCTTGTAGGGACTTCCTGGCATAAAGCTGGGCTTGGGAAGCCAGAGTAGTGAAGTATTTTGGTAGGAAACTTTGTTTTTCTGGGGACAGAGAGGTCATTTGCTGTTGTGTGTCCAGTAAGGCTCGCAGAAATATGATTTTTCTGGTAGGTGTCTGTTTTGATTTCCTTTCATTGACAGTGAACCCCAGAGAGGTGAGTAGGGTTTTTACAAATGAGAGGTGCTGCAGGAGCTGTTCCTTGCAGCCTGCCTGGATGAGACAGTCATTCAGGGAAGGGTAAATCTGTACATTGTTTTGCCTGCAAAAGCCAATGGCAGGGGCTACGCATTTGGTGAATACCCTGGTAGCAGTAGATAAGCCAGAGGGCAAAGCAGAGAATTGAAAGTGTAGTGATCCTGCTCTGAAGCGCAAACATTTTCTGCATGATTCCCCTACTGGGATGTGCACAGGTAAGCATCCTTTAGGTCTAAGGTGATCATCCAAGCTTTGTTTAGCAGCATTGGTAGAAGCTGTTGTAAGGTAAGCATTTTGAATTTTGGTATTACCAGGAAGGTACTGACAAAGGATAGGTCCAGGATGGGATGCCAAGTCCCCTCCTTCCTGGGAACAAGGAATAGTCTGGAATAGAATCCTTTTGCAACTTATTCTGGAGGTACAGGTTCTACTGCCCCTAGGGATATGAGGTTTTGCACTTTAGTGCTTCTGCCCACTGGTTTGGAGGTAGGTCTGGGTACCCACTTGGAAGTGGTAGTTTTGGAAATTGAATTTGTACCCCTGAGGAATGATTTTTAAGACCAAATGATCTTTTGTAATACAGTTACAATTTTCTATGCATAGAGATAGCCTTCCTCCTAGGTTTTGGTGTGGTGGAGGCAGGCAGAGATGGGGAAGGTAGTCTGAGGGGTTTTTCCATATTGGGTTGCTTTTGAACTACCTGCTCTAGTGTTTGAGGGGGGGCCACTGTTTTGTTCTTTGCTGGCCTTGAGTTTTAGTCCTGGTGGGTCTGTCTCTACTGGTTTTGCCTTGTGCCTGCCCATTTGGTGCAGGAAAGGACCAGTATTTAGTGAGAAAACTTCTCCTGAACCTAGGAGGTTGTACTTGAAGAAAATCTTTAACAGTCTGCATGGATTTTGCTTTGTCTTCCATCTTTTTAAGTACCTCTTCGGTTTTCTGTCTGAACAAGTGGTCTTTGTCAAAAGATGCATCCATGATTTTAGCTTTGACATGATCAGAGAGAGGTTGTTCCTTCAGCCATGCATGTCTTCGGATAACAGATCCTGTCACTGCTGCCCTGCTAGAAGCTTCTAGGGCATCCAATCCACAGTGCAAGGAATGGTTTCCCATCTGAGATGAAGAGTGCAGTAATTTTGCTATCTTTATTGTTGGCAAAATCTGGAAAAGCAGAAATTTTCTGTTTCAACAGTTCTAAAGTGTGCTGTTGACATTTTAACATATGGAACTGACAGTTGAGAACCCTTATAGTTAAAGTTACAGAAATATATACTTTTTTACTCCATCTGTCCAGGGCCCTGAATTCTGTCTGAGGGAGTAGGATTCTTTGCAGAGGTAGCCTTAACTCCCTTAAGTCCCAGATTAATCACCTCTATATCTGCTATAGGATTTCTGTAGAGGAATTTATGATAGTCAGGTACCCTGTAGTATCTGTAAGGTTTTCTGGGGGCAGGTAGAAGGGTGTCAAGGGTAAGGCTGGATTTGTGGTAAGCATCATCTACCACCTCCAAGATGGGTGGAATGGCCAGAGGCCTGTGCTGGGGTAGGTCCAGAAAGTCTCTTAGTCTTTTCTTGTATTGAGGGAAATCCGTTGATTCCCACTGAAAGTTTTCCATGAGGGTGTGGAGGGATTCCCTAAAGGAAAAGTCCTCCACAGGTGATGACGAAGCAGTTTTCTGCTGCATACAGGACTCCAAAAGGGTCTCAGTAGATGCCTGCAAAGTAATAGAGTCAGGCATCAAGGGCTGCGAAAGTGCCTCACTGAATTCCGAAGAAATGACTAACCTTTTAGTAGTGGTGTTGTCGGAAGGCTTGGCCTCATGTGGTCCTGTCTCGATCCCTATCTGTACGTTTTTTCGGAAGGTATGCGGTTTGCTGACTGATGGACACCATATCGGTCATCAGAGATGGAAGACGAAATATGTGGCTACAAACAGAGCTCTACGATGAATAGTTCTAGCGTTAAAGAGGGCACAGAACCAACAGCGGGGTACATCGTGATGTGGGTCTAAGCAAGTGACACAGTAAGAATGGAAGTCTCTGTGTGGTATTTGCTTTCCACAGGTGAGACGGTTATTGATTTTTTGGACATTGGTTAGTGCGAGAAAAAGGAAGGATCCCCAATGGGACACTTACTTCACTTTACACATTTTCAGCTGAAGTTCGAAATTTGGAAACAGCCAACCGGCACTCTTCCGAATTGTTTCTGCTATGGGCTCCACGGCAAGAAAGACTGAGGTAATGGCGTCGCCTGCTCTCCTTTATAGCTTGGATGACCTGACGTCAACAAGCAAGCGACAACAGCCGACGCACAAAACCTTGACTCTGGTATTCGGACCAACTGAGGGCTACCACAGCATGGATAACCCAATGGTTAGGACTGCAGCAGTGAAACACGAAGAACATCATTACTTGTCAAATGTAACCACTCGGTCCTTCAGGAGCCAAAGGCTAGAAGAAAGAGGGTGGGATGCAAGAATGAAGGCTAGATGGACAACACACATGGAAGGTTATGGTGAGTACATAACTTCTTTAAGTGATGTTGTATCTTACACCTTCATTCTTCACTGGTTGGGACAGTGTCCCTAGCACCATATTTCTTGGGGGGCTCACAGGAGAATATTCTTCAGAACAGTGGACCCAAAAGTGAAAAGTGGCCCTGTTCCTGGAGGCCAAACCCACTTTGTAATGAGTGATAAAGGTACGAGGCCTTGCCCATGTTGCAGCAGCACAAATGGTATCAATTTGTAGTCTAGCGTGAAAAGCAGAAGCTGCTGCTATGGTTCTCGTAGAATGACCCTTGACTTTACAGGAAAGAGCTTTGTTGTTAGATTTGTATGTAAAAGTAATACAATCTGATAGCCATTTTGAAAGTGTGACCTCAGATACAGGAGTACCTTTCTTAGCTTCTAAAAATGAAACAAATAAATGGTCAGATTTTCAGAAGTCCTTTGTCCTATGTAAGTAGAAACGGAATTGTCTATGTACATCCAGTTGGTGTAGCATATATTCTGCACTGCTGCCACAGTTGGGGAAAAAACACTAGTAGTTCTATGGACGGATTTAAATGAGACTCTGAGCATACTTTTGGTAGGAAGGATGGGTTTGTTCAAAAGGATACTCTGTCTTTGTGGAAAAGCATGTGGGGGGGCTTTATTGATAATGCCTGCAGCTCTGAAACCCTTCTAGCAGAAGTGATGGCATTCAAAATAATTGTTTCACATATAAAGTACTTTAGATCACAGGATGATGCTGGTTAAAAGGGGGGAAGAATCAAACAAGACAAAACAAAGTTTAGGTCCCATAGTGGTAGAAGGGTCTTAACAAAATAGTGCCCTTCAGGAAGGCTTTGCATAGTCTGAGAGTCATCATATTTGGGGCTAAATCATTTATATGAAAATTAGATATCACTGCTAACTAGTCTCGAATGGTAGCTGCAGCTACGTCTTCAATAAATAGCTTTGTTAGAAATTCAAGAATATAACCTATAGGAGCAGAAAAGGGATCAATGTGATTACTTAATGCCCAGGAAGAAAATCTTTTCATTTGCATGTATGTTTTGTATAGTTTTCTCACAGAAGCCTTATGAGATGAGATCAAGATGTTTCACAGAAGGAGAAAGGTTAGGGAGCTTGGCTATATTTGGAATCGGAGTGGCCAAGCTGTCAATTTGAGGATTTGAAGAGAGGGGTGGAGCATTCCTGACACATGAGTCAGAAGGTCTGGAACTGAGTCCGGAACCCACAGCTCCCCCTGGAGATGAGGTTAAAGGAAGGGGAACCAAATTTGATGAGGCCAGTATGGCGCGACGAGAATCAGATAGCTTCCCAATGAGCTGGCTTTCTGAAGAACTTGAGTATCAAGGGAAAGGGAGGGAAGGCATAGCGGAGGCCAGAGGGCCAATCATATACAACTGCATCCTTGGTGACTCCACCGGAGGGGGGATTAGGGCAAAATAGCTGCTGCATTTGGCATTCATGGATGTGGCAAAAAGGTCGTAGAAAGGCTGGCCCCATTTGCATAAAATCATCTCCTCTACTTCTTGTTTTAAGGACCACTCGTGAGGCATCAGAATCACTCTGCTGAGTTTGTCTGCTATCATGCTGCATTTCCCCGGGATGTGCATCGCTATTAGAAAGCATTGGGAGAAGGTCACCCACTGCCATACTCTCAGGGTCTCTCGACAAAGGGGGTAGGACCTGGTTCATCCTTGTTTATGTACCAAATAACTGACATGTTGTCTGTCTGTACTGCAATAGCTCCCAGCGGAAGAGAGTCTTGAAGTGCCTGCAACGCCAAAAGTACCACTCTCATCTGTAGGACACTGATGTGTGAATGGGCCTCGTGATCTTGCCAAGTGCCTTGGACTGTCCTTCCCAGATAATGTCTCCCTCCACCCTATCTAGGAGGCATCTGTGGTTACTGTGGCTAACGCTGTCGAAGGACAAAGGGTCAACCAGATGTCACGTGAGTGGAGTGAACCACCAGCAAAGGTCATTCTTGCAGGACTCATCAGAATTTGGTGAGACATGGGTAGTAACTGCAATGACCACTGAGTGGGCAGTAGCCACTACAGAATTCTCATGTGCATGCGTACTAATGGAACTAAATTTTTCGCTACTGCCATGGTTCCTAAGACTTTCAGAACTGTTCTTGCCTGTACTCTTTTCTTGGAAAGAAGGTTTAAGACCGGATGTTACAGAACTAAAACTTTCTGGAGGAAGTTTTGCCATTATTTTTGCTGTGTCTAGATCTGCCCCTATAAAAACGATATGTTGAGATGGCAACAAGGCAGATTTTTTTGTAATTTATCGTGATTCCTATGTGAGAGCAGAGATTTAATGTGGTGTCTCTTGTTTCTAGTAGTAGATTGTTGGTGGTGGCAGTTAGGAGCCAGTCGTCTCGATACAGAAACTCGAAATCCTAGATGTCTCAGTGAGCCATGACCACTGCCATACACTTGAACACTCTGGGGGGGCTGTAGTGAGACCAAAGGGCAGAGCCCGAAATTGGTAATGACTGGCTCCAAGCTGGAAGCGCAGATGACGTCTGAATGGCCTGTCCATCTTTGTGTGGTAGTATGCATCCTGCATGTCTACAGAGCTCATTCAATTGTCGTTTCCCAGAAAGGGAAAATTGACTGCAGTGTTACCATCTGGAACTTTTGTCTTTCTTACTGATTCATTTAATCTGCTGAGATCCAAAATGGTCCTCCCATCCCCTGTTCTCTTTGGCACTAAAAAGAACCTTGAGTAAGTTCCAGATCCTATTTGGTCTGCAAGAACTATCTGGATGACTCTTGTCTAGCAACTTTTGAATTTCTAGAGTTGCTTGTTCCCTCTGACTGGGTGGAACGTCCGGGTGTTCTTTGTGTTTGGGACGGTAAGGGATAGGATTCTTTGTACCCATTTATCTTTTATTTCTAGCCAGGGTTCTGGGTACAAAGTTAAGTGACCCCCAATTGCCTCCAGAAATGGACAGGCGGGCCTCCCTTCAGGTGCACTGACAGGGCCTATCACTGAAAGAATCCCTGTTGCCCTGACTTTGTGGACCCCCTCTGCCACATGGACAGCATCTCCATTACTGCTTCCCCCTCTGCCCTTAGGGGAAGAGTCACCATGTGTGTCCTGAAAAAATCTCTGGGATTTTCAGAACCACATCTTTCCTCCCCTTTGACCTTTTGGGTAACAAGGTAAGGAAAGATGGACTCCTACGGTAGAGTTTTATTTCCCTTCTTGCTCACACCTGGTGAGTGTGTCCTTAACTTTTGGCCCAAAGAGGGAAGAGCCATCAAAGGGGGGGTGGCATTAACAAAGGTAGACTTAAAGGGCTCCACAAAGTCATACAAGCTCATCCAGGAATGTCTCCTCAGGGAAAATCCTGAACCCGCTGCCCTGCTCGCTCCATCTGCTGCTTAAGAAATAAGCCTCATGGAGAAGTAAAGCACAGAGGTTAAGGGGACAGCTGAGAGGAAACCTCGTCTGATACCCCTGCAGCTACTGAACCTTGTAGAGTATCTCTCAGCTCCTTCAGAAGATCTCTTTGTAGCCTAGTAAATTACATTAGATAATTCAGCGATCTGAGTGCAAAAGTTGCTGGAGAGAACATGCGCTTTCCATATCTGTCCATCGTACAAGACTCCTTTTTTCGGCGGATGGACAGACGAGGATGTCTCTGAAAGTTCTTTTTTGGTGGCTGCCGCCACCATCATAACATCCACTGGAACACCCTTAGTAAGAAACTCCATCTGTAGGTGCAGCAATAAATTTATTTGGCCTCCGAGGAACAGGTTCCACTGAGTCTGGAGACTCCCACGCCTTTCAACTAATATCATGAGCTCGTCAAAAGGTGGAGACACCCAAGTGGCGGAAGGGGGAAACCCAAAAGCCTTCAGGTATACAGACTCCTCCTCAGAAGGGTTGATGGGCTTCCAGCCGCCTCTCTGTTTAAGGATTTCCAGGATGTCGGCAAAGGAGACATCCTCAGAGGGTGACTGTGGGGACCTTTCTGACTCATCAAGGTCTGTATCAAAAGTGATGGACTCCTCTGGGGAGTCTAAATGCTTCCTCTTGCAAAGTCTCTTAAGAGGGACGTTTTTAGAAGGGTATTCTGGAGAGGTTTCAGAAGAGAGAGGTTCACCCGATGGTGCATCCTGAGACCTAGGGTATCCATGTCTGTGGATGGTGTGGTGCCAAGACAGACACAGGTGCCCTTGGGGGAAGAATGTCAGGACCCAAGAGTGGAGCTGTCTGTGGAGACAGTACTCTCCTCATCATCTCGAAAGCCTCCCTCCCCTGATCCGATGACACCTCCAGCTCCGAAGAGCCAGAAGGCATCCCTAGAACCAAGGGGACTGGCTCTGAGGCTGATGTAGGAGCCGAGCTCACCAGCATCGAAGCCCAAAGAGACAAGTTCAGATCCGACAAATGTCCGATCAGACTATCCTCCCCCGACCCAACTGGAGAGCATCAGCTCCTAGACTCCTCGAGTTCAGATGAAACAGAGGATGTCGGTGTAGATGTCGGGCTTAAAGATCTAGGAACAGGTCTTGGCAGTTTGGCCAGTGCTAGTGTCCTTAAAAGTCTGCGCACCAACCTATCCATGTCAGCATCAGAAAGACTCCTGGAGGACCAAGAGGAGGGAGCAGGAGATCTGACTGGTTGCAGTAGAGGTGATTCTAAAGTAGGAGAGAACAGTACCAGTTCCGGGGACTGGCTCTGTAATTAAAACAATCGGCACAGATACAAAAGGAGCAGATGACTGAGATTATTCTGGGCCCAGCAATCTTCAGGTCCAGAGATGCTACTTTAGTCAGCATTTTTGCTGGACCAACTGGCCAGAAGGAGATGACATTTTTCCAGATTTTTATCTAAAAAACCAACTGTGAAAAAACAGACAAAACTAAAGTTGCAGCAGATATAATAGTGCCAAATTCAACACACCAACAGACCAAAAAGATTTAAAACACGTAATTTTATTCCATAAATCTCACAAAATTCAGAGTTGAGCTCTTTCTTTCCAATCTGGAACTTCACCAGAACTCAAAAAGACTAAAACACATAAAATGTTTAAAAAGCATTTTAAAAAAATTACATGTTTAAATCAACCAATAAAAATCAATTGAACTCTTAATTGCTTTAATTTCAACACAGGGAGTATACATAAACTTATCATTTAGACCTGGATGTTGCGTGGCATTTAACACAATCTGCCATTTCAATTCAGCCATGTTCAAATACTCATCTACTACCATCCCTTGAATGTCCCTAACCACCTTTTCAATGACTATGAACTTAAAAAAGTGTGTGAAGGATTTTGTTTAATGTGCCTATACAGAGCATTGTTTAAGTTACAATTCTTAATATCTGCACAGTACTCGTACATATGTTTAGTAGCAAAGAGTTTTCCAATAACTAAGCCAATGTGGGACTGGAGAAAGGAGATTTTACCAATAAACATATATGCAAATAGTGGTACAGGCAATAGGGGCTGGAATTTACTGACTGAAATTAGAAACGCAGCCAAATTATTGGAGCAAATTATACAAGAATGAAATATAAAAGAGTGGGGGTGACAATAAAAAGGAGTGTGGATTGTTACAGACTGCTTTCCCTATCAGGGACTGACAGAAGACAGGACTCCACTCTCCCATTTTGTCCTAAGTGAAAAATCAGCTCTGGTACAGTTTTTAACAGAGTCTGGAACAGAAGATTGTTCAACAGGAATTAGTACAGCATATAAAACAATGCTGAACAAGTATAAGAATCAGTCAAGAGAAGGTTAGAAAATATTGGGAATACAGAAGAGAAAGGAAAATTGCTAAGCTAAACTGCATGAAGTGTCTGCATATGCGTTTTTATACCCCAGATAAACTTAACAGGATTTTTCCTCAGACAGATAGCAAATGTTGGAGATGTGAAAGGGCGGACAGATGTAATTGGGAACATACTTTTTGGGAATATAAGAAGCTGGAAGATTTCACAAATTTTCTAGAGAGCACTTTGACAGAAATGTTGGGGAACAAATGGTAGTAAGTACGGAAATTATTTTTTGAGTTGGGATGTAAGATCTGAATTACATAGGCATTAAGAGCTTACTAAGTTTAATTCTATTTGGCTGCTAAGCCGACTAACAGAAGTACTGAATGCTGTAAAGATCTCTAGAAAAGGGAAGGAGTAAATTTCTTAGAACCAAACGGAATATGTGGAACAATATAAGCAAAAATAATGTTAAGGAGGAGGTTTAAGGGAAGATAGTAATCAAGCAATTTATGTATTCTTGGAGCGAATAAAAACTGTGTGTGTGTGTGTGTGTGAATATATATATAGATATATATACATACAGCAGATAGATACACAATAAAACAATAATGGAAAAAGTTAATATGGTTTGATTTTTCTACTGATGTATGTGAACTAATAATGCAACATAAAATGTATTAATATAATAAGTGTGCTAAAAAAAGAACTGCAAGTATCGCATTAATGGCAACACAGATTCACATTTGCATTTAACCTAATGTTTTGAACATATTCATAAAATCACCTTACTCAAACTTTTTTTTATTGTTTTGAGTACCAAACTATTAAAAGAAAATCAATTCTTACTGCTTCCATCCATCTCAGTCTGTAACCTCAAATTCCCAACATCAGTCAATGCTAAAAGGGGTATACCTACTTCTTAAAATCCTTTAGGGCATCGCTTTGCTCTTGAGAGAGACCACTAAGATATCTACATCACACAGTAGCAAGAGAAAAAAATGAGTAAGAAATGCAATGACTTTCCTTATTCTTCCCATCACAGAACCAACTTCTCCCTTGGGTCCATTCAACATTTTCTTGGTATTAGCACAGCCTACCCCTTTCCCTGTACATTCCAATTCTCACATCACCAATACTTGCTTCCACGAATCTGCTCTAGCCAATATTAACTACCCTGTCCAGTGATAGTCCACACTTTTACACTTTTCTAAATGTCAAGATAAAGTTCTGCTGCTGCTTTTTGTCATGTCTCAGTGACAGGGATCTTACCTGGCCCTTACAGAAGACCGCCAAAAAGTCTTTCCACAAATCTCTACTTGGAACAGACCGTGGATACTAAATCATAAAAAGGATGGTACAATTTCAGTGTTCATCACACAAAAAGGCATTAGCTCTCTCTCTCCTACCTTTTCTTATACTCATCCAGCTTCAAGTTCTTTACCCTTAAAAAGTTTAGATTTAAGTTCACTTCTCTACAAACTCTCCAGTGAAGTCAGACTCGAAATGTCCAGTGCAATTTAAATGTTTGTCATTAGTTATTTAACACTTTTTGATATGAAGGATCTTCATCATGGGTAACTGCTGGTGGACTATTGTTAAAGGTAGGCTGTCTTACGAATGGCCAATATCTTTAAAACTTGTACTCTTTCTCAGTAGGACTTCACTGGCAGTTTGCTAGCACACTGAGCCACACAATGTCTTATGAAGCATTAACTCAAATATAAAAGTGTTAGTAACATGTAAATATACAGTCAGTCAGCTACATGTACACTTAGCAGAGAGGTCTACTTTTATAAGCTAAATAGCTTAAATGAGAGGACAAAAACTCTGATAAATTTTAAGCACAGAAAGCTTCTGCAACAAGGTGGACTAGAGATGAGGCAGATTTCAATCACAAATTAGCTAGGCAGTGTGTGCTAAGTAACTCTCAGTGGTTCTTCCAGTGAGATACTTTTAATTCAAAAGGACATCAGGATGGACCTTAAACTAGAAAGAGGAAATTCATTACTAAATGGAAAACACTGTCCCAGTGACTTGTATGATAAGGTATTAAATAAATAGTTTATTACCAGAAGGCTAGTTTAAAGACAGCTAGTAAAACAATTAATGCATGCATGTGTTTTTCTATGCTGTGGAGGGAATTAAACTTAGCTTTAGAATAATCACAGGCAAAATAATGTGATATAGTACGAATAACTCCAGCTTTTCAGTATGCTAAGCTTTTGTAAGATGCGATAGAACTGGAGCATTCACTCACAACTCAAAGTATTTTTTTTTAATTATATACAATTATGTGTGATTTGTGAGCGTTAGAAAGGGAAGGCTATGAACGTGTTTTGAACTACAATAGATGAAGAGAGGAAACAAGTTCTAAAAGGAATGAAAAACAGTTTTGACACCTTTACTGAATTATCACTTAAGACACAGGCAAATATACAGTTAAAAGAAAAACAAACCATATCAACATAATCACAGTTACAAACATACATCATACACATTCTTTTGTGCAATCAATTCAATGTTACATAACTTGTTCAATTCCTGCCTTCCCTTAAACCTCACTCCTCTTCCAAAACATTATTCTGCATGTATTATTCCCATTTTTCCATTTTCTATGTAATTTGCTCCTATCCTTTTCTAAAGATTCCACTTCCAATTCTTTTACCTCTGTTACAAGATTCATTACTTCAAATACAGTTAGTTTCGACTTTAATTTCTTTATTTTCTAGTTAAAGCTTTTTTGGGGAATTAGATCCTGTATCCAAGCTCAAAAAAATAATTTCTTCAGAGCTATCTGCTTACTCAACACTTCTACTAGAGTACTCTGTATGAAATTTATAGTGTCTGCCAACTCATCCTCAAAAAAAAAAAAAAAAAAATGCTCCCAGTTACAGCTTTCCTCCTCCAACATTTGCCACCTACCTGAGGAGTGATTCTTTGGAGTCTGCTTAGTAAATAATGACACCTATGCAAACACTTCAAAGCCATGATCCTAATCTTCTAGACTTTGTTGCACATTTGGGTGCTTTATCTCCTCCCATTGCTTCCTTGTGAATTTCTTATCTAATTTCTCTTCCCAATTTTCTTACCCTCCTCTGATTGACTTCTATAATCATGCAATATTTTACATGCCCTACTACTTACCCCTTTTTAACAGCAGCTTCAGTTCTAGACTCCATTAAAAACTCTACTACAGCAGATCTTTCACTAAGGATTCTCTTTATCACTTTCTCTTTGCCTATACTCTGATATCAATCCCGGATACAGAAGGCAGTCTCTAGCCTGCAATCTAAATGTCTTCTTGGCCTCTTCCCATTCTATTTATTTGCTTCCGTTATCTTGTTTCCTTTACCATTTTCTCCAGTAAATTCCAGACCCTTCTTGCCTATTCGCTGTACCCTTATTTGCAGTCATCACTACTGGAAGAATCTCCTTTCTCTCTTCTCAAATTGGCATAGTTCTTACAATTCCTTCTACTTTAAATCACATTCTGCATAGCTACTTTACTTAAGGATATGCATCTGAAATACCATACTCCCCTTACTTCTTGAATTTCCCCCACTTCATCATTTCTACTCTGAATTATACTTTTTTGCTTCTCTTATGTATACGAGCCATAACTGTGTAGCTCTAAAATATCACTTCAAATCAAGAAATCTTAAACAAACCACCTTGTTCTACTGGAAGGATCAACTTATCCCACTTGAACTTTGCCCTCTTCACCTCCCAGCTAAAATCCTTAAACAAATTTTCCTCTGGTCGACAAAAACATGCCTAACCTGTATATAAAATTAAAGGAACTAAAACATTTTCACTGCTTATAGTTTGCTATCAATAAACAACAGCTTCCAGTTTCTCAGTTTTAGTACTTACTATCTTTTGTTTTGAAAACACAAAACGCCAAAATCACCAAATAATTATTGAAATAGTCCAAGGCACCCAGGAAACAAACTCAGCCACTGATATAAGAATATTTCCAACTTTATTCAGCCAAAAAAAAAAAAAAAAAAAAACACTCTCTTTTTACAGTACATTTTCATTAAAATCGTCATCAGATGTGGACTGCATGTGACCAAAATCCTTTTATACCTCTAGTTCCCATCATTTCAATTACCTTAAAGTTTAAAGGTACAGTGAAAATTAAATATTCAAGCCTACTTATCTAAATAACATGCTGGTACAACACATTCACCTAAATCCTATTAACAGATGTTAAAAACATGTTAAAAATCATATGCAATTTCTTAAAACTTCAAAAAAAATTATAAACAGCTTAAATAGAATAAATAAATAAATCCATTCCTCTTAAAACTACATATAAAATGCATGGATTGACACTAAAAACTTGCATTTGAGCTCCCTCTAGTGATCTTTCTACATGGGTGCTTTCTCTAAAAAAAATTGTGTGTAAGACCTCAGTAACAGCATTCTGTATTAGAACCCAGAACCTTCAAACATAAAAAAACATATAACACCATTTTGTTTAAAACTTATAAAAAAGTTTGCATAAATAAGTATTTATATAAAAAGGTACAAGAGAATGCTGTTACTGAGGTCTTACACACAAAAAACTTTTTAGAGAAAGCACATATGTAGTACTTAAAAAGATCACTAGATGGAGATCAAATGCAAGTTTTTAGTGTCAATCCATGCATTTTATATTTTGTTTTAATAGGAATGGATTTATTTATTTATTCTATTTAAGCTATTTATAAATTGTTTTTGAATTTTTAAGAAATTCCATATGATTTTTAACATGTTTTAACATCTGGTAATAGGTTTTAGGTGAATGTGTTGTACCAGCATGTTATTTAAATAAGTAGGCTTGAATATTCAATTTTCACTGTACCTTTAAACTTTGTGTCTTAGGTAATTTAAACGATGGGAACTAGAGGTATAAAAGGATTTTGGTTACATGCAGTCCACATCTGATGAAGGTTTTAATGAAAACATACTATACAAAGAGAGCGTTTATGTTTTTTATTTTTTTGGGTGAATAAAGTTGGAATTATTCTTATATCAGTGGCCGAGTTCGTTTCCTGGGTGCCTTGGACTATTTCAAGAATCTTTTGTTTTGACTTTTCCCACATATTCTTAGCTGCCCATATTCCTTAATTCATTTTATTATATCCCCATAAATATGGGGTACTGCTGAACTAATTCGTGTGTGGGTACATAGCTTACAGCTATAGCCCTTGCTCTGGCTTCACTAATTTTACATCCTGAAAAGACTTTAAACTGTCTCAGAACGTTCCATAACACTAACATGCCCTTTTCTGGTTTTATCAGGTACAAAATAATATCACCTGTACATTTCTTGATTATGATATCACTTGTATCCCTGAATTTCTGAGTCTCTTATTTTCTTTACCAATGTCTCCAAATATAAAGTAATTAAAGGGGAAAGAAGACACTCCTGCCTGGTTCCTCTGTTCAGACACAACTTATCAGACAGGAGCCCTCCCAATTTTAATTTTTGCCTCTAATCCCTTGTACATCCTCATAATTAACTTTATTATTGTATTAGAGAATGCTTCCATTGGTCTACTCAAAATCCCAGCTTACTCTGTCAAATGCTTTCTCTGCATTAAGACCCATCAACAGCAGCAATATTTTCTTACATTCTGCTGCTCTCTGGATTATTGCTGTTCTATTAATGTTATCAAATGTGTGCCTACCCTCCACAAAACTACACTGATCCACATCTGTCAATGACAAATACTTTATAATCATGTACTATACCAGCAAAGAAGTGTCCAAGCTTTGCAAATTAAATCACTTTCTTTTAATAAGGTGAAAAAACGAACAAGCACTTTCATCATCACATTAGGAGATTTTATCAAGTTCAACTACAAAAACAAAATAGTACCATTTTAAATAAATCATGCCCACAACATAAACCAACCAAAAATGCTTCCAATCAATACACGAATAAGTTAATTTACAAATGTCAGCTCACAAAACATTCAAGACCAACCCCTTAAGTTAAAGCAATACAACCTTTTATAAAAAAGACTATACAAGCACACATTTAACCAAACGCTTAAAAGACTGTCACTAAGACACATTACTGCTAATAAAACAATTATAAGAAACAGCTGTTAACATTTAAAAGCTCAAATGTCCTAATTAAAATAATAAATCCATTGTTGTTGTTATTGTATGTTACCAAATACAATATGAAATTACACACACATATAAAAAGTACACGTGTGTAAAATCACATATAAAATCTTGTATAAAAACCACATCAAAGGGGGCATACACTCAGGACTAGGAGAAGTAGACAAAAAATTGTGTTAATAAATACAAAGTGATTACCAGTATAAAATCTGAATAAATATATATATAATATATATATATATATATATATATATATATATATATATATATATATATATATATATATATACATATATATATATATATAAATATATATATATATATATATAACAGAACAAATAAAATTCATCAAGACTGTCAAGAATATATACAGTATAAATGATTCAAAATGTGCAACACTACGCCTGGCCTGCCATTTTTGTATTTAAATTTTGTTTGCTGTTTTTATACTTTGTTGGTTTTCTATGGCCTCAGAGGCACAGGGGATGGATTTGCAGCAATCTCTATTTTCATCACCGCTTAATGAATCAGATGAAAGGATTTTAGCTCAACTTGAGAAAATCTCCTAGAGAATGGACGGCATTGAGCATGCCCAGATGACATCAGCTCCAAATGGAGGACAAAGTCAGGAAGTACTGGCTGCTGCATCTAGTCGGGAAGGTGAAAGCCCCATTCCAAGGCTTTTTGGCAGTTGAAAACGCAAATTTCAACACAAGCAATCATAGAATGGAGAACGGAGACATGCCAGGAAATGTCTTGTATGGAGGAGGTTCGAATAATGCTGTTGGAGTGAGCGAAAACCGTTTGGACCAGCATTTACATACCAGCACCACTACTGTAGGGCAAAATGCTTGAAGGGACACAGTAAGGAATATAACAAACGTTCCCATTAATGTGAATGAATGGTTGGGACAGAATTTAGCCTTTTCCACAGGTGGGAATGTAAGTGTATCTTCTTAAAACATTAACTTATAAAAGTTGCATCATTTGTTGCTAAAAATAAAGAAATTACAGTTGGACAATGCTTATTTCAGGGAAGGCCTGAAACTGAGACTTGTACCAAAAGGACTGTGTATGTGGTGCTTTCCTACTGGTATTGTGGCTAATTCTGTCTTTCTCAGAGAGCTTCTTGCTATGTTTGACCGCCATGGCTCTGAGAATATGGAGCTTGTGGTCAAACAATGACAATTTATTAACAGAATTGAATAGGGAAGCGACTGAATTGGACACTAAGGTCACTCAGGATATTGCACATAACTATTTTTGACTATAATCACATTTTTAGAAGTATTGAACAAGAAGTGGTGTCCATTAAAACTAGAAAAATGAAAAAGATTGAAAGGGATACGGCACAATATGATTCTAATGTGGCTTACCCCCAAACACCCAGGTCATAAACTTGGAACAGTGATACTGATTGGAATAGAAATTATTCACCCTCAAACAGTTGAGTTTTTTTTAGACCAGGAAAATTTCCCTCCTTTAAGGAGATCGGAGAGACTGAGGGACAGGAACAACCACAACAATCAGAACAATCAGGGCCAAGGGACTTGTTCTGTGAATGGAGGACGGTGGGGTCAGTCGAATTATCGGAGGGGAGGGGGGACGCCGGGGTGGAATTAGTTCCTATGGAATATGTTTTTGAGAACTGTAGTGTGTTTAAGAATTCTAGTGGTGATTTTAATGTTTTTAACTACTCTGCTATGAATACTGATGTTAACATTTGTGATTTGCTAGCAAAAGGTATGACTTGTGTTCCTTGTAAGAATTATGATTTACACAGATACTGGTTGATTTAAAACAGTTCATCAGAAAACTAATCTTAATGTTTTATTTAAAACTGTGGAATCTGTTAGCAACCCACTGCGTATATCTAGCACTTACAATCCACCTGTTCACCCCTCCATTTTGGTGTTTGAACAATTGTATGAAATTGATGTTCGAAATATTCGGAAGAAAGCATGTCAAATGAATTTAAGTGATGGTGAGACTGAAGGTTTACTCAGTTTGAAAAATACTAAAGATGTTAAGGTGTTAAAACCGGATAAGGGTGGAGGGACAGATGATGTATGTGATTATAATGCAAGAATGAGGATGATTTTGGAGGGGGCTGCATACAAAAAGATATCTTTGAATGAACTTAATGGATGTTACAACAGGAATAGGAATGAATTGAAAGATTTGTTTACAGATGGTTCTATTTCTATTGATGAGTACAATTTTTTGTCGATGGCCCATCCAAAGATTCCTTGTATTTCTGGTTTGCACAAAATCCATAAGAACATTTCTGACCCTCCTATGCGCCCCATTGTGAATGGTAGAGGGTCTATTACTTATCCCCTTGCTAGATTTTTGGATATCAGATTAAAAACTTTGGTGTCTGAGGAAACAAAACTTTGCAAGGATTCATGGGATTTTCTACACAGGATTAACAACATGGAATTTTTGGACACAGGTTTATTCATTACTATTGACGTTAAAGACTTGTATATGTCTATTCTCTATGATATTGGCGTTGAGTGGTTTTGTGATTTCCTATTAGAAAAAGGTGCGTCTCAGCCTTGCATTAATGTGTATTAGCAATTACTCACTCTTGACCGGAAGAATAATTGTATTTATTTTGAGAAAGAATATTTCATCCAGGATGTTGGCATATCAATGGTCTCCCCCTGTGGGGGGCTTTATGCCAACATTGTTATGTTACAGTGGGAGAAGATTATTTTTAATTCCCCTTTTTATAACCACTGTAACATTTACATAAGATGTTTGGATGACATTTATTTTCTGGGACGGATCTGAGCAAATGATTGCTGACTTTCTGGCTTATATTAATAATTCAACCAATTTTTTGAACTTTACACATTCAATTGGTCTTGACGAGATTAATTATCTTGATGTTAGGTTACAAAAGGATTATGTATTAAGGAAATATGTTTCTGAAATCCACCGTAAAGAGACCTACTCGAAAAGCTTAATACATTTTGACAGTTCCCACCCTTATACGCAGAAGAGAGGGGTGGTGAAGGGTCAGTTTGTGAGAGCAGCCCATATGGTTTCACATTTTCAGTCTTTTCTCTCTGAATGTGAACTTTTGAAAAGCATGTTCTTGAAAAGAGATTATCCCTTTGAGTTGGTGAACAATCTTATGTTGGAAGTTATCAACAAGAGGGAGAGAAGCTTTTTTGTGCAATTTTGGCTTGTGATAATGATGTGACATCTCCCAGTGTTATGAACAGTAATAATTTGGACACATTGTTGCCAATAGAGAATCATGAAATGCCTATTTTGAGTACACATAATGGAAATAAAGGACCCAACTTTCAATCAGCTTTCATTAGAACTTATAGTTTGGAAAGCAAGGATATTGTGGATATTTTATTAAAGAATTGGGTTATTTTGTCCTTTTGTGGTGAAGTTAAGCAATGTGTTGGTGAAAAACCTTTAATCGTTTACAGAAAGGATTGTTCTCTCAAGAGCATATTTGAAAATGGTAGTAAACTATGTAGAGGTACCATGAATAAGTGTAGCTTATGCAATTATTGTAATTATATTTTTGAAGCTTCCACCTTCACAATTAATGGCGTTAAGGAAAAATTGTAATTGTCAAATGGAAAGGGTGGTTTACTGTGCTTTTTGCTGTAAATGCCCTTGTTTTTAGGGAAAACTGAGAGAAAATTAAGGAGTCTCATTTATGAACATCTGAGGGACATAAGATTGAAAAAGGAATCCAATGCTTTGGCATAATATTGTGCAGAGTGCGTCGGTCATGGTTTTAAATTTATCGTGATTGAACCTTTTGAGCACAACCCAAGAGGTGGTCCTTGGCCATTGCTTCTTGAAAGAAATGAAGCTTTGTGGCAGCTTAGAACTAATGCCATGCAATGGCCAGGTCTAAATGAGACCTTTTCTATCACCTGTTTTTTTAAAATTGAGAACTTTGGAGAGATGAAAAATTTTTATTGTAACACACAAAATTTTGTTATAGTAATATAACATAGGTTGCAATTTTGTTTGACAGATCAACAGTGTTTTTATGAAACATATACTTATGTAATTATGTATTTTTTGTGCATATCTGGTTACATTTATTTATTAGTTTAAATCTTATCAATAATGCACATGCTTTATCTGCGTAGTGTTGCACATTTTGAATCATTTATAGTGTATATATTCTTGATAGTCTTGATGAATTGTATTTGTTCTGTTATATACAAATTATATATATATATATATATATATATATATATATATATATATATATATATATATATATTTATTCAGATTTTATACTGGTAATTACATCATTTTGTATTTATTAACACAATTTTTTGTCTAATTCTCCCAGTCCTGAGTGTATGCCCCCTTTGAGGTGGTTTTTATACAAGATTTTACACGTGATTTCACACATATGTACTTTTTATATATGTGTGTAATTTCATGTTGTATTTAGTAACATACAATGCATTTATATTGTGCACTATAAATTCATGTTTATTATTTTAATGACATTTGAGCTTTTAAATGTTAACAGCTGTATCTTATAATTTACTTGCTTTATTAGCAGTAATGTGTTTTAGTGACAGTCTTTTCAGCGTTTGCTCAAATGTGCACTTATATAGTATTTTTATAAAAGGTTGTATTGCTTTAACTTAAGGGGTTGGTCTTGAATGTTTTGTAAGCTGACGTTTAATTAACGTATTCATGTGTTCATTGGAAGCATATTTGATTGGTTTATGTTGTAGGCATGATTTATTTAAAATGGTGCTATTTTGTTTTTTAAATTGAACTTGAAAAAGTCTCCTAATGTGGAGATGAAAGCGCTTGTTCTTTTTTTCGCCTTATTAAAAGAAAGTGATTTAGTTAGCAAAGCTTGGACACTTCTTTGCTGGCGTATTATATCCTCCTGGCCTGCCGTTTTTGTATTTCAATTTTGTTTGCTGTTTTTATACTCTGTTGACTTTATAATCATGGTTTAAAATTGGAATGGGCTTACACGAAGCTGGGTCTGATGGGTCTTTACAGTCTAAGTATTATAGCCACCACAGCTTTCTTCCAGGATTCTTGGTGCTTCCATTCATTTTAAAGTACTGTTACTTAACCAGACATTCTAGATCTTTATCACTTTCTTCTCTCCTAGCTACCAAAGTTGCACAGACATACCATCTATTCCTGCAGATCGATTATACATCACATTTTTAATCTCATCTCCTCCTATCTCAACTATTAATTTTAAAGCCTCACCTACCTCTAAACCTAGGCACACAAGTCTTCCATAAATATTTCCATGTGTGTTTGTTCTTGATTTCCATGTTTCTCTGCTTTATACCAATGTTAATAACATTTCCAAAATATCTGTACCACCTTTACAAGACTTCTGGTTATTCTTGTTATAAGCTCTCTGAGCTTTGCAATCCTTTCTACTTTCAGTTGTGCAAGTCAGTGTGCTAAACGTTTTTGTACTCTGTAGTTGTACCGTTTTTTCTTCTGTGAGATCCCTCTTATTCTGCAATACTTTGCAAGTTTCTCAAAATAATTCTCATCATTTCTTAACCATCTCTCTCTTTCTATTATTTCTACACTATTTTTAAACTCAACTTTTATTTTATCTCACTCATTAGGTATAACTTCTGAAGAAACTTCTATTTTTCCTAATAACTCACAAACAATTTCCAATACCCATTCCTTAAATTCTTCTCTTTTACCAGGTAAGTGGGGAAGTGCCATTCTCTCATTTATACTTCATTACACCCTGCATTATTTTCTTAGCTGATGTCCTTCCATATCATTGTTGCAGTATTCTTCACCCAATGGATCTCCTGCCAAGGATAGCCCAACATCCAGGCACTATACCAAAAGTCTTTAGCTCTTATGAACACCGTATATCACACATATGTCCCCTGTGCAAAATGAAGGGCATAAGGGAGGCATGTTGATGCAAACATTCAGAGCTTCTTTGCCGCCAGTTCGAATCCGACTACCATTACTGAATGTTGGTCTGAATGCCCTTCCGCTGTGCTGGTTACTGAGCCATTTTTTTCAGAAAAATGCCCTGTCGGGGTTTCTTCCCTCTTTTTCTATTACTATATGGTACTGTGTTCATGTCATCTAGGAACGGGAGAAGTCAGTAGGGGAGGTAGATTCCCCATAAAGACCATCACGGCCAGTGTCTTTTTTACTTCTGAGTTTCCCACGATCATACACAGTACTCTATCTGCCAAGCGTTTGTGCCCAAGACCCTTCATAGTTGTCTCTCCTCCTTGTCTGTACATCTTGAGAATCAACAACTTAAGCTGTTGGCTCAGGGTGCTATGGTGGAATCCTCCCATCCCAGGGGCCAGCTGTCTGCCAAGAAGGTCGAAAAATTTAGGCCTAATCCAGCTGCTGTCCAGCCTCCCCAAGATGCATCTCTAGAGGCCAGTGAAAGCCTTGAGGAACATCCAGTGCTTATTTCCGATTCCTCTGCTACGATCCTGGAGACTGGGATGGATCTGACTTCTCGCACATATTTTCCAACGTCTGCATGCGACTCTGAGGGGGAACCTCGGCTAATAATATCCGTGGGACTGAGGGAATTCCTCAGATTCTGGTAAAGGAGTAAATGTCTACCACTATTACTGAGGCTTGTCAAGACGCTGACCCTCCAAGAATTTTTCAGCCAAATGTTACACAGAAAAAGAAACAGAAGACTAAGCATATCTTCCGTGCTGTTAAGGATCCCCAGCGTGAATGGCAGGATTTTACTCAGGGTTTGTTTAATGCTTTAATGGTCTTGAAGCCTCTTCAAGGGGTGTCTGTCCTTGCTCCTCCAGTCTTCAACTCCTGTTAAATGGCTGAGGGAATTGGAAGAGTTGTCCTTTGGGGATACAATAGTTCATCATGCAAGCAATAAAAACTGTTCCCAGGTCTCTGACATTCAAAGAAAAAGTACTATGAGCTCCTGCAAATGGAGTCTCCAAAGCCATCAACTAACCTTCTGTTCTGGCTGCCCCATTAGATAACTTTTCTGCAGCCTCTGTTGCTCTTGACTCTAAGCCACCTACACCAAAGAAAGGTTCTACAAGGTGTCTGAGGACTATACATTTCTATACAAGTGCCATTTTGCTGATCCTTCTTTGGCATCTGTTTCTTCTGATAAATCCTCTAAGCTGTTGCCATCCACTAAACTCCTTCCTTCTGATAAGGATAGTTGAGCTATGGAAAGGTCGGGCAAGAAAGTTTATACTGTTGCCACCTGGTCTTTTAGGGCCATTAACTACCAGACTCAATACTAGCTATGATTTTTAGCCCCCCGCTCTAAGGTTTCTAAGGTGGTATCTAACCTTCCTGATTCTGATGGAAATTGTTGTACCTACCAAACAGAGGTGTGTTTACATAAGCTACCAAACAGAATATGTAAAACAAAAAAGGTATTATTAAATATAACAATGTTTACATGACAGAATGACTGCACTGTCAATATTAACATACAAAGTAAATGATATCAGGATAGATAATAGGTGAATAACAATGTACATTAAGAATGTACAGTTGTGTACACTTGCCATAAATGTAGATGTTCGAGTATATTTACTGTTGCAGTTATCACCTGTGGGTTATCCCTGCTTTGGTAGCCCTCAGTCGGCCCGAATACCAGAGTCAATGTTTTTCTGAGTTGGCTGCTGTCGCTTGCTTCCTGACGTCAGTGCTATAAAGGAAGGCAGCTGATGCCATTACATCAGTTTTTCTTGCCCTAACCAGTCAGAGGCCCAAGTAAATATGGTAAAATGGTCCTGGTGGCTAAAAGCCACAGTTAGAAACTTAATGTCTCCCTAAAGAAAGAAGATACAAGGGGGAAGGAGAGTGGGAAACAAGGACTGCAACAGTGAATACACTCGAACACCTACATTTATGGTAAGTGTACACAACTGTACTATGTTCTTCGTGTTTCACTGTTGCAGTCATCATCTGTGGGAGGATTCCCAAAGCTGAGGAGAGGTGTGGTAGGATTAATAAGAGACCTAGGAATGTGTCAGCATGCCCTGCAGAACTGCAGAGGCAAACCCTGCCCTAGCCTTAGAAAATAAATGTTAGTGGTAATGCTTGGTAAAGGTATGGACAGAAGTCCAGGTGGCAGCTTCCAGGATTCCCTGGTGGGAACTCCTCTGAGAAATGCTGTGGAAGTGGAGGCTGCCCTAGTGGAATGGGTTTGAATAGACTTGGGGGGGGGGGTTCCCATGCAATCTGTAGCAGAGATGGATACAGTGCAATATCCATTTGGAAATGGTTTGTTTGGAAATGGGCTTCCCCTCTGCCCCTGGGGCAAAGCTGACAAGTATTTGGTCTGTTTTACTGAAGGGCTTTTATTAAGGTCCAAATAGTATCTGAGGTGTCTGTGCACATCTAGTGAGTGGAGAATTCTTTCCCCCTTATTTTGAGGGTTAGGAAAGAAGGTGGGTAGATGGATGGCCTGACTGAGAGTTACACTAGCTACCACCTTGGGCATAAAGAAGGGATTAGTCTTCAGGGAGACCATGTCTGCATGGAAGACAATGAAGGGCTCAATGACCTTCAGCGCCTGAAGCTCTGAAACCCTTCTGGCTGAGGTGATAGCTAGGAGAAAAGCAGTCTTTCAGGAGAAGTATCTTAGTTCTGCTGAAGCAGCAGGTTCGAAGGGTGGTAAAGTTAGTTTTTCCAAAACATAATTCAGGTTCCAGGCTGGAGTGGGTGGCCTTCTGGGAGGTCTGATATTAGAAGCCTCTCTGAGGAATTGTTTAATCAAAGGATGGAAGAACAGGGGCTGTTCTGTATCAAAAAGAGCTGAAATGGCTGAGGCATGGATTTTAATAGAGGAGAAGGAGAGGCCACTATTAAGTAGCTCTACAAGGTAGTCCAGGATAAGAGGGATGGAAGGTTGTTAGGTATTGCCCCCTCTGGACTGGCTTCAGGAGCAGAATCTTTTCCATTTTCCTGCGTAAGATTTTCTGGTACCAGGCCTTCTGGCCTCTGTGATATCTAGGACCTGTTTAACAGGGGCCCCTTGTTTGCCTTTAGAGTATTAGCCATGCTGATAGTTTGAGCGTCTGCAAGTCTGGGTGCAGCATTTCAGCCTCCACCTGAGTTAAGAGGTCTGAGATCAGGGGAAGCTGCCTGGGAGGCTGTAATGTCAGGCTGCGCACTAAGGGGTACCAATGTTGTCTGGGCCAATCTGGAGAAATGAGGATGGCCTTTGGTCTCTCTCCTCCCTTAATTTGATCAGTACCTTTGGAATGAGAGGCAGAGGAGTGAACACCTTCCATGCTAGGTGGTGATACTCTCTGGTACAGAATGTTTTCAGCTGATGGTTGAGATCCGAAGCAAAGAGTTCCACCTCCAGAGTCCCCCACACCTGAGTGATTTGTAAAAAGATTTTTCTGTGGAGCTGCCATTCGTGGGGGTCCAGTAAGTTTCTGCTTAAGTGGTCTACCAGGGTGTTGATCCCTGGTAGGCACTGGGCTATAAGGTGTAGTCCCATGGAAGAGCCAGTCAGCCAGAGGTTCATGACTAGCCTGCACAAAGGGTAAGATTGGGTCCATCCCTGTTTGTTGATGTGCCACATTACTGTGGTGGTGTTTGTTCTGATAAGGAGGACCCCTGGCTTGAGATGGGGTTAAAAGGATGTCAGAACCTTTTGTAAAGCCATCATTTCCTTCTGGCTGATGTGCAAGGGAAGGTGCTGGGCATCCCAAAGACCTTGAGTGCACCTGCCTTCTAGGTCAGCGCCCCAAGCTGTCTGAGGCGTCGGTGGTAATGGTCTACCCGGTTGGGCAGAGGGTGAATGAAAGACCCTTCTTGTGGGCACAGACCCCTGCCCACTAGAGAAGCACGGCCCTTTCACAGGGGATCATAGGGAGAGAGGTCTCTAGAGGTTGTGCGTGTTAGTACCAAAGGTTCTTTAGGTACCACTAAAGTTTTCTCATGTGAAGCCTGGCCAAAGGAATTAGAAGGATGCAAGATGCCATGTACCCAGATGCTTACAGGAACTTCCTTGCAGTGAAGTGACTTCTGGAAGCCAGCTGGGTAAAACAGAAAGGCAGGAAGCTCTGCTTTTCTAGGGATAGGAAGGCTATTTGGGATGCTGTGTCCAGCAGTGCTCCCAAGAAAATGATCTTCCTGGAGGGTAAAACAGAAAGGCAGGAAGCTCTGCTTTTCTAGGGATAGGAAGGCTATTTGGGATGCTGTGTCCAGCAGTGCTCCCAAGAAAATGATCTTCCTGGAGGGTGTTTGCTTTGATTTCTTCTCATTGATGGTGTACCCTAAGGAGGTTAGGAGGGTTTTGACAAAGAGGTGGTCCTTGAGGAGCTTTTCTTTGCAATCTGCCTGCATGAGGCAGTTGTCCAGATAAGGGTAAATTTGTACATTTTTCTGTCTCCAAAAGACTATGGCCGGGGCTAAGCATTTGGTAAATACCCTGGGAGCAGTAGATAGGCCAAAGGGTAGCGCAGAGAACGGAAAGTGTTGTGAGTCTGCTCTGAAGCGAAGGAATTTCCTGCAGGATTCCCTTATAGGGGTGTGGAGCTAGGCATCTTTTAGATGTAGGGTAACTAACCAGGCATTTTTTGTCAGCATTGGCAGCAGCTGCTGCAAAGTTAGCATTTTGAATTTAGGGACCACCAGGGAGGTGTTCAGAATGGAGAGATTCAGGATGGGGCACCAAATGCCATCTTTTCTGGGAATAAGGAATAATCAGGAATAAAAGCTTTTACCTGTTTGATCTGAGGGGACAGGATCTACTGCCCCTTGGGATATGAGACATACAAGAGAAAATACCTGGCTACAATAAGAGCTCTACGACGAATGGGTCTTGCGTTAACGAGGGCACAAAACTGGCAATGGGGGACGTCATGGTCTGCACCGAAACAAGTGAAGCAGTATGAATGGAAGTCTCGGTGTGGTATTTGCTTTCCACAGGCGAGACAATTGTTAACTTTTTCAGACATTGGTTAGTGCAATTAAAAAGGATCCTCAACAGAGTACTTAGCTTTAGACGCTTTCAGCTGTAATTCAAACTCTGGGACTGACCGGCACACTTGCGAACTGCTTCTGCTACGGGCTCCACGGCAAGAAAGACTGATGTAATGGTGTCGGCTGCCTTCCTTTATAGCACTGTCAGGCAGCAAGCGACAGCAGCTGACACAGAAAAACATTGACTTTGGTATTCGGGCTGGCCAAGGGCTACCACAGCAGGAATAACCCACAGGTGATGACTACAACAGTGAAACACGAAGAACATCTGTAGGGTACAAACAGCAATGCTACAGGAAATAAACAGGAATGAACACGTGAACTTGAGGATGCAAGGGTTTCAGGTTGGAAATTCAGTAAAATATCAGAGTCAACAGAAGATGGGGTAATTACAGTGGTAGGGAAAGGTTCTCCCATTACTTAATAGCAGAAGAAGAAAAATAGCAATGGCAGACTTATGGCACTGACTGTTTACTGGCAATAGAGGAGGTTTACTTTGACATATGTTTATATTCCACTGAAAATGATGATGTTCAAGTTTGGAAGGATTTAGGGGGAAATAATACATTTTCAACAAAGTATTTTAATTATGAGTGGCAACTGGAATTTAATTTCTAAGGTTTGTCTTTTCGGCTTTTCCCAGGTAGGGGTCGCCACAGTGGAACTCCGGTCCGCTAATGATTGGCAGTAGATTTTTATGGTGCCAAGTTGCCAGCCCGACACCCAACCTTCAGCGAAGGCACGCCCATTCACACACGTCTTTCGGAGACCACTCGACCACTGGGAGGACATGCAGACTCCACACAGAAGGCACTCCAGACGATAATCAAACAGGAGAACCTCTTGCTGTGAGGCAACAATGCTACCGCTGTACCACCGCGGCTTACAATGGAATTTAATTTATAATGCACAGTATATATATTAGGGGGACATAAAAGGGAGGTTGCAACTAGAAAATTTAGTTTTAAATAAATGCATGAATGTATTTTGTATGGAGGGTATTATTTCAGTACAAAAGGTCAAACAGAATATGCATACTATTCCCCAATATAGGCTTAGTTTGACAGAATTTATATACCACACAAGCATGTTCACTTGACTCAAGGCATTGACTCATGCAACATCTCTATCTGACCCCGTCCCTTTAAGAAGCAGGGAAATAAAGTACAGGAAAGACACAGGCACTTTCCTATATACTTACTGAAAGGCAAAAAAAAAAAAAAAAGGAGGAGCAGTCAAGTTAGATTTTGAGAGCTGTGCTGCTAGAACAGATATAACCCCCCCCTGAAGTTTTAAGCTGGCACTTGGACAAGTTGAAAATGGATTTCTAAAATATAGTACAAATGAGGGAGAAGGAAAATAGGAAATATTTACAAAAGTTGGCAAAAGTTAAATCACTGCAGAATAAAAAAGGAAATGTGTGTGCGTCATCCTTCGGATGAAACATTAAACCAAAACCCCATTGGCCTGAGTTGGTGGTAGCTCAGGTGGACACAAAAGATCCTACATCACCTATTAAAAAGAATACGGAAGTTACCCAAAGGCTGCCCAAATTTCCTCTAGTAGTATAAATGCTACCTTCAGTCTCCCTTGAAAAGATGCTACTAGTCTAGTAGAACAAACCTGGGCAACAAAGGATAAATAAACAAAAGAACAATGAAAGTCAGACACCCTTCATTATTTAGTGACTGCAAACCAACAATTTGCCAGAAAAACACTTTCTTTAGAGCACACCAAAAATTCGACACAAAAATCTACCCATTTTGTGACATTGTATACACATGATGTGCACTGTGCAGTAGTCCTTAGCATGTTTCACTCACAAAAATCAGACACAATCAAAAATAAAGGGAAGTGGGCAAATGGCTAAAAAATCAGAAAAGGGCAAATTTTAAACACTGCTCTTATAAACTTAGAAGTTTGCTAAGATAATAGGTTTTGTAGTAACATGCTTTTTATGAAGCGTGAAACTCATCTAATTATTCAATTAACTTTAAACCTCAATGAGTTATGGGAAAACTACACATTTTGTAAAAGCTAGACACTGTGCAAAATTATGGGTACTTGTTTTTCATTTATTGCCCAGTGAACCCATTATATAAACATGTCCCTTTTCTGGAGCAAGTTGGGACTCTAGGACCATTGCCTGGTTAAATGAAGGATGAAAGCACAGGTCAAAGCAACCATTTGCCAAAACAAAAACAAAATAATTATTAATAGTTCAAAGCCTTTATACCTCCTTTACAGTGTCCATTAAAAGCAAACATATAACCAAACTGCTAGTCAACATCAGGGAGGAATTAGATGATTGTCTAAGCACTCAATATAGCAGGGTGAGAAAGCTGTTCTACAAAATAAAACACTTACCTGGTTAACAGCACACATTAACCACTTGTTGAATACTTTTCTAGTGCAAGACCTAAACTTAACAGCACTTACGGGTGCTTAACAAAAACTTCTTAATGACATCCAAGTGCTTTTAAGATCTAGGGAAACATGTTTCTTTTTCCTGATTTTTGGAATATAATCATAGCACCCCATGAACTACAAATTAATTCTTTGCAAAGTTTATTGTACTGATAAATACAGCCATCACCACTGCAGTAGACAGTTGTCTACTACTACAGTTGTGTGATAGAGTTTGCTGCAGAAGGGTATAGAAGAAATTTAACATAAGGTCAAAGGAGGAGAACATACCATCCCTTCAGGTCCTTCAAATGGCAATTTAGAAGGGGGAGGGAGGGAGGGATGTTGCACTAGATGGGAAGTGGATAAAAGGATCCAGCATTATGGTAAGTACATAGCTTGTCATTTTACTCATCCCTTTCATCCAATTTGACTGATGGGTCGGAATTCCCAGCTAACAAGAACACCTGGGTTGTATCATGAGAGCAGACCTTTGTGGATAGTAGCTTCAAATGAAGCCCTAGACCAACAGATAACATCCAGTTTGTAATGCCTGGCAAAGGTGTACAACCTAGACAAAGTTGCTACAGCACACATTTTATCAGCTGAAGAATTCTTAATGAAGGCTGCAGAAGTAGCAATTGACCTTGCAGAATGACCCTTCCTACTATATAGTAAGGGTCAGCTGTTTGTAGATCAGATGAATGAAATATAGTCAGAAAACTACCTTTACAAAGCAACTTTGGACATTTTAGTATCAGGTTTGCTGGCTGCAAAAGGACACAAAGCTGAGTTTTTCCTAAACAGTTTAGTTCCATGAAGATAACACATATAAACATCCAAAGCATACAAAATGTATTTTTTTTTTGTGTTTTGGAAAAAAAATACTGTCAGATTGGTTCAAATCCATATTGGATGTTACCTTAAGGGCAAAGGATGCAGTTGTGTGTAGTGAAATCTTGTCCTTATGGAAAACTAAATAAGTTTGGGCTGAAGACCAGGCCTGTAACTCTGATACTTTCCTGTCTGAAGTTACTGCAAAGAGAAACGTGGTCTTCCATGAAAGAAATTTAAAAGTGGATGATGTGGCTCAAAGGGAAGTTTTACTAGGGCCTCAAGTAAAAAATGAAGGCCCCACAGAGGCACTGGTTCTCTGACCGAAGAAGTGTTCCTTTAAGAAAGGGTTTACAAATCCTATGAGAAGCTAAGGAATGGAAGTCAAATCCAGCATAAAAGCTATAGACTGCAGCCAGTTGTACCTTAATGGTGGAATAACTACTGCCCAAGTCAGATTTTCTGGCAAGGAAGCATTAGCAGAGTCAATGCCCTGTACAATTGTCCAAAACACAAAAAGTTTCTATTTGCTTCAATAAACCTTACATGTGGATTCTGGAATGCATATAGGCTATGAATAATTTCACTAGGAAGTATGGGTCACTGGCCATCATGGAAATTAGAGAAACTAAATGGTTAACGTCAGACTGCACAGATATGGGTACGGCAACCCAGATGGGTGACATAGTGGGTCCTTCTTGGAATCCAGGAGCCAAGAAGGCCTCATGAAGTGAGGTTCTAGCAGGTAAAATCAAATTTACCTAGGACAATAAGGAGTCATGAGGATTATTGTGGCTTTGCACAGCTTCAGTTTCTGTACAAATGTGGGTATCACAGGCAGGGGATGAAATGCTTAAAGGAGCCTAGAAGACCACTGCCCAACAAGAGCACCACTAGGGAACTTCTCCTTCGGTGAGATCACGGGAAATAAATTGCTGCACTTGATGATAGGTTGGGAGGAAAACAAGTCACAGCAAGAATTGTTCAGGTGAGATGAACACCTGTTGTGCTAATGTCAGATTGCCAGAGCTCTCCTGAGGAGTCAGGATATACCTGCTAAGTCTGCCAGCAAGATAGTTGGTTTCCCCAAAAATGTGCATTGCTATCAGGAAGCAGTACAAAGCAACTTCCCATTACCACACTCCCATAGCTACACTGCATAAGGAGGTAGGAAATGGTTCCACCCTGTTTATGTACCAAACCACTTTCACAATGTCGGTTTGGAAAGAAATTAGCCCTGGAGGTAGGACATCTTGTAATTCCTGAAATGCTGAGAAGACTGTCCTTATATGAAAGTTGGTCTCTTGTTGATTCCACATACCTTGGATTATCCTTCCACAACAATGAACCCCCCAGCCCAAAGTGGAGTCATTCCATGGCTACCATTCTTGCAGGAGTCGGGTTGCAAAACAAATGCTTTTCTGGAGAGAATTAATGAGCAAGTCAGCCACCACCACAACTGAATTTAACAAAGATTTAATGTTTTACATCAGAGAACTTGGTTTAACATGAGAATACTATAAATGACCACACAAGATTCTTTTAAAGCAGCAAGGAAGTCAGTTGTGTAGGTATCAAAACACTCTAATATGTCGCAGTCAGACAGGAGTCCAATCTGAGTGGTGTGTCAGAATTCCCACCTACAAGAACATCTGAGTGGTATCATGACAGGAGACCTTTGTGGACAGGGGCTTCAAATGAAGCCATAATGTAAGGGATAATGTCCAATTTGCAATGCTTAGAAAAGGTGTGCAAATTGGAACAAGCTGCTGCAGCACATACATCAACTGAGGGATTCTTTCTAGAATGAGACATGGTTCTGCATGGCAATGGATGGTTAACTGCAGAACACATGAATGAAATACATTCAAGAAAACCAGCCCAGCAAAGTAACTTTGGAAACTTTAGTACCAGTTTTTTTTTTAGCTGCAAAAGGACACAAAAAGCAGAGCTTTTACTAAATGGTTTAGTTCTGTGAAGATAATACCTCAGTTTATTGCTGCTTCAACAAAACAATCATTAATCATCACCAGGGAGTTCTTGCTTCAGCTCAGTCTGTCTTTGGGGATTATCTAAAAACTATGAAAAATTAATTCTATAACCAACGTAGGCAAATCAATTCATCACCTGTCACTTGGACACAACAACCTGCACTATAATTCTGCTTTTAGACAAGGTCCAAAATTTAAGAAATTTGGTCAAGAATCTCCTCCAAATTGATCAACTCCCAGCCACCTTAGTTCTTCGAGTCCTGGGGTTAAAGGCCACATATATGACTCAAACTTTACCTTTAGAACCCTGCATATACTTCATCCTAACATCTAACTATCTATTTCTCCATCATAGTATTAATTACTTGTGAAAAAAAAAAATCACTTTACTACTAGATGTATTACATGTACATTTTGCTTTTATTCTATTTGAATGTCTACTTTTAACTGTACTTGTACTAATCAATGTCAAATGTACTGCAATTATATACTTCAATAATATGTAAACAGATATTATCTTTATCTCTTTTTCTCTTTTACTATACATGTATCTGCTTTTCAAGCATGTATTACTTTTATGTGATTTTATTTTCTCTGCTTTTTAAGCATGTATTACTTTGATGTGATTTTCTTTTAACTGTTTTGGAGCTTATCTCCCCGGGCCTCTACTGAAAATGGACATATATCCAGTTAGACTAGCCCGGTAAACAAATGTAAAATAAAAAATAAATAAATAAATAAAATCATTATTAATGGTCCAGCTCAAATGATTTCACATTAGCATATTACAATAGTTGCACAGGATTTTGTTGCAGCCAGTTGTCTAAATGTGGAAACACTCAAATCCCTCAGTCAGAAATTAGTTGTGACCACTGCCACCTGAGACATGGTTCTGAATTGCAATTGACTAGCTCTCAGGTGGAAGGGTACAAATCTCCTGGAGGTTTGGCTATCTTGATCTGAAGGTGAGTGTCTTGAAGATATATAGAGTACATGCAATCATATGCCTGAAGAATGCAATACTGCTTGCATCATGACCATTCTGAAACAGGAATTCTTTACTTAAGTGTTTAGACTGGCCAGAAGTTCTTGTTCTTTTCTCAGAACCAAAAACAATCTTGATTAACAGTCTGACCCTGTCTGATCTAGAGGGTCCTCTTGGATGGCTTTTTTTTTTTTTTTTAATAGGAGACAATCTCTCTCTTGGCCACATTTGATTGACAAGGTGGCATGTCTAGAAGTGGGCATCTTGTTTAAAGTGATAAATGGGAAAGGATTTGTATAGCTTCTGGGTATTATCCTTCTTATCCAAACTTCCTGTGAGACCCACAGCACACACAAGAGAGTAGATGGATAAACGCCCTCTGACCGTCTCCAAAGTGAGCAGTGAGTCAGGGACCATTAAGCTGCTTGTCACAGGAAGACCCACAGTATCCTTGTTTTTCCGGACGACCCTGACCTCTGTAGTTGCAAGCATTAAAGGGGCCACTTCTGCCATGTAGTCAAAGGGTTGATACTAGGTTTTTCTAAACGATAAGGAATTTGTATCTCTTCTGAGTCCTACACTATGAGTAATGAAAGGCCTCAAACCTGACCCCCAACAGCAGAAAGAATTTTCACATAGTGCTCACACTTCTGCATCTTCTAGAATATAAAGACCAAACAAGCATTACCTGTCATAAGTGTCATTTGCAAAGGACACTTTAAAGTTGTCCACAAAGTTGCCAAGATGAAGTCGGGTATGAGGTCTCATCGTAATGCCAGCACCTGTCACATGTGCTGCTCCATCAGCAGCATTATGCACGAGTCACACAAACGTTTTAGTAATATTAAATATTGCGCCCAAGGTGGTATTCATTTCCTAGAGTCTGAAGTAGGTGGTTTCTGCAGGGAGGTTAAAAAAGAAGTTATGTACTCACCATAACTTCCATGCGAGTTGTTCATCTCACCTTCATTCTTACAGATGGGTTCGGAGCCAATCCTCGGCTCCGAGTTGGCCTACTACAAAGCTTGAGGTCTTGAGACAGGGACAGCCAAGTCCCTATACCATGATGCATCTAGAGTTACCTCAGATCTTGTTTGCTGCATATAATACCATGAGTCATTAGGAGAAACCCACAGAAAGATTGAGCAACCAGGAAAAAAAAAAGTATCTCGGTCCTCAAAAAACCCTGGAGGGGGAAGGAGGGTGGGAAGTAAGAATGAAGGCAAGATGAACAACTCACATGGAACGTTATAGTGAGTACATAACTTCTTTATGCAAAGTTGTTCTATCTCGCCGTTCATTCTTAAAGATGGGTAGCGTCCCAAGCACCATCTTTCTCAGGTGGCTCATGGGAATATGTCTTTCACGACAGTAGACCCAAAGGAGGCCCTGTCCCTGGAGGCCTTGTCAACTTTGTAATGAGTGATAAAGGTATGAGGTTTTGACCAAGTAGCTGCTGCACAAATGTCTAAAGGAAGCCTAACAGAAAAGGCAGAATATGTGGACACTGCTCTGGTAGAATGAGCTTTAATCTTGTGTTGTAAAGGTAGATTAGCAGCTGAATAAGTAAATGTGATACAATCAGATAACCATTTAGACAGTGTTGTTTTTGCCACTGGCATACCATTTCTGGAATCTGAAAAGGAAGCAAAAAAAACTGTTCTGATTTTCTAAAGTCACTTGTTCTATCGAGGTACAATCTGAGCTGCCTATGAACATCAGGCTTGTGCAGCACATACTCTAAGTTGTTGGTGTGTTTGGGAAAGAATACTGGCAAATCTATGACTTGGTTAAAGTTAGTTTCAGTACAAACTTTGGGTAAAAATGAAGGATTTGTTCCCAGGGACCCTCGGTCAGCATAGAAAATCAAATAAGGAGGCTTTATGGACGAGACCTGAAGCTCTGACACTCTACGGGCAGAAGTGATGGCTACTAAAAAGATAGTCTTCCATGACAAATATTTCAAATCACATGATGAAGCTGGTTCGAAAGGTGGGAGAATAATCCATGAAAGCATAAAATTTAGATTCCATGGAGTACAAGGGGATTTCACAGGTGGTATGAGATGAAAGATCCCTTTGAGAAAGGCTTTGGATAGTTTGTGTGACATTATGTTCAATCCTTCAAAGCCAAGGTGAAAATTGGAGACAGCAGCAAGTTGAACCCGAACTGTTGCTGCTGCAGCTCTTTATCAAAAAGCATAGTCAAGAACTCTAATATGGAGGCAATAGGGGCTTGGTAGGGATCAATGTTATTTTGAGAATCCCATATAGAAAATCTTCTCCATTTGCTACGATATAGCTTCCTAGTAGAGGACTTAAGAGAATATATCAATATCTGCTGCATTTCATTTGAGAGGTTATGGAACCTGGCTATGCTGGGAATTGGAGCAGCCATGCTGTCAATTTCAGGGACTGAAGAGAGGGATGAAGAGCCCCCAACGAATGCATCAAAAGATCTGGAATTGGGTCCAGAATCCAAGGGTCTTCCAACTGATGAAGTTGAAGGAAGGGGGACCAAATCTGATGAGGCCAATGAGGGGCTATTAGAATGATGGTCTTCCCAGGGCTTTTGCTTTTTGCAATACTTTGGGTATCAAGGGAATTGGTGGGAATGCACAGAGGAGACCCGGAGGCCAATCATGTACAAGAGCGTCCCTTGGGGCTTCTCCCGGAGGGGGAATCAGGGCAAAGTAGCTTCTTTTTGTGTTCATGTGGTTGGCATAAAGGTCGCAGCAAGGCTGGCCCCACCTGAAGAAAATTCTCTCAGATATCTTTTTTTTGAGGGACCACCCGTGAGGCAACAAAACTGCCCTGCTCAGTTGGTCTGCTATCACGTTGGATTTCCCTGGGATGTGCATTGCTAACAGAAAGCACTGTGTGGATGTAGCCCACTGCCATACTCTTAGGGCCTTGCGAAAAAGGGGATAGGACTTGGCTCCTCCTTGTTTGTTCAAGTACCAGACCACTGACATGTTGCCCATCTGAATTGCAATAGTTCCCAGAGGAAGAGAGTCCTGGAAGTACTGCCATACCAAAAGTACTGTTCTCATCTCCAGGACATTGATATGCAGATGTCTCCCCTGTTTGGTCCATGTGCCTTAGGCTGTTCTTCCCTGAAAATGCCCCCGCCCCCCCAATCAGGGAAGCATCCATGGTCACTGTGGCCGCTGGTAAGGGTAGTACAAAAGGACAACCTAAATTGATTGGACCTCCTAGGGACAGGCTCCATGGTGTCCGGAGACTCCCACACCCTTCGTGAGACCAGCTCCATGAGCTCATCAAAGGGCAGACACACCCAAGATGTGGAAGGTTGAGACCTGAAAGCCTTCAGGAGAACAGACTCATCTTTAGTAGGGTTGGTGGATTTCAAGCCACCCCTCTGCCGAAGGATTTCTAATATCTCAGCAAATGAGATATCTTCAGAGGGGGACCCTTCTGATTCATCTAAGTCGGTGTCTGACATGAGAGACTCCTGTAGGGAGTCTAGATGCTTCCTCTTACAAATTCTCTTCCTGGAAACCTCATCAGTGGGGACTTCTGGTGAGGTCTCGGAAGAGCAGGGGCCACCCAGTGGGGCTGCCTGAGGCTCAGGGTCTCTATACTTCGGCAGGATCTGTGAGGCAGAAGTGGACACAGGCGCGTTTGGGGAGGAAGTAGTTGGACCTGAAGTTGTAGATGTTTTTGGAGACATCACACTCCTCATGGCCTCAAAGGCACCTCTGCTCCGATATGAAGGGACCACTGGATCCAAGGAAACCATCGATCCCTTTGGCACTAGGACAGTGGGCTGTGAACCAGAGGTAGGAGCTGAGCTCATCCGAACCAAAGCCCTGAGAGGCAAAGTAGGAACAGACAAGTCAGTCCGACTATCCTCCCCGGACCCAACCGGAGAGTGTCGGTTCCTAGACTCCTCGATCAGCACCTGAGGACGTCAGAGTAAACAGAGCTGATGGCACTGGAACAGGAGTCGGTTCCGAAGGCTCAACAACCATCAGGTCAGACTCCTCTGGCTCCGAAGGACCAGTAGGGCTCGGAGGAGGAAATGAAGTTGATGCCAATACAGTTTTTGTTTCCGAAACCGCTTGGGTAGGAGCAGATAAAAATTTTGCAAATGCCAGTGCCTGTAGCAACTTCTGCACCACATGATCCACATCCAAATTGGAAAGGCTGATCGAGGACTGATTGAAGAACTGGCGAATTTAGTACCTCTGATACTGGTTCCAGGACTGGGGACTGGCTCCAAAAAGACAACACACTCGACTCCGAGGGCTGTGGAGCAGACGTCAATGTTTTTTTTTTTGTTTTTTTTTACTTCCAAAGTAGAAGAAGCCATAGAAGACTTTGAAGATTTTCTAGACCTGTCCTGGTCACTCAAAGCTTCCCGAATGGACGGTTTGAGAATTCCTCTATCTATTAGCTTTCTCCGTCTCACCTGAAGAACCCTGGAAGAAAAAGAATGACAAATGGAGCAGCTTTCCTGTAGGTGCAAGGCTCCAAGACAATACACACAATTGACATGGCTATCAGTAACAGACATTTTCTGTCCACATTTTGGACATTTTTTAAAGCCTTAGGAGGCTTATCCCTATTCCTGGTCAGCCATAATGAACTATACAGTATCTAGAAAAAAAAATACTGTAGTATAAACAAAGACTAGACACACCCAAAACTAGTTAAGTAAGCCCCCCCCAAAAAAAAACTATGGGCTAAACATGTTGTGACTAAACTGTCACTATTAAAACACACAATCACAATTTATTTAAACCACTCTAAAAAAGCTAAATATATATATCAAAATACTGTGACTAAACAGTCACCATTCAAAAGCACACAAACTACTTATTTAAACTACTCTAAATATAACAGGCCTATAGAAAAAATGAAGGCCAGAGAGAGCTATATCTAACGATGAAAAAGTACACCAAAGGGAAAGGGAATGTACACTATAAAGCTGTAAAAGCTAAAGGTACTAAAGACTAACTCTAAAAGTAGAGGAAATAATGTTAGCTAGATAATTTTTGGAAAAGAAAATTGTACTGGCCCGTGCTATGTGGGGAACCTCCGATCTATTGCAGTGGCAAACTAGATCTGGGGTAACTCTAAGTGCATCATGGACTAGGGACTTGACCTCGAGCTGTCTGAAGACCTCGAGCTTTGTAGTAGGCTGACTCGGAGCAGTGGATCGGCTCCGAACCCATCTGTAAGGATGAACGGCGAGACAGAACAACTTCACATTACTTGTTCAGCTAGATGTCTTTGGAAACCATTCATCTGGATTGTGTATCTCATGGCCCTAACAGTGAAGGCATTTGAAGCATACTCCTGCTTCATAACTTATCCATGGCCCTATACTCCTCCTTAGGTGGATAAACAGTAGCTGTGTCACTTAACAGCTTTTGCTTTGTAGCAGCTTCCACAATAACAGAATCCAACAGAGGACCAAAACTGTCGGTCTTTGGGAGGTCTAAGAATTTTGTCAGGCTTTCACGGTATTGATTCATAGCTGTTGGTCTCCTGCCATGCCCTTCTAGTGGTCAAGTCGATAAGGTGGTCCACTGGGATACCCACCCAAAACGCAGGGAGGAGGGCCAAGAGATAGGCCTCATTCTATGTCTGCTTTCCCTGATGCTACTGCTGGTTTTCAGCTTGCTGCTGTTCATCTGCTGTAGAGTGGCCTATATTTCAGGCTGGTGGGGTGAAGCCTTTAAATGCTTGCATATTTTTCCCATTTTCTTCTTTCTGAGACGGTCTCTTAAACACAAAGCTAATATCCAAGGGTAAATTAGAATCCTGGATTTGACAACACCTAGCAATCTTAACCACTCACTCCTCTTACCAAGAGTTAAAAGCAGCAGTTTTGGACAGTTCAGAAATATTCTCCCCAGTGGGGGCATCTGCAATTCTCAGTAAAATCATCAATACTTATTTGCATTTCTTTACTGGGAAAGTCTGAATGGACCATAAAAGACCCAGGGATTAAAGTTAAATGCTTGTTTAAAAACAATGAATAGGTGGCAGCAAAGCTTGGGTAGCTAGCACACTTGTTTACTATTTTTGCTATTTATATAGATACTGCAGACATACAAAGCCCCATTTTAATGTAGGCCCTAGGAAAAAGCTCAAAAAATAACATAAGAAACAAGTCAACAGTAATTACAAAACAGAATAACTGACAGCACAGCTCAGGTAACCAACAATCTAAATTAACTTTTTACTTACATAAAGACATTCAAGATATAACATCATTGCATCTAGCTAAAAAACACAGATATACACTTAGTTAATTGCTGTAAAATGTCAAACTGTGCAATACAAGTCTGACAATTTAAGTCCCTGATGCCAAGTGTAGCTAAAGTACTCATTTTCAAACCGATCAAGAGCATCAGTTTCACTGTCAGATGGCAGTGATCACAGTATTCAATGCTGCCTAATCCCTTATGAAGCTAAATGAACCATCAGACTTTTATACAGGTGACAATGCTGCTCAAAGCACTCGATAAGGGCTGCAAACAGCAGCTGGCATGGGGTCTTGTTCCTGTTCTACTTCATGGACGATATCATGAGAGGAATCAATAAAAGGTGATAAACAAGACTTACTTATTCTTTTTTGACTGGGTTAGGCCCACTAGGCTTGTAAACTCTTTTCAAGGGATACCCAAGGTAGTATTTATACTACTAGGGGAAATTTGGCAGGGTATCAAGGAACTTCCCTTAGTCTTTTCAACAGACATAATGGGATATTTTACATATACCTGAGCTACCACCAACTCAGGCAGATGGGGCCTTAGTTTAACATCTCATCCAAGATTAAAGCATGAAAAGGAGAGGGAGAAACAAAGGCAGTCTTCAGGAACAAAATCTATGGTCTGCCAATACCTGTTCCAGATATCTTATGTCACGAGAGTGAGATTTTCCCTTTTTTTTCTCTTCCTTTGGGATTTTCTTTTTTTTAACCTTATGAATATTTACCTGAATCTGTTTAGAGCTTTTCTTGTCACTTAAGACAGTAGGAGACTATCTCCTGTTACACACCTTCCCTTAAAATAATGTCCACAGTGGAAAAGTGGGAAACTCCTGTATCTGGAAAATATTAATGATACTATACTGCCTACAACAATAAACTCAGAAATGCCCGATACTTTCTCAACAGATTCAGAACATTGCGATCTTAGTCCTCTTAACCTGATGGTTTCTGCAGAATTCCTGTGTTTCTGTTTAATTCAAGTTTTCTTTATAGATTTAGTCACTAAATATGACAGATGAGCAGTATCAGAGAAAATATCCTGTATTTTATTTTCTAGAAATACTAAAAGATTCTTAACTCTTCTAACCACAATGTTTTATCTGAATGAAGCAACACTCTGATGATCAAATGTTGAGACTTCAGTGTGGACTGCTGAAAAGTCTGGATAAGAACTGATGTCCAACTTCAGCAGACATTTTCAGTAGATGTAAATGAATCCTGTAACGATGATCTATGTGTACATGTTAAGGATCCATTTAAAGCATTCTCCCTAGCCCAGGTCATAACTCTTTTAATGGAGAGAATTTAAAAAAGGAGTAAGACTGAAATGCAATGGCGTAACATTAAAACAGAAAATATATAAAATTATGAAACACTTCATAACAGATGAAGTGACGCACAATTTACTTTAAATGTAGCACCTACAGAGTCCACACAGTGAACACAGATGCAATGCAAACAGGAGACCATTATCTAAAATATTTATATATAAACATGCCAGTCATGCTCAAGCACACTACATACATAATCTTCCTGTAAGCGGATCAAAGGCAGCATGCTTATGTGGTCTTAAACCGTACACGATATAAACAGAGACACTGTACTATGCACATAAGTGACAGCAAAACTTTAAATAGATTAAAGCTGAATAAAAACAGGCATTTTACAAAGTGATCAATCCTCTATCAGCATCACTTGTACTTCAAGTCATAAAGGTCTAAAAAATTGGTCTTTAAAACAGAAAACTAAAACTGCAATTTAATTCTGCCCATAACCTTACTGAGCTTTTCAATCTTTGTATCCTACAATATCAGTAATAAAAAAAACACACACAAAGCTAAATAAGGTCACTAGATAAAGATCTGCTTACCAAGAAAAGTAGTTTATTCGTACCCTGTTTTTGTAAATTAAAATACCTCCTGACATCACACCAATCATGATTTCAGTGTTACTCTGATCCTAGAAAGATAAATTAAGTACAAATCATTACAGGCATCTATAGAGTTCTGGAAGTTCATGTTCAAATATAATTGTAAATCTTTTATTTTGCTTCTACAACAGCAATGGAATAGGGTCAAATCTTAATGCATAAATTGCGAAGGCCTAATACTTTACTGAAACATTTTCAAAATGACAATGTATCAGCATACAAAAATATAATAAAATCAAACTGAAGATTTACAACAAAAGTACTTACCATGTGGTACCACAGCTGTGTAATAGTGAAGCAAAATTAGCAAATGTGTAGAATATAAGACACTATGCAAAGGTCTAGCTGCATAGAGATAACACCTTGAGTGTCACCCAGAACATCTAGGATTGATCAATTTGCAACTGAGGTGATGGAGTAGACTTGAGAAGATGGGAGTGACAGGCTGATGACTGCTCTCTATTCCTCGAGGAAGGGAGGCAATTGGCTCACTGGTGGACAGACATCTAGAACAGCTTGGCTGCCATTAGCTGTAATTTCACTAGCAGTTTACGGAGCCAGGTTAGAGACTTGCACACCAAGAAGCACAAGTTATAACAGGCTCAGGTGTGTGCGCGGATGCACGTGGATTCTGAGCCAGTTCTGCAAGGCATCCGTGGCTATTGCCAACTCGGGGAATTAAGCTATACATGAATACTCTTCCTATGGTTGTATGGCTGTTCTTTAGCCTGCTCAGCATTGGGCCATGCTCAGTAAAGCTCACCAAGGCATACTCTCAGTAGAAGGGGGAAAGGTTCAAGGAGTTGGCAATGGATGAATGAGTGACAGTGTGAAGGGAGGGGAAGGAGCTGATGGCTGGTAGGTACGATGAAGGGGAGAAAACAGATTTTAAAAAAGTGCTCATTTCTATTTAAATGTGCCTAATCTGATGCTGAAACTGCAGAATGTTACCCTCAAAATATGCAGAAACAAAAAAATAAATCTAGATGTTCAACTGCAAAGTTTAAAGTACCATTCAGTGGATGACACTGCCATAGCACCCGGTTGTCAGACTGGCACAAAAGTGCTACTACTATGAATCTACATGTATGATTTGCCACTCCCTTTGACATTATTTCTATAATTATAATTTGTAATTCTGAGGTCAGCTACTATTTGATTTCCTCCCTCCCACTCTGAATTTACACTAGTAGCCTTTGTAAGGCAGTGTGGTAAGAGTGACTCTCTCAATCATTCTGGATAACGTTTCTTAACCTGGGAAACTGCATACAAGTTACTGTACAAGCATGGCAGAACTTCACACAAAGTAAGCACTTAGTATGAATCATTAGGCAATAAGCAATGGCAAACAGCATATCAACAGTAATCACTTTAAAATTTCTGCAAGAACAGATATGTTCCCTGTAGTCTCGGTTTCTTCATTTACTCCTACCAACTAAGCCAGTCTGTGCTCCTACTTTTATATCTAATTACCCCTGTAATAAGGGGTTAATTAAGTCATCTTTGCACCATGGACAACAGCCAGAACTGCTGGTGTCAAACTCACTCAGGTTTCAAACATTTTATTTTTACTTTATTTGTTAACTTATTAATGCCTACTGTCAGTTAAGTGTCACATTCCTGACTGCTGGCAGGCTGGATCACAATTGCCTAGAACTGCGAGTCAGATGGAAAATTTAATTTGAGAAAATCTTTTCAGATGAGCAATAAAGTAGCGTTTTGTTGGGCGGCCATGGTGGTGCAGCGGTTAGCGTTGCTGCCTCACAGTAAGAGGTTCTCCGGTTCGATTCTTGGCTGGGGTGCCTTCTGTGTGGAGTCTGCATGTCCTCCCTGTGGTCGCGTGGGTTTCCTCCGGGTGCTCCGGTTTCCTCCCACATACCAAAGACATGCAGTATGTTGATTGGACACACTAAATTGGCCCAAGGTGCGAGTGTCTGCATGTGTGTGCCTTCTGTGGAAGGTTGGGAGCCAGGCTGGCAACTCGACACTGTAAAACTTCACTGCCAATCATGAGTGGACAGATGATCCGCTGTGGCGACCAAAAGCCGAAAGAAGAATAAAGTAGCGTTTTGTATTTTCTGTTCAGCTGAAGTAATTTTCTCGCATTTAACATACTTAATCACATCACTAAATACTGCAAATTCAGCACTATGATTAAGTTACAGTAAAACAAAAGTGCTCCAGTCTGCCTTTGAAGCATTATTGGCTTACACAAGGAAGCGCACACAGCCAGAACTAGCGGCGTGATTAACATTATGGTGCAAGTATTACTGGTGGATTTATTGAGTTAACAGGAAAGTGAACTGCTCCATGGAGCCTTTTCACTCAAAACTTATACTATTTTAAAGAAAGTTTGAATTTACAGTTATTAGATTTCTCATAACATTGCTAAGCAAAACTTTTAGTCAGTAAAATGAAGGATTATGCAATGTATAAAGAAAAAGCAAAAAATAATTATGACAGCATAACAGATTTTGTACAGCGAATGTGTCGTTTATATATTTTAGAGAAGGATAACAATGCAGAGGTAAAATGGTGTAATGTTACATTTGGAATAATTCTGTAATTAGTGTGCCAGTACTGCGGTGGTGCAGCAGTTACCATTGTCACCTCACAGCAAGAGGTTCTCTGGTTCGATTCTTGACTGGTTTGTCTTCTGTGCGGAGTCTGCATGTCCTCCCTGTAGTCATGTGGATTTCCTCCAGGTGCTCCAGTTTCCTCCCACATTCCACAGACATGCAGTAAGTGGATTGGACACACTAAACTAGCTATAGAGGAAAGAGAGTGTGCGCAAGTGAGTGGTATGAATGAATTATAGCAGCAGGGCTAACCAACCAGCGGTGTAAATCTTGGCTCAAGATGATTGTCACTGTGGAAGTGACACCCCAACCCACCCATGTAAAACGGGAAAAGGGGCTGATGATGGACAGAAAAAAAATACCACCAATGATTACCTTTGGAAGCAGTATGTATTTGACAACAAAGGGTATTTACATAATCAGTGTTAGGGTTTGATGAGGGCAAGGTGTGTGTGTGTGTGTGTGTGTGTGTGTGTGTGTGTGTGTGTGTGTGTGTGTGTGTGTGTGTGTGTATACGCGCAAGAGAGAACGTGCAATAAGCTAACGTTCACTATAGTGGCACTGTATTTTTCTCAGTTAACAATTAGAAGTTAGAAGTGTACACAGACAATATCTATCTTTTTTGGGAGCAGGCTGTGGGTGAAAGTGATGGACAATAACCTGATCATTGACCATGCTTGCTGTGGTGAGGAAAGGTATATAAAATTGACATCAGCAAGCTAAATTATACTTCTGTGGTCATTATTTCTTTCACTTTCAACACAATAAAATATCAGAGTATACACAAAATGTAGCTGTCGATGTGGGGAGGAAAACAGGCAGATTGTGTGTGAAAATAAAAGGCAATTGCACATTCACTGTTAATCACTGATATGGCTTGTAAGGAGGAGGGAGTTCTGCCTGCCTGAGAGTGACAAGTTTGAAATACGGTACTGTTGCTGGAATATCTCATTTCCTTACAATCAGATTGTGCACAAATAAACTGGCTTTTTTTTGGGTGTGGGGTAGACTATGTGAAAGCAAAGGGTAATAATTTCATCACTGTTACACGATCAATAGCTGGGAGTTGCTAAAATAAGGGGGGGGGGTTAAAAAATTAATAGCTGGAAGTTAATGGGAAAAAAAAGTTATGTACGTATCAGATCACTAGATCTTTAATAAATACTTGCACTGTAGGTAATAAAACCAAATGCCATTAGCATTAGGACCACTAGGCACCAGGAAGTTTTCAAGCTGTTCAGTTTCTCCATCTGGTTCCCACAATATTGCTTATTTTCTCTCTCTACAGTTCTGTATGGTACAAGTATCTCATTCACCTTAAGCCAAGTGTCCTTAGATTGATTTCCATTGAGGCATTAGGTTTGAATAATGGATTTAATATGACCACCACTCCATTCTTTTGGAAAGTGAGATGCAGCGCTTTGACGAAAGGAGTTGGTAGTTAAAGGACAACTAAACTCTACATGTAACATTTCCCCTTCCTCCATTTCTATCCCAGTTTACTTTTTCAATGCACATCAAACTGAAGCTGAATGAAATCACATACTTTCTGTAGGAATTAGTCTACCTTGCAATTGCATCACAATGTCTATCACAGCTGAAAGCATTTTGAAAAAGAAAACAAAAAACAGAACACCTGTAACTAGTTCCTTGTTTCACACCCATTAAGGTTATAAAGCTATTCAGGCTCAAAATTCTTAACTCTCAGATTTCGGTGCTGTCATAAAAAGCTGCATTCTTTTCTCTTTTCTGGGGTTGTAAACCTACCTTTTATAGTAGCACTCTGGTTGACTCGGGGAGGGGAAACTAGAAGAGAAACTCAACAAAATGGCACTTTTTATTTATTTTATTTTACATTTGTTAACTGGGATAGTCCGACTGGATACATGTCCATTTTCAGCGGAGGCCCAGGGAGAAAAGCTCCAAGGTAGAACATACAGTAAAAATCACAAAATGATTACAAGTTACACAGCGTTTACAGGCTCCAGTTGAGCAAGCAGGTAATACAATCATACATTTTTTTTAAAACAGTGTTGTCAAATTGACTAGGCAATGTAACATGATTACAGACTATAGAGAAGGACCTAGTTGGGTTTTGAACAAGGACATAGCCAGTGAGTTTTAAAGTATAGGTTGAGGCTTTTTTTGAACTGATTAAGAGAGGGTTCAAGAGTAAGATCAGCAGGAAGAGAGTTCCAAGTTTTGCCAACAGAGTTAGCAGACAGTCCCCAACAGAGTTGTTGATTTGGATGTTTGAACCAGTAGTTTATTAGAAGAGCGAAGTGACCTCAGGTTGCTATAAGGGTTGATGATATTTTTAAGTGCAGGCGTATGATCAGGTTGGTTGAGAACTTTATGGGCAATTATAAGCTGGTTGTACTGAAGTAGGCTAGGCCATTCTAGCCACCCCAGAAGATTTAGGTTGTGACAGTGGTGGGCCTATAGGCCATGCCTGTTGCAAATCTAGCAATATGGTTATAACAGCTGGAGAGTTTGCTAACAGCGGATTTGTTCAAATTAGTGAGTAGAGGGGAGAGTAGATGGGAACGAGCAGCTGCAGTCCTAGCAAATGGAGTAAGGAAAGGTTTGATCTTATAGAGGGAGAAAAGTTTTTTGTTGATGGTTTTGATAGTTTGAGTGACATGGATACCAAATTTGAGGGTGTTGTCTATTGTGGCACCTAAGAGTTTCATTTGCACATCTGGGGTGATAATGGTACCATTATTAGATTTTATGGTAAAGAGCAGTGAGGAAGACTTAGAAGTGGGAGAGAAAAGAAGCAACTTTATTTTGTTAGGGTTTAATATCAGCTGACTGTTAGGGAGACAGTTTTCAACTATAGTAAAAGTATTCTGGGTTAATGTCATTAGATCTGTCGGGGAGGTGGCCGAACAAATCAAAGTGGAATCATGCGCATATTGGATACAGGTAGCATTTGGGATGACAGTGGGAAGGTCATTAATAAAGACAGAGAAAAGAAGGGGTCCTAGTATGGAACCCTGGGGGTCATCTAGGGTGACGAGTAGACAGGTTAATAGTTTGTCCTGCTATAGGATGGCTTGTTGTCAACCACACAGGTAAGATTGAAACCACTGAAGCACACGGCTATTTACTGAGAATGCCTTCAGAGTGTGTATGAGTACTTGGTGGTTGACCATATCGAAGGCCTTGGAGAGATCTAAAAAGAGGGCTGAGGAAAGCTTGCTATTATTTTGGTTATGGTTTATGGTGCTAGAGAGGGATATGTGGGCTGAGGTGGTACTGTGGTGTGGCCTAAAACCGTGCTGAGAGTTGGCCAACAGCTTATTCTGGGTAAGATAATGCATAAGTTCTTTATGGACACACTTCTCCATAATTTTAGCTAATGGTGACAGAATAGCTGTGGGTCTAAAGTTTGACAGTTCGAAGGAGCTGCCTTCCTTTATGGAGTGGTATTGCATGAAATATTTTCCAAATGGAGGGGATGGTGGCTTCAGATAAGGTTCTGTTGATTATGATGGAGATGGGGCATGCTGTGGCATCTACTGCTTTTTGCAGATACTCTGGTAGGAGGAGATCAGCTGCTAGAGTAGTTGGCTTTAATTTTTTAATTAGACATCTGATAAGTAATGCAGAAACAGGCAGAAAGCTAAGGATAGTGGGGTATTGGCTGTGGCAGAATTTGGTTTGGAGCAGCTGGGTGCCAGTTGGGTAGCTAGGGATTGGACAGTCTCTGTGAAGAAACTACTGAAGGTATTTGCAATATCCTCTGAGGATTTATGGTTGGAAGCTGTCAGGGTAGGAGTGGAGGACTGTCCTGGGCGAAGAAGTTTGTTTATTCCTGCCCAAAACATTAGAGGCTTGTTGTGATGTTTTTGTTGAAGATGGTAGTAGAAGTTTTTTTTTGTCTAGTATAACAGATTTATTTGCGTCATTCCTTAGCTGTCGGTATAGGAGTTTTTTTTCCAGTTCTTTGTTTGTCCTTTTTCTATAACTTTTCATAGATGGTGTAACAACTGTAGGAAGCACAAATTAAAGGGTTAACTCAAAAAAGCCACTGATTTTTTTTCCCAAAGGATTCTCAAACTTGACAGCACTTCTCACTGCTTCCATCCTAAGTGAATGGAACTTTTATCAAACAGCAAAGAGTAGGGCTTTACAACCTCATTAACTGCACCCTCGAAGTGCAAAGTGGGCAAAAAATAGCATTCTAAGTAAACAAAATCATATTAGCATGTCTGCCCAATGATGGCATTCAGGATTATGAAAAAGATAAGTCTAGTAACAATTAGTTAAATTAATGTGATCCAGACATATCTGGATTATGTAGATGCTCATTTTAAGATTAAAAAAACATATTTTTGTTTTTTTTTTAGACTTTGCCCATAGTGGTCCTTTACAGGTAACCTTAAAAGCAGGTTTAAAGATGACTTTGCTAGGATGAAGTACAGATACAATGAGGTGCTGAGCTTCTAACAGGTGGCTTAAGTTAAAAATGTCTCAGAGGAAGGCTTTGCTATCCCCTTCAGTGCTGCTAAGGAGGTAGACTGCTGGCCTACATGAAAACCTGAAATGGCTACTAAGTGCACTTTTTGTGGTAGAATACTTGAGGTTTTGTTAAGAAACCTCAGCTAGACATTGTGGCATTTCATTCAGAGAAGCTGCCTTAGGCTAGATTCCTCTCAGAGAGGCCCAGCTTATGAAATCTTCTGTTTACTTTTGCAGGTCCTTCTGGCAGAAGACATTTGCATAGATGTTAATACATCCATAATGTTACAAAAATATAGGTTGTCAACCAAGTTTAAATGACAGGAAGCCAAACTGATAGTTTTGGGGGTACTGATGTCCAGATTGGAGGCATCCTGATGGGTGGGCAAAGACGTTCTAGTAGCTGTGCAGCGTGAAAAGCCCACTCTACCATGTGCAGTGTCAGAGGAGCTATACTGGAGTTCATAAAGTGCTGACACCAAGATCAGGGCTGGATTTCAGCCTCTGATCTTTCTGGATTCTCTTTAGTATGAGGAACCTGGCAAAAAGGTATATAACTCACACTGGGGCCATTTCGTTACTAAGCATCTCAGAGGAAAGGAAAAGTTTTGGCATTCTGCAGCAAAGAGCAACATGGAGAATTCTATGACTGGCTGACTGGAGTGTATAAATATCCTGTTAGCTATTATCCAAGTACAGGATACACTCATCAGAAAGATTCCGATGTATAGATAGATGCCAGGAACAACGTATGGGTAATGGCCCTTCCCCACAGCTCTCACCTGCAGAGCAGAATAAAGTACTCATTTGCTTGTTGATTTACCAGACTATTACCATACTGTCCACATGAATTTCAGGAAGGTAATCTTGAGAAACACCTGAAAAATTGAAGCACTGCACATAATTTGAGTATGCAGCAGGTACTCCTGTAGACAAACAGCCATGTAAGGTCTTATTCTGCATGTCTGTTGCAGGCTTCTCTGGGAAAGCGGATCAGGTCAGTGGGACACCCCTTTTCTCTTTGCTTAACTGGAGAGTTTTTTGAATATGGGGGCTATGGGAGTGACGCAGGCGAAGCAACGTTCACTTCATTGTCCAAAGCAGAGACCAGTGAATCCGCAGGGGAGTCAATTAGCTTAGACTTTTATTAGGCTTTATATGGGATCTTTCAGGGAGGACTCATAAGATATACAGGGGTAGCTTTTAGGTTTACTGCTGTTGACAAAAAGTACAGTTGTGTACACTTACCATAAATGTAGATGTTCGAGTCTATTCACTGTTGCAGTCATCACATGTGGGTTATGCAGGCTCCCCGGTAGCCCTCAGTCGACCTGAATACCAGAGTCCTTGGTATATGATGTCGGCTGACACCCATTGTAAAACTGTCAGTACGCCAGGTATAAAGGGAGGCAGCCGATGTCATTTCCTCAGTTTTTCTTGCCTTAACTGTCAGGAGCCCCCAAAAGAAGGCTAATCCAGTAATGGTAGCAACCTGGACACGTCACACAAAAATAAAAATCCATAGTTTGTGCCTTAGGAAAAAAGGGGAATGGAGGGTGGGAAACCAGGACTGCAGCAGTGAATACACTCTAACATCGACATTTATGGTAAGTGTACACAACTGTACTATGTTCTTCGTGTTACAGTGCTGCAGTCCTCGCATATGGGTTGATTCCCAAAGCCCAGTAAGAAGACAAAGGGGGGAGGAAGGATCACAGATTAAGGGTTGGTAAGGAGGCCCTGCAAAACTGCAGAGGCAAAACCAGCCCTGGATTTAGAAAACAAAGGATGATTGTAATGCTTTGTGAAAGTACGGACAGAAGACCAAGTAGCTGCTTCTAGAATGTCTTTAGCAGGCACACCTCTCAGAAAGGCTGCAGAGGTAGTGGCTGCTCTAGTAGAATGGGTCCTAATACCCTGAGGGGGAACCTTTCCATGCTGCAGGTAACAAAAGTGAATACAATGAGCAATCCACTTGGAGATGGTTTGTTTTGAAAAAGCTTTACCCTGAGCCCCAGGAGCAAACTAACCAATAACTATTCAGAATTTCGAAAAGATTTAGTCCTGTAAGTAAAATCTCAGCTGTCTATGCACATCAAGAGTGCAGAATCCTTTCCCCTTTATTTTGGGGATTGTTGAAAAATGTAGGCAGGTGAATAGACTGGTTAAGAGTTAAACTGGAAACTACCTTAGGCATAAAAGAGGGATTGGTTCTCAGAGAAACCTGATCTGAGTGAAAAATAATGAAAGGTTCTACTGCCATTAAGGCTTGCAGATCTGATACCCTTCTAGCTGAAGTAATAGCTAAAAGAAAAGCAGTCTTCCAGGACAGAAACTTCAAATCTGCAGAGGCAGCTGGTTCAAAGGGTAAGTTTTTCCAGGACAAAATTAAGATCCCAAGCAGGAGTAGGAGCTCTTCTGGGAGGTCTAAGATTACTAGCTCCCCGGAACTGTTTCATCAAGGGGTGAGAAAAAATGGGTTGCTCAAAAGAACAATGAGCCGAAATTGCTGAAGCGTGAATTTTGATTGAAGAAAAAAATCCACCATTAAGCAATCCTGCTAGGTAGTCAAGAATGAGTGAAAGACAAGGATGAGAAGAGTCTTCTCCTTTAGCTAGCATCCAAGAGCAAAATCTCTTCCATTTATTTGCATAGGATTTTCTTGTGCGAGGCCTGCTGGCCTCATGAAGAACTTCAACCACCTGTTGGGAAAGATTTAAGGTATTAGCCAGGTAGTTAAATGTAGTGTTTGAAGATAAGGATGAAGGAACACCCCCCCCCCCCGAACCAACAGATCTGGTACCAGGGGAAGATGCCAAGGACTGCGAAGGAGGGGATACCAATGCTGCCTGGGCCAATCTGGAGCAATCAGAATAGCCTTTGGCTTTTTGTCCCTTATCTTTAGCAGCACTCTGGGAAGAAGAGGCAGAGGAGGGAATGCATAAACTCAGAGATGTGTCCATGGGAAGGACAACGCATCCACCCTCCAAGCTTTGTTGTGAAACTCCCTGGTGCAGAAGGTTGGAAGGAGATGATTGGTGTGAGAGGAGAAAAGATCCACTTGTGGGGTGCCCCAATGAGGAGTGATGTGATGGAAAATGTTCCTGTTCAGTTGCCACTCATGAGGATCCAGATCATGTCTGCTCAAATGATATACCAATGAGACCCCCATGCAACATTTGAGGCGTCTGTGGTGAGTGTCTGGCTGGCAGGCAGTGGGCGGAAAGGCAGATCCTTGCTTTGAGAACAGGCTGTTGCCCACCAGAGAAACTCCATTTGTAGACAGGGAATCAGGGGAAGAATCAAGTCTAAGTCCTGTGTGTGTTGACACCAAAGGCTCTTGAGGTACCATTGAAGTTTTCACATATGCAGCCTTGCGTATGGGATCAACAAAATACATGAAGCCATGAACCCCCCAGTGCTTGCAGGAATTGCCTTGTAGACAACTGGGTCATGCTTGCCAAGTTCATGAAGTAAGCAGAAAGATCTTCTTGCTTCTGTTGAGGGAGGAATACCATCTGGGTGGCTGTATTCAGACTCGCTCCCAGGAAAACAATCTCCCTTAAAAGAACCGACTTTGACTTCTTTTTCTTGAGTGTGTATCCCAAAAAAGTATGTGTGTTCTTCACGAAATCCAAATCCTTCTCTAATTGTTCTGGGGAGTTTGCTTGAATGAGACAGTCGTCCAGGTAAGGGTAAATATGAATGTTTCTCTGTCTGCAAAAAGCAATGGCTGGAGCCAGGCACTGCGTAAAAACTCTGGGAGCAGTAGATAAGCCAAAGGGCAATGCAGAAAATTGAAGTGTTGCTCCCCAGCCCTGAAGCGAAGGAACTGCCTGCAGCTTTCCCTTATTGGGATGTGCAGATAAGCCTCCTCAAGATCCAAAGTTACCAGCCATGAATCCTTGGCTAGCATTGGTAGTAACTATTGAAGGGTGAGCATTCTGAATTTGGGAATCACCAGAAAAGTGTTTAGAATGGACAGATCCAGAATATGGAGCCAGGTGCTCCCTTTCTTGGGTACCAGAAAAAGACTTGAATAAAAACCTAGACCTGCCTGATCTGCAGGAACTGGCTGTATGGCCCCCATAGTCAGTAGAGAAGAAATTTGAGTTTCTACCTCTGCCTTGAGTGTTTTGGGTATGTGGGAAGGTGTGAAAGTAAAACTTGTAACCTTGGTTTACTATACTGAGCACCCATTTGTCATCTGTGATGGTAGACCATACCTCTGCGAACCTGGCTAACCTTCCCCCCCAATGGAAACCCAGGGTCCACAGAGGTAGGCACAAGAAGGCCGGAGTCACTGGGAATGCTTGCTTTGGGAAGCTGGCTTAGAACTCCCTGATTTAGCAGAAGAAGAATGCCACTGTTTAGCCCTTTGAGGGGCACAAGCCTGCCCTCTGGAAGATTTGAAACCCCTAGGCCTAGAGCAACCCTGCTTGCCAGGATCAGGGAAAGACCGATTCTTGGAAGGATAATGCCTACTAAACAGAGGAGGCTGAACCTGAAATCTTTTACAGCCTGCACAGATTTTGCCTTATCCTCCAACGTTTTCAGTACCTCCTCAGCCTTATTGCCAAAAAGATAGTCCCTATACAAAGGAACATCCAGCAATTTAGACTTAACTGGTTCAGAAAGAGGTTGCTCCCTGAGCCAAGCATGCCTTTTAATTATGGAACCAGTGGCTGCTGCTATGCAGGAAGCCTCCAAAGTGTCAAAACCACAATGAAGTGAATGCTTACTAACTAAAGTGGCAGAATTCAGTAAGTCTTGTAAAGCTTTGTTTTCCGTCATGGAAGGAATATCTCCAAGTTTAGCCTTAATACCCTCCAACGTATGCTGCTGATACTTAAGCATGTGGGAAAGACAATTCATGGATCTAATAGCAAGAGTTGCAAAAGTATGGACTTTTTTACTTCACCTGTCCAAGGCCCTAGACTCCTTACCAGAAGGCACAGGGTTTCTAGCAACAGTAGCCTTAACACCCTTGGGGCCTTGAGTAACAATTTCTGGATCAGCAGTAGGGTTTTTGAAAAGGAATTGATGAGATTCAGGAACCCTGTAATATCTATCCAGTTTTCTGGGGGCAGGAAGAACAGTATTAGGAGTTAAAGAATTTTCCATGAAAACATCATCCACAACTTCCAAAACTGGAGGTAGAGCCAAAGGCTTATGCTGTGGCAAATCGAAAAATTCCCCGATTATTTTCTCAGACTGTTGAAAATCCTGACATTCCCATTTAGAATGCTCCCTAAGAGTATTCAAAGTATCCCCAAAGGAAAAATCTTCTGGAGGGGAGGCAGAAGGGATAGAGTCCTCAGCATCAGAATCCTCAAAGGCAGAAAAAAGTTGAGAATTTCCTTCTTCACCAGCAGACATACTGGAAATCACAAAATCTGTGACAGACAAAACATCAGGAGATAATTCCCTAGCCCTCTTGGAAGGGGGGGGGATGAGAGCCCCTAATCAAGGAAAGAAGATCACCAGCCATCTTTACCACCTGGGACTGAGGTACAGGAGGGGAGGCCGACGCCGGTTTGTGAGTAGATTTGTGGCTGGAAGGTTTACTAGCAATCCGGAGGGACTCGGGAGGCCTAGCAACAGCAAAAGTCTGAGCTAAGGTAGTCAGTCTGGTTCTGGTCTTATGTAAAAAAGAAGAGGTGTCAGAAGCTGGTGCCTGCAAAGCAGCTCCGGAACATCTGAGGCGGCGATAGGCGGAGAGTCTGAACATGAAATAGCAGCCTGCGTCATGGAGGACTCCGTAAAGGTCTCGCCAGAGGCTTACGGCTGAAAATCTGCAGACTGCAGGGGCTGCAAAAGAGCCTCACTGACTACCGCTGTGCTGACGACCAATTTCACCGGTGCTTTGTCAGTAGATTTAACCCTAGGCCTGTCACGGTCCTTGTCTTTGCGTTTACTAGGAAGAGCCGAAGTCGGGAGACCAGAAGACGCCATATCGACAAACTTAGACCAGACTCCGAAATGCTTATGCAAAATCTTAGCTCTATGCCGTATGGTACGCGGGTTAAAAGAAGCACAGAGATCGCAGTTAGGGACGTCGTGCTCAAGGCCCAAGGTTATACAATAGGAATGGAAATCACGGTGGAGAATCTGTTTTCCACAGGCAAGATAGTTATTAACGTTATCTGACATTCATTAAAGTAAGAAAAGAGGATCTCCAACGGGGTACTTATCTGAAGGCATCTTTAACTTGGTAGTCGTAAAATGAAACAAAGGTAAACGGCTGACCGGCACTAGTGCGAACTGCATCTGCTTCAGGCTCCACAGCAAGAAAGACTGAAGAAATGGCGTTGGCTGCCTCTCTTTATACCTGACGTACTGACATCAGTTTTACAATCTGCATCAGCTGACGTCATATACCAAGGACTCTGGTATTTGTGGCCGATTGAGGGCTACCGGGAGCCAGATAACCCATATGTGAGGACTACAACAGTGAAACACGAAGAACATCTGCACAAAGCTCCCTTAAGATTCCTTTCATATGGCCTGGTCATCAGTAGCACACCTACTTTGCACAGAAAATGGCTGCCATCCAGCTCTTAAGTTCATCAGATTGATACTTACAGCACACACTCAAAATACCAGCTAATCAGTAGCCTTCTACATGAGTTACTGCTAGCTTCTTGTATTTCTGTGAAGGACTGAGGGGTCTTTTTATATATGGCTTTCAGTTGTTTAAGTAGGTTCTTCTGGATAAAAAAAATGGCTGCAATGGTCTTGTGCAAATATGAGAAGGAGTTTACCTGGACCTGCTTTGCTGAAAACGCCTTTTTCATAGGCAGCTTGCCCTGGTATCTCCTGTGCATTGTTTAGGTAAATGATCAACTAATCAGGCATTCTAAGGTGTTGCATTCCTTACCAAGGAGGGAGAAACCTTAGGATTGGCCTCTGATCACAGCAATGCATGCCCTGTACTTTCCAAACATTCTGCATTATACTCTGTTTCCAGTTAGAGATGTACTGACTGTTCAAGGGGCAAAATACATCTCTGATACAGAAATTATCTCACGTGAGCTGCCATTATATCAGAAGTAATAATCTTCTATTTCTCTGTAAAAATGGATTCTCTTTAGTTGCAACATGCTGTAACACGGACATCACAGTCTGGAGCAGAAAAGGTGATAGGGTCAAACTCAGCAGTGAGTTGAATTAAAACACTGAGCACAAACTTTTATCAAGAACCATCAAACATTTAAAATACTGCTTCATAAATACAGGCACGCTGACTAATTTCACTGTCATTGTTTGACATTTTGCAATATGATCCATTTCCACTTGAGGGTATATGACCTCAGCTCATGCAGCAGAATGCAGTACTAGTCTAGGATGCAGTTTTACCAAGTTACTTATTTGTCACTTGTTTACCAGGAAAGTCCATTTTCAGCAGAGGCCTGGAGGGAAAGTGTGTGTGTGTGTGTGTGTGTGTGTGTGTGTGTGTGTGTGTGTGTGTGTGTACATATATATATATATATATATATATATATATATATATATATATATATATATACACATACATACATTAATTACTATATCAGAAGCAATCATACAAATTTCTTCAGAAAAAGGATACTGTAAAATTGCTGAAGGAAGCAACCAAGAAAGAGACAGACACAGACAGACAAAACAATTACAACTATTTCAGGGGACAGAGAAAAGGTAGCTCCTTATTGAAATGTCGGCACTCAAAATGCTGAGTGCCGACAGGCAGAAAAAAAAGACTGAAACTATGGAGAATAGCAAATCTCGAAGATTTGATCTTCTCTTTTACACTTCTCTTTTGCACAGTGGCAAGCCCCCCTGCACCCCCAGATGTGGGAAGCAAGCCGCCTGAACTTATATATACCAACTCCAAAACTGTCTTCTCTCTGAGAAAAGGGAATATTCCAGGAAATGGCCATCTCAGACTTGGTACATACAAGTCCATTTTTTCAGCTATTTAGTCTGCATGTTTCGGAGCACACTAGCAAAGTCTCAATTTTTCAAATGGTTACTAGGTGTATTTGTTACAAACATTAGTCAAAGACCTAATGTTATGGTACCTGAGGAGTGCCGCAGTAACTGTACAGCCTACATTTGGCTATATTCCCAACCATCATACCACTAAGGGAGAGGAACCGTTAGTGAATGCTCTGTGGCATATCTGTGCTAAATTCTGTCTTAACTTAGAAATGTGCATCTTGTTCACAATGTTTGGTGAAGATGAACACAGTGACAAGTTCTAAAGCATCTTCTACAGAAACAAAATATGTTCCTGATGTTGCTCTAGTAGAAATTGCTTTTACTATGCCCTGTATAATTATATATGACCTGTCCCTCTGATTTATTTTGTTTTAGTGAATTATCTTAAGTATCCTTGTGCAATACAACAGCTGCAAACAAAGATCCTGATCATTTTAGTATTTTGCATGAAAGACTGGCAGTTAAAAGAGACTGCTTAAGAAAGATGGCTGATTCAGCAGACCACAGCCTTTCAGACATACTCTAGATCTACAAGTTCAATGATGGAATAAATACTCACTCAAGAGATCTTAATGTCTTCTACAAAATAAATGGAACATTTTGGTGGGATATATACATATCTATATATATATATATATATATATATATATATATATATATATATATATATATATATATATATATATATATATATATATACATATATATATATATATATATATCAGAAAATACTACTTCTTGGGAATCATCCTCCTCTCAAAATAAAGCAAAGTACTTCTACTAATTTCAAATATAATCTGGATGATTTGATAGACAACCATAAATTCAACACTGGTCTAGCACTCCTGTGCCTAATGGATAGGGGTAGCATGTAAATGTCTGCTTGACTCTCAGTTACTTGCACTTAAAAGGCCAAAAACTTCAGTTGAATACCTAGCAAGTACCTAGAAAATGATGAACTGCTTAAGGTATGAAAGAATGATTAGAAAAGCAATAGACTCTTTCAGGTAATTTAGGCATGATAGCTTGTAAGTCTCTTGCAAAATGTAAAAGTCACTAAAACATACAGGTTGCCTGGGGAAGGTACTTTTAGCACTACAGAATCAGCAGACTGGAAAGGAGGTAAGGCACATTTCTCAAGCATAAAGTTTAAATCCCAGAGGGATAAAAAATAGGTATTTTTGGAGTTCTTAAATGTAGAACCCCTTTAAGGATATCTTTTACATCTGGATAAAAATGCAACATGGAAAAGCTGCTAATCAAGAAAGCACTGCAGACATGTGGATTTTAATGTACGAATATGGCATTTGCAGATCAATTTATGTATGTAGTCCAGTAATCTTGGAAGGCAACAATGTACAGGATGTAGTACTCCTTGTGACAATCTATGAAACAAATCTCTTCTACAAGAATGTAAGAGATATTTGTATTAGGTGTCTTTGTCTCTAAGATTTGTAACACCTTAGAGGAAAAACAATTAAGTCAAAATCCAAAATTCTCTTCTCCATGTTAACAACTTGCTTCCCATTATACTTATAGCAGAAGGTGATGCAACTGACAACCCACTTAGAAATGGGTTTGTTAACAGGTCTCCTCCTTTTTTCCCCAAAAGCCACAAATAACTGATCGGATTTTCTGTTTTGTGCAAGAAGAATCTGAGTTGTCTGTGTGGAGCTACTAAGTACAGGGTTCTGACACAGGCAGGTCGATGGACTGGTTTAGAGAGACTTCAGATACTACCTTTGGCATAAAAGAGGGGTTTGTATGCAAACAAACTCTCCTTTTGGAATATGGGAGGAAATACTCCCTATATCTAAGGGCTTACAGCGGACAGATTCTCTGGGCAGAAGTGAGAGCCACCAGAAAGGCAGTTTCCTAGTGGTAAATCTGAGGTCTGCAGAGGGCTCAGGTTCAAATGGAAGTAGGGTTAGTTTCTCTATGACAAAGTTTAGATCCCAAAGAAAACTGGGGTCTTTCTTGGTGGCCTCAAATGGAAGACAGCCTTGAGAAATTGTTTCATAGTATTATGAGAAAAGATCAGTAGGTAAATAGGCAGGCAGGCTGAGATGGTAGAGTCATGGACCTTTATGGAAGTATAAGAGGTCAGAGTTGTAGCGTTCACTTAATTAACTTTGGGAGAGAGGCACGCTGGTTTACATTAGCCGTTTTTTTTTCTGACCATGTACCAGTGTAAGAAATGTACTAATTTTAAAACACAAATTTCTCATACTTAGTTCTTGTTTGAGGATTTGTAGGACATCCTTACAAAATTTATGCCTGGAGGGTTTAAATAGCATATCGTCCACCTTGCCAGTTTTACTGTGCCCAGGTGAGAGTGTACAGCAGATTCACTGCTCTGAGTGAGTAGGTCCCCTTCCAAAGGCAGCACCCATGGCTCTTCCTTGGGCATGCTTTGTAGAATGGACAGCCAATGCTGTCTGGGCTAAAGGGGTGCTATTAGAATCAGCCTTAGTCTGTCCTCTCATTTTCTAGGGAACCTTGGCAATGAGGAGTAAAGGAAAAAAGGTGTAAAGAAAAGACCTGCCCAGGGAATGGAGAAGGCATCTGTCCTCCAGGCTGCTTTCAGTGGAGCCCCCTGAGCACAATCTGTTGAGTTGCTTGTTCTATTCTGAAGGTAAAAGGACTACTTCTGGCACACCCCACTTGTGTGCAACTTGGAGGAAAATTCCCCTATTAAGCATCCACCTGTGAGGATCTATGATTGATCTGCTGAACAAGTCTGCCAGGCAATATTCTGTTCCAGGCAGATACTGGGTATGAGGGTCAGTCCCATCCACTGCACCAGATCCAGAAGTTGCGTCCTTTTCTCACAATGGGTAGCAATGAGTGCTTGCCTGTTTTTTTTTTCTTCCATGCAGCTTGCCATCAGGTGTTCCCATCTCCTGTCCTCACCTCATTCACTGGGTCTATAGGACCCACCTTAGCCTCCTCCGGGCTCAACATGACCCTAGTTATGGGGCTGGTGAGGTATGCATAATTCCTACCCGTTTGTTGATATGCCACAGTAATATCTGTTCTCACGCAGAGCTGCTGATGTCCATTTTATGATGGCCACTAATGTTTTCTGAACCACAATCATCTCGTTCAGGTTGATGTACTGTGTGTGCCCTGAAAGAGTTGCCCCATCTACCCTGCACTGTCATGTCTCCTAAGTATGTGCCACAAGCCAGGTCCAAGGCATCGGTGGTGACAACCTGGGTCCCCTGCCTGAATCTGGAAGGACACTCCCTAGTTTTGTTGGCCAACAATTCACTGAAGGAGTTCCTTCCTGATGCAGAGAAGGATGGCAAAGCTCTGCATTTGTAAATACTGTTGGTGTTTGTACCAAGTGTTCTTGAGTACTACTATTTTTCTCATATGCAGTCTCACTAAAGGTATCATGAGAATGAGAGGGGTCAAGAACCCCGGGATTCTAAGGAATTCCCTGTAGAAACTGGGTGGATTTCATGTGTTAGCAGCTATGCTTTCTGATCCCTGGAATCCATCTCTGCAACTAGAAACGTCACACTGGTGCAAGGATGGAGATCATACTTCTGTGGGTTGAAAGTGAAACCCAGATGAAGTATTGCATGGTCAGTTTGAGTGATGTCCTGGGTTCCTCAAATGTGGCTGAATGAATGAGGCAATCATCCACATATGAGTAAACGTGGATGGCCTTTAAACTAAAACTGGAGTCAGACATTTTGTGAAGACTCCAGAAGCAGTGGACAAGCCAAAGAGCAAGGCACAGAAACACCCCCTGCCTTGAAGTGAAGGACCTGCCTGTAGACCTTCACTATAGAGATGTGGAGGTAGGCATTCTTCAGATCCAAGCTGAAAATGTGAATTTGGGGCAAAGTGAGACAAGAGCTTCTGAAATGCGAGTATTCTGAATTTGGGTACCAGAAAGAATTTGTTAAATTTTGAGAGGTCTTCAAGACCCTTCCTTTCTAGAGACCAGAAGCAACCAGTGTCAAACCCTGTCCCTATGTCTTTTTGTTGGATTTGTTCTAAGAAACCCTGCATGAACAGGTCTCGTACCTGAACCTGTTCCTTCTTTAGCTGTTTCCTTGAAATGGCATGAACACCTGAAATTTTCGATAGGGATTTAAAATGTATTATGTAACATGAGCTTATTAGGTTTAGGACCTATTTGTCCCGAGTGGTTTTCTTCCATCTGTGATAGAAAAGGAAGGAAAAGTAAGAGTGTATTAACAAATTACTATACAGTAAAGCAGATATGGCTACTTTTACTCAAGCTCAAAAGGACTATCAGATGCTGTTGAAGGGAGTTGGTTACATTATTTTACAGCACCAGATGTATCAAATAAGTTTGTGAGTAAAGAGAACACCGTAGCAAGATTTTTTTTTTTGTTCCTAAAATCCATAAAAACCTGCAACACCCCCCAGGACGTCCAATAGTGTCAGCTAGCAAGTATTTTATCCACAATTTGGGCTGTTTTTACATTAATTTTTGTTGAAGGAAGTGCTTAAGCTTCCATCTTATATAAAGGACTCCTTTGATTTTTTGAAAAACATGGAGGAAGTCATATGGGCGGAAGATATGTATTTTGTAGTTGTAGATGTGGCTAGTTTATATACTAGCATACAAAATCAATATGGATTAGAAGCTATACAACCATTCAGGGGACAATCCTAGAACTCAATACATTAAGGAGTTACGAACAATATCTTCGAATTTGAAGGGAGCCTTTATAAACAAAACAAGGGTACAGCAATGGGGGCAGCTTTTGACCCTATGTACGCAAATTTGTTTATGGGGCTAGTGGAAAGTACACATATTTATAGAAGTATATTTTATCAAAGTCATGTTAAAAAATATTTCAGATGTATAGATGATCTCATATTTTTGTGCCAAGGAGGTAAGGAAAAGGTATCAGAATTTTTACAATATCTAAACAGTAATAGATATGAAATTCAGTATGATGGAGCACAAGTAGGATTGGTGGTTAACTTTCTGGACATTACTTTAGAAGGCATAGCCAATGAAAAAAATTAAAACAAAGATACACAAAGTTTGACCAGTCAGATTTGGTGTTACATACAACTAGTTGTCATCCATCACTCCCCTTAACATCTATTCCTTATGGAGAATTATTAAGGATTAAAAGATTATGTAGTGATATAAATGAATCACAAATAGAGGCTGAGAAAGTTATAAGTACGTTTTTGGAAAGAGGTTATGAAGAACGTTCAGTGTTGGAAAGTTATGCCAAAATATATGGAAAGTTCAAGGTTAATAAGGGAAGAGGTTATACTAGTGACTTGGGTAATAATAAAAATATGGTTTCCATAGATAATTTTCTTTTTTGTTACTAAGTACTCCCTTTTTTCTGGCAGGTTAAGTAAATTATTAAAAGATTATTGGAAGCTGATAAAAAGAGGTTTCTTCTCTTTCACAAGTAGAATTAAGATTTTCCTACCAGAGGGGGCGTAATTTGAAGGACTTTTTTGTCCATAGTAAATATAGTAAAGCTAAAGTTAAAATTACTAGAAGTTTAATAGAATTAGGCACGAGTCCATGTGGCAAGTGTTCAGTTTGCAGTTTATAGTGCCAACTTTTGAGAAAATAAATGGCAAAAAGTTTGAATCACAGGGCAATTTTTCCTGCATGAGTAGGGGAGTGATCTATGCTATTAGGTATTCCTGTGAAAACTTCTATATTGGGGAAAGTAAAAGGTTTAAGTGAAAGGATAAAAGAACATGTCAGGGATATCAAAAATAAAGTTATAAACCCTGCAGCAGAACATTTTAACAAGATACTTTTAAACTACTTGTATCCCCTAAATGTAACAGTTTTGGAGCAAGTTTTACAACAATGTGCCAGTGAAGAAATGCTTAAACACTCACTATGGAAAAAAGAATCAATTTTTATTATTAAGTATAAAATATGAAACCTAGTGGGTTAAATAAAGAATGCAATCCACAAAGTTTTATTTAAAGAATGTTTCAGCTTTAAGAGATTTTTATTTTGTGCAATTGATGTAATGATATAACTGATTGATTAGAGTATTTTTTTCTATATAAAGGAAGCATTAAGTGAGCAAGTCTTAATCTGTAAAGACTGTTTTTGGCAGAGGCACTAAGAGGTTTCATGGTGAAATTTGCTGCTATTTTTCAACCCATTGTGGAATAAATAAGAGTATTATTTATTGAATAACAGAGGAGTCATTGATTTTCTGGCAATGTGGTATTAGAAAAGCAAGAGTGTGTTTACTCATACTTGGTGAGAGAGGCTTTGCTTATGTATGCAACTGACTAGCTTAACTATCAGGGATGTTGCTGGTCATACATGTTAAAGTGTAGATACTTTGATTTGTCAGATCCAGTTACAGAAGATGTGCACTGGCTGTTGTAAAAGGGTATAACATATGTTCTGTATTTCAATTACATTTACTTATTAGTTACTTAAATGCTCTAGATTTAAACTATTTGAGACATTTAATGGTAGGAAGTCATAAGTAATCACTGTGTAGCATTACTTGAAAATATAGTCATCATTTTAAAAATATTTAATTTGATAAAAACAATATTCTTGAGCAAGAACTTGAAACTGAAAATGTAGTTTCACCTCAACACTGTATATCACATTACATGACATTTGCCAAAGACTTAGGAGTAATGGATACAGACAGGAGAAAGCTAACATGATTAGATGAGGTTTGGGTAGACTGTGTATCAATACTGTGTAGACAAAAGGATAGAGAAACTAAAGCTTGGAATATTTCTGACATAAGTAGAGAGGACAAGGTGGACAGAGTAAGGTTCACAGGTAGAAACTAGGCTATCGGACCAAGGGCCTACGTAAGCCTAGCTAACAAGGTTCCCTGGCTTACACCACCCAAGAAAGTTATTTTCCTGTGCCATTGTCGAGCAGACACACAGAAGTGATCCCCGGGGTGTATTTCCTATTTCCCATCCACTCAAGATTTTTCTTGTGCTAATGAAAAACTTTGCTTGACATAGATGGGTAGCCTGTTCCAGAGTATGGGAAGTCTCTGGGACTGGAATCTATCCCTCCAGCATGCCCTGTTTATTGTGGTGACAAGGTTTAGGTCCCTAGAGCATGTAGGTCGGAGGGATTGGGATTTCTTTAGGTGTAGTATGTCCAAAAGCTCTGGGTTTGACATAGCTTTATTTGTTAGGCAGAGATCACCTTGGAGTAGGTGATATGCTACGGAGTAATGCTGGAGCTTTTTCAGTCAGTCAGTGTAGGGCATTTGTTTGAGGCCAGTAATCCTCTTTGTGAGGTACTTCTGTGGCCTTTCAAGGTGTTAAATATTTAGAGGAAACAATGCTACAGCAGAATATTTTTTTTTGTAATAAATTGTTAGAAATGTTTTGAGTGGGGAAGGGGATTACCTTGGGTACCTGTTTAAGGTGCAGTTACAGTTAGCAGATTTAGTTAGATGAAGTCAAAGTTAGGAATCTGAACAGAGAATAAGTAAGAGTTTTGATATTAGGAAGAGTGGATTCCAAGAGTTTAGGTGCTCACACAAACAATGTGTATCATATGAAGGCAGACAAGGCTTCCAAGACGGCTCCACACGAATCAACAGCTTAACTTCAGCTCTCTGTGTGAAAAAAGAAACTGGAAGATATGGGCTAGTAATTCTATATTTTCAGTTACTGGCTAGTAAGTACACTGCCTGAACGACAGCAAAGAAGAAACTTAGCTTGAAAGAAAATCTACTAGAAAAGGTGTGGAGAAAACACTGACTGGGAAAGAATCCCGCAGCTGAATTTAAAGAAACAAATCAAGTGTGATCAGAGCTGATTAAAATAAGAGAGAGTTATGTACTTACCACAACTTAGAAGTTGTGCTATCCATAGTCATTCGTCATGGATGGGTCTTGGATCAGACCTCAGATCCGAACCGGCAACTGAGGACACATCCACAGTTCAAGCTCCTCCTCTTGCCATAAATCCCTTGCTGATCTGTAACCCTCAGATAGAGTTTGTTGGATAGAGAAAAAAACAGCATAATCTACCCATTATACTAAACCCCCCCAAGAAAAGGCATCCCCCCACATCTGCCAGGTCCCCAGAAGGAAGGGGGGAAGGAGGGCGGGAATGTGATGAATAATAGCACAGATTCCAAGTTACGCTAAGTACGTAAATCTATCTGATACTATCCATGTCATTTTTCATCGTGGATGGGTCAGAGTCCCCAGCTACTATGAACCCTGGGCGGCCTCAGGGAAGGAAATGCTGCAGCACAGAAAAACAAAGGAAGGCCTGTTCTTAGACGTTAAATCCAACTTATAGTGTGAAACAAAGGTGTGAGAATTAGACCAAGTAGCAGCAGTACAAATCTCATCCAAAGAAAGCTTAGCCAAGAAGGCAGAAGACGTAGCCACAGACCTAGTAGAGTGAGCTTTAACTGGTCTGGAAAGTTCCATGCGCCTGCTATTGTAAAATGTAGGAAATTCAGCTGGCAGTCCATCGAGAAATCACTACCTTGGTAACTGCCAGGCATTTTCTGGCCTGAGAAAAGCCTCAAACTCTCTTGGCAGAAGTAATAGCCACCAAGAAGGCTATCTTCCAAGACAGAAATTTAATACCACCAGATGCTGTAGGCTCAAAGGGCTTTTGTGTCAAAGACTGCAACACCAGAGTTAAATCCTATGGTGGGGAGGTACCTTTGACAGGAGGTCTAAGGAGAAAGAATCCTTTAAGAAAGGCCTTGCACAGTCTGGAAGAAAAGGTTGGACACTCATTCAAATGGAAATTAGAGATGGCTGCCAACTGGAGTTTAACTGTGGAGAAACTAGCCCCTTCCTGAAAAAGAGAAGCCAAGAACAACAGAATGTCAGGAATAGGGGCTGAAAATGGGTCTATATTGCATTGCCTGGCCCAAGTAATAAATCTTTTCTATTTACTAGAATATACCTTCGCAGTAGATGGTTTCTGAGAAGCTAAGATAATATTTTTCACCAGAGTTGGAAGCCTGGACTGGGAAAGGATCACAGGAACTGGAGGAACCATTCGGTTAGACGAACAGACTGGAGGTCGGGAAGAGGAAGCCCCCAAGGATGGGAAATGAGATCCAGGGTGGGATCTAATATCCAGGGTTGATATTTCAGATGAGAACAAAGAAGGGAGAACCATGCCTGATGAGGCCAAAAGGGAGCAATGAGGATGAGAGAAGTCTTCAGGTGACGGGCTTTCTGCAAAACTTTGGGAATGAGGGGAGTTGGTGGGTAAGCATACAGAAGTCCTCAAGGCCAATCGTGAACCACAGCATCCCTGGGTGACTCCCCAATCATGGGGATCAGGGCAAAATAGTTGCTGCATTTGTGGTTGACTGGGGAGGCAAAAAGACTGCAGCAAGGTCAACACTAACGGTTGAATATCCAATGTGCCACTGACGGATTCAGGGACCACTCGTGAGGAATCAGGACATATCTGGTGAGTCTGCTGGCCAACATGTTGGAACTGCCAGGAATGTGCACTGCAAGAAGAAAGCAGCTGGAAGACATCGCCCACTCCCAACACTCTCATGGCCTCTCTGCAAAGGAGGTAAGACTGTGTTCCCCCCTTCCTTGTTGATGTACCAGACCACCTCCATGGTGTCCATTTGAACTGCTATAGTCCCAAGAGGGAGACATTCCTGAAAGACTTGCAATAGGAGTGCTCTCATCTCCAGGACGTTTATGTGCAATTTGATTGCTATAGGGGACCATGTGCCTTGAATTGTCCTTCCCTGAAAATGCACCCCCCCCACCCCAACAGGGAGGCGTCGATCACTGTGGCCTTGGTCTGGTGAAGAAAAAAGTGTCTACCTAGTATCAGATCCTGAGCTTGAAGCCACCATGCAAGGTGATTTCTGCACACCTGAGACACCCTGATGGTCATGGACATAGGGTGAACCTGAGCAAACCACTGAACTGCCAGAGTCGACTGCAGGACCCACATGTGACATCCGGCAAGAGGCATCAACTGGATGGCAGCCACCATCGAGCCTAGTGCCTGCAAGATTAAGTGGCCTGTGGGCATTTGAGAGTCAGCAACTGATGGACCTGGTCCCGAATGAGTTGAACTCTGTGAAAAGGAAGTGCTGCAGTCTCTGACACCATGTCCAGAAACACCCCGATAAACTCTAGGTTCTGACACGGAGAAAGACTGGGCTTGGACAGGTTGGCCACAATGCCAAGATCTTGAAAAATGTTGAGGGTATAGTCAGTGGCCATTGAAAGTTGATGGCTTGTGGGTGCTGTTAGGAACCAATCATCCAGGTACGGAAAGACCTGGAATCCTTACAGCTGGAGATGAGCTGCCACTACTGCCATACACTTGGTAAACACCCGGAGGGCTGTAGTGAGTCCAAAGGGCAGGGCTCTGAACTGATAATGACTGGCTGCTAACTGAAAGCACAGGTATCTCCTGGAGCATCTGTTGATTTTGATATGATAGTGCACGTCACTGAGATTCACAGAGCACATCCAGTTGTCCTTGTGCAGAAGAGGCAGAATGGACTGAACAGTGACCATCCGGAACTTGGACTTCTTGGATGACAGGTTCAGTTTGCAGAGGTCCAAAATGGGATGCAGGTCACTGGTCTTTTTCGGCACCAAAAAGAAGTGAGAGTAAGTTCCGGCCCCTCGTCTTGTTGGGACCTCTTGGATGGCTCTTTTTAGAAGACTGTCTTGGACCTCAAGATGGGCCAACTCTCTATGGTGGGGCTGAATGTCTGGGAGAGATTCTTGAATTGGAGGGGACTGAAAAAAGGGAATGAAGTAACTCCTGGAAATAATCTTTAACACCCACTGATCTGAGATAATGCTTGTCCAGGCTAGTGGGTGAAGTGAGAATCACCCCCAACTGCCTCCAGGGCAAGACAGGACAGCCGGGCAGCACTTCAGGAGCACGAAGTGGGCTTCTCAGAGAAAGGTTCCAGGGAGCCCTAGTTCTGCAGACCCTCTCTGCCTCTGAGGCAGCTTCTGCCATTGAATCCCCTGCCCTGGCCAGCAGAAGAGGATTCCTGTGGAACATCCTGGAAGGAGAACAGAGTCTTGCAGAACCAAAGTTTCTTACTACTCCTCTGATTCTTGGAAAAGGATTATTGGGGAGTACAGAACTTGATCCCCATCGCGGACAGGGTCTTCTCCATGTGCTCGTTGCTGGTCAATGTCTATTTGACGGAGGCAACAAACAAAGTTGACCCATTGAAAGGGGGCATTAGTGAGACACCTTAAAGGGTTCCACAAAGTCAAACCCAAGCATGTCGTCTAATGGCAATGCTTGTGCCCACCACTCGAGAGGTGGTCTCTGCCACATTGGAACGCATTGGAAATCAACCTCATCAAAGCATTAGCCAGGGAAGTTAGAGTGGATAGCTTCAAACAGACCAATCTGAGACTCCCTGGAGGCAGTAATTCTGAAAGGAAAGTGGTGAGTTCCAACATCAAATCCCTTTGAAGCCACGTGAAGTGTGCCATGTAGTTTGTTGCTCTCGGTGGAAATGTAACCGAGGCACACAAGCGCTTTACAAAGTGGTCAATCACCCGATACTCTCTGTTTGGGGGAAGAACCATGAAGCTCTGTTCAGCCAGCTCCTTCTTAGTAGCTGCAGCCACCACGATGGCATCAATAGGGATGGCCTTACTCCAAAATGTCTTATCCTTTGGGGGGGGGACGACTAAGAAGTTTATCACCCTTTTTACAGACTGTTCCACTGTTTGGTTCCTCCCATGCCCTGCCGGTGGGAGGAGGGGGCACCAAGGTAGAAGATGGGCCCATCCCAAAGGACTTCAGGAACACAGATTCCTCTGAAGATGGGGTGGGGAAGACCAACCACCTCTTTGGTTGAGAATTTCGATGTCCCCAAAGGACACTTCCTCAGATGGAAGTCTGGGGGACCTGTCTTGACCCTCTAAATCTGTGCCTCAGTGAGGGACTCGAGGGGAGTTCAAGTGTTTGCTTTTGCACATCCTCTTCCCAGGAAGTTCCTCCACATTGGGGTCTGGGGAGGACTCGAAAGAGGCGGGGACTCAGAGTGGGGTAAGGCCCGAATGAAGGCACTCATGGGTGGGCTGACCCTGGAAGGATGAAGAGGCCTTGCCAGCCAAAGTTGAGAGGGGCTGGGGAGGATCTAGAGACGAAGAAGAGGTAACTGCCCAACCGTAGAAGGTCCTCTCTACCGCCCAGAAGGCAACTGACTGGAAGAAGACCCCCTCTCCCATGGCCAAAACCACCCAGGAAGGAGGGAGACACCCCAAAGCAGCACCAAAGTCTCCACATGATATTGGTTCCGAGCTGTCCAGTGCAGAGGCCCCCACGGGGAGGGGAAGTATCTAAATACTCTGGGCCAGATTGCACCCCCCGGGAACCAGCAGAGGACTCACTGGGCCGAGGCACAACAAACTCAGAGGGCATGGAAATAGAGCCCGCCAGGGACCCTAACAGTGTTGGGAAGGAAGGGATACCGGGAGACCATCAGCCTCTCACAAGGAATGCTCTGATCCTGGGGATCCAAACCCGGATGAGGAGACTAATCCCGTCAGCTTCTCACAAGGAATGCTCTGATCCTGGGGATCCAAACCCGGATGGGTCGGATGAGGAGACTAAAGTCCCGTGGATGGAGAAGGCCCCCTAGGCAACTGTGCCAGGGATGGTAATAAGTCCAACTCGATGTGGGCCTTGAGGAAACTCATCATCTTATCTACATCTGAGGGAAGCAAGCTTCTGGAAGATGCAGAAGAATGTCCTGACCTTGTTGAAGAATGTGTCAAAACTGTGCAATCCAGGGAAGGGAACTGACTCCAATGCATCGGATCCAAACTCTTAGACCTCGAGGGAGAACTCTCAATAACTAATTGGAACCTGAAGTCCTGGATGGATCCTTAACCGGTGCCACAGAAGGATCCAACAGATGGGTCAGATCTGAAGATGGTTTGCGCAGAGTCGGATCTGAGGAGCCGAGGCCTCAGATCTGACAGAATGATCCAAGGGTATTGAACAAGAAGAGCCTGGATCCAAAGCCAAAGAGGCTGGCCTCAGATATGGGGATCTGAGAGGCTAAGCTTTTCTGAAGGGGATTCTTTAGCGGTAGTAGTAGTTTTCCTTTTAGGATCAGAAGGAATCTTAGAGGGGAAGGTGGAAGCTAGAGGACCCCCCCCCCCCTTTGCTAGCCCCTTCAACAGCAACTTGTTCCTATGATCCATGATAGCCCTAGGGTTGAATGCTGCACAAATGTCACATTCAACCTCCAGGTGACTAGCTCATAAGCAAAAACACACTCCTCATGACAGTTGGAATGGGGCATTTTCTGACTGTACGAGGAGCATCTCTTAAAACCAGAGGGTTTTTCAGCCATCTTGACCAGACAGCTACACACACACACATACACCTACATATACTATAAGAAAAAAGGCGGTAGAGAAGGCCCAAGGAAAAAAAAACTACCTTTACTGAAAGAACAATAATCTAAAGAAAGAACGGGTAAGGTTTACCCTTAGCCCAAAAAGCTACAGAAAGGGACCTGGGAAAATAGGTGGGAAACCACAAGAAAAATCTTAAGACAACTACAGGGAGGGGAGGAAACCTAAACTAACTACCCTAAAAAAAAAAGACGAGAGAAAACACTATAGCTAGAAAATGGGAAAGAAAAAACCCCAAAGAGAAAGAACTTAACTGGCACTTATCTGAAATAGTCACGTGCTCTACAGAAATCACGTCTTAGTGTTTCTGCAGCAAACAAGATCCGAGGGTAACAGGTCAGAAGGGGATTATGGGAAGGGGAGGAGCTTGAACTCTGGATCTGTCCTTCAGCTGCCGGCAGAGATCAGAGGTCGGAGCTAAGACCCATCCATGATAAATAATGACACGGACAGCATCAGATCTAAACCTTGAAGGAGTATACCAACTCAAATAATAAAAGGCTACAAAAATGTTAGCAGCTTTTAAACACCTATTATGAATTGAAAAAAAAAACTGCAAAAATGAAAGGACAAAATGAAGAAAAGGCTGGTTGAGTAGGAGACTGCTCAAGAAGAGCTGTTTCAAAAATGGTCGAGTTAGAGGACAGAGCCCGCAGAGAAAACCTGAGATTTTCTACTGCACCAAAACACTGGAAGGAACAGACTACATTAGTTTTACAAAAGCACAAATAAATAACTGGACTGGTATTCCACAGTAGGACTTGTTAAATGAAAGGGACACGGTGTGTATGCTCCAAACCCGTCCAAGAGAAAGCAGTCAAGACCTGTAATAGTAAAGATGCATCCCTATCACCAGAAGGAGGTAATCCTGACAAAACTGTGGCAAAAGGGCAAAGTACTAAAAGTTGGAAATAGAAGAGTATTTGTGGAAAATGATTATTTACTCTACACTAGGCAAAAGAGGAACATTTATTCCACCAATCAGGGAATGCAGAGATGAAAATGTAAGTTTCAAGTTTCTGTATACAGCTGCTTTTAGAATATTTTTTTCCTGGAGTATCAAAGTAATTTTTGATGCAGAACAGACTAAGGAAGAAATAGATTTGTGAAACAAAAAGTGAGCCATCAAGCAGAAGTGACTCTACTTATCATTCCACTGATAATAAAGCACATGGAGACTTAGTCAGCGAAAGCTTTTCCATTATTCCAAAGGAAACGCTTGAGAAACCCAAAAAAGCACAGGAGTTGACCAGAATAATCAGTAGTACTTCGGAATTGGCTGGAGTGTCGAGTTGGAAAATGGAGATGAAAAGGAAGACCAGCAACATGGAAAATCGTGAATAAAAGTGAGACTGCAAAGCATAAATCACATTTGTGAAATGCAGCTGTACAAAAAAAAAGTGTAGAGAGGACTTTTGTGGACTTTGTTAAACTTGTGGGGAACTAAAAGGCATCTGCCTCACTACATATCATTAATGTTTAGACGGATACTGAGTGGAGGGGACGGGGAAGAAAAAAAGGTAAATACGTACAATTTTTTTAACAACATTTCTGTGAAACTTTTTATGTTATAGATTGCATGTTTTACAGTAAAGCATTTTAGCTAATGTATGTCAAAATACTAAAGTAAACAGAAGCCTTTTTTCTTTCTTTCTTTTTCAGTATTAACATTAGTATTACAATGCAAAAAAGAGGAAAAAGGCTAGGCAAAAGCATGTTTAAGTCAATAGACTATAATCTTGGGTTGCTGAGGGGCTGGGGGGCAAGGTACAAAGATTATAATATGTAGCGCTGATATGTTTTCTCCTACTTTTGCACAAGTGAATGGCTGGATTAAGCCCCTTGACTTAATCTAAAAACAACTAGAAACAAGTAAACAAGACAATACTGAATATAATGAAAGGTTTTCCTTTAGCAGACAAATGTTTCAGCATGTCTTTAGAAGCCTTTCCATGAAGATAAGCAGATTAGAAGGCAATAAAAAGTTAAAACACTGGTTTGTTTAAAGCTTAAAGTTAATGTTTTCTGAAAGCATGCAAATTATTTTTCACATCTGGGAGGGGAATGAAGACAAAACAACAGACACCAATTAGTGTAAGCAGAAGTAAAGGCAGTAATGTGTTTTAGCATGGACAACCTCAGTTTTAGGTTACTTCTGCATTTGCAGCTGTCTATTTGAAATAATTGTTCCTATTAGGAGGGTTAAACTTAACTTGAAGAAAATGCACATAGTTTTGTGTGTTTGTATTAGCAGATTGTGGGAGTGCTTGGGGGGGGGGTTGTTGTTAAAACAAAAGTCTTGTAAAATGTGACAGGTTCCAATGGAGATGGCAAGGAACAACTGGATATAGGATGAACCTGCCAAACATTAGTGGCTGCATGTATCATAAAAGCTGGAAATACTCATTTAAAAAAACATTTATAATAGGTGGGATTAATGACTTCTTATCATAATGTTGAAACTTTACATATCTTGGAATGTGGACTATCTCACAGGTATAAAAAAATAAAGAATATTTAATTATATTAAGAAATGCAAAGTACAAATAGCAATGTTACAGGAGACATTTGGAAAGAAATGAGCATGTGAATTTAATAAAGAAAGGACTTCAGGATGGATATTTAGCAGAAAGTACAGTTGTGTACACTTATCATAAATGTAGATGTTCGAGTGTATTCACTGTTGCAGTCATTACAATTGGGTTGAATCCCAAAGCTAAGGTTGGGAGGCTGGAGCTAAATAGCATTAGGAGCGGCTATAAGGCCCTGCAGAACTGCAGTGGCAAAGCCTGCCCTGGATTTAGAGTAGAGTGGTAAGTGATCGTGCTTTGTGAAGGTGTGCACTGAACTCCAAGTAGCAGCCTCTAAAATATCTTTGGTTGGTACTTCCCTGAGGAAGGCTGCTGAAGTGGCTGCTGCTTTGGTTGAAGGTGGCCTAATGCCCTTAAGTACTGGCTTGCCATGTTGTGAATAGCAGAAACGAATGCAGTGGCCTAACCACTTTGAAATAGTCTGCTTTGAGATGGCCTTTCCTTGTGATCCTGTAGCATATGCCACTAGTAGTTGCTCTGTCTTTCTGAAAGCTTTGGTTCTGTTCAAATAGAAGTGTAGCTGTCTGTGTATGTCCAAAGAATGCAGAATTCTCTCCCCTTTATTCTGTGGGTTTGGATAAAATGTAGGCAGATGAACAGTTTGGTTAAGGGCCACACTGGACACTACCTTAGGCATAAATGCAGGGTTTGTCCTCAGAGAAACCCTGTCTGGATAAAAAAAATGATAAAAGGTTCCACAGCCATGAGTGCCTGTAGCTCTGAGACTCGTCTTGCAGAAGTTATTGCTAGGAGCAGAGCTGTTTTCCAAGATAAAAAGTACAGTTGTGTACCTACCATAAATGTAGATGTTCGAGTGTATTCACTGTTGCAGTCATTACAATTGGGTTATCCTGCTGGCAGGCTACCTGCAGTCGGCCTGAATTCCAAAGTCTAGGTCCCGGCGTCAGTTGCTGTCACCTCTTCCCTGATGTCAGTGCGCCAGGGGTATAAAAGATGCAGCCGACACCATTTTCTTCAGTTTTTCTTGCCCCAGATGTCAGGTGCCCCTAAAATGGTAGGCTAAATTATGCCAATAAGCATGCATGCATAAAAAACAACTTTTCCTTCATCTATAAGCAAATACACCACATAGGTTGTACAGAATAGAAAAGTATAGATAAGTCCCAGCAAAGGAAAAGGGGGATGGTGGGAGGGTAACCTGGACTGCAACAGTGAATACACTCAAATATCTATATTTATGGTAGGTACACAACTGTACTATGTTCATCGTGTTTCACTGTTGCAGTCATTACAATTGGGTTGAATACCAAAGCTAAGATTCGGAGGCTGGTGCTAAGCAGGATTAGGAGAGGTTATCAGGCCCTGCAGAACTGCAGTGGCAAATCCTGTCCTGGTTTTAGAGTAGAGAGGTAAATGATAGCGCTTTGTAAAAGTATGCACTGAACTCCAAGTTGCAGCCTCTAAAATGTCTTTGGTTGGTACTCCTCTGATGAAGCCTGCTGAAGTGGCTGCTGCTCTGGTGGAATGTGGCCTGATGCCCTTAGGCACTGATTTGCCATGCTGTGAATAGCAGAAACGAATGCAGTGACCTATACACTTTGATATAGTCTGCTTTGAGATAGGCTTTCCTTGTGATCCTGCAGCATATGCCACTAGAAGTTGTTCGGTCTTTCTGAAAGCTTTGGTTCTGTCCAAGTAGAAGCGTAGCTGCCTGTGAATGTCTAAAGAATGCAGAATTCTCTCACCCTTATTCTGTGGGTTTGGATAAAAGGTAGGCAAATGAATTGTTTGATTAAGGGCCACACTGGACACTTCCTTAGGCATAAATGTAGGGTTTGTGCACAGAGAAACCCTGTCAGGATGCAAAATGATAAAAGGTTCCACAGCCATGAGTGCCTGGAGCTCTGAGACTCGTGTAGCAGAGGTTATTGCTAGGAGCAGAGCTGTTTTCTAGGATAGGAATTTAATATCAGCTGCAGAGGCTGGTTCAAACGGAGTCAGTGTGAGTTTTTCCAAGACATAGTTGAGGTCCCATACAGGTATTGGTGCTCTCCTTGGGGGTCTTATGTTTTTGGCCCCTCGGAGGTACTGCCTTAGTAACGGATGAGAAAAACTAGGTGGTTTCGTATTGTAATGAGCTGAAATGGCAGAGGCATGCATTTTAATTGATGAAAAAGAAAGGCCTTTATCAAGCATCTCAGTTAAGTATTGCAAAATCTGAACAATATTTGGAACAATCGTGTCAAAACCTTGAGCCTGGTTCCAAGCACAGAATCTCTTCCATTTTTCTGCATAAGATTTTCTGGTGCTAGGCCTCCTGGCCTCCAAAGTAACATCCATCACTGCTTTAGAGAGAGGTGTGCCTTGACTGGCTACATTATCCGCCATGCTGCCAGGTTTAAGGTCCTGAGTTGGCTGTGCAGTATTTAACTGTCCGGTTGGGTCAATAAGTGAGGAATTTGAGGTAAAGCCCAAGCTGGGCATTGAGACAAACTCTTTAGGATTGGGTACCAGTGCTGGCGGTGCCAGTCTGGGGCAATCAGAATCATTTTTGGTCTCTCTTGTCTGACCTTGAGGAGTACCTTGGAGAGGAGAGGCAGAGGAGGAAAGGCATATACTGTTAGGTGTTTCCAGCTGAAAGATAGAGCATCCACTTTCCATGCTTGCTTGTGAAAAGTCCTTGTGCAGAATTTCTGTAGTTGGCAGTTGTGAAGAGAGGCAAATAGATCTATGTCGGGGCATCCCCAGGTCCTTGTTATCATGGTAAATACTTGTGGATCCAATTTCCACTCATGGGTATCCATAAGGTTTCTGCTTAGTTCATCTGCCAGAGTATTTGTCCTTCCTGGCAGGAATTGTGCTTGCAGATGTACTTGGTAAGTCAATGCTGTGTCCCACAAGTTCATGGCTAGCCTGCAGAGGAGGTAGGAATATGTGCCGCCCTGCTTGTTTATGTACCACATAACTGTAGTATTGTCCGTCCTTATCCATAGTTGTCCTGGATGAAGTAGATCCTTGAAGGCTGTCAGGGCATTCTGAACAGCTAGCATCTCTTTTTGATTGACATGCAGATGCATTTGACTTGTGGACCATGTGCCCTGAATACATCTTCCTGCCATATGGGCCCCCCAGACATAATCTGATGCATCTGTTGTCAATGTCTGCCTGGCTGTGGGTAAGGTGAATGGCTGTCCCATATTGTGGTGACAGGGTTTTGCCCACCATCGAAACTCCTGTTGCAGGCAGGGAATGAGGGTAATTACTGTTTCCAGGCTGTGGCAATGTGGAGTCCAAACACTTTTTAGATACTATTGAAGTTTCCTCATATGCAATCTTGCATATGGAATTAGCAGAATACAGGATGCCATGAAGCCCAAAGCCTGCAAAATTTTTCTTGCAGATAACTGGGTCTTTGTTGCCAACATTTTGAAATAAGTAGTCAGTTGTCTGTGCTTGTCTGGCGTGAGATAAGCCATCTGGGAAGTTGTATATAAGCTTGCACCCAGGAATATTATCTCTTGAGAGGATACGAGTTTTGATTTATTTTCGTTTATTGTGTATCCTAGACCTGTTAGTAATCTTCTTCACACGCCAGATGCTGTAGTAGAATGTCCTTGTTTCTCTGCTTGAATAAGGCAGTCGTCCAAGTAAGGATATATTTGTATTCCTCTCTGTCTGCAAAAAGCAATCACTGATGCCAGGCATTTTGTGAAGACCCTGGGCGCAGTAGATGAGCCAAAGGGCAGTGCAGAGAATTGGTAATGCATTGAGCCAGCTATAAATCTGAGGTACCTTCTGCATGATTGTCTGATTGGGACATGCAGGTATGCCTCTATTAGGTCTAAAGTCACAAGCCAAGCCCTCTTGCCTAGCATGGGCAGAAGCTGCTGCAGAGTTAACATTTTGAATTTTGGGATATTAAGAAATGTGTTTAGGATAGACAGGACAAGTACTGGTCTCCAGGCTTTGTCCTTTCTGGGCACCAAGAATAAGAAGTTATGTTCTTACCATAACGTTCCATGTTAGTTGTCTTCTTCTCGCCTTCTTTCTTGCTGGATGGGTTCGGAGCCAATCCTCGGCTCCGACTCGGCCTATACTATAGCTCGAGAGCTATTTTTACCGGCTCGAGGCAGCCCTATAACCCACAATACCATGCGCTAACTCCCCAGATCTCATTTGGAAGCTAAGACATAGTATAAATATAATATCAAAATCCTCATTTGCAAGTACGGGCTCCCTGCTAGTAACACTAAAGATACAGGGAAACCGTAACATGTTGTATCTCCAGAAATGGAAGGACTCCGAGACCTCAAGTCTATCCAGGCTAGGGGGCAGGAGGGAGGGACGCAAGAAAGAAGGCGAGAAGACAACTAACATGGAACGTTATGGTAAGAACATAACTTCTTAATGTTAAGTTGTCATTCTCGCCTTCATTCTTGCTGGATGGGACAGCGTCCCTAGCATCTTAGTCCTGGGTGGCTCAATGGAACAGACTCCTGAGTACAGTGGAACCAAAGTCAGCTCTATTTCTGGAGGCTATATCAAGTTTGTAATGGGCAATAAAGGTATGTTTGGAAGCTCATGTAGCTGCTGCACATATGGTATCTAGTGGTAACCTTGCTTGAAATGCCGTTGATGTTGATAGTGCCCTGGTTGAATGAGCCTTAGGCCTAGACGGAAGTTGCCTGTGTCTCAACTCATAGACAAAGGTAATAATAGATGTCAACCATCTGGAAAGAGTAAACTTGGATACCGGAAGCCCTTTCTTTCCTGCAGCATGAGACAGAAAGAGCTGGTCTGACTTTCTGAGTTGTTTTGTCCTGTCTAGATAATACCGTAATTGGCGATGAACATCTAATGAATGTAATTTCTGTTCAGCCCTGTTGGCATAGTCTGGGAAGAAGACAGGCAAGTCAATGGAGTGGTTTAGATTTGCTTCCGAGGACACTTTCGGTAGGAAGGAAGGAAGGGTTTATTCTGAGAGTTACCCTGTCTTTGTGAAAAACCAAATAAGGGGGACGGACAGACAAGGATTGAAGTTCCGATACCCTTCTGGCAGATGTTATGGCTACCAAAAACAGAGTTTTCCAAGAAAGAAGCTTGAGGGAGCAAGAAGCTGCAGGTTCAAATGGAGGTAGAATCAATGAGGTTAGAACTAAATTCAAATCCCATTGTGGAGGTGGATCTTTAACTGGAGGTCTAAGCAAAAAGATGCCTTTGAGGAAGGCTTTACAGAGTTTGTGGGACATAATATTTGCTTCTGACAGCCCAACATGAAAATTGGCAATGGCCGCTAATTGTACCCTGATAGTGGCAGACGATGATCCTGAATGAAAAAGCTCCGCCAGAAAGTCTAGAACCTTATGAATGGGTGCATGGAAAGGATATAAGGACCTAGTTTGCGCCCAGTGTGAAAAACGCTTCCATTTACTCACATACGTCTTCCTAGTATTGGACTTATGGGAAGCCAGAATATCATCACGAACAGGAGGAGAAATAAGGGGAAGCCTGGCTATGGCTGGAAGTGGAGCAACCAAGCTGTGAGGTTGAGGGAATGAAGAGACTGATGCAGCTTGCCCGTGAGATGGGTCAACAGATCCGGAAGGGGCTCCAGATGCCAAGGCTGTTCCAGTAGGTAACTGTGCAGGAACGGAAACCATACTTGTCGAGGCCAAAACGGGGCAATGAGGATCATTTTGGATCTCAATGCGGTTGCTTTCTGAATTAATTGCGGGATCAATGGTAAGGGAGGAAAGGCATATAGAAGACCCGGGGCCAATCGTGAACAAGAGCGTCTCTGGGGGGATGGCCTGGTAGAGGAAAGAGTGTGAAGAAGTCGAGGCACTTGCTGTTTAGAAGAGTTGCGAAAAGATCGCAGCAAGGCTGGCCCCACTTCTGAAATATTCTGTCTGCTACCGCTTGATTTAGAGACCACTCGTGAGGCATGAGGATAGTTCTGCTCAATCTGTCCGCTATGACGTTGGACTTCCCGGGGATGTGCATTGCTATCAGAAACCGTTGAGAGGAAATCGCCCATTGCCAAAGTCTGAGTGCTTCTCGACATAGGGGGTAGGACTTTGTTCCGCCCTGCTTGTTTATCTACCACACCATAGACATATTGTCCGTTTGAATTGCTATAGTCCCTGTGGGAAGAGAGCTCTGAAGGGCTTGCAACGTCAAAAGCACCGCCCTCATCTCCAGGACATTTATGTGCAGGTGGTGTTCTGATTGTTGCTATGTGCCCTGGACTGTCCTGCCCTGATAATGCCCCCCCACCCGATCAGGGAGGCATCCGTTGTCACCGTGGCAACTGGGGGAGGGGGAGAACAAAGGGTCTGCCCTGAAAAAGCTGAGGGGAAACCATCCACTAGGAGAGATGATTCTTGCAAGATGGGGTTATCAAAATGTTGTGAGTCATTGGTAGCTGTTGAAAGGACCACTGAGAAAACAGCATCCACTGAAGGAGCCTCATGTGGAAGCAGGCTAATGGGAGTAGAAGAATCGCCGCTGCCATGAGGCCTAACGCTTTCAATACTAGCTTGACTTGAACTCTGTTGGGCTGAAACAGGGAATGAACATTCCGCCTTATGTCTGTCACTCTCTGAGGTGGTAACATTGCAGACATTTCTGTGGTGTTTAATACGGCGCCTATAAAGTTTATACATTGACAAGGCGACAAGGAGGACTTTGCAAAATTTATAGAAATACCTAGACTGTTGCAAAGCTGAATAGTGTAATCCCTGGTCACTATAAGATGCTGCTTGGTGGTAGCGGAAATGAGCCAGTCGTCTAGATATGGAAACACCTGGAATCCTTTTTGTCTCAGGTGAGCCATGACCACTGCCAAGCATTTGGTGAACACCCGGGGGGCTGTGGTGAGACCAAAGGGCAGGGTTCTGAATAGATAATGACTGGCTCCCAGCCGGAAGCGGAGAAACCTCCTGGAGTGCCTGTGTATCTTTATATGATAGTACGCGTCCTGGAGGTCTAAGGAGCACATCCAGTTGTCTCTGCCCAAAAAGGGTAGAATGGACTGCAGTGTTACCATCCAAAATTTTGTCTTTAGTACAGAGTTGTTCAATCTGCTGAGGTCCAAAATGGGTCTCCAGTCTTTTTTGGTACCAAAAAGAATCTGGAGTAGATTCCGGATCCTAGCTGATCTGCTGGGACTCTCTGGATGACTCTTTTTTATAACAGCTTTTTTATTTCTAGCTGAGCCTGACCCCTTTGAGTGGGTGGTACGTCTGGTAGGGGTCTTAGCGGTTGTACCGGAGGGGAAGTGAAGGGGATTTTGTAACCCTTGGATATGATCTTCTGTACCCACGTGTCTTGGGAGAGGGATTGTCAGGCTTCTGGGTACAGAGATAATCTTCCCCCGACTGCCTCCGAAGGCGGACAGTCGGGCAGCTTCTCAGGGATGCTGAAAGGGTTGGTCAGGGAAGGATTCCCTGGAACCCTGGTTCTGTGGACTCCCTCTGCCCCTGGGGCGGCGTCTGTTATTATTCCCCCTTCTGCCTCTAGGGGGAAATTCACCACGTGCGGCAGGCGCGACTCCCTGTGGTTTGCGGAACCACATCTTTCCACCCCTCTGTCCCTTAGGATAAGGTCTAGAAGGTGTGGAAAAATGGACTCCTACGGCAGAGAGAGTCTTACCATCTTGCTCGCATCTGGTGAGGGTATTCTTCACCTGAGGTCCAAACAATTCTGAAGCATCAAAGGGGGTGCTGGTGAAGGACGCCTTGAAGGGATCGGCAAAGTTACAGAGTCGCATCCAAGCGTGACGTCTCAATGCAACACCTGTGCCAGCGGCCCTACTCACTCCATCGGCTGCGTAAGAGATGAGCCGCATGGAGGAGTTAACAATGGAGTTCAGGGTGGCCAGCTGGAAGTTTATCTTGTCCTGATACCCCGCAGCAGAAGGATCCTGTACCGTTTCACCCAGCTCTTTGAGCAAGTCTCTCTGAAGGCGGGTGAAATGACAAATAGTTCAGCGATCGCATAGTAAAGGTCGCTGAAGCAAATGTCCACTTGCCTTACCTGTCCATGGTCCTGGATTCTTTGTTAGTAGGATGAACAGGTACAGAAGGATTGGCCAATTCCTTCTTAGTGGCTGCTGCTACCACCATAGCATCAACTGAAATGCCTTTGGTGAGAAAGGATTTGTCCTCTGGTGCAGAAATAAATTTAGAAGGCCTCCTAGGGGTAGGTTCCATTGAATCAGGAGCTGCCCATGCCTTTCTAGCCACTACCTCCATTAGTGGGTCGAAAGGGGGAGACACCCAGGAGGTGGAAGGGCGAGATCCAAAAGCGTCAAGGTAAACCGACTCGTCCTCGGAAGGTTTGAGAGTGGACCAATTTCCCCTCTGTTTTAGGATCTCTAGGATGTCTGAAAAAGAGACATCCTCAGACGGGGATCTGGGGGAACCCTCCGACTCATCCAAGTCGGTGTCCGACGTGACAGACACGGGGGAGTCTATGTGCTTCCTCTTGCACTTTCTTTTCCTAGGGGGTTCCCCTGAAACATCAGGGGAGCCCTCGGAAGAGGAGGAGACACCCAAGGTGGGTACCCTATGCTTTGGATCTCTGCTGTCAGATGTAAAAGGATGGCCAGAGACCGTAACAGGCACTGTAGAGGGAGGAGCTGCAGAACTTAACCTTGGAGTGGACACTGGGTCCAGCATGCTCCTCATCACCTCGAAGGCTCCCCTATCAGATACCAAAGGTAGTCCCGGCCCCGAAGAGACTGGAACCGCCCCCGGCACCGACAGAGAAGGCTCAGAGAATGATGTCGGGGGCCAAACTAACCAGAGCCGAAGCTCCGAGAGGGAGAGCGGGGTCAGACAAGGGTCCGATGCCACTCGCCCCCTCGGAGCCGACAATGGAGTCCAGGCGCCCGGACCTCTCCACGGACGGAACCAATGAAGAGGTCGGAGCCAACGACATCGGAGCCGAAGGTGGGAGTATCGGCTCTGATGTGGGTAAGGTTACGGTTCCAACAAACTCCGGCTCCAAACTCGAGAGGTGAGTCGGAGGAGGAATCGATAGCGGTACTGAAGGAGCCACAGTCTGGCGAGATGGGCTCTAGAGCATTTGGGCTAGTGCCTGAGATTTTATGAGCCTACTGACCACCCTCTCGATGTCGTGGTCAGAGAGCCTGGATGACCTAGATGACTGAGTCCTATGACTCCGCTCCGATAGGAGAGGGGATCTCGGAGCCGATCGGACGGAATCTAGCAAGGGGGACCTAGAGCGCTTGTGCGCTGGGGTCGGCTCCGATGCTGGTTTCAGAGCGGATACCACTTTGCCCGCCTCGGATCCGGATGGAACCGATGTCGGAGCCATCTCGATAACGCCAGCCCTCGACTCAGAAGCTGGAGCCGATGGTTTGGCGGTTTCTGAAGACTTCCCCGAGCCAGACTTTGACGAGGAGTCATCTGGCTTTAACAAGCCCCTTAGGATGAGCTTATTACGCCTCTCCTGCAGGACTCTTGAACTAAACCCATGACAGATGGAACAAGAGTCCTGCAGGTGTAAAGGCCCCAAAGCAATAGACACAAGAAGTGCTCCCTCATAGTATGCAGAGTTTCCCCAAAAGAATAATCCTCAGGAGGAGAGGCTGAAGGGAGAGATTCTTCAACATCAGAATCCTCATAGGGAGGAATTGAATATTCCTGTTTGGAAGACGAATCAGAGGAAATGCAAAATCGTTCCGACGCTTAATAGTGTGTTGGTTAACTCTAGCACAAAACCGACAGCTAGCAATGTTGTGATCAGGGCCTAGGCAAGGAATACAGTAAGAGAAAATCAGACATGGCTCTATTGTTATGGTAAGTACATAACTTTTATATCCAATATTGTCTATTTTTTGTCCAATTCAACACATGGGACAGATACTTGGGTGGAATCAAGGAAGGACATTCATGAAAATGATGGAACCAAAAGTACGGTATGATCTGGGCTGTACATCCTGTTTGTAATGAGACACAAAGGTGTGAACTGTTGACCCCATTGCCCTTGTGTGGTGAGCTTTAGGTTTACACTGTAGGGGACAAGCCCTTTTAATTGTTGACAAAAAAATGCAGTCTGATAACTTAATTTGGGTCTTGAGAAAGCAAAAAACAATTGATCAAACTTTGATTGTGTGGTGCTACGAAGGTGGAACCTAACTTGTCGAAGAACGTCCAACAGATATAAAATGTATTCACCTTTGTTTGATAATTTGGGGAAAAGGACTGACAGATTTATTGATTGATTTTAAATTAGTCTCTGATGCCATTGAAGGAAGGAATGATTCATTAGTTTTCAATGAAACTTTCTTTATGGAATACCTGAAATAGAGGTTTTCAAGAAAGTGATTGAAGCTCTGAACTCCATCTGGCTGATATAACAGCCACTAAAAGAACTGTTTCTCAGAGAGAAACTTCATATCACCTTTGGAACTTCAAATCAACTGATGCTGCTGGTTCATATGTGGATTGCATTAAAGCCTATAGCAGGATAGTAATATCCCAGGGAGGTACTCTATCTCTGATATGTGGTTGTAGGAAAAAAACTGTTTTCAAAAAAGTTTGAGACTCTCAGGGAAGCTATAGAATCGTCATTCTACTCTGATGTGGAAATTTGAGATTGCAGCCATTTGCACTTTGATAGTGGAATAACTAGAGCCGCTGTGGAAAAGTTCAGACAAGAATCCTAATATGGCAGGGGTGTCTAAACCTTTTGACATAGCCCAACTGGAAAATCTTTTTCATTTCATATGGTAGATCTAAGGGGGCGGCGAAAGCCAACACATTCTGGCTAGGCTTATAAATACCTTCAGGCAGATAGCCTAGTACCTACCTATGAGTGAAAATCCTTATGAGGTATTTGCTTCCCACAAGAAATACAATTAACTTTTTCTAACATTGGTCTGGAGCAAGAAAAAAGTTTCCCCAATGGGGTACTTAGCTTTAATGAAGATTTCGGATCTGTAATTCAAATTTGAAATTCTCAGGAGTCGGCCGACCAGCACTTGCGAACTGCTTTTGCTTCGGGCACCACGCGGCAAGAAAGACTGAGGAAAACGGCGTTGGCTGCATCTTTTAAACCCCTGGCGCACTGACGTCAGGGAAGAGGCGACAGCAACTGACGCCGGACCTAGACTTTGGAATGCAGGCCAATTACGGGTAGCCTGCCAGCAGGATAACCCAATTGTAATGACTGCAACAGTGAAACATGATGAACATACTTTATATCAGCTATAGCGGCTGGCTCAAAAGGAGGCAGGGTGAGTTTTTCTAAGACATAATTGAGGTCCCATGCAGGCATTGGTGATCGCCTTGGAGGCCTTAAATTTTTGGCCCCTTTGAGGTACTGCCTTAATAAAGGATGAGAAAAGATTGGTGGCTCTGTATTGTAATGAGCCGAAACGGCAGAGGCATGAATTTTTATAGATGAAAAGGATAGGCCTTTGTCCAGCACCTCAGTCAAGTATTGCAAAATCTGAGGAATATTTGGTACAGCTGTGTCAATTCCTTGTGCCTGTTTCCAAGCACAGAGTCTCTTCCATTTTCCAGCACAGGATTTTCTAGTATTAGGCCTCCTGGCCTCCAAAATGACATCTATCACCGCTTTAGTGAGAGGTGTGTTTGTACGACTACATTATCCGCCATGCTGCCAGATTTAAGGTCTTGAGTTGGCTGTGCAGGATCTGATTGGTCTGCTGGGACAGTAGATGAGGCCATTTGAGGTAAGGTCCAGGCTGGGCATAAAGACAAGTTCCTTAGGATTGGATACCAGTACTGGCGTGGCCAGTCTGGGGCAATAGGTATCATTTTTGGCTTCTCCTGTCTGACCTTTAGGAGTACCTTGGGGAGGAGAGGCAAAAGAGGAAAGACATATACTGTTAAGTTTTTCCAGCTGAAAGATAGGGCATCCGCTTTCCACGCTTGTCTGTGATAAGTCCTTGTGCAGAATCTCTTTAGTTGGCAGTTGTGAGGTGAGGCAAATAGATCTATGTCTGGACATCCCCATTTCCTTGTTACCATGCTGAAGACTTGTGGATCCAGGTGCTATTCGTGGGGATCCATGAGGTTTCTGTTTAGTTCGTCTGCCAGAGTATTTATCCTTCCTGGCAGGAATTGTGCCTGCAGATGTACTTGGTAAGTCAGTGCTGTGTCCCACAAAGTCATGGCCAGTCTGCAAAGGGGGTAAGACTGAGTACCTCCCTGCTTGTTTATATACCACATGACAGTGGTATGGTCTTGTCTTTATCAGTAGTTGTCCCGGATTTAGTAGGTCCTTGAAGGCTGTCAGGGCATTTTGAACAACTAGCATCTCTTTTTGACTGATGTGTAGATGCATTTGGTTTGCGGACCATGTGCCTTGAATACATTTCCCTGCCATGTGAGCTCCCCAGGCATAATCCGATGCATTCGTTGTTAATGTTTGTGTGGCTGGGGGTAGAATGAATGGCTGTCCCTTGTTCTGGTGACAGGCCCTCGCCCACCATCGAAACGCCTGTTGCAGGCAGGGAATGAGAGCAACTGTTATTTCCAGGCTGTGGCAATGTTGAGTTCAAACACTTTTTAGGTACCATTGTAATTTCCTCATATGCAGTCTTGCATATGGAATTAGTAGAATACAGGATGCCATGAAGCCCAAAGCCTGCAGAATTTTTCTTGCAGATAACTGGGCCTTTGTTGCCAACATTTTGAAATAGGTAGTCAGTTGCCTTCGTTTGTCTGGCGTGAGATAAGCCATCTGGGCAGTTGTATTTAAGCTTGCACCCAGAAATATCTCTTGAGAGGGTACTAGTTTTGATTTCTGTTCATTGACTGTGTACTCTAGGCATGGTAGTAATCCCTTTACAAACACCAGATGCTGTAGTAGAATGTCCTTGTTCTATGCTTGAATGAGGCAGTCGTCCAAGTAAGGATATATTTGTATTCCTCTGTCTGCAGAATGCAATTATTGGTGCCAGGCACTTTGTGAAGACCCAGGGCGCAGTAGATAAGCCAAAGGGCAGTGCAGAGAATTGGTAGTGCATTGAGCCAGCTTTGAATCTGAAGTATCTTCTGCATGTTTGTCTGATTGGGACATGTAGGTATGCCTCTTTTAGATCTAATGTCACAAGCCAAGCCTTCTTGCCCAACATGGGCAGAAGTTGCTGTAGAGTCAACATTTTGAATTCTGGAATATCCAGATGTGTGTTTAGAATACATAGGTCCAGTATTGGTCTCCAGGATTTGTCCTTTCTGGGTACCAAGAACAGTCTTGAATAGAATCATTGTCCCTGCTCTTGCTCTGGTACTTGTTGAATGGCCCTTATATCCACGAGGGATGAGACTTGTTTTTGTGCCTCTGCCCACTGATGTTTTGACAGGTCTGGCCAACCGTTTGCCCTTGGCAGGGTATGGAAGCAGAACTTGTAGCCTTGTGACACTATATTTAAGACCCATTTGTCCTGGGTTATTATGTGCCAATTTTGAGAAAAAAGTGCTAGTTTTTCCCCTAAAGGAGTTGCCAGAAAAGTACTTGGCGCAGGCAGGGGGAAGTCATTGGGACTGTTTCCTATACAGCTGCGATTTGTCTTCTCCAGTTTTGGAGGTAGAAGCACCCCATTGTTTAGACCTGTACAAACCTTGGGGCTGGGATCTGCCTTTAGGGCGTTTGTATCTGCCCCTTTGTGGCCTGTCTGACACTGGAAAGGACCAATTCTTTGTAGGTCAGTGTCTGCTAAATCTTGGTGGCTGTACCTGTAAGAAATCCTTGACTGTTTGCATAGATTTAGCTTTGTCCTCCATTTTCTTTAACACCTCTTCTGCTTCAACACCAAACAAAGCATCATGCTGTAATGGAGCATCTAATAATTTTGCCTTAACACGATCAGGTAGATTTGTTCCATTAACCAAGCATGCCTCCTAATGACAGAACCCATAACTGCTGCCCTGCAGGAGGCCTCCAGAGAATCAAAACCACATTGCAAAGTATGTTTTCCAACTTATTCAGCTGCATGCAATAAATCCTGCATTTCTTTGTTTTCTGCACATTCAGAATTTATCAACATTTTCTGTTTAAGCAGTAATATAATATATTGCTGATATTTGAGCATATGAAACTGACAATTTAAAGCCCTTATAGCCAAGGTAGCAGAAGTATAAATCTTTTTCCCCCATCTGTCCAGTGCCCTAGAATCCCTGTCAGAGGGAGTAGGGTTTTTTGCAGTGGAAGCCTTGACCCCTTTGGAACCCGGAGAGATAGTTTCTGGGTCAGCAGCAGGGTTTTTGAAAAGGAATTTATGAGAGTCAGGAACCCTGTAGTACCTGTCCGGCTTAACAGGAGCTGGAGGTAAGGAGTCAGAGATCAGACTGGACTCTGAAAATACATCATCTACAATGTCTAACACAGGTGGAATAGCTAGGGACCTGTGTTGCGGTAGTAAAAGGAAGTCTCTGAGCCTTTTCTTAGATTCAGAATAATCTTGGCTCTCCCAGTGGAAATGCTCCCTCATGGTATGTAAAGTTTCCCCAAAAGAATAATCCTCAGGAGGAAAGGCTGAAGGGATGGATTCTTCAGCATCAGAATCCTCATAAGGAGGAAGAGAGTATTCCTGATCAGAAGAGGAATCAGATGAAATGGAAACCTGATCTGAAGATTCATATTCCGTCTCTTGCCTAGGCCTCTTATCAGGAGGGGGATGGGAACCCCTGATCAAAGTAATTAGGTCTTCGGCCATTTTGAGTATCTTTTTTTTAGGTATGGAGGCCTGTCCATGAGGCTGTTGTACTTGTTTCTTTGACTTTAAAGGTGCTTTAGTCTTTGCCTTTGAAGCTGAAGTCGTCTTAACATATAATTGAGTAGGTCTGAAAACACCCTCAGAAGCCGATGCCTGCTCAGCGGCTCCGGACCCATCTGAGGGAATAGTTTCCAAAGGTCCAATACTTTGAGCTTCCAGCGGCCTGGTCGACTCCACATTGGTGTCAGTAGTGGCCTGCGGTCGTCAGGGGGCTGCGAAGGTGCCTCACTGAGAACCAGCGAACCGAGGACTGGCTTAGAAGAAGCCTCATCATCAGTTTTGGACCTCTGATGCCTGTCCTTTTTCTTGTGAATTCCGGTAGTCGGATGGCTGTCCAACGACACTGTATAGTTAAATCTTCTGCCAAAATAGTGAAATGCAAAATTGTACCGATGCTTAATAGTACGTTGGTTAAATCTAGCAAAAAAAACGACAACGAGCAACGTCGTGGTCAGGGCCTAGGCAAGGAATACAGTAAGAATGGAAGTCCTTATGAGGTATTTGCTTCCCACAAGAAATACAATTAACTTTTGCCGACATCGGTCTGGAGCAAGAAAAAAGTTTCCCCAATGGGGTACTTAGCTTTTTAGTGAAGACTTCGGAACTGAAATTCGAACATGAAAATCTCAGGAGTCGGCCGACCGGCACTTGCGAACTGCTTTTGCTTCGGGCACCACGCGGCAAGAAAGACTGAAGAAAATGGCGTCGGCTGCATCTTTTATACCCCTGGCGCACTGACATCAGGGAAGAGCCGATAGCAACAGACGTCGGACTTAGATTTTGGAATTCAGGCCGACTGAGGGTAGCCTGCCAGCAGGATAACCCAACTGTAATGACAGCAACAGTGAAACACGAAGATCATCATCAATAACAAAAAAATGAGTAATATTTGCATTAATTGCTAGAGAAGCTCCAACATTAACAGATGAGGGGAAAAATATAATAATGGTTAAGGGATGAGGATTATGCTGGCACGTCTCTACATTCCACTTAAACTACTATTATGCAGCCCAAAAAATTTTGGGAGAACTAATCAGCTTTCAGCAGAAAGTCTTGCGTACAGGTGGGGACTAGAATTTGATTTGCAATACTGCAGATGCATTGGAGGGGGGGGGACTAAAAGGGAAAATATAATAAATAAAAAAAAAAAAAAAGATTTCTGAAGAAATTTATGAAAATATTTGGCATACAATACATGAATTTAATAGGAACGCACAGAATTTAGATATTATTCTCCATGTTACAATAACTGGGCTAAACTAGACATCTTTGCGGTTCACTAGACTAGATATAAATTATATTTCACAGGAACATTAATTTCAATGTTTTCTGCAAAATGTCTGCCAGTGGAGCTTCACATATCAACATGATTTTATTTTTCTTCAAGCCTTTCTCTTTCCCATAATCCACTTCATCTGCTTTACACAAGTCATGACAGACATAATGAAGCAGTGGTGTATTCCCATATCACTGACATATAATGGGATTAATGTCCATCACTGTCACCTTGTATACTGTAACAGGACTGCTTCTTTTATTTCTTGAATGGTCCTCATTTGTGTCTTTCTCAGGGCTTGTTTTACAGTATACTAAAGCATTATACAGCTGCAACCAAAAATAGCTAAATTACATGCCTTTGTTCAAAGCATCTGTTTCTAGTCCAAGATGAATTGACAGCTCCCTCCCCCACACTTTGGTAAATGTGCTGATACTTTAATTACAAGAAAAAATATTTTCTGACTTTTCTCTAAATGTTACACACATCTTCGATATTACATTCAAGTCATCTTAAAATGTAAAATAGTATAAATAACAAACATTTAAAGTTTAAAGCTTAGCATTTCAATACTGTGATGCTGTTTACATAAATTTGTCAAAACAGGTGACAACTGCCTTTGAACCACTGACTGAACTAAATTGCTCTGTTTTGCTATGAAAGGCATGGCTACATTGAAAGCAGCTGTGAATCAGTGTAAGCTCTCTTCCTCTCTAAAATAAAGACCATGGAAAAAGTACAGTTTTGTACCTACCATAAATGTAGATGTCCGATAGGAATGCATCTGCAGTCCTTACAAATGGGTTGTCCTGTCGTCAGGCAGCCCTTCGGTCGGCCGGATTCCAAAGTCTGGGTCTGGCTTCAGCTGGTGTCGCACTTCACCCGACGTGATTGCTGCAGTTACTCGGGTATAAAGGCATCAGCCGATGCCATTTTCCTCAGCGTTTCTTGCCACAGATGCCAGGTGCCCTCTAGGAAGGCTAAATTTTGATAAATGCCAATGATTCAAAATATTAGAGAGCAAACAAAAAATAAGCATGTATGTACATATATACAAACAAATACACCATAATAGATTCCCCCAGCTAGCTATAAGAGGGGCAAATACCCTAGGAGTACCACAGAGGGGAAGGAGGGTGGGTAATCCTGACTGCAGATGCATTCCTATCGGACATCTACATTTATGGTAGGTACAAAACTGTACTATGTCCTTCAAGGATGCATCTGCAGTCTTTACAAATGGGTAGAATACCATAGCCAAACTGGGGGAGGAGGAGGAAAGATAGAATTATGGTGTAGTTAAGATCCCTTGCAAAACAGCAGTGGCAAAACCTGCTCGGGATCTAGAGTATAAAGGTAAATTATAATGCTTGGCAAATGTATGCACGGAGCTCCAAGTAGCAGCCTCTAAAATGTCTTTGGTAGCCACTCCTCGTAGAAAAGCTGTGGTAGTGGCTGTAGCTCTTGTAGAGTGAGGCCTGATGTTTTCTGGAGTTTTCTTTCCATGGTAGGAGTAACAAAATCTAATGCAATTTCCTATCCACTTAGATATTGTCTGTTTTGAAATTGCTTTCCTTCCATTCCTGTTGCATATGCTACCAGTAGCTGGTCAGTTTTTCTATTGCTCTTGGTCCTGTCCAGGTAGTAGCGTAATTGTCTGTGTACATCCAAGGTATGCAACAGTCTTTCTCCCCTGTTATGTGGATTGGGGAAGAATGTAGGTAGGTGGATAGCCTGATTTAAAGATACTCTGGAGACCACCTTAGGCATAAAAGTAGGATTTGTTCTCATGGACACTATCTTGATGGAAGATCAGAAAGGGTTGTACTGCCATTAATGCCTGTAGCTCAGAAACCCTTCTTGCTGAAGTGATTGCCAGCAGGAAAGCAGTTTTCCATAAGTATTGCAATTCTGCTGTTGCTGCTGGTTCGAAAGGAGGTAGTGTCAATTTTTCTAGCACAAAGTTCAAGTCCCATGCAGGTAATGATGGCTTCCTAGGAGGTTTTACATTTTTAATTCCTCTCAGAAACTGCCTGAGCAGAGGATGTGAGAAAACTGGAGGATCCAAGTCGTATTCTGCTGAAATAGCTGAGGCATGAATCTTGATGGAAGAGTAGGACAGGCCTTTGTGGAATAGCTCTGCCAAGTATTCCAGGATGTTGGCTATGTCTACCAGAGACACATCTTCCCCTTTAGCAGTACTCCAAATGAGATATCTTTTCCATTTTGCTGAATAGGTTTTCCTTGTTGTAGGTCTGCGAGCTTCCAAGATAATGTCCTTAACCCTTTGGGATAAATTTGGGTTAATTTGTCTTATGCAATGTTCCAGGCAGTCAGCTGCAGAGTTTTCAGGTTTGGATGCAGGGTGTTGTAATTGTTCTGAGTTAACAGCAAGGGAACTAGGGTAAGGGCGTATGATCTCCCGAGACATGCTTCTCAGTAATGGGTACCAATGTTGCCTTGGCCAATCTGGAGCTATCAGAATGATCCTTGGACGGTCCTCTTTGATCTTCAATAGCACCTTGTGCATCAAAGGAAGTGGTGGGAATGCATATGCTGTCAGATTTTTCCAACTAAAGGATAAGGAGTCCACCTTCCATGCCAGTGGGTGGTACGTCCTGGTGCAGAATTTCTTTAATTGGTGATTGTGTGGGGATGCAAATAAGTCTATTTCTGGGAGACCCCATTTTCTTGTAATGGTTTTGAAGATGTCCGGATGCAGCATCCACTCGTGGGCATCCGTGGTAGTCCTGCTTAATATGTCTGCTAGAGTGTTTTCTTTTCCTGGTACAAAGATTGCTTGTAACTGAATGTTGTAACTCAGGGCCACATTCCAGAGGTCCAGGGCCATCCGGCATAGAGGGTACGAATGTGTGCCTCCCTGCTTGTTGATGTACCACATAACTGTGGTGTTGTCTGTCCTTATCATCAATTGGCCTTGTCGAAGAAATGGTTTGAAAGTCTGAATTGCCAGTTTTACTGCCAGCATTTCCTTTAGGTTTATGTGTAGGTGCAGCTTCTCTTGAGTCCATAAACCTTGTATGCATTTGTCCATCATGTGGGCCCCCCAACCGAGGTCTGAGGCATCCGTTGTGATGGTTTGGCTTGGTTGAGTGCTGTGGAAGGGCAATCCTTCGTTTGATTGACAGGCCTGAGCCCACCATTGGAATTCTTGCTTCAGGCATGGAATTATTGGAATTTGAGTTTCTAGGCTGTGCTTGTGCTGAGACCATAAATTCCTTAGGTACCACTGTAGCTTTCTCATATGCAGTCTGGCATGTGGGACCAATATTATGCAGGATGCCATGAAGCCCAATGCTTGTAGGACTTTTCTTGCTGTTAGATGGTTTTGTTTTGTTAATGCCAAGAAGTAGAGAGGGAGTTGCTCCTGTTTTTCTACTGTTAGGAATGCCATTTGTTTGGATGTGTCCAGCTCCGCACCCAAAAAGGTTATCTTTTGGGATGGTATCAGCCTTGACTTTTTTATACTGACTGTATATCCCAGGGCTTGTAGAAGGTAAATGACTCTTTTCAAGTCTTCTGCTAGCTTGTTTTTGTTGTCCGCTTGTATCAGGCAGTCGTCCAGGTAAGGGTAGATTTGGATCCCCAGAAGCCTGCAATGAGCGATTACTGATGCCAGGCATTTCGTGAACACTCTGGGCGCAGTAGATAAGCCAAAGGGCAATGCTGAGAATTGATAATGCTCTGATCCTGCAAAAAATCTGAGGTATCTTCTGCAATTTGGTCGTATGGGGACGTGCAGGTATGCCTCCTTGAGATCTAGAGTTACCAGCCAAGACTCCTTGCCCAGCATGGGAAGAAGCTGCTGTAGGGTCAGCATTTTGAATTTTGGAACAATGAGGTATGTGTTTAAAGCGGACAGATCGAGAATAGGTCTCCATTTGCTTTCTTTCCTTGGTACTAGGAAGAGTCTGGAGTAAAAGCCCTTTCCTTGCTCCATATATGGTACCTTTTCCACAGCTCTCATCTTTAATAATTGATTTACTTGTTTTAGAGCTTCTGCCTTTTGATTTGGAGGTAGGTTTGGCATTCCTCTCTTTCCTGGTAGAGTATGGAAATGAAACCTGTAACCTTGGTCTATTGTCTGCAAAATCCACTTGTCTCTTGTGATGTAATGCCAGTTCTTTGAAAATAAAGCTAGCTTCCTGCCTAAGGGTGCTTCTAGTTGTTCCCTGGTAGGCGGTGCCAGAGCCAAGTCACTGTGATTGTCCTGTAGTAGTGGTGGTGGCTGTGTCTGTGCCTCGCTGGTTGTTACCCTGCCACTGGCGTCCCCTGTAGGCACCCCTGGATTGGCTTCTGCCTCTTGAACGCCTATTTCTGCCTCTCTGTGCTTTGGAGGAGTCTGGAAAGGACCAATTCTTGGAGGGCCAATTCCTGCTAAACCTTGGAGGTTGGACCTGTAAGAAATCTTTCACTGTTTGGACAGATTTTGCCTTCTCTTCCATCTTCTTCAGCACCTGTTGTGCAGGAGAGCCAAACAAATTGATCTTGTCCATGGGAGCATCTAATAGTTTTGATTTGACATGGTCAGGTAAGGCCTGCTCTTTTAACCATGCATGCCTTCTGATAACTGTGCCAGTCATGGCTGATCTAAAGGAAGCCTCCAGTGCATCATAGCCGCATTTTAAAGAATGGTTACTAACTTGCTGAATGTTATGTACCATTTCCTGAACATATTTCTTGTCTAAAGGTTCATCAGAGGACAGTTTTTTGGTTAACTGGTCTATCATAAATTCTTGATACTGGATCATATGAAATTGACAGTTCAAGGCCCTAGCTGACAGAGTAGCAGAAGTGTAAACTTTTTACCCCATCTCTAAGGACCTGGATTCCCTTTCAGAGGGAGGGATTTTTGGCAGAGGTAGATGCTACAGCCTTAGGCCCCTGGGAGATATTCTCGGGATCTGCAAAAGGAGCCTTGTATAAATGGTGATGTGTGTCCGGGACCCTGTAGAACCTATCGGGCTTAGCAGGGGCCGGAGGCAATGAATCAGGAGCAGTACAAGCATCATTAAATGCATCATCTACAACAGAAAGAACTGGAGGTATAGCTAAAGGCCTACGTTGTGGTAAATGCAAAAAGGTTCTAAGCCTTTTTCTGGAGTCTGAAAAATCTTGGCCCTGCCACTGAAATTGTTCCCTCATAGCATTCAAGGTTTCCCCAAAGGAAAATTCCTCAGGCGGAGAGGCAGAAGGGATGGACTCTTCAGCATCAGAGTCTTCATAAGGGGAAAAAGGAGCCTCTGGAGGGTCTGTATTACCTGAATCATCACAGGAATCATCTGTGGAAACTGGCTCAGGGGGCTCTGCTCTAGGCCTCTTCTCTGGAGGTGGGTGAGAGGCCCTGTCTGGGTGAGTATGGGATCCCCGGATTAAAGAAATGAGATCCTCTGCTAGACTAAGCATTTGGGAACTGGAGCTAGGCCTGTGAGAGGGGGTCTTAAGAGGCACAGATTTAGTAACTTTAGCTGCTTTAGCACTGGCAAAGGCCTTAATGGACATGGCTGCAGGAGGCCTAGCAGCTCCACGTGCAGGGGTTGAAATATCAAAGGGAATAGTGTCAGATAATTCCTGAGAAACCACAACTGCAGGTTGGATTTCAGAAGCAGATTCCACTAGGCTGGAAGAGGCCTCGGTAGAAGGTAAGCTTTCGGCTGAAGGAAGAACCGCTTGCTCGGTTTCAGCCGAAACCGAGACACTCGCGGTTGGCTTAACCGCGGTTTCGGCCGAAACCGCGGACCGCGAGTGTCGGTCCTTTTCCTTGCGTTTTTTGGATATTTGTGAAGTCGGAGGATCCGACGGCATAATATAAGCAAAATCAGGGCCGAAAAACTGCTCAGCAAATTCCGACCGATGTCTAAGCGTCCATCGGTTAAAAGAAGCACAGGCTAGACAAGCTGCTACGTCGTGGTCTGGGCCTAAACAAGGTAAGCAGTAAGAGTGGAAATCTTTATGAGGTATTTGTTTCCCACAAGTTAAACAGTTATTCACTTTTTCTGACATCGGCTGAGGCAAGAAAGAGTCCCCAACGGGGTACTTAGCTTTTTAGAAGTCTTCGGTAGTAGAAGTATTCGGTAGTAGTAATCTCTGGTTCTGACCGACCGGCACTTGCGAACAGCTTCTGCTTTGGGCGCCACGCGGCAAGAAAGACGGAGGAAAATGGCGTCGGCTGATGCCTTTATACCCAAGTAACTGCAGCAATGACGTCGGGTGAAGTGCGACACCAGCCGAAGCCAGACCCAGACTTTGGAATCCGGCCGACCGAAGGGCTGCCTGACGACAGGACAACCCATTTGTAAGGACTGCAGATGCATCCTTGAAGGACATCAGTTTCATACCACGGTCTTGTTTACAGCAGACAGAGCTCCTGACAGCAGGACTAATTACCCTACAAGACTGTCAGCAGTACCTGACTACAAATTTCTCTGTGTGTCATGTCATGCAGGTATTAACAAATTCTTCTGCAAATTATGTCAGAAATTAAGTTAAGAAAAGTGGGTGGTCTTTTCCCTTCCTTTGATTCCAAGGGAAGGAAATGAAAGTTTTATAAAATACAAACAGATTTCAGGAACCTACACGATACTGGAATCACACAGTAGGGAGAAAAAGCAACCTAAGAGATGACAAACTGTAGGATAAGATTAAGTTTTCCTTTAAGCAACTGTTTTCTGGATAAAACTAGAGCACAACTTTTGGCACAATGACTGCATCAAAAGAAAGAAAAGGTTACTGACAAACTTAGGGAGCCTGTAACAAGAAAAATAAAGAGAGAGATCCTGCAAATATTTTATAGTTTATAAATTTTATGAAAATTTGAATAAAGCAGAGAAATGGGTAACTCAAGAAAAAGCACAAATAATTATGGAAGACTTACATATGTCAAGTTTAGAGGTAGATGAGGCTCAACAATTAATAGCAACGATAAGAGAAGATAAAAATAGTGACACAGCAAATCTGCAGGTAAGTGTCAAGAAATAGATGGTATTCTGGTGGAAGTTAGGATGAAGAATGTAACAATGATCTGGAAGGTTTTAACAGCATTTTCAAAGGAAGGGAAGCACCAACATCCTGGAAAAAAACTTTGGTGGCTATTTATTTTATTTAACGTTTACCAGGATAGCCCATCTGGGCAGTTTGCCCATTTTTAGAGGAGGCCCGGGGAGAAAAGCTCCACAGAACAAACACCACAGTATAATTCAAAACAATATAATGACATCAAATACACAGAGGAGTAGATTACAGCAAAAAGAAACAAAAACAAAACAGCAAAAAGTTCAAGTTCAATACATACAATATGTACAAATAAAGTTCTTGTGGTTTATAAAAGTTAAATTCAGTTAAGTCTAAATTTATAATAAAAACAGAACTGATGCTGACACTTCTTGTACAGTATGCATTAGTTTTTTCAGGTACAAGTTATAGGTTATGAAAGTGCTGGCTGAGAGAGGAGAAAAAAATGGATGGCCATCTCAAGTACGGAGAAGGGGCTTGTGGAAGAAGGCAGGACAGGGAAACCCATGTGGGGATGGGTGTTCTAGCAGGAGTTGGGTGAAAATGGATGGAAAAGAGGAAGTGAAGGATGAAAAAGTGATTGTGAAAAAGAGGTGAATGATGGAAGTATTTGCTTAGGTTTAGCCAGGGGAAGTACACGAGCAGTGACAATTATTAGTTAGATGGGTCCTGAGAAATTGTTTGAACTTGGCTGACTTGGGGGTGTTAAAGATATTCTGGGGAATGGAGTTCCAGGCTTTGGCGATTTGGTTGGAATATAGACTTTTAGTAGTGATTTGTTGGTGGATCTTAGGGTTCTGTGGTTTGAGTACATTTCGACAAGTTTGTGGAGTGATAGTGCAGTGGAAGGTGGTGGACCAGGACATGGATCAGGACTGACTAATGGATGAGTGCAGTGGCAGGTGATGTACCAGGGCATGGATTAGGACTAATGGATGAGTTCAGTGGGAGATGGTGTGCCATAGCAAGAATTAAGTCAACTTTGCTGTCTGGGTATGAGCTTTGGGTAGTGACTGAAAGTAGAAGTAATGGATACAAGCTGCAGAAATTACATTTCTTTACAGGGTCAAAGGACTGACCCTCTGTGACTGAATGAGGAGTTCAGCAGTCACAGAAGATTTCAGAATGCAGCCATTGTTCCTCCATGTTGGTAGGAGTCAGTTGAGGTGCATTGGGAACCTACTAACTCTGAGATGTACCACTGGAGGCCCTAAAGAAGACCTGGACCATATTGGAGGAATATATTTTTTTGCCTTGCATTGCTTGGAATCCTCCCAGGATGATCTAGAGTCTGTTCTTGGGGATATTGAGGTATTTTTGTCTGCTCAGCTTAGTGCTGCTGTGACCTTCACAAGGACAAAAACTGTTTAAGACATTGTAGGACAGATGGAGTACAAGTACATCAGCAGAATAAATGGTAAATGTTTCAGCTCTTGAGGTGGTAATGGTGTTTAGTTAGACAAAAAAATTCTGTTCAGTTGTACAAGCAGTAAAATTAGCAGCCTGATTTGCAGAGATGCCTTTGATGAGCTGTTTTTTTTATTTAAATGTAGAAAATGCTGCAGTTTTTACTTACAGTAGTAAAGCTGGTGGTTTCAGTACAGCATTAAGGCCTTACACTCATCCTATTAGCAAATGCACACCAGAAGAGCAGTGTAAACCTCATTAGGTTTGACTTTTTTAGATGAAGAAAAATGTAAGTTCCTCTAGTAAATGTAAAGAAAGATTCCTTTTCATGTTGCCTCCAAAGCAAATGGACAGCAGCTCTCACATTTCACTGCAACAACTCTGGGTATGAGCCTAGCTCTGTGCCACAGAGGGTAAAGCCTTGTTTATGAGCTAGTTGACTAATGGTCAAGTACCAGCTTGGTTGCTGAAGGGCCCATACACGAGCAGAGAAGGACTGCGTGTTCCTAACTCAGATGTCCTGGTGCAAGTCATAGGTCAGCCAGTTGTCACAGTGCAAATGGAGATTTACACTGTAGTAAAAATTACCAATGCTGGGGATCTGGGTTGCATGCACTTCAGCCCAAGTGGGTGATGGTAGCATATGGATGGAGGTACAAGCATGCATCGAGGAGGCATAGGAGGCCCCATTGTGATGCCCCTACACCAACAGAACTACAATCAGTGCTGTGATGCATACAGTGGCACAAGTCATCTCCATGCTTGGATGGATGGAAGGTTAGCCTTTGTTTCAGTGCTAAGGATGCCTGTTCGGTGGAGGGGCTCAAAACCAGTACTGGAAAGCTTAAATTGTAATTAGGCACAGAAGGAAACAGCATACCGAAATGCTCTCTATTGTAGGAAAATTACCAGTGGCAGCCATTACTTTAAATCATCTCTTGCTTGCTGTCACTAGTGAATCTGTTGGACTGGAAATATGAGCACAGTCAGTTTGACATTTAGATTCCAAGCAATTTCAATCTTTGCATTTTGCTAGTGGTATATGTTGAAAGGTGCTCTTGAGAGCTGGATCTATCAGTGTGGTCTGATTTTGAGCCTTGGAAGCCAGATGCTCCCTTTGGTGGAAGGAGAATGATCCTATGGGCACCTTTCTTTCAAATGATGTGCACAGTATATTTCTCCAGATGAAAGGATCTTGTGATTCTGAAGCAGGGGAGCCTGTTACTTCCCCTCTGGCAGTGTGTGGAATGGTGTATGTTGAAGAGGGTGTATAGTTTAGTTGAATTGGTTCGGTAGAGGAAGTTGATGAAGACTTCTGAGTGATGTTCTTTGTGTTTCACTGTTGCAGTCATCACACTTTGGTTACCTGCCTGCAGGTAGCCCTCAGCTGGCCCGAATACCAGAGACTTAGTATTTCTGCATCGGTTGCTGTCGCTCTAGCACTGACGTCAGGGGTATAAAAAACAGGCAGCCGACTCCATTACATCACTCTTTCTTGCTGAGGAGCCCAAAGCAGAAGCAGTTCACGAGTGACGTTTGGCTGCTACCTGAGGTTTCATTTACGAACTGAATAATCCTGAAGTCTTCTAAAGCTAAGTACCCCACTGGGGATCCTTTTTTCTTGCTCTAACCGATGTCAGAAAAAGTTAATTGTCTTGCCTGTGGAAAGCAAATACCACACAGATTTCCATTCTTACTGCGTCACCTGTTTAGGCCCAGACCACGATGTACCTTGCTGTCAGTTTTGTGCCTTGTTCAATGCCCAAACTATTCGTCGTCGCGCCCTTATTGTCGCTAAATACTTTTATTCTCGGTAAGCCATCTGACTACTGATACTCTGAAAAATAGTAAGGATAAAGATAGAGACAGACCACACTGGTCCAAAGCTGCCAACGACGCTTCCATTAAGCTAACTGCCAGTTCGCCGGTACTCAGTGAGGCGCTTTCGCAGCCCCTGATGCCTGCTTCAGTGGATTCGCAGGCCTCTACCTAGGCCCGTTCGGAGTCCGGTATGCTGCGAGACTCTTCGACTATGGAACCTGCGAATGTCTCTACCTTGGATGGGCCCGGAGCCACTGAGCAGGCACCGGCTTCTGAGGAAGTTCTTCGCACTACCGATGTTTGACACAGACTTCTTTCCCGTCTTCAGTTCTGTCTAAAACTACCGAGTTTCTAAGGCCTAGAGTACGCGCTATGCCTAAAAAAATGACGACCAAAGTGCATGCACCTACTCCTTTGCCACAACATCAAATGCTTAAAATGGCAGAACACCTTACTATGCTGATTAGGGGAAGTCAGCCTTCCCCTGCTAAGAGAAAGAGACCTGTCCCCAGCAGCTTCAACAGACCAAGAGTCCGACGACTCTGCGGTATATGATTATGAAGACAGGCCCTTATCTGCTTATGAGAATTCAGATGCAGAGGAATCCATTCCCTCTGCCTCTCCTCCAGAGGATTTTTCTTTTGGTGAAACCTTACATACTTTGACAGCATTTCTATTGGGAATGCCAAGACTATCCTTAGTCCAAAAAGAGACTCAGAGAATTTCTAGATTTGCCACAACATAGGCCTTTAGCAAAATCCCCAGTCCTGGAGGTTGTGGATGAAGTTTTTATAGAATCCAGTCCATCTCCTGATACTTTACCCCCTTGCTCCTAGGAAACCAGACAGGTACTACAGAGTACCTGACTCTCTCAAATTCCTTTGCAAAAATCCTACTGCTGACCCAGAGACCATCTCCCCGGGGCCTAAAGGTATCAAAGCAACTACAGCTAAGAATCCCACCCCTTCGGACAGGGAATCCAGAGCTTTGGACCAATGGGGCAAGTAAGTATAAACCTCTGCAACTCTTGCCATTAGGGCTTTGAATTGTCAGTTTTACATGCCGAAGTACCAACAACATATTATGGAACTTAATAAGCAAAAAATAGCTACCTTTGCAGACTTGCAGAAAATAAAGAATTGCAAGAGCTTATGCATTCTGCAAGCTAAGTCAGCAAGCATACATTGCAGTGTGGCTTTGATGCCCTAGAAGCATCTTGCAGGGCAGCAGTCACTGGTTCTGTACTGAGAAGGCATGCTTGGCTTAAGGAGCAGACCTTGCCAGACCGTGTCAAATCTAAGTTATTAGACGCTCCTTTGAACAAGGACAATCTGGCACCACAGCAGAAGAGGTTTTTAAAAAGATGGAAGAAAAAGCTAATCTATGCAGACAAAGAATTATTGCAAGTACAGCTGCCTAGATTCAGTAGGCATTGCCCCTCGAAACATTGGTCCTTTCCAGCCCCCTCAAGGCAATCTCAAACTAGACCCAGGGGAAACAGACACCTCCCCCCAGACTACAGTCGCAGGGTATGCAGAGATCTAAGCAATGGAGCGCCTCCACCTCCAAAGCAGGGAGTGCTAAGCCACCCCATTACGGAAAGAATTCCAAATAACTTCTCTACTTCTCTCCCCACCTCTGCCCAATTGCTTGTGCCCCTAGCAGGAAAACTTGCCCTTCATGCAAAAAACTGGATGTCCATCACCAAAGACTGATGGGTCTTCAGCATTGTATCCCAGGGGTACAAATTTTACTTCCACTCTCTGCCAACCCCAAAAGGGTTCCCAGACCTTCCTCCAAACCAGTGGGCAGAGGTACAAAGCCAAGTTCAATCCCTGCTCTCTATCAGGGCAATTCATCCTGTTCCTGCGAAGCAGATGGGTCAAGGATTGTATTCCAAGACTTTTCCTGATACCCAGAAAAGAGGGCTCTCAGTGCCCAATCCAAGATCTTTCAATTTTCAGCACCTTCCTGGTGGTACCAAAATTCAAAATGCTCACCCTGCAGTAGCTTCTACCTATGCTAGCCAAAGATGCCTGGTTAGTCATCCTGGACTTAAAAGAAGCCTATCTGCAAATCCCTATAAGGGAATCATGCAGGAAATAGCTACATTTCAGGGCAGGATCTATGCATTATCAGTTCTCTGCACTTCCCTTTGGCTTATCCACTGCGCCCAGAGTATTCCCAAAATGCTTGGCTCCAGCCATTGCCTTCTGCAGGCAGAAAAATATTTAAATTTACCCATACTTGGATGAATGCCTGATTCAGGCAGACAGTCAGGAAATGCTGTTGCAGCACCTGGCATTTGTAAAAAACCTTCTACCCTCCCTGGGGTACACCATCAACGAAAATAAATCAAAATTAGTCCCCCAGTCAAAAGATTGTATTCCTGGGAGCAAGCTTGGACACAGCATCCCAGATGGCATTCCTCACTTCAGAAAAACAAGCCTATCTGATAGACTGTTTTACTCAAATGGCCACCAGAACCCAGATATCTGCAAGGAAAATCCTGCAGGGTTCATGGCCTCTTGCATCCTACTAATTCCATATGCCAGAATGCATATGAGGAAACTTCAGTGGTACTTAAAAAGTCTTTGCTGCCAACATTCTCAGGACCTGGAAACCATCATTCCAATCATACCCTGTCTAAGGACAGAGTTTCTTTGGTGGACAGCAGCATACAACCACAACAAGGGACTGCCCTTTGTTCAGCTCCACACCGCCCAGTCCCTAACCACAGATGCATCAGACTATGCCTGGGGGGCACATGGACAGCAAGTGCATTCAGGGCCACTGGAGCCCAAGTCAAACTCATCTGCACATCAACCAAAAAGAGATGCTGTGCAGCATGCCCTGGCAGCTTTCAGATCCCTATCTCACCAGGACACCTGCTAATTAAAACAGACAACAGCACAGTTATGTGGTACATAAACAAGCAGGGGGAACCCACTCTTACCCACTCTGCAGGCTTGCCAGAACCCACTCTTACCCACTCTGCAGGCTTGCCATGGCCCTGTGGGACACAGCCTTGGATATGCAAGTCCATCTGCAAGCTCAACTCCTGCCAGGCAAACAAAACTCACTGGCAGACGTAATCAGAAATCTCCTAGACCCACACGAGTGGCAATTAAAGCCCAACACCTTCAACCTTCTGATTCATAAATGAGGGACCCCAGAGGTGGAGCTCCTTGCCTCCCCCTGCAATCACCAGCTCAGCGAATTCTGCACCAGGAATCCTCTCAGCAAGATCTGGAAAGTGGATGTCCTTTCATTTCAGTGGGTAAATCCCTCAATCTATGCCTTTCCCCCTCTGCACCTTCTCTCAAGAGTATTGCTCAAGATAAGACGGGACAGACCAAGGACAATTCTGATTGACCCGGACTGGCCACGCCAGCACTGGTACTCACACTCTGTGTAGCCTGCACCGGTGCCACCCTGGCACCTACACCAGAACCCAACCCTGGTCACTCAGGAAGGGGGACAGATTTTGCATCCACAACTGCAAACCTTAAATCTTGCAACCTGGTTTATTCCTTGAATTCTCCGCCAGTAACCTGCCTAAGCAAGCAGGTGCTGGACTTCATTCTTGAAGCCAGAGAACCCAGTACAAGAAAATCCTATGCTGATAAATGGAAAAGGTACTGCTCCTGGATTCAATCTAAAGGAGAGGACACAACTCTGCCCTCCATGCCTCTAATCCTGGATTACTTAGCAGATCTACTCCACAGAGGCCTATCCTTCTCCTCCATTAAGATATATGCCTCTGCCATTTTGGCTCATTACAACACTGAGCAACCTCTCTTCTCTCACCCTTTTATCAAACAGTTCCTGAGAGGGGCAAACAACTTAAGGCCAGCAACGAGAGCACCCATCCCTGCTTGGGACCTTAGCTTTGTACTGGAAAACCTCATGCTCCCCCCCCCTTTGGACCTGCAGCGTCAGCAGAGTTAAAATTCCTCTCTTGGAAAACAGCCTTGCTTCTGGCCATCACTTCAGCTAGAAGAGTGTCTGAGCTACAAGCACTTAAGTCTGTGGAACCCTTCATTATTTTCCATGCTGACAGGGTTTCCCACAGGACTAACCCTTCCTTTATGCCTAAAGTGGTGTCCAGTGTGGCTCTCAACCAATCCATCCATTTGCCAACTTTCTTCCCTAATCCTCAAAATAAAGGGGAAAGGATCCTGCACTCCTTGGACATGCAGAGACAGCTCAGATTCTACCTTGGTAGGACTAAGCCCTTCAGGAAATCTGACCAGTTACTAGTCAGCTTTGCACCAGGGGCAGAGGGCAAGGCCATTTCAATACAAACAGTTTCCAAATGGATAACACACTGCATCCATTTATGTTATAAGCACCATGGGAAACCAACCCCAGGGGGTCAGAACACATTCCACTAGGGCAACCTCTACCTCTACAGCATTCTATAGGGGAGTCCCTACCAAGGGCATCCTGGAAGCTGCTACCTGGAGTTGTGCACACACCTTCACCAAGCATTACCACCTGCCTATCTTTTCCAAATCCAGGGCGGGTTTTGCAATAGCAGTCTTGCAAGGCATACTAGCTTGCTCCAACTCTTCTTGACTGCCTCCACCCTTCTTCAGCTTTGGGAATCTACCCAAGTGTGATGACTGCAACAGTGAACCATGAAGAACATAGTACAGCTGTGTACACTTGCCATAAATGTAGATGTTAGAGTGTATTCACTGTTGCAGTCCTGGTTTCCCTCCCTCCAGCCCTTCTTGTCCCCCTCTCTCTCTCTCCTCTCTATGCCTATTACTCACCCCTTTCAGGGGTATTGGTATTTACTTTTTACTGGTGGTGTTTTCCCCACCATAACTTAGGTCCCTATTTGGGGGGCTCCTGACATTTGGGGCAAGTAAAACTGATGTAATGGCGTCAGCTGCCTGTTTTTATACCCCTGATGTCAGTCCTGGAGCGACAGCAACCGACGCAGAAATACTAAATCTCTGGTATTTGGGCCGACTGGGGGCTACCTGCAGGCAGATAACCCAAGCGTGATGCAACAGTGAACACACTAACATCTACATTTATGGTAAGTGTACAAAACTGTACTTTTCTCATGGAGTATGTCTGTAAAGGCTATTCCCTAGTCTTATCCAGTGGAGGAACCTCATTGAGGAAGGTGAACTGATCTAGAACACCCAGTAAGACTGACTTATGTCATTCTTGCCAAAACCATGACCTTTAGTTGCTGAACTGACATAAGGTTTTGTCATAGGTTAGGAGAAGGAGGTTGTTATGCATGAAAGGGCTACAGCTAGAAGCTGAAGATGGGAGCCTAGGAAATTTGCATCAGCTTTGCCAAAGAAATAGACAATATATCTTTGAAAAGAACCTTAACAAAGCTGTTTCATGCAGGCAATATTTGTGATGAGTTAGTCTGGAACCAGAAAAAAGCTCATTGCTAAGTTTTGTACTCCTCAATATTTACGGTGTAAGGTTGCAGTCCCAGGGGAAGAAGAGGTAAATGCATGTCATGACAAGCAGTCAGACCCATTGCTGTTGGCCAGAGATGATCATCCCATCCATGCTGTCTTAAATATGAAAGAGTCTGGCACTTTTTTGCTCTTCCTGCCCTAACCCTCAGGCCCCCTAAACATTTCAGCCATGTGGCTGGCATGTAAGCACATTACCCTTGGGACAAGCTGAGGCAGCCCATCATCCTTCAGCAGTTCAGATTTTCTATTTTTGACCAAGCCACCCCTCCCCTCACCACAGTATTTACAATGATTGTTAGAGCAATTTGTGTACATGTGTATTCACATTCGCCCTGCTACAGACAGTCAACCTAGCCTGCTGTAGATTACTGGTTCTGCTAATGCTAAAGCCCTTGGTCTTTACCAGGGGCCACAGTCCATAGAAAGGAAAAAAAAATCTGTTTTCTCTACAAGAAGGGGAGAGCTAGCAGACACTGCTGATCCCCCCCGCCATGCCAGCCTTCTGATGCCAAGCCTGCATATTAAACCACTGATGTTATGTTGTCCTCTCTCTCAGTAATTCTTGCTGGTTGGGTTAGGAGCCGTTCTCGGCTCTGACTCTGCTGAATACTAAAGCTCGAGAGCTTCCACTGGCTCGAGGCAAACCCCTATCCCATGATGCTCTGGGCCACATCCCCATATCTCATTTGCCACTCAAGCAATCGAGAAGTGTTTGTGCTGGCTTGTTGTCTAAGTATAGCCTTTTTCATTCTTTTTCTCTCTTTATGCTACCTTTATCCTTCTAGAGTGTTTGTTTTCTTGTTGTCTGCATTAGGTCACCATAGTTAGTTAGAAATCCCCTTCCCAACCTGGTGAGAGTTTCCATTTAAGTTAGAGGGCCGCTTTCCCCGTGTTTTCCTTGTTCCTTCTGTGTAGAAGTTAGAATCCATTTAAGTTAGAGGAGTCGTCTTCTTCATTCTTTACTGCTTTTTGTTAATAAAAAAGAAAAAAAAAAGGTAGTTTCCTCCTTTATAGTTGCTTGCTGCTGATGTAGTTAAACTGTCTTGTATAGTTATAGTTACAGCCCTTTTTTTTCAGAGCTGCATAATGTCCAAAGATAAAGAAAAGGAACCAAAAAAATAACAATAAAACCAAGGAGAAATGATTCCAGGCACCAATACTCTAGTTTATTGAGCGCTTTCGTCAGCTTCAATCAGCTGACTTCCTCAGAATAAAAAACACATCAAGCAAAGCCATTTTATATAAAAGCCACATGACAAATCAATTAATTTAAAGCACCAACATTAAAAACAATTAAATGTTTAAATATCCCCATGTTACACACTTCACCATAGTGCATAAATCTTTTAGTTATGTACTTACCATAACTTTAGATGTTTGGGATCCATCTCGCCTACATTCTGTACTGATGGGCTCGGAGCCGATCCTCGGCTCCGACTCGGCAAGCTATGCTATAGAGCGAAGCCTCTTATTGGCTGAGCTATTCTCTATCCCAGGATGCACCACCACTAATCCCCCAGATCTTGTTTGTCCGCATTCATGCACACACATATAACTGTTTATATAGCATTGCCAGATGTTTCAAGATGAAACAATAGAATTCGGACCGTCCGATCTCTTCTGATCTCCAAGGCAGGGGGAAGGAGGGTGGGTTATTAGGAATGTAGGCGAGATGGATCCCAAACATCTAAAGTTATGGTAAGTACATAACTAAAAGATGTTATGTGATCCTATCTCACCTACATTCTGTACTGATGGGACAGCGTCCCTAGCACCTAAATCCTGGGTGGCTCACTGGAAAACGCTCCTGAGCACTGTGGAACCAAATGAAGCTCGCCCCCGAGATGCCACATCCAATTTGATGTGGGAAATGAAAGTGTGCGGGGAAGACCACGTAGCCGCAGCACAAATGTCACTAATGGCAAGCTTAGAATGGAATGCTATTGAAGTAGCCATAGCTCTTGTAGAGTGAGCTTTGACAGAGGTTGTAAGCTCTTTATTAGAAGAGGAATAAGCTTGACTAATACAGTCCCTGATCCATTTGGCAATAGTGACCTTTGTGACGGCTTTGCCCAATTTATTATCCGAAAAGGACACAAACAATTGATCTGTTTTCCTTGTTTGTTGGGTCCTGTCTAAATAAAAACGCAATTGCCTGTGAATATCCAATGTGTGGAAGATGTATTCCGCTTTGTTTGAGTACTTTGGAAAGAAAACTGGAAGTTCTAATGACTGTTGCAGGCAAAAACTGGAACAAACTTTAGGAACAAAGGATGGATTAGGCCTGAGGGAAACTCTATCTTTGTGAAAAACCAGGTACGGTGGTTTCACAGACAGAGCTTGAAGCTCTGAAACCCGTCTGGCAGAAGTAATCGCGACCAGAAAGGCAGTTTTCCAAGATAGAAATTTCAAATCACATGTTGCTGCCGGATCGAAGGGGGAGGAGGTTAAGGCACGTAATACCACATCGAGATCCCACGGAGGAGCAGGATGAAAAATCGGAGGTCGTAAAAGCGCAGCACCTTTCATGAAGGTTTTACACAATCTGTTGTTTATTAAAGGTGGGTTTATAGATTCATGAAAATTGGAAATAGCTGCCAATTGGACCTTGATGGTAGAGACTGAAGAACCTTGATTGAATAGGGAAGTTAGAAATTTCAGGACTTCCGATACAGGAATAGTGATGGGATCCAGACCCCGGAGTTGAGCCCAAATAGCAAATCTCTTCTATTTGCTAGTATACAATTTCTTAGTGGCAGACTTGTGGGCCGATGATAAAATATGTATGACTTCCGGGTCTAAGGTATGATTCCTGACTATAGTCGGAAGAGGAGGAGCCAAGCTGTTAACTTCAAAGTGTGAAGGGACTGGTGGAGTTGTCCCGACTGATGAATTAATAGGTCTGGGATCAAATCCAGGAACCATGGACCGTACAGTGCATATTTCCGAAGATAGGGGAACCATACCTGACGAGGCCAGTAAGGGGCAACTAAGATCATTTTGCTCCCCAAGTGAGACGCCTTTTGGATCACTTTGGATCACTCTGGGAAGGAGGGGAACTGGAGGGAAGGTGTATAACAAGCCGGTGGGCCAAGGATGGGCTAATGCGTCCATAGGACTCTCCCCCGGAGCTGGAGTGAGAGAGAAGAACTTTCTGCACTTCGCGTTCAGCGGGGTTGCGAAGAGGTCGCAACAAGGAGTTCCCCATCTGCTGAAGATCTGAGTTGTCACTGCATCATTCAGAGACCACTCGTGAGGAGAGAGGATAGTTCTGCTTAGTCTGTCGGCTATCACGTTGGATTTGCCAGGGATATGAGTTGCAACCTGAAAACGTCTGGTCACCACTGCCCATTCCCAAACTCTCATGGCCTCTCTGCAAAGAGGGTAGGATCTGGTCCCTCCCTGCTTGTTCAGATACCAGACTACTGACATGTTGTCGGAGTGAACGGCAATTACACCCTGAGGGAGGTAATCGTGGAGGGCTTGTAGAGACAGAAGCACCACCCTCATTTCTGAAATGTTGATATGAAGGAGACTCTCTTCTGAATGCCATTTGCTTTGGACTGATCTGCCCAGGGAATGCCCCCCCACCCCATCTGGGAGGCGTCCGTAGTCAAAGTGGCTATAGGAGGAGGTGGAACAAAGGGTTGTCCCTGATCCAGATTGGAGGGCACCAGCCACCAGCGAAGGTCCCGTTTGCAGGTTTCCGTGATCCATATGAGATGACTGAGAGGGAGATCCTGAAAGGACCACTGTGTCGAAAGGAGCCACTGGAGAATTCTCATATACAATCTTGCTAGGGGGACTAGAAGAACAGTGGCCGACATAGAGCCCAATAGCTGCAGGACCATCCTGGCTGGAGCTTTGGATCTGAGAAGCAAGGCTCGGACTTGAGCCTGTATAGTTTGTATCCTTTCTGTAGGAAGATAGACCCGCATTTGGTTTGAGTCTATTTCTACTCCGATGAACCTTATGCGCTGAGATGGCAGCAACACAGACTTTGGCCAATTGAAGGTGATTCCAAGGGAAGTGCCTAGTGATATTGTGTCTTGTAGGTTCTGCAATAGTAGACGCCTGGAGGTGGCAGTTAGGAGCCAGTCGTCCAGATACGGAAACACCTGGAATCCTAGACTCCTCAGGTGAGCAGTCACGACCGCCAAACATTTGGTAAACACCCTGGGGGCTGTGGTGAGACCAAAGGGCAGTGCGCAGAACTGAAAATGACTGTCTCCCAGGCTGAAGCGCAAATGTCTCCTGGACGTATGATCTACCAGGATGTGGTAATAGGCGTCCTTGAGATCTATGGAGCCCATCCATACACCTTTCTCCAGCAGTGGGAGAATGGATTGTAAGGTGACCATTCAGAACTTGGACTTTTTGACTGAACGATTTAGGATGCTGAGATCCAAAATGGGTCTCAAGTCCCCGGTCTTTTTTGGCACCAAAAAGAATCTTGAGTAAGTCCCTAATCCGATCTGGTCTGCGGGGACCGGTTGGATGACTCCTTTTTGAAGCAGCTTTGAGACTTCTAACGCTGCAATTTTCCATTGACTGGGTGGCGGGTCCGGGATTTTCTTGGACGGAGGTGGGGAGTGAGAAAAAGGGATGGCGTAACCTCCAGCGATGATTCGAAGCACCCATCGGTCCTGAGTGATACCTCCCCAGGCTTTTAGGTGACTCGAAAAATGACCCCCGACTGGCTCCGGAGCTGCACAGTCGGGCAATCCTTCAGGGATTGTGGAAGGCTGAAGAGCCACGAAAGGACTCGCGGTCTCGAATGTTGCGGGGCCCTCTGCCGCCTCTGGGACGGCGTCTTCCAGAAAAATTTCCCCCTCCTCTGCCTCTAGAAGGGGGATCGTTCTGCTGCGAGGGATAAGACTTCTGGGATTTACGGAACCACATTTTCCCTCCTCTTTTAGCCTTGGGATAAGGCCGAAAGGGAGTGGAAAATCGTGCCCCTACAGCAGTCAAAGTCTTACCTTCTTGCTCGCAGCGGGTCAATGTGTCCTTTACCTTGGGTCCAAACAAAGAGGACCCATCAAAGGGAGCATCGGCAAAGGAAGACTTAAAGGCTTCCGCAAAATGACACAGGAGGAGCCAGGCTTGCCTCCGTAGAGCAACACCCATACCCGCCGCTCTACTCGCCCCCTCGGCTGCATATGAAATGAGCCTCATGGACGAGTTTGATATCGATGACAACGTAGCCAACTGAGAGCCAACCGTCTGGGCCAGCTGCTCAGGTAGGTTACCCAAGAGGGTATCTGAAAGCTCCTTGATCAGATCCCTCTGAAACCTAGTAAAGTGAGTTAAATAGTTCAGGGACCTTAAGGTAAAGGCCGCTGAACTGAGGGTGCGCTTCCCGTACCGATCCATGCTCCTAGACTCCTTATTAGGAGGATGGACGGACGTCGAAGCCTCTGCTACATCTTGTTGGGTAGCAGATGCCACCACCAAGGCATCTACAGCCACACCTTTGGTCAAAAACTCCTTCTCTGGGGGTGCTGATAAGAACTTATTTGGGTGAGCAGGCACCGGTTCCACAGAGTCTGGATGTTCCCACGCCCTTCGACAGATCAAATCTAGGAGCTCGTCGAAGGGCGGAGACACCCAGGAGGCGGAGGGCTGAGCACCGAAGGCCTTGAGGAACACCGACTCGTCAGCAGAAGGGGGTTTGGAATGCCAGCCGCCTCGTTGTTTGAGGGCTTCCAAGATGTCTGCAAAGGAGACATCATCTGAGGACGACTTAGGGGACCCCTCTGCATCATCAAGATCGGTGTCCGACGTGAGAGACTCATCGGGGGAGTCTACGTCCTTCCTCTTGCACGGTCTTTTCCTTGGGGGTTCCTCTGAAGAAGCTTCAGAGGGACCTCCAGGAGGGGGGAACCCCCACTGGGGGGTGACCTCAGGCCCTGGGGCTCCGCTGTCTACGGACAGGGGGACTACCAAAGACCCAGTCTCCGTATGTAGGGAAGGTGCTGGTGAGACCGTGGAGGTAGCCAAAGAAGATTTGGCCAATGCACTCCTCATGGCCCTGAAGGCCGGACCGCCAGAATCCTGGGAAGGTCCAACCCCCTTGGCCATGACAGTAGACGGTACCCCCGCAGCAGACGCACCGAGAGGAAGGCTCGGAACCAAAAACATCGGTCCCGAAGCGTCCCCCCCCGGGGCCGACAGAGGAGGTCCGTGTACCGAACTCCGACTCGAGAGCCGGGGTTGGAGTAAGGGTCGGGGCCGACCCGAAAACCTCCATCGGCTCCACCAGCACCGGCTCCAACGGTGCCGAGGCTGTTAGAGGAGGAACCAGAACTACAGGGTGGGCCATCGGCTCAGAAGCCGAATGGGCTGGAGCCGAAACTAATTTCTGGAATACAGGAGACTGAAACAGTCTTAGGAGCACCCTGTCGATGTCCGAATCCGACATCTTGGAAGATCGGGAGGAAACCGACCGGGTCCGAACCGACTTCTCCATCGGCTCCGAAGGACTGGGGGACCAGCTCCGAATAGAGTCGACCAGTATCGGTGCCGATGGAGATTCCAAAACAATTTCCCTCGATGCCGAGGAGGGCTTCGGCACCGAAGGGGAAGAGTCTGAGCCGGCAACCCTCATCGGCTCCAAAATCAGTGGAGCTGATGAAGGTGACCCGCCTCTCGAAGCCCCAGCCACCGGCTCCGAAACCAGAGGAGTCGAGACTGGAGGCATCGAGGCAGACTGTTCCGCCCTCGGCTCCGAAGTCCGTGGAGCCGATAGAGAAGCCTGCCTAGATTTTGTAGTAGTCGGTTCCGATGGGCTAGTCGGAGCCGACGCTTTCTTTTTCTTAGCTGGAGAGGAAGAGGAAGATAAGGCCTCCTTGAAGGAGGGTTTGATAAGCCCTTTTAAGATTAATTTATTCTTCCTCTCTTGGAGGACCCTAGAGGAAAAAGCATGACACACGCTGCAAGACTCCTGTAGGTGTTTGGCGCCTAAACAGTACACGCACGAGGAGTGATCATCGGTGATGGACATTTTATAATTGCACCTCGTGCACTTCTTGAATCCTGAGGGTCTATGCTCTTTGGACATAATTCCTGTAAACCACAATACTATGTATGTCACTAAAGAAAGATTTCAACAACAATAAAACCTTTTTTTTTTTTTTTTTTAAACGATAGACCAAAATTAACAAGTACAATACAAGTACAAGTACAAACACCAAAAAGGAGGGCCAAGAACCCTCTAACTTAAACAGGTACTTGACCTCTCTAAAAATAAGAAAACTCGCTAAAGAATAGGGGAAGGCCCCTCTAACTTAAACGGAAACCTTTCCCTAATCAATCACACACAATTTACCACAAAATTTTACCAAAAACACACTGATACACAACGATAGCTGTTAAAACAGCTTTTGGGTAAAGAACAAAGAATTTCCTGACAGGAAAACTTTAAGAAAAAACAGCACTTAGCTCAGCCAAGTTTGAGACCACGTCCTAGCTTGTAAGCGGCAAACGAGATCTGGGGGATTAGTGGTGGTGCATCCTGGGATAGAGAATAGCTCAGCCAATAAGAGGCTTCGCTCTATAGCATAGCGTGCCGAGTTGGAGTCGAGGATCGGCTCTGAGCCCATCAGTACAGAATGTAGGCGAGATAGGATCACATAACATCTAGTGATACTCTCCCAAAAAATAAATAAAAGTGGGAGAATAATAAAAATGTATGTGTATATATGAATGTAAAATTAAAATAAATATACATATCTCACAGTTTAAAAATGTTTTAAATAATAAATGATAAACACAACAACCTCAAGTTGTATTTGAAAAGCAGCAAACCTCTATTAAATCTGGTAAGACTTTATTCTTAAAAAACTACCACGACTCAGTGCATCGAGTCCAGGGAATTTAGTGGCATTCAACTTGATCTGCCAAAATAATTCCCTGAACTACAGGTGGTCTTCCCACAGACCAACTCGTGGGTCTTGCAACACTTTCTCTAACCAAAACCTTGAATTCATGTCCAGGAAAACTGTTGAATGTGTTTATACAAAGCGTTGTTAGTATTACTAATTCTAATATCCCTGGCATGCTCATATATCCTTTCTTTCAGGGTTCTTTTGGTCTTTCTTATATAGAACCCCGAACATTTAGTACACAAAGCCGCATAGACCACCCCCTTGGTAATACAACTATGTTTCCCATGGGGCCTAACATTAATGTGGTTAATCTTAAGTTTGATTTTATTGCTTACCATACAACACTGTGTGTAGCTGGTTTTAAAACTTACTTTATTGGAAAATGTTGTTGTTGTTGTTTGTCTTTCGGCTTTTCCTGGCAATGGGTTGCCACAGCGGAACTCCAGTCCGCTAATGATTGGCAGTAAATTTTTACGAAGCGCCGAGGTGCCAGCTCGACGCCCAACCTTCAACGAAGGCACGCCCATTTACGCACGCATGTCTTTCAAATGCTACCCAACCGTGGGGAGGACATGCAGACTCCACACAGAAGGCACTCCCAAGCCCAGCCGAGAATCGAATGGGAGAACCTCTTGCTGCGAGGTAACAACGCTACCGCCGTGGCATACTGATGTAATTTTAAAACACATTCTGGAAGATCAGCAGCATGTTGGTACAGATTCCTGGCATTTAAGTAAATTGAACCATCTCCAATATGAACAGAATGTTAATTTTCTTTCAGTCGACATTATTAATCTGTTTAATGTTATACCACATTCAATTGGGCTTGAGTGGTTCGAAGAGTTTTTATTTGACAGCAAGGCATTTAGTAACAACGATGTCCTGGTATTGACTACTTTGAAGGAATTGGTTTTAAAAAATACCTTTGGTTTTTTTTGAAGGTCAGTTCTTTCTGCAGAAGTCTGGAGTTGCTATGGGGGCCTGTTGTGCCCCCATTTTTGCTGACACTGTAATGCTCATGTGGGAACGCAAATACTTATTTAATTCCCCCTTCCTGGATTTCTGGCGTTTTTATTTTCGTTATTTAGATGATTTATTTTTCATCTGGGAAGGGGATTATGAAATTGTGGAAGAATTTCTAGTTTATATTAACAATACTGCAACTTTTCTTAGATTTACTCATACATACAGGGAAGATGATACTGACTATTTAGATGTACATTTGGAGAAAGATCTGATCAACAAAAGATTTGTTAGTAATTTATTTCGAAAACCCACATATTGTAACACTCTTCTGCATCAGAGTAGCCACCCTGACTATGTAAAGAGGGGTTTAGTAAAGGGACAATATGCCGCATCTCCTGCATGGTGATGAGAGATGAGGATTTTGAATTTCAAAGAGATATTGAAGGATATGTTAGTGGCCAGAGGGTATCCATTCAGCCTCAACTTCTATGTAAAAAGAAGTTTCCGGTAAAAGGAAGGGAGGAGTTTTTCAACCCCTGGTAAACGTACAAGGGGAAATGGGTTCAGAGGTGGTCCCCGACAATGTCTTTCAGAAACGGATGAAGAATGAGGACTCTGGTAAAAGATTTGGGTTATCTTTTATGACTAGATTTTCACAAGATTATGAAGAGATTTATGATATAGTCAGGAAAAATTGGAATATCTTTCACTTTCAGACTGATATTTTGGATAAATTAGGACATAGCCCACACATTATTTTCAGGAGGAGGGTTACCTTTAAACACCTGCTGGAACAGGCCAATAAGGGGGCCTGGACACAGGACAAGGGTACCAAAAGATGTGAATTTTGTACACAGTGTTGAATGATAAGCAATAAAATCAAGCTTAAGATTAACCACATTAATGTTAGGCCCCAAGAGAAACATAGTTGTGTTACCAAGGGGGTGGTCTATGCGGCTTTGTGTACTAAATGTCCAGGGTTCTATATAGGAAAGACCAAAAGAACCCTGAAAGAAAGGATATATGAGCATGTCAGGGATATTAGGATTAGTAATAGTAACAATGCTTTGTATAAACACATTCAACAATTTCCTGGACATGAATTCAAGTTTTTAGTTATAGAGAAGGTGTTGCAAGACCCCTATGGTGGTCCGTGGGAAGACCACCTGGAGATCAGGGAATTATTTTGGCAGATCAAGTTGAATGCCACTAAATTCCCTGGACTCAATGATGCACTGAGTCGTGGTAGTTTTTTAAGATTAAAGTCTTACCAGATTTAATAGAGGTTTGCTGCTTTTCAAATACAACTTGAGGTTGTGTTTATCATTTATTTAAAATTTTTTTAAAATGTGAGATATGTATATTTTAATTTTACATTTATATATATATATATATATATATATATATATATATATATATATATATATACACACACACACAAACATTTTATTATTCTCCCACTTTTATTTATTTTTTGGGAGAGTATCACTAGATTTATGCACTATGGTGAAGTGTGTGTAGCATGGGGAAATTTAAACATTTAATTGTTTTTATGATGTTGGTGCTTTAAATTGTTACTTGATTTGTCATGCGGCTTTTATATAAAATGGCTTTGCTTGATGTGTTTTTTATTCTGAGGAAGTCAGCTGATTGAAGCGGACGAAAGCGCTCAATAAACTAGAGTATTGGTACCTGGAATTCTCTCTCCTTGGTTTTATTATTTTTTTGGTTGTTTTGGTTCTTGGTCTTTGTGGGATACAAAAAATGAACCCAATGAGCATAGGCAGTCAGGGTTCAAAAAAGTGCAATAAATGCACACAAAAAATGTCTCTTATGGATGAAGACACAAGTTGCGACTATTGCCTCGGTGCCATCCATTTACAGGACCCCTGCACCGTATGTCATGGTTTCAGTAGCAAGGTGCTCAATGATCGTAAGAATAAACTGATGGCAAGGGGTTTATTGAAAGGGTCTTTTCAGGAAGCTTTAGACAACTCTCAGAGCTCCAAATCTTCCTCCCCTTCTTCAACTCAGTCTAAGTCATCCAAAAGACCAGCTATTACAGCTCCAGTTTCGAAGCCACCAAAAAGATTGTCATCAGAACGGAGGGCTGTCGACTCCAACAGACCTGGAACAACTTCTTCGGCACTAGGAGTGTCTATGGAGCCGACAGAAATATCACGGAGTCAGTTTCCTTTATTGGAGCCGATATCTCCAACACTGAGATCTCCTATTCTGGATAGAGGAAGATCTCCTTCTTTGTCCACCTGTTCTTCCAGGAGTTTATCTGATGAAGACATGGAGCAGGTGATGAAAAGATTGCTTCGAACACGGGCCCTGGCTAAAATTCTGTCGTCTCTGGACCCAAAGGAATCTGAGCCATCCCATTCAACGCTTGCTTCGTTGATCACTCCTCCGATCACCCTAGAGTCTTTGGAGCCAGAGAGCTTGGATCCAATAGTGGAACCGTCTGCGCCGAGACCACCTTTGGAATCTTCGGTTCTGACTTCGGCTCTGATGTCCTGTGCTCCTTCCGATGTCGAGTCTAGGAGCAGACACTTGCCAGTTGAGTCCGAGGAGGGGAGTCAAAGTGGACAGTCTGATCTGACTCTACCCCTTGGTGCCTCGGCTAGGTTGAGCTCGGCTCCTACCTCAGTATCGCAGTCACCTGCTCCACCTCGGAGTCGACCTTCTGTTTCTTCGAGCAGGGGGTCTCTTCAGAGTGGGGTGGGGGTCTTTTGAACTGACAGCCCCGCTCTCGGACCCAACTTCTCATCTTTCCCGGGTGCCAGTGTCTTATCTCAAAACCACCACCACCTCCCAAGCATGGAGAACCAGAACCTCAGGAATCCCATGCAGGTATCAATGTCTCTTCTCCGGAGTACCCTGCTGAAGTCGTCCCTCTGAAGAGACTGTGCAAGAGGAAGCACATAGACTCCCCTGAGCCTGTCACTTCTGATACAGATTTTGATGAGTCTGAAGGGTCCCCGCTGTCCCCCTCTGAGGTCTCCTTTCCGGACATCCTTGAGATCCTGAAACAGAGGGGTGACTGGAAGCCCATCAACCCTTCAGAGGACGAATCTGTATACCTGGAGGCTTTTGGGTCTCACCCTTCCACCTCCTGGATGACGTCCCCTTATGACCAACTGTTAAGCGTCATATCCCATAAGGCCTGGACATCACCTGGTACAGTGGAGCCTGTTCTGAAGTGGTCAAACAGATTTAGTAGTGCTCCCTTAGAGAAGGAATTTTTGATTAAGGGTGCCCCTGTAGATGTGATGGTGGTGGCGGCAGTCACCAAAAAGGAGCTATCGGAGACCTCATCTGTTCATCCTCCTAATAGTCTAGGACTATGGACAGATATGGAAAGCATGCCTTTTCTTCAGCAGCCTTCACCCTATGGTCGTTGAATTACCTTAACCATTTTACGAGACTTCAAAGGGATCTCCTCAAAGAACTTGGAGATGCTCTTCAAGGTACTGTAGTTTTGGGGTGCGCAGACAAACTATCCTCACAGCTCTTCACCCTCAATTCCATTGTACACTCCTCCATGAGACTGATTTCATATGTGGCTGATGGAGCGAGTAGAGCAGCAGCAGCAGGAATTTCCCTGAGGAGGCATTCCTGGATCCGCCTTTGCAACTTTGCTGATCCCTTCAGGTTTTCCTTCACCAGCGCCCCCTTTGATGGTTCATCCATTTATGGACCAAAGGTGAAAGATACTTTGACCAGGTGTGAGCAGCAAGGGAAAACCTTATCTGCCATTGGAGTCAATTTTTCTGCCCCATCTAGACTTTATCCCAAAGGTCAGAAGGGCGGAAAGATGTTCCGCAAGTCCCAGAAAGGTTTCTCTGATGCACGTGGTGACTCTTCCCCCAGGGGCAGAGGAGGAAGTTATAATGGAAGACGCTGACCTCGCAGCAGAGGGGGTCCGCAGAATCAGGGCGACAGAGATTCGTTCTTTGACAGGCCCTTCCAGCGCTCCTGAAAGGAAGCCTGCCTGCTCTTCCCGGGAGGCAGTCGGGGGTCAGTTGTCACTGTAACCAAACACCTGGCAAGAAATGTTACAAGACAAATGGGTACAAACAATTATATCCAGAGGCTATTACATACCTTTTTCCATTCCCCCTCCGGTAAACCAGTCCTTACCAGACATTCCACCCGGTCAAAAGGACTATGCAACACAAGAGATACTCTCATTGCTAGAAAAATCATCCTCATCCAAGAGGTCCTTGCAGACCAAATGAGATCTGGAACTTACTCAAGATTCTTTTTAGTTCCAAAAAAGACAGGGGTCTGGAGATCCATTCTAGATCTCAGCAAGCTAAACAAAGCAGTGAAGAAGTCAAAGTTCCGGGTGGTAACTCTGCAATCAATATTCCCGTTTATCGGGAAAGACAATTGGATGTGCCCAATAGAGCTCCAGGATGCATACTACCATACAAAGATGGACAGGCGATCCAGGAGACACTTGGCTTTCGGTTGGGAGCCAGTCATTACCAATTTCAAGCCCTGCCCTTTGGTCTCACTACAGCCCCCAGACTGTTCAAATGCATAGCAGTGGTCACGGCTCACTTGAGATGTCAGAGATTCCATGTGTTTCCATACCTAAACGACTGGCTCCTCACCACCACCACCAAGCATCTACTACTACGAATGAAAGACGAAACAATGTCACTTTGCACCAGACTAGGCATCACAGTAAACTAAAAAAAAAAACCTGCCTTGTCACCATTTCAGTATATTACCTTCTTATGTGCAGAACTGGATTCAAGAAATATGACTGCAAAACTTACAGAATACAGTCCCTTCATCCTCAACTGAATGCAGTACTGACCACGGACACTTCCCAGATCGGGTGTGGGGGGGGAATTATCTGGGGATGACAGTCCAAGGCCTATGGCAAGAACACAAAAGCCACTTGCACATAAACGTTCTGGAGATGAGTGGTGCTCTATGCGTTGCAGCCATTTTAGGTTGCAATTCAAACAGCCAACACGTCAGTAGTGTGGTACATAAACAAACAGGGAGAACCAAATCCTACTCACTGTGTTGGGAGGCATAAAGAGTTTGGCAATGGGCAATCACTTCTCAACACTTTCTGATAGTAACGTTCATCCTGGGGAAATCCAACGTGATAGCAGACAAACTCAGCAGAGCTATTCTGTTCCCTCAGGAGTGGAACCAGAAGACAGATTGTGGAAAAGATCTTACAAAAATGGAGCCAGCCTTGCTGCGACCTTTTCATCACTTCCATGAAAGCCAAATGCAGCAACTACTTTGCCTTCATTCCTCCTCCGGGGAAGTCACCAAGGGATGCACAGGTTCACGATTGGTCCCCGGGACTACTCTATGCCTTTCCCCCTTTTCCTTTAACTCCCAAAGTACTGCAGAAAGCCAGCTTGTTGAAAAGCTTTTGCAATCCTCATTGCTCCTTACTGGCCTCGACAAGTTTGGTTCTCCTTTCTTTGGACCCATCTGGAGGAACCTTGGATTCTGGATCCCATTCCAGACCTCTTGTCCCACTCTTCAGGGGAGTTCCATCTGTCTATCCAAACCCTCAAGTTGACAGCATGGCTGCTCCAATTCCACGCTTAGCCAGGTGTTACTCCTTTTCCCCTGCAGTGAGTCATATTCTCGCCTCTTCCTATAAACCATCCACGAGGAGATTGTATTCCAGTACATGGAAAAGATTTTCATGCTGGGTTGCGGGACAGAACATAGAACCTTTTACAGCTCCTATTACTGCAATCCTAGAATTTCTTTCCAAACTTTCATCAGAGTTCAGTTGGAAGCCATTTCTAATTTCCATACTGAAAAAAATAGGGGTTCCAGTTATGTCTCATAGGTTATGTAAAGCTTTCCTCAAAGATACTTTCCTACTCAGACCCCCGATCAGAGAATCCCCAGTCCCTTGGAATCTAAGTCTTGTTCTAACCTCACTGATTTTTGCCACCCATTGAGCCTGCATCATCTTGTGATTTGACGTATTTGTCATGGAAGACTCTTTTTAGTAGCCATAACCTCTGCCAGAAGAGTATCGGAATTGCAATCTCTTTCTGTTCATTCCCGTTATATCATTTTTCACAAGTATAGGGTATCCTTGACAACTAATCCTTCGTTCCTTCCAAACGTCTGTTCAGAGAATAATATAAACCAATCCACTGAATTGCTGGTGTTTTTTTCAAAATACAGTGACAAGGCAGAATACAAATTGCATCAGTTGGATGTACATAGGCAATTATGTTTTTACCTGCATAGGACAAAAGACCTCAGGAAGTCCGACCAGCTTTTTATGTCCTTTTCTGACAAAAATAAAGGATTGCCGGTTTCCAAAGGAACTTTGTCAAAATGGGTTACTGATTGCATTTCCTTCTCTTACAGTAAGAATAATAAACTACTACCAGGGAAGATAATACATTCCATAAGACCAGTCTCAACATCCTCTGCCTTTCAGGCCAGACTTCCTATTGATTCTATTAGTGAAGCTGCCATATGGGTGAGATCTCATACCTTTATCACTCATTACAAAGTAGACGTGGCCTCCCAGAATAGATCGTCCTTTGGATCCACTGTGTTGGGAGTATTTTTTCCTGAGCAACCCTGGGATAAAGGTACTAGGGACGCTGTCCCAACCAGCAAGAATTACGGCAAGATAGGACAACATAACATTAAGAAGGTATGTACTTACCATAACGTTCCATGTTTGTTGTCCATCTTGCCTACATTCTTGCGTCCTACCCCCATTCTGTGTTCCTGGAGGAACTGGTGGACAATTTTATATATATATATATATATATATATATATATATATATATATATATATATATATATATAGATAGATAGATGTATAAAATTTATTTACTTTTCGGGTGTAGATATTTGGTTCGTCTAAGTCTTTTGCTTGCAAACAAGATCTGGGGATGTGGTCCAGAGCATCATGGGATAGGGGTTAGCCTTGAGCCAGTGGAAGATCTGATCTCAAGCTTTAGTATGCGGCCAAGTCGGAGCCATGAACGGCTCCGAACCCAACCAGTAAGAATGTAGGCGAGACGGACAACAAACATGGAGTGTTATGGTAAGTACAGAATTTCTTATTACTATAGTCGCAGATGGAAGCTCTTCCCATATGCCAGTGGGCTGGCTGAAATCCGCTGTATCTACTTTCTGATATGTTTAGTATTTATTGGTGAGTGACAGTATCATCAGTTTTCCCACTAAAATGTTTTTTTCTGTAAAACTACCAAAACGCTGCTTACAAAGGAATGGAAAAGAGGCCATCAGAAATTGAATTTTATGCAATGCTACTGGTTGCCGGATAGTTTGATAGCTTTCTCTACCAATGTGTACCAGCAAGCGTTTCCAAAATGGCTGCACACTGAGTAACAGCTTGTTTCTAGCTCTCCCAATGTGAAAATAGAAACTCATCAGAAAAGGCCACTATACTTGTGTTTACTGGTAAATTTCAGTAACTGGCAAGTAAGTGCACTGCTTGGATGGGAGGAATAAATACATACAGAAGACCTGGAAAAAATTAGCTCCAAAAGTGAGGAAGAAACATTGACTGGGGAAAGTTCTGCAGTTCTTCAACAAAAACCAATGCAACCTTCAGACTTGACTTCCAATAACCAACAGGAAGATATAAGACAACTGCATACAGACCTGGTTAAAATAAACATAACACTGTTAAGAGTGCATCAACGCAAACAACAAAAGGCTGGAAAAAAATGGAAGAAGCTTTAAACAGATCTTCAGATGAGATGTTAAAACTGCAAAAATCAGAGGTTGACATGAAGAAAAGGCTGGCTGAATATGAGACTGCTCAGGAAGAGATGTTTCAAAAAATAATAGAACTAGAGGACAGAGCATGTAGGGAAAACCTGAGATTTTCAGCTATACCAGAGAAGCTGGAAGGAACAGACTGCATTAATTTTATGAAAGCACAAACCAGTAACTGGACTGCTATTCTTCCCTAGAGGAACAAAATCATTTTTTGGTGATGTGCATGCTGAGGAGGAAATACAAAAATGTGTCCAACAGTGAGCTGTGAAACAGAAGGAGATTCTGCTTCTTGTTTCTCTGGTAATAAAGACCACAGAGAGAATGTATCCGTGAAACCTTTTCCAGTATTTCAACGGAAAATGTTGGAGAGAAGGAAGGGTGCACAAGTCTTGACTAGAAGAATCGAGAGTACGTTGGAAATGAAGCAGAGACATGATTTGGGTGATGGAGAACAACAATAATAAAATGAGTAACTTAATGTGGTATTACAATGTAATAATTATATTTATGAAATGTGACAGAAAAATAGAATCTGGAAATATTGGACTTCAAAATATGTTGGATTCGTGGGGAACTCTTAAAATATTGTCCTACTTCGCTATTAATTTTCGGAAAAGTGCTGTGGGGAGGGGAAGAGAGGGGACAAAGCTAACTGTAAGTAAACAACACTTTCTTTTTGTAATAGTACTGTATTTGTGGTGCATGGTTTTCTTTGCATGCTATTTTTAAGTGTAATGGGGATTGTAAACAGGTGGTGGGTGTTTTTTTTCCTCTTCCCTTCTCTCTTTGTACTGCTTTGAGAAATAAAGGTAATGCAATGGGGAAAAAGGTATGACAAAGTTAAAACTGATGTGCTTTTTTTATTCTTGCGTGGGAGAACGACTGATTAAGGACCTCGGATTGAGTAGTTTTAAGAGAAAGCAAGTAAATGAAAAAAAAAATATTGAATATTATGAAGCTTTTTTCTAGCAAATGTGTCTGTATACTAAGTACCAAGTCTGCAGCTGGTCTTATTGTCTCCACGTAGACAATCTAGTAGAGAAACTGGAGACATTCTGGTGGAAGGGGACTGGCTGAGGGGAAAAAAGAAGAGAGATACAAAACCAATTAGACTTGAAGTAAAGTTTTCTCAGTTTCTTTTTTTTTGAAATGCAATGGGGATGCTAATATAAACAGGGGCTTTTGGGTTTTTTTCCTTCTTTCTCCCGTCTTCTCGCTCTTTCTTTGTTTAGTTTTAAGAAATGTAGGCACTGCAATGAAAAAAAGAGAGGAAGTTTTGTGTCTTGTTTGCATGTCACTAGAAGACAATTTTATAAAGAGAAATGTTCAGTGTTTACTGAAAGCATTCAACTGTTTTCTCAGCTGGAAGAGCTATAGAGATTGTCTAAATCAAATAGCACTTACTAATAGCACAGGCTGTGCCATGCATTTTAGCATGACTTAACCTTTCTTTTTTGGTTAATTCTAGCCTGTGTGGCTATTAACTTAGAACTTTTGTTCTTACTAGGAAGCAAAAATGTCAATATTTGAAGATGCACATAATGTTGTGTCTTATTATTAAGTTAATAGGTTTTAAGGGGACTGGTTGTTCTGTTTGAGGGCTTTCAAAAAACAGTTATGTAATATGTGGCATAGGCGCAAATGACTGACAAGAAACAGCTGTATGAAAGTTCAACCTGCCGAACTGTGTATATGCATGTAACATAAAAGCTGGAACTAGACATTTAACAAAAAAGCAGTTATGCCTAAAGGTGGTAATAACTATGTAAGAAAATGATGCATTCTGTAAAGTATTTCAATCTGAATGGTCTTACAGATAAATATAAAAAAGAAAGAGTAGTGAACTATATTAAAACTGTAGAGTCCAAATAGCTATGCTACAGGAGATATACCTGGAAAGAACTGAAAATGTGAATTTGATAAAGAAAGGTTTTCAGGATGGTTATTCAGATATCTGGTGCAAAGGAAAAGAGGAGTACTTTTATTGATTGCAAGAGAAGTTCCTATAGTGATAGAATAGGGAAAAAGATAACAATGGAATATGCACAATACTAAGTGGCTACTGGCTATGGAGGAGGTTTACACTGGCATGCATTTACATCCCACCTAAAACTGCTATAATGGAGTTTAAGAAAATTCTGAGAAAAATAATTAGCTTTCAGCAAGGAATATTACTCATAGGTATGGGAATTTGGTTTACAACAGTGAAGATGTGTCTGGGTGGGCCTAGAAGGGAAATATAACTAAGAAGGGTAGATATTTGAAGAAATTTATGAAAATATCTGGCAAGGAAGATGTGACTTCAGTACTAGGAGTTCGGAGTGAATGTATGTATTACTCACCGAGATACAAAAACTGGGCTAGGCTAGATAGATTTTATATCTCACAGGAACATGTGCATTTAATTGAAGGTCTTAAAATGCACTCAATAACTATTTCAGATCATGTGCCAATAATAAATAAAAACACAAAGTAATGAAATAAAAATGAGACACTGGTGCTTTCCCACCTATCAGTTGAAAAGAGAGGAATTTAATGAATGGGTTTTTGAATTAATTCAGGAGCTACTAGAGAAGACAGTTTTCTTCTGAAAATATAGCCAGGGAGTGGGATAAAATTAAAGTGGAATTTAAAACTAGGGTGGAAATGAAAGAAAGGGAGATATGGTTAAGAAGCAACAAGAATTTAGAGGACTTGACAAATGTTCAAGTATTGCAATATAGGAGGAATCTCTCAGAACAAGAAAAGGAGCAACTGCAGAATGCTAAACAGAAAATAAGGGATTTCCTCGATAATATGCACGAGTTTAGAAAGATTGCTGTTAACTGTTTTCTTGATAATTCTAGAGCACAAAAATCTTTAGCACAACTCGGGCAACAGAAAGTTGAAAGGGCTGTCATCAAACTTAGGGAGCCTGTAACAGAGAAGATAACAAGAGATCCTGTAGAGGTATTAGAGATATTTCGGAAAATTTATGAAAGTTTGTATAAAGCAGAGAAATATGGAAATCAAGAAAAGGTACAAATGAAAATGTTCATGGAAGAATTAAATATGCCAAGGTTAGAGACAGATGAGGCTCAATTACTAACAGGATAGGAAGAGAGGAGATAAAAATGGCTGTGTATAGCCAATCTACAGGGAAGTCCCCAGAAATAGATGGTATTCCTGTGGAAGTATTTAAGTTAGGAAAAAAAAAGATCTGAAAGGTCTTGTTTAACAGTATTTTTAGAGGAGGAGAAGTACCAACATCCTGGAAGAAGGCAGTGGTAACGGTAATACCTTTAAGAGGGTAAAGATCCAGCTACATACAGGCCCATTTCCATACTAAAACCATGATTATAACGTGTTTGTAATGCTAAAAAATGGCAAAAGTGATGCCAAGATTGACAGATATGGATCAGTGTGGATTTGTGGAGGGGAGGCAAACATCTGACAATATTAACAGAACACTGATGATCCAGAGGGAAGCAGAATGTAAGAAAATACCACTTTTATTGGTGGGTCTTGATGCAGAAAAAGCATTTGACAGAGCAGACTTGGACTTCATGAGCAGGGCAATGGAAGCAATTGCTTTCCCCAATACAATTATAAGGCTGATTAGAAGTATATATGAGAGATTGGAGGCAAAAATGAAAGTGGGTAGGGTCCTGTCTGATCATTTCTGCTTGAGTAGAGGAACCAATTTTACTAGAAGTAGAGAATATAGTAACAGAGATGAAACAACTGGAATTGGGATCTTTAGAAAAGGGAAGAAGCAACCTACATATGAAAAAATGGGAATTGTGGGAACGATATATGCAGAGAAGGAACAAGGTTTAGTAGGCAGGTTTTGAATGTGCTATATAATGCTTCACTGACAATGACTGGATGGATTATAAGTTATATACTGTACAATGTTTGCAACTACAGTTGTTTCAGTAGTGTCTGTGATGCATAATGTTTGCAGCTAAAGTGTTGTCATTTTGTTTGTTTTTCTTTCATATAAATGTAAGATTGCCTGTATCACATGTGAAAATTTAGTAAAGATGTTTGTTGAAAAAAAGTGTACCAGCAAGTAACCAGAGCATTTAACATCTTAACTGATCGAAGAAGAATCATTAGGAACACTATGACTTACTGAACCAAAGACTACTGAGATCCCATAGGATGGCTTCTGTCTTCACTTTGGAGACTTGGCTGTATTCCACAGCTCTCTCTGAAGTGGTGCCTCATGTCTTAAAGGATGCTGTCAGCTTCTTTTTCTCCTTCAGATGTGTAGATGGTAGCTAATCAGTAAACATACGACAGTGGCATAAAAAATGGTTGTTAAAGACCTGAATGGTTTCCTTCTTGTGTAACAGAATCCCAGTAATGTTGTTCTACAACCTCATTAATATCATTTGTTTGAGCTAGTTTTGAGGTTTACTTGAGTAGTTTGGATAGGAGGCTGTTCCATTCTTGTTGAGGAGTAAGAATACCTCATTTCTATTAGGAGCTTGGGGTGTACATAGAGAAGCAATTCCACTAGAGTAGGTGATGCTCTGCAAAATGCATAAATTTATCTTAGCTAAACTAGGCTTAGTCACAGTAAAATGAGAGATGAGGCCCTGCCTTCCTATGGTCAAGACTTGTAATATTCCCCTTGGCTACATTAACTATTGTAAATTAAATGGCTTTTGAATTAAAAAAAAAAAAGAAAAGCAGTTGAACTTCTGACAAGAGTTTGTATTCATCCTGTGAACTATTTATACACTCACTCTTGCTCAAATTCTTTTATAGCACATTCTTCTCCCAAACTGTTTTCTTGGTGCTACAGCTTTCCTGCTTTAAAAGTTGTTTTTCCACATTTATCAAGACCAAATGACATTCTTGCATCATCTGAAAAAGTGCTGACTACTTGCAGTCGTGCTTTCAGTTCCTTATCTGATGAGCTATACAGTTTTAAATCATTGACAAAGAGAATACAAGTCTTTACATTTTTTAGATTTCTGGAAGCCAAATCATAGCCATGACTTAATCTGTTAAGCAGACAGCTTAATGGGTTAAGGGTAAGAAAAAAAGTCAAAAGAGCAATGGTGACAGAGTGGACTTTCCCCGTTTGGATTTTTACCCCTGGAGTAATAATTTGTCTTTTATCATGGTTTAAGTGCAAAGTGGTTTGCCATGGTTTCATGGTCACTGTGAAGTAATTTATCTGTTTAGAGTTAATCTTATACATTTTAAGTGCACTTTTATCCATGAATGTGGGATACCGTTAAATGCTTTTTTTGTAGTTGATCCACGCCATACTTAGATTTTTCCCCTTTTTACAGTTCTCCAGTATGACTAACAACAAGTGATCCTTTGTTCCATACAACTTTCTTTTATTGCCCTTTTGTTCTATTGCAATAATTGTTTTCTTCTAAATGACTATAAACTCTGTTGGCATTAATTCCAGTGTATTCATTTATACATTGGAAGGCAAGTTATTGTCCTAAAATTTTTAGGGTAGCTTGCAGGTTCACTCTTAAGTAGGGAGCATTGTTGTTCCCGTTAACCAGATTAGTGTCTGTTCATGGTGCGCATATAAACAGTTCTTAGTCATGCCTAAATCTTTGCAAAGATGTGAAAACTTTTAACCAGAAGTTAGGTACTATAGCTGGGCCTGGAGCTTTCCAATTAGAGGGTTTTCTTAACTTTGTTTCAATCTCCCTGGCTGCACTTCATCCCATTTCATACCCTGTACCTTTGAACTTCTTATTCCTCCTCCTTTTACTTCCGTCCATTTAGCATCTTTATGTTCCACAGGATTTTCATAAATAATTCTTGAAAATGTATCTATTTCTTTCTTTTTTTTTTTTTTTGGTAGTCATTCAGTTTCTTTTTACCGTGTTTCCCAATTCTCTATAAAAATGTTTTGGGTCATCAATACATTGCTTATTTTGTACTTTTCTTTTATATTTCTGTATCTTCTAAGGTTTTCTGCTTGTGCTGATATTTTTAGTTTACTGTTTGTGATTGTGCATACTAAATCCTGATCCATTATAATACTGCCCATTGCTTTTATCACGTGCATCTTTGAGTATTTTTGTTGATCTGTTCCCTCTTCTATACTCTTCTAACAGTGGCACTTCTTGTCGTAACTGCTTTATAGTTTTCTCTGTTCGATACTCCCATGATGGTATTTGATTTCTCCCCTTCCTTTCCCTTACTACCCTGTGTTCTTGTGGTAGGACTTTATCTGTTATTAATTTAGCAGCACACTAATACAGTGGATATAAAAAGTGCACACATCCCTGTTAAAATGCCAGGTTTTTGTGATATAAAAAATTAGACCACAATAAATCATTTCAAAACTTTTCCCACTTTTAATGTGACCTATAACCGGTACAATTCAATTGAAAAACAAAAATCCGTTAAGGGAAAAGATATATAAAAAAAAAAAAAATACAATAAGCTGGTTGCATAAGTGTGCACACCCTTAAACTAATACTTTGTTGAAGCACCTTTTGATTTAACTACAACATTCACTTTCTTGGGTACACAACTGCCATCGATTAAAGAGACTCTGATTAACCCCAAATAAAGTTCAGTTGTCCTAGTAGGATTTTCCTGACATTTACTCAGTTGCCTGTTACAGCAGAAGCAATGGTTCGCAGAGAGCTTACAAAGCATCAAAGGGATCTCATTGTTGAAAGGTATCAGTCAGGAGAAGGGTACAAAAAAATTTCCACAGCACTGGATATACCATGGAACACAGTGAAGCCAGTCATCAAAAAGTGGAGAAAATACGGAACCAACAGTGACATTGCAAAGAAATGGACGTCCTTCCAAAACTGATGAAAAGACAAGATGAAAACGGGTCAGGGAGGCTGCCAAGAGATCTACAGCAACACCGAAAGAGCTGCTGGAATTTCTAGCAAGTACTGGTTGTGTACTACATGTGACGATAATCTCATGTATTCTCCATATGTCTGGACTATGGGGTAGGGTTGCAAGATGGAAGCCTTTTCTTACAGAGAAAAACATCCAGGCCTGGCTAAAATTTGCAATATAATACATCAAGTCTTCCAGAAGCATGTGGGAAAATGTGTTATAGTCTGATGAGACCAAGGTTGAACTTTTTGGCCACAATTCCAAAAGGTACGTTTGGCGCAAAAACACTTTGCATCACCAAAAGAATACCATCCCCACACTGAAGCATGGTGGTGACAGTATCATGCTTTGGGGTTGCTTTTCTTCAGCTAGAACTGGGGCTTTAGTCAAGGTGGAGGGAATTATGAACAGTTCCAAATATCAGTCACTTTTGGCCCAAAACCTTCAGGCGTCTGCTAAAAAGCTGAAGATGGAGGAATTTCACCTTTCAACACGATAATGACCCCAAGCATACATCCAAATCAACAAAAGAATGGCTTCACCAGAAGAAAATTAAAGTTATGGAATGAACCAGCCAGAGCACAGATCTAAATCCAATAGAAAATCTGTGGTGTGACCTGAAGAGGGCCGTGCACAAGAGATGCCCTCGCAATCTGACAGATTTGGAGCACTTCTGCAAGGAAGAGTGGGCAAATATTGCTAAGTCAAGATGTGCCATGCTGATAGACTCCTACCCAAGAAGACTGAATGCTGTAATTAAATCAAAAGGTGCGTCAACAAAGTATTAGTTTAAGGGTGTGCACACTTATGCAACCAGCTTACGTTTTTTATATTTTTCCCCTAACAGATTTGTTTGTTTTGCAATTGAATTGTACAGGTTATAGGTCACATTAAAGGTGGGAAAAGTTTTGAAATGATTTATTGTGGTCTCATTTTTATATATCACAAAAACCTTGCATTTTAACAGGGGTGTGTTTAACAGGGGTGTGCACACTTTTTATATCCACTGTATATCCTGTTTACTTCTGTTATATCGCATGGATCTCTGTGGACAGTCCTAATTACTGTGCTAATTTGTTTTATCAGACTTCTAACCTTTTGGGTTTTATTCACCTTCTGCAGTCTATTTCTTTCATTGATCCTAATACGTGTATCTCTCTCTATTAAATTAAGCAACTCTTCTCGTAGCTTATTTTATTCAAAACTGAGGCTACATTTTTTGTTTTCCATTTCCTGCAGGTATTCTATAGAAATAATTGTAGCATCTTCCTGTAGCACACTGTCTTCAGTTTCATCCTGTGTCATCCGTTGCTCTGTCATATGGAAACTCACTGGCCTATCACTCCTCAACATTGACTATGTCAAAGTTGCCACTATACCTCTCAACCGTACAGATTTTCGCAGAATGTCCAGAGTTTTGCCTCATGTTTTTGGTGTGTTCCTCCTAAAATCTGTACCTTTTTGGCAAATACCTGAGGACTTAAGTCATTAAATAATGACAAACATTTGTGTTTATGACTCCAAATCCTTCAGAAAATTCATGCTAATGCAAAACCTACTGTTCTATCAACCATCTAAGTTTGTAAGAGCAATATTTAAAATATGTCCCTATTTGTCCCCACCCATCATTTTAGGCTTTGCCCAGATTTTTGGCTCTAGGAGGTTGGGAGGTACTTGCCACATTTTCCTGTTTCTTCCCTTGCTGCCCAACTTCATGTATGTTTATACTGGTTTCCTGTGAAAGGCTCCAAAATATCTTCATATGGGAACTGACCTATTGCTTCCTGTTCCACTGGTTTCTCCTTAATTTGGATGTCTGTTGCTGTATCCTACTGTCGTGTTTTCTGAGATAGATTTTTCTACACTGAATCCTTCACTTCGCAGGTACTCCATAACCTCAGTTTCTATTTCTTAAACTTCTCCATTACTAATCTTTTTTTCTACTTTTCCTCTGTCTTCTTATTTTTTGTGTTGTAAAATTTTCCATGTCCTAATTCCTTTGCCTGTATTTCTCTTCATATATCTTTGGTGCTGCTCTTTGTATTGATTAGTTTTGCTTTCTCCTTTGCATAAATATTACACCATATTAAATCTCTTTGTTTCCCATGTCCATATTTCTTCGTCAAATGTCTCCTGATCTTCCTGTTTCCCTTAATTTGAGGAATCATTTCATCATGTTGTGATGTAACCTGTGTTAGACCTTCTACACCAAATCCTTCACTTCGCAGGCATTCCATAACTTCATCTTCTATTTTTTTTAACTTCTGTTTTACTAATCTTTTCTAAGTCTCTCTGTGATATTTTTTTATTGTGAAATTTTCTATATCTGGATGCCTTTACATGTATTTCTCTTTGAATATCTTTGGAGCTGCCTGTTTTGTATTGATTCATTTGTTTTTCGACTGCATAAATATTGCACTACAGCAAATCTCTCTCTCTTTCCCAGGTTCATATTTCATTTTTATACTTTTCAAAAATCTCTAGGTTTGTTTATACTTTTGCACTTCCTTAAATGCTTCTTTTTCCAAACATCAAAGGTTCTTAGTCTGTGTAATGTTTTTCACAGATCTGTTGTATTAATGAACATAATTGTTTATTTGAAGCTTCTGACAGTTTTTTTTTTTTTGTGGAAGTATTTTTCTTTCCTTTAATTTCTCTCAATTTTTTGCATACCTTGTATCTGGAAATTCTGGGCTTTTTGCATAATAGTAACAATACATAATTTCTTTCCTATCCTCAGTAGTCCACAATATCATCTTTTGCCCCTTCTTTGGTCTATTTAGTTTGTGTGATTTTTGTGGACTGCTACTTCCGTCTACAACAGGGAGGCCATCGTCTCCCTGGGTATGGCCTCGCCCCACTGTAGGAATGCTTCCATATTTTGAGGATTCTACACTGTCATTTTTTCCAGTATTGGCACCAGTGAACTTACCAGGACTGGACACTTTATCCTGGGTCTTGTGCACCCAGCTATCCTTTTTATTTATTTTTTTACCTACTTCTGTCCACGATGTATGCTATATAAAATACGGTCTATATATCAGTGTAGTCTTTTGTGAAAAACTGGTCCATTTCATGAAGATGCTCACCAAGACTTGAGGATGAATTCAATTTCAGCAATACTACACTCCTTGGCTTGCTGATTTATCATCTCTCCATTTGGACCCCTATCTTCTACATAGATTGTCTGATGAATCTCTAGTACGTTTTGATAATCCCAAACATTCCCAGAGATGGTCTCCAAATGCCCTATGTACCTGAATAAGATCTTCTCTTAGATATGTATAAGATACACTGTACAAGTTCAGATATTTTAGTCTTTCATAGCTTAAATCTTCACGCCTTTGGGTGTATTTCCACTGTACTCTTTCCAGTTTACTGATGCTCGTTTTCTTATAAGGTTTCCACATTTTTATTCCATACTCAAGTTTGGGTCTAATGTAATTAACAAACAATGACTTTGTCATTTGTGATTTCCTAGATTTTATAAATCTTTTTATACAACCTGTGGTTCTATAACAATTAAGCAGTTGGTTGATATGTTTAGAAAATCTCAAAGCTGGATCTACCCATATATAGGTCCTCAAATGAATCCACAGTTTCAAACACTATGTGCTGTATTAAATATTCACCTTTCAATCTATGTCTCCCAAATCTCATATGCTTAGTTTTTGATGCATTTACCAGCATGTTATTCTCCTGTGCCCAAATGGTCAATTTAGTCAAGTTCTTTTGCAGACATGCCTTATCACATGCAATCAGTTTACCCAATTTCAAGTCATCTGTATACAGACTATAGAACACTTCAGATGTAAAAGTTAGGTCTGAAAGCTACAATCTAAACAAGTTAAGGGCCTAGGACAGAGCCCTGACTGCAACTGTAACCAAGGATTTCACCTGTCCAGTTACTGTATACTTGCCATGTCCAATTTGATACTTGCCAAGTCCAATTTGTAAGCCATGCAGCTATCTATCTTATCAAGAGTACACCGATACCAAGTTCTAATTTATTGACCAGTGTGTTGTGTATGACCCTGTCAAATACTGAAGTTAAAGCTATATAAACTACATCACAGCACATTTTTTTCATTTATAGCCGTTACGTTGTCATGGAACATCATGTTACAGGTGGTAATAGATTTATTTTCAACATATGCATGCTGATATATAGTTTCAAGCCCCCAACATATCCAATTCTGACAATAACTTATCCAATATTACCTTCTCCATTATTTTTCCATAACATGGAAGTAGACTTGAGGGTCTATATGACTCTGGGTTTGTCCTACTCCACTTTCCCTTAAAGACAGGTTTAGTAAGCACATCTCCATCCTTGGGTCCTTGATAGATCAACTCACTGTCCCATTTAACAAATGTAATACAATTTTAACTATATAGAGATTTGTGTGCATTTACCATTTGTCGTTCTTCAGAGTCTTTTCAGTCGGACTTTAAATAATGAAAATTTAAGATTATAATGTCTTTCCTTCCTTTTCACCACACTTCTGTGTTTATAAACCTTTGTACGTTTTTTTTCTTTTGCTCTCTCTCTCTCCTTAAATATGGCGGACAGGAAGTTAGAGAAGTAGGATAAACATGACAAAATTAAGACTAGCAGATGTAAGTAGTCCGGGGGGGGCTGTCAAAAGAACTAAAATAATGAAAATATTCCTGCATCTCTGAGAAGGGTAGTATTTCTCAAGTGATTCACAAAGGCAGGGGACATGCAGTTATTAATTTTGAGAGTACCAGAGTTGTCCTCACCAGCCTTAGTTTTACCTGAAGATAATTTCCTTAGCAGCAACTTCAGTACCTGACCTGGGTGTCCTCTACGTCCATGCCAGGTTTAGAGGTTTCAGCACTGGTCACACTTAGTGCTTCACTAATTCTTTCAGAGATTTACTTCATTTGGCTTCTGATTTGATTCACCCTTCCTTTAACTATTTCATGCAAGAGAGCAGTTTAATATTGTGCAAAAAAATGCAGTAAATCACCAGCAAGTGCTTTTTTCAACTGCCATCATTCTTTCAAAGATTTTTATCAGTGTTCTATGCAGAGTACCTGCAAAAGGTTGGAAGGGGTAAAGGAAAAGAGGCACTTGAAACTTGACACCTAGTGGTAAGAGATACATTTTTTGTTTTATGCAGATTCATTCTCCTCCTCATTATTTTGATAGGAATAAGTCATCCTCTGTTTTGAGGGTCTCTTCTAGACATCTTTTTTGGATACTTTTTTGTATAAAGGTGAATTTTTTTAGACTACAGAGAACCCCCTAACCATTTAATGTGATAGTGACATGATGAGACTTCTTGATGCAATGTAGAAAGTGCTTGTACTCTAATATACTTTCTAAGTTAATGGTCATTTACTTGACGCAAAAAGTCTGCGGTTCTTAAGAAAGTTGACAGGCTCTGTAAAACATCCTTAGACAGGACTGCTGCTGTTTCCTTGTCTGCATGTAATCAGAGTGGGAAAGCTTTGCTTTTGGCCATGTTGCTGCTTAATAAGACTTTGAGAATTAAGTAAAGATGCTAAAATAGTTTAGCCATCCTCATAGGTTAGTTGCTAGGGCACTCCTAGAACCTTATACAAAATCTCCATTTCACATCACATCCAGGAAAAATTACTGTGTATCCTATTAACATTTGACTTTTACTAATGGTATAGAAACTGTGGTTGCTACAGTAGGTAAGGACATTTCAATGTATGCACTCCTGTTCTATGATGTTAGTTCAGGAACTGTCCTGTGAAGACTTGTGTGGCTGAGAATTAAGAATAAAAATGTGTATGTAATTTGTTCAGCATGTATTTTTTGAATTTCTAGTTAAAAGTAATTGTGAGGTCCATGACAAACTCAGAAAAGCTCTTAAGTATGCAACAAGTTTCACCTAAGGATTGCCACTTAGTGTCTTTGTTTTAAGGGGGCACATAACATCTCTTATGACTACTGTGCCACCTTTAAAAAGAAATTTTACTTTATGAGAGCAGCCATTTAAAAGGAACTATCCGTCCATTCTCCTAACTGGGAGTCTAGGGCTATGGACAGACAGGAGAAATTGAGATATGCTTCAGACACTTTGTCTTTGTGTGCTTAACTATAAGACACACGTGGCACACTTCTGGAGAGATTTGATAAAGGAACTTTCAAATTCTCTGGCAGGTAAGTTACCAGCAGATATCCAAAACAATGTGGATTCTCAGTTGTCTACAGTACAGTCATCTTCGAATGTAGTCATGAGACTGCTTTCTAATGCAGCAGATGGTGCAGTCTGAGCAGCCGGTACAGGCATTGTGATGATGCATTATCATGACTGGATGCATCTCTATGACGTTGCTCTAACATCGTTCATAAACACCCCATATGATGGCTCCACCTTCTTTGTACTTAAAGTCAAGAAAATACTTACCAGAAGTGAACAAGAGGGTAGGATCTTGTCTGCCATTGGAATCAGTTTTTCAAACTCTCTGAGATCATTCTTCAGGAATCAGAGGGGGAAAAAATATGGTTCAAAAATTCTCAAGGTTTTCACCAGGACACTTCTGGAGACAGGCCTCCTAGATGCAGAGGAAGAGGCAGTTCCAAAAGACATCTCCCAAGAGGCACAGATGGTATGCAAAATCAAGGCTAACATGAACCTTTCACAGAGAAACCTTATTTGCATCCCTGAACACTTCCCTGACTGCTGCACTCTGGAGGCAGTCGGAGGATGCTTCTCCTTACACCTTCATGCCTGCCAAAATACAACTCCCGATGCATGGGTGCTAAGGTTCATTACCAGAGGTTATACAGTACCGTTTTTGGAAACGTCAAGAATAATACAAAAGATTCCAAACACTCCACCCAATTAGTTGGAATGTGCAGCAAAAGATGTTCAAAAGTTGCTGGACAAGAGAGTCATCCAACTGGTACCCTGAGGACATTTAGAATTCGGTCTCAAGTTTTTTTTAGTACCAAAAAAGACAGGGAATATGAGACTAACTTTGAATCTCAGCAGTTGAATCAGTTTGTAAAACAGACAAAATTCTGGATGGTCACAGTAGAGTCCATTCTACCTCTGCTTAGAAATTACTTGGTTGTGTTCTACAGATCTCCAGGACCACTACTATCACAAAGATCCAGCGGCAGTCCAGAAGATTCCTCTGTTTCCAGTTGTGGGCCAGTTGCTTTCCACTCAGAGCAGGTCTCACCACAGCCTCCTGGGTGTTCACCAAGATAATGGCAGCTGTGACGGTATTTCTCCGGCTTTAAGGGATCCAAGTATTCCTGTGTCTGGATAATTGGCTCCTAACTGCTACCTCCAGGGATCTACTTCTAGCCCATCAGTCAGTCCTATTACAACTATCGGCCCACCTAAGCATCTCCAACAACACCAGTAACAGTAAACTACAGCCTTCCCAATCCATAGAGTTCATAGGCTGCCACATAGACATTGTTCATCAAATAGCAAAGCTACACTCAGCACTGGCCAAATCAATCAGATCATTTACTCTTCAGGAAATAAATCATCCCAACCCCCAGGCATGACTGATACTACACCTGCTAGGTCTAATGAGATCCTCCAATGTGATGGTTCCTGTAACCAGGTAACATATGAGAGTTCTACAATGGACACTAGCTATTCAGTGGTCCCCAGCAATGTGAATCTTTTCTTCCTCACAAAGGAATTCTACAAAAAAGACTTAACAAGAACAAATGGAAGTGTTTCCCCATCTGGGCATCCTGTAATAGACTAGATCCCTTTTCAGCATCGCTTCCAAAAATTTTAGAATTTCTTTCGGAAATTTTCATAGCTGGGGCAAGTTATTCAACAGCTAAAGTACGATTGGAAGCCATTTCAAACTTTCATATAAGGTTCAACAATTCTATTAGTTCCCTCAAAATTTGCAAAGTTTTTCTAAGAGGTACCCTTTTATTGAGACCCCCTCCCCCCATTTGTAATCCAGTCCCCCTTCCTGGGATATTGCCAGTTTTCTTCAGTCTTTAACCCAGGAAACCCTTAGAACCAGCAGCATCCACAGAAAAGTTCCTTGGAAGAATTTATTTATGGTTGCCATTACTTCTGTCAAATGAGTATCATAACTTCAGGCACTCTCATGTAAGACCCCCCCCCCTTTCTGGTCTTTTGTGAAGGATAACTGCAAACTTTTTCATATAGTGTATTTAAGAACATTTCTTTCTCACAAAGATCTATTCTGAAACAAATGTAAACCAGCAAATTGACTTGTCAGTTTTCTTCAACTTTTCCAATTAAGGAGAACATATGTTACGTACTTTAGGTGTGCACAGGCAACTCAGATTCTACCTCCACTGTACCAAGACTTTCAGAAAATCAGATCAACTGTTCATATCCTTCTCCAAGAAAAAGCTGGGGCAATCGGTTTCAAAATTAACCCTCTCAAGATGGTTAGCAAATTACAGTATCTTTGTCTGTGATTCACTCGGGATGCCTCTACAACCATAGCTTAAAGTACTGTCTAGAAGAGCAATAGCAACCTGAACAGCTTTTGATAAGAGTTCCTGTAAGTTACATATGTGCATCAGCAATTTGATCCTCAGCTCATACCTTTGTGCCTCACAGTCCACGACATGCACATCTTTTGGCTCTGCTATACTGTGGTATATCCTTCCTTGAGACCACCCAGCTCCCTGGCTGGTAGCTTGGGAATCTGTCCCACATGTTGAATCAGACGAAAAAAGGCAACATCAGATACAAAAGTTATGAACATACCATATTGACAGATCCACGTTGTCTTCATTTTGCCTGATTATACTCCCCTCCCCCTTCCCAATTGTCATTGTGCCTCTAGGGATTGGCCAGATCTTTTTTGGACCCTGTCTGATCCCTTGTCTTCTTAACACATACACAGGCAGTGACTTTTTATGGTCAGTTAGCAAACTTGATCTGAGGTAGTTCAGGCAGGAGAGGAGAATTGTGGGTAGAGAAGGAGTCAGCACTCTTGTAGCCAAAGCTTTGGTATAAGGTGCTGAAGTTAGATCCAGACAGGTCTGACAACCCACATGCTGAACCAGACGAAAAGAGTACAATGTGGATCTATCATTATGGTAAGTTCATAAAAAGTCTGATAGGAAGGTAGTGGCTAGTGTGTGACTCTGGAGTAACCATATCAGGTTTAATGATTTGCTTAATTAGCCCCGGATCCCAACAAAATTAGTAAATGCATTCCCACCAATCCAAATTCCTTTGGACGCAGAGTAGAACTGAGTTACCTGCTACTTGGTGGGTCTCTGTCGAAAAGAGTGAGAGAGGTCCAGGTGCCTGGGATGGATATCCATCCTTTAGCTTTTTTTTTGCTGTATCATCAAATTGTACACTACTGAGTCTGACTACCCTAACAATTGTGGTACAGTATGGGAGCCTTTCATACCTTCATACAGAAACTGGCATATGGTACTGTAAATGTGAAAGTATGAATAAGTAATAAATAAACAGTGATTGTTAATCTAGAAATTCCTGCAATGGAACTATCAGTCTTAATGTAATTTTGTTACATGAATGTTGCCCTTTCTAATAATGCCTGTTACTATTTGGTCAGCCACTTGCTTCAGAAATGCCTGGACACTTTAAGGAGTTTTTGATGTTAACTGGAAAAATATGAAAGACACTATTAGACTTGAATGAATTAAACCAAGCTGTACACCTACCAGTATTCTATCCTAATCCTCAGAAAATGGTAAAGAATACTGCATTTGCCGAATGTCTGCATGTAGCTACTTATTTTTTGTCCAGAAGTATAAGGACGCAAGATGGTTTGAATAGTAGTCTGTTCTGCTTTGCTTTCCTGGCATGCAGGAAACAGTCTCCAAACCTTATTTGAGTGAATGCAAATGTCATAACTTAGTGCTGTGTAAAAAAAAAAAAAAAAAAAACACTGGTGGGGACAGGTCAGAGTCCACTCTGATAGCAGCAACCACTACATTAAACTTTCTTCAAGAATGTCTCTGCTCATGAGTGCCTAGGAGATAGCTTCACACTTTTTCTAAACATTGCAAACTGGCTATCCAGTCCATCAGCAGAGCAAGGTTTGTAGGTATGGTCTTGCAGAGCTTGCTTTAGTGAGTTTCCCTCAAATGCACAACTGCTTCAGTGCTGTTCCTTTGAATAATGGTTCTAATGTAGCAGTGATCACTGTGATGAGCAACAAACGCACAGTTGTTTGAACATACTCATTGTGATGACCCATCACTACCAATCAGTAATCAAGGAGACTCAATCCTCACCACTGGCAACTGTGGGGAGGCGTTCACTGGGAGGGTAGCAAGTACAAGCTCAGTATTTCCAGATGCAGCTCTTTGCATTGAGTGCAATTTCCGTTAAGAACACACAGAGACCACAGTCAGTCTGGGGCTGGTTTCTCCCACTTTCTCCAGATCCCCAATAAGACTTCCCACTGGCAGAGCTATAGAGTTGAGTCCTTAGCCAGGGTTCCAAGCCAAGTCCTCCACTACTCTTTCCAACCAGTGCTTTGTGTCCCTGCCCAAGTAGCTGACACACACACTCTTGGAGATTTGTTTTACACGCACACACACACACTTGGGAAAGGCTGGCACAGGCTTACTAGCTATGTCCCCTTCTGCCCAGACTATAAGGTAGTTACCACTGCCACCAGTCCCACCTTATCAGCTACTCTAGGGCCCTTAACAAAGGGTGTCCAGTCTTACTGTGTAATACAAATACTAATACAAATGGTGGTTTGACCAAGAGCAAGGCTATTAGGAGTGGTCCTCACCTTGGCACCAAATAAATGTGCAAGTACTCTTAAAACTTAAATATCTCTACACAGATCAGCCACAATTAAAGGTTTAAATATATGTAATAATAAATAATAAAAGAACAAGACAATACTAAATATATTCTCACAGTTACATCAGAGTTCAAAACCACAGGAAATATTTAAAATAACAATGCAGTACAGGCTCAAACAAATAAAGAAAAACATCTAAACTAAACTTTATTACATTCCTGATTGTATCTGAGAGTTATACTGTTCTCTAGAAATTTACTCCATTATAGCAAGGCAGATGTGTGGTGAATGGTTATTGACAGGTCCAAGACCGAATTCAGAATGCTCTGTCTGAGAGAATTCTCAAATTACTATTTGAGATGTTACTGCTAGGATAGCTTGCAGAAGGACATCATTTCTGGTCACCTGACTTCAAACTCCCAGGCCAAAACCCCCATTGCTAGAAGCTGGCAGCATTTAGTATCTACCTGTAAAAATATACAGACAAGGGCTTTTCCTTAGAACTTTGGCAGATGCTGGAAGTAATAAAACAATTGCATTCCTTCTTGCTTCAAAAGTAGCAATTAGGTCACTCCAAGGATAAAACAGAAAACTTCCTAGTACAGACCTTGTGTGTCTAGCTGCATTGAAAACTTGAGACAGAGTCTCTTTATTGCGGAACCTATAAAGTAAATTAATTTCAGCTATTTTTATAAAGTTGGCTGGACTGAAGTTAACCCTCGAGTTTCCTCTGACATATGCATTTAAACAGTTGCAATAGTGCATGTACATTTCTATTCTCTTCCAGTAGGCCACACTGTGGATACATTTTAAGCAGAAACACGTTACAAAATACATTTTCAACACTAACATCTGCACAGAGAAGTTTGATGTACACATGACATATAGTTATAATACATTTGTAACCCAAGCATCTTATATAAATCATTTTGATATTCACCAGTGACATATAATTATTTACAAAAGCACAGCTAGCTGTGCTTGGCAGTATCTCCTTCAGTCACACTTATCATAGCAGATATTTCAATAATAGAGATCACTGCTTAAGTATAGACTCCTACGCTCCTTCCCCTACGTCTTAGAGATAAAAGTCATAACTATATATACCACAATGAGTGGTGAATTCAGTATATAAAATCAACATCCAAATCAAGTTTTCCATCATAATATAAAATAATGTGTCAAAGAAATTAACCTTGTCATACATGGCTGACTCCATGTAGTCCAGGCATTGTTTATACAGCCATTTGAAAGTCCGCCAAAGAAACTAATATATTCTCTTTAATATTTATTAAATCATAACCTTACGAAAATTAACATAGTTAAAAATACTAATTCTTTCCCCTTTTCCATCACACAGATCATCTGAACCTCAATCTTCTTTCTCAGAGTACATTATGCAATTAAGAAAAATATGTTTATGGCACCTGTTAATATCTAGCGTAGCATCCACATTAATAGAGAGTTATTTTTGGGTGGAAAAAAATTCTGTGATCAACACTTAATAGAATCCAGTTAAATTTAATTACAACAATGAAAGGAAATACATAGTGGAGAAATGTTCTCTTTAAAGTTGATTTATTTTTAGTCTTTATTAATAATGCAATCATAGTCTTTAAATACTTAACACTTGTGTGTGGTACTTCTTTCCAGAGTGTCCCCCCAGGTACCTTTTTTGCCACCACACCTGCTGACCATTTTTCACTTGTGTTGGGAGTCATCCTTAGAACCACAGTGTTGAGAACTGTCCAGAGGGGGCCATCGAGTTAGGAATCCACAGGCATTACTTGTGCCCTCACCAGCATCACTGGTATGAGGATGTCTCCATATACCCTAAACCCTCCCCTAGATGGGGATCACATGAAACATCAGCAAGGGGAGAAGGGCACTATGCCTTCTTCATACAAGTTGCTCAGTGCAGGTCACCACTGTATGGAGTTTGGTATGTGATACATCTGCCCCAGGCCTCCTGTTTTACCTCTTTCTCTGAAGGCTTTCAAATCCATGCAACTGTCTGCGCTCCTCCCCCGATGGGAATAATCATCCTCCCTGCCAGGTCTGTAGACACTACATGACCTCTGGTCATTTGGGCTATAGTCACAGTTTTATTTTTTTACACTTCTATACCACTGAAGCTGGATGCTTCCTAGTGTCATTATAATAAAATCTTAACTGCTTACAGGTAAACCAGTGCCCTGGCTGTTGCCTTATGATTGTTTACTGTGATTCCACCCCTACCCTTTACACCCCCCCCACTTAAATATACCAACTCCGAGATCACACCACAGTGGAGGAAATAGCAAAGCCCCGAAGACGGCCCACGGATTTTTTCCCCTAGGGGGAAAAAAAAAAAAATTTTGATGTTCTGTGACTTCGCTTTTTTTCTCCTTTCAACATCATCAGATCGATGAAAGAGTGTTTGCTCTTTTCATCGTCCGATAATGGGATATAGACCCAGTCCTGATCCATGCCCTGATACACCACTTGCCACTGCACTCCTCCAATAGTCAGTCCTGATACATGCTTGATACACCACTTGCCACTGCACTCATCCATTAGGCAGTCCTGATCCATGCCCTGGGGTACACCACCTGCTACTGCACTCCTCCACTAATTAGTCCTGATCCATGCCTTTATACACCACCTGCCACTGCAGTCATCCATTAGTCAGTCCTCATCCATTCTACTTTACACTCAAAACAAAATCTTAAGATACTTGTACTTCAGACCCACATGTTCACAGGGGAATATGCAGACTATATGGAAAGCTTTCCAACTGGGAAACGGGACTGGATAACTGAGAGCTCAGAAACAGAACATTAACTAATAAACCACTATGCTATCAGTAAATGTTACAGATGGTGAAACGTATGAAGGTCCCAAGCACCTAAAAAAAATCAGGCAAAAAGAATTTTAGATAGTTTAAAAACGACTTTACGTAAAGCTGATCACATCTTTATACTTGTGATTGTTTATCTGTAATAAAAAGGAAGCTTTAACCACCTTGTAGCTAAATTTAAATTTTTAAAAGTCCAACAAATGCATGAAAATGAAGCCCAAACGCCTGCTGTTGCTTTCTCTTGACTGGAACATTTGGGTGGTTGGATCATTTTCACAGTTCTAGTGCATATTTTTCTTCTAAGCTGTACACTACCATAAGACTCTGTGCCTATTTTATATCATTCTTGTATTATCCATCAGCAATAAGGGTATAACATAGATCTTATCAATAACTGACAATTTACATAACTAACTATACACTGCATTTATTTCTGTGTTGCTCTACTGTATGTTGTTGCTCTAGTGTTCATATTTTATTATTTGTATCAATTACATTGGAGCTTTTCTCCCCTAGCTCTACTGAAAAAAGCCTTTCATTCAGTAGAAACTTCCCATTAAACAAATGTAAATAAAAAAAAAAAAAAATGAAAAAGGATCACTTTGACGTTGCCCTTGTGCTGCCCGTATGGTAAGCGGCTACTCTTTCCACGAACGGTCAGAAGTCCTAGTATTCCTTTTTCCACTAAAAGTGTAAAGGGTCAGGGGACTCAAATTTATTTAACAACTGTAAAGCAGTTAGTTTTCTGCCAAACTATTAACAGTTTGGCATAAAACTAATTGCTTCCAACTGCTTAGTAGTTAATGAAGACTTGTTTATCCAATGATGGCAGTGCATGCCAACAGATGTACTAAATGAGACGAGTATGCAAGAAAATGTTTGGGCTTCATTCTGCAGACCTTAGACACTGTCAGAATACTACCTAAAAACATTTCTCTTTTTTGTCACAGAGGAAGCCAACATTTAAGAAAAGAGGATATGCTATGAGGAATACAAAAGCATTTGTTTCAAAATCCAGGACAAGTACTTCTACTCTAATATCAAAAGTGGTGCAGCCAACTATGCTTTAAATATTCAACTGGTTATGAACACCACACAAACAATGTCAAAGTACGGATTATGAACACTGCAATCAAACTCAAGAAACCTTCTGGTCTGTTGTAGATTTCTGTTAATTTGAAAACACTAAGAAGGGGCTATACATAGACAATGTACAACTCAACAATCTACAACTCAACCATTATTTTTAACTCAGGTCTGACAATACAAAAAAAGAACAGTATTTATGCAGGAGAAAAAATAGTTCTATCTGAATGACAGCTATGCTGAAATTTTAAAATGTACTTTAACAAAATATTTTTTCTCATTGGGGGTACATCTAGACAAATAAGACGCCATAAGTTAACTGCAGATTTGCGTAAAAAGACTGCACCAACTTGGTAAAATGCAACTTTCAGCCAAAATGCATTTTGAAATGTTGTGGCTGATCTGACATCTCCTGGAAAGAAGTAATCTAAAGAAAGAACCCTTGCTTGGATTAAGGAGAGTACACAGAATTCGGAAAACATTCCACAGTATGATGTCCCTCCACTTTAGCTGCCATAAAAGCAATTTATTTATTTACACTTAGGAACTAGAAAGGACAATATGCTATGCAATATTCATACACCAGTATGTGTTGAGACTTCTAAAAAAGGATGGTCAAACAAATGAAAACCCAGTATCCTAATACAACATCTGCAAACTATTAAAGAAGCAGTGGAAGCACAAAAGTCACAAAAACTGACAGGCCAAAGAAGAGCGATAACTACGATAGAGTGGACTATTGAGGATAAGAAAAAAATGATGTAATGTTATGTATTGTTACTATTATGCAAAAAGTGTCCACGGTAGTGGTGCTGCGGTAGCGTTGTTGCCTCACAGCAAGATGGTGTCACGTTCGATTCTCAGCTAGAGCGTCTTCTGTGTGGAGTCATACGTGAATGGGCGTGCCTTCGTTGAAGGTTGTGCGTCAGGGCTGGTAACTCGGCACATAAAAATCCACTACCAAACATTAGCGGACCGGAGTTCCGCTGTGGCGACCCCTAACCGGGATAATCCGAAAGACACAACTGTTATTTAAAAAGTTAGAATTTCCAGACACAAGATATACAAAATGATTAAGAGTAATTACACAAAAGAAAACTACTTCTGCAAGAAAAACCGTCAGACGCTTCAAATGAAAATTTGTGAAAACAGTATACAGATAAAGAAACTTTGACCTGTTTGGATAAAGAAATATCTAGAAGTGTGAAAATATAAACAACAAAACCTAGAGATATTTGAAAAGTATTAAAAAAAATATATGGACATGGGAAAGAGAGAGATTTGATATAGTGCAATATTTATGCAAAGGAGAAAGCCAAATTAATCAATATAAAGAAGGCAGCCCCCAAAGATATTCGAAGATAAATACAGGCAAAGGCATCCGGATACGGAAATTTTCACAATAAAAAAATAAGATCACAAAGATGGAACGAAGAAAAGATTAGTAAAGTAGAAGTTAAAAAAATAGAAGTTGAAGTTATAGAGTGCCTGCAAAGTGAAGGATTTGTTATAGAAGGTCTAATACAGGTTACATCACAGCATGATGGCGTGAGTCCCCAAAGTAAGGAGAAACAGGAAGATCAGGAAACATCTGAAGAAGAAATATGAACATGGGAAAAAGAAAGATTTAATATAGTGTAATATTTATGCAAAGGAGAAAGCAAAACTAACCAATACAAAAAGAGAAGCACCAAAGATATTTGAAGAGAAATACAGGCAAAGGAATCAGGACATGGAAAGCTTTACAATACAAAAAATAAGAAGAGAGGGGAAAAGGAGATTAGTAATGGAGAAGTTAAAGAAATAGAAACTTGAAATAGAAACTGAAGTTATGAAATACCTGCAAAGTGAAGGATTCAGTGTAGAAAATAGAATGCAGAAAGCAGCATAAGAGGACAGAGCAATGGATATCCAAATTAAGGAGAAACCAGTGGAACAGGAAGCAATTGGTTAGGTACCATATCAAGATATTTTGGAGTCTTCCACAGGAAACCCGTATCACTGTTCACTTGAAACTAGACATTAAGGAAAGTACAGTTGTGTGCACTTGCCATAAATGTAGATATTGGAGTGTATTCACTGTTGCAGTCATCACATGTGGGTTTATCCCTGCTGTGGTAGCCCTCGGCCACCGGCCCGAATACCAGAGTCAATGTTTTTCTGCATAGACTGCTGTCACTTGCTGACTGACGTCAGGATGTCAGTGCTATAAAGGATTGTAGTCAACGTCATTACAGTTTTCTTGCCCTAACCAGTCAGAGGCCCAAGTAAATATGGTAAAGTGGTCCTGGTGGCTAAAAGCCACCGTGAGAAGCTTAGGTCTCCCTAAAGAAAGAAGATACACGGGGGAAGGAGGGAGGGAAACCAGGACCGCAACGGTGAATACACTCGAACATCTACATTTATAGTAAGTGTATACAACTGTACTATGTTCTTACTGTTTCACTGTTGCAGTTATCCCCTGTGGGAGGATTCCCAAATCTTAGGAGAGGGGTGGTAGGATTAGTAAGAGACCTAGGAATGGGTCAGCATGCACTGCAGAGGCAAACTCTGCCCTAGCCTTAGAAAATAGCAGTAGGTGGTAATGCTTGGTAAAAGTATGGACAGAAATCCAGGTGGCAGCTTCCAGGAAGTCCCTGGTGGGAACTCCTCTGAGGAGTGCTGTGGAAGTGGTGGCTGCCCTAATGGAATGGGTTTAAACAGACTTAGGGGGAGGGGTTTCACATGCAATTTGTAGCAGAAATGGATACAGTGTGATATCCATTTGGAAATGGTTGTTTGGAAATGGGCTTCCCCTCTGCCCCTGGGACAAAGCTGACAAGTAGCTGGTCTGTTTTCCTGAAGGGTTTAGTACGGTCCACATAGAATCTGAGCTGTCTGTGCACGTCTAGTGAGTGCAGAATTCTTTCCCCCTTGTTTTGAGGGTTAATAAAGAAGGTGGGTAGACGTATGGCCTGGTTGAGAGTTACATTAGATACCACATTGAGCATAAAGGAGGGATGAATCCTCAGGGAGACCCTGTCTGCATGGAAGATGATGAAGGGTTCAATGGCCATCAGTGCCTGAAGTTCTGAAACCCTTTTGGCTGAGGTGAGAGGTAGGAGAAAAACAGTCTTCCAGGAGAGGTATCTTAGTTCTGCTGAAGCCGCAGGTTCGAGGGGAAGCAAGGTTAGTTTTTCCAAAACATAATTCAGGTCCCAGGCTGGACTGGGTGGCCTTCTGGGAGGTCTGATATTAGAAGCCCCTCTGAGGAATTGTTTAATCAAAAGATGGGAGAACAGGGGCTGTTCTGTATCGAAATGGCTGAGGCGTGAATTTTAATAGATGAGAAGGAGATGCCACTATTAAGTAGCTCTGCTAGGTAGTCCAGGATAAGGAGGATGGAAAGTTGTGAAGTATTGCCCCCTCTGGACTGGCTCCAGGAGCAGAATCTTTTCAATTTTCCTGCGCAAGATTTTCAGGTGCTGGGCCTTCTGGCCTCTGTGATAATGTCTAGGACCTGTGTGCTTAACAGGGGCATGCTGACAGTTTGAGAGTCTGCAAGTCTGGGTGCAGCATACCCCCCCACACACACCTGAGTCAAGAGGTCTGTGATCAGGGGAAGCTGCCTGGGAGGCTGTAAGGTCAGGCTGAGCAGTAAGGGGTACCAATGTTGTCTGGGCCAATCTGGATCAATGAGGATGGCCTTTGATTTCTCCTCCCTTATTTTGATCAGTACCTTTGAATAAGAGGCAGTGGAGGGAATGCGTACACAAAGAGGGTGTTCCAGTGGAAGGTTAACACATCCACCCTCCACACAAGGTGGTGATACTCCCTGGTACAGAATTTTTTCAGCTGATGGTTGGGATCTGAAGCAAACGGATCCACCTACAGAGTCCCTCATGCCTGAGTGAGTTGTAAAAAGATTTTTCTGTGGAGCTGCCATCCGTGGGGTCCAGTAAATTTCTACTTAAGTGGTCTGCCAAGGTATTGTTGATCCTTGGTATGTATTGGGCTATTGGGTGTAAACCCATGAAAGAACCTGTCGGCCACAGGTTCATGGCTAGCCACAGAGTGTACGATTGGGTCCCTCCCTGTTTGATGATGTACCAACATTACTGTGGTGTTGTCTGTTTTGAAAAGGAGAGCCTCTGGCTTGAGATGGGGTTTGAAGGCTGTCAGAGCTTTTTGTACTGCCAACACTTCCTTCTGGTTGATGTGTAAGGGAAGGTGCTGAGCATCCCAAAGACCTTGAGTGCACCTGCCTTCTAGGTGAGCGCCCCAAGCAATGTCTGAGACGTCGGTGGTAATGGTCTGCCCAGTTGGGAAAAGGGTGAAGGAAAGACACTTGTTCTGGGCACAGGCCCCTGTCCACCAGAGAAACTCAGCCCTTATACAGGGGATCAGAGGGAAAGAGGTCTCTACAGGTTGAGTGTGCTGACACCAAAGGTTCTTTAGGTACCACTGAAGTTTTCTCATGTGAAGCCTGGCCAGAGGAATTAGCAGGATGCAAGATGCCATGTACCCAAAGGCTTTCAGGAACTTCCTTGCAGTGAGGTGACTTCTGGAAGCCAGCTGGGTAAAATAGAAAGGCAGAAAGCTCTGCTTTTCTGGGGATAGGAAGGTTATTTGGGATGCTGTGTCCAGCAGTGCTCCCAAGTAAACTATCTTCCTGGAGGGTGTTTGCTTTGATTTCTTCTTGTTGATGGTGTACACTAAGGAGGTTAGGAGGGTTTTGACAAAGAAGAGGTCCTTGAGCTTTTCTTTGCAATCTGCCTGAATGAGGCAGTCGTCCAGATAAGGGTAAATCTGTAAATTTTTCTGTCTGCAAAAGGCTATGGTCGGGGCTAAGCATATGGTGAATACCCTGGGAGTAGTAGATAAGCCAAAGGGTAGAGCAGAGAAGTGAAAGTGTTGTGAGCCTGAAGCAAAGGAATTTCCTGCAGGATTCCCTTATGGGGATGTGGAGATAGGCATCTTTTAGATCTAGGCTAACTAACCAGGCATTTTTTGTCAGCATACGCAGCAGCTTCTTCAAAGTTGGTATTTTGAATTTGGGGACCACCAGGGAGGTGTTCAGAATGGACAGATCCAGGATGGGGGGCCAAATGCTCTCTTTTCTGAGAACAAGGAATAGTCTGGAATAAAAGCCTTTGCTCGTTTGTTCTGAGGGGACAGGTTCTACTGTCCCTTGAGATATAAGAGTTTGGAGTTGTTTCAATGTCTCTGCCCACTGATTTGGAGGTAAGCTTGAGCACCCTCTTGGAATTGGGAGTTCGTTGAAGGAGAATTTGTATCCCTGAAAAAAAGAAGTTATGTTCTTACCATAACGTTCCATGTGAGTTGTTCATCTTGCCTTTGTTCTTACACGTGAGTACAGAGCTGATCCATCGGCTCCGAGCCGGCCGCTTTCCAAGCTCAAGATCTCGGAGTAGCTCTAGGCACAGCCCCTATCCTATGATGCTCTCTGACTAACCTCAGATCTAGTTTGCTGCATCCAGCAAGGAAAAATATGACTAACATGCCAACATATATACACATATATTTAAAATTTGCCAAGCACTACCCTGGTTGGAGAGAAGGAAACTAGTTAGACCAACCAGACCACCAGTCACACCCGTTCTTCTAGAGCTTGGAGGGGGAAAGGTGGGAGGGAATGTAAGAACAAAGGCGAGATGAACAACTCACATGGAACGTTATGGTAAGAACATAGCTTCTTTATGTGAATTTGTTCAATCTCGCCGTTTGTTCTTACACGTGGGTAGCGTCCCAAGCACCCTAAGCCTGGGTGGCTCACGGGAGTACATTCTTGAGAACAGTGGAACCAAAGGAAGCCCTGTCCCTGGAGGCCCTGTCCACTTTGTAATGAGTGACAAACGTATGGGGTTTGGACCAAGTAGCAGCTGCACAAATAGTATCCAAAGGCAAACGGGCTGCGTGAGCCAAAGATGTAGACACAGCCCTGGTGGAATGTGCTTTCACACTATGCTCTAAAGGTTGATTGGATAATGAATATATATATTTTATGCAATCAGATAACCACTTGGACAATGTAACTTTAGTCACAGGCAGCCCCTTTTTATTGTCCGCAAATGAGACAAAGAGTTGTTCAGATTTCCTAAACTCCTTTGTTCTGTCCAAATAAAACCTCAGTTGTCTGTGAACATCAAGTTTATGTAGCTTATATTGTAATTTATTGGAATGGTGTCTGAAAAACGTGGGCAGCTCAATAGATTGGTTCAAATTGACTTCAGAGCAGACCTTAGGAAGAAAGGTGGTATTTGTCCTGAGGGAGACACTGTCGGGATGAAAAACCAGGTACGGAGGTCTGATAGAAAGAAATAGAAGTTATGTTCTTACCATAATGTTCCATGTTAGTTGTCTTCTTCTCGCCTTCTTTCTTGCTGGATGGGTTCGGAGCCGACCTCGGCTCCGACTCGGCCACTCTAAAAAGCTTGAGAGTTGGTTCCACTGGCTCGAGGCTGCCCCTATATCCCACAATGCTAGGCGTGAATTACCTCAGATCTCGTTTGTGAGCTAGGCCCAGCTAATAATACAACCAGGAAAAACCGGAAAAGAGTCCACCTCTATAAACAAAGGGAAAGAGAAAGGGTGACCTAAGCCTGATCTAGGAAAATATGCACAGCAGAGCATATACCTATCGCAAAGAGGTGGTAGAAAGAGAGGTCACAATCAAACTCCTCTAGGTCTGTCCAGGCCAGGGGGAAGGAGGGTGGGACGCAAGAAAGAAGGCGAGAAGAAGACAACTAACATGGAACGTTATGGTAAGAACATAACTTCTATATGTTAAGTTGTCCATCTCGCTTTCATTCTTGCTGGATGGGACCGTCCTAGCACCTTGTCCCGGTGGCCTAACGGAACAGACTCTTGAGAACAGTGGAACCAAAGTTAGCTCTATGCCTAGAAGCTAAATCCAACTTATAATGAGAAATGAAAGTGTGAGGAGTAGCCCAAGTAGCCGCTGCACAAATGGTGTCAATAGGCAGTCTGTCTTGGAAGGCTATAGAAGTAGCCAAAGCTCTGGTGGAATGGGCTTTAGGTTTGTTAGGCAGCTTTTGGTGTCTAATTTCATAAACAAGGGAAATCAGAGATGTTAGCCATCTAGATAATGATACCTTTGAAACTGAAAGTCCCTTTCTGCCTTCTGCATAAGAGACAAACAGCTGGTCAGATTTTCTGAATTGTTTGGTTCTATCCAAATAGTACCTTAACTGACGATGAACATCTAGCCAATGCAATTTTTGTTCAGACCTATTAGAATAGGTCAATGCTTTGATTTAGGTTAGACGCCGAGGCTATCTTAGGTAAAAAGGACGGGTTGGTTCAGAAGATACCCTGTCCTTATGGAACAACAGATAAGGAGGTCGACAGCTGAGTGCATGAAGTTCTGAAACTCTTCTAGCTGAAGTCATAGCTACCAGAAAGAGAGTCTTCCATGATAGCAATTTTAAAGAAATATGCAGTTTGACTGGGAAGCACCAGAATACAAGATGCCATGAACCCTAAGGCTTTGAAGACTGTCCTTGCAGTCAACACTGTAAGGAATGCTTACCCACCTGTTCAGAAACATGAACTAAATCCACCTTAGACTTTTGTGAAGGAGATAGATTCTGATATTTTAACATATGGAATTGAATTCAAGCCCTCCTCATGGCTAAAGGAAGAGAAGTACACTTTCTTTTTTCATCTATCCAAGCCCCCTTGCCTCTTTATCAGGAGGAACAGGATTTTTAACCAAGGCACCCTACCTATCCGGTTTAACTAACTGGGGAGAGAGAAGGTCAGGGATTCAGGGAAGCTCTGCAAAAACATCTTCTACCACATTCAAAAATAAGTTTCTCCTGAGACTCCAAAGAAACTCCTGGCCTATCTCTTTTCCGTTAAATACTGAGGCAAGAAAAAAAGAAAAACCAGTACTTAGCTAACTTGATTTATTGATTTGATTCGACTTGAAACTCTGACTCAGAGAAAAAGAGCGCCGCCAACCACACTAAAAAAAAAAACAGCTTCTGCATGGCCAAAAAAAAAAGATATGGACCGGTCAAAGCGGTCATGCGCTGACGCATCCTGGCGGCGTACTGGCGCGCGTCCCGCCGCCGACACGTCAATATACTTTGGTATTCGGGCCGACTGGACAGCGGACTACCCAATAGTTAGGACTGCAGCAATGTGGAATGAAGAACATCAGGAGGCTGCAGGTTCGAAAGGGGGAAGAATCAAAGAACTAAGAACTAAATTTAGGTCCCAAGGAGGAGGAGGATTTCTTATAGGAGGTCTGAGTAGAAAAACTCCTTTCAAAAAGGCTTTGCAAAGCTTGTGGGACATTATGGCAGACTCTGAAATGCCCACATGAAAGTTAGAAATAGCTGCCAATTGAACTTTAAGAGTAGAAGGAGATGAACCTGCATGGAAGAGTTCAGCTAGAAAATCAAGGACCATTTGAATGGAAGCAGTGAAAGGATCTATGTCCCTTCCTTGAGCCCAATAGGCGAAACGTTTCCACTTACTCAAATAAATCTTCGAGTGGAAGATTTATGGGAAGCTATCAAAATATCTCGAACAGAGTGAGATATTTGAGGAAGCCTGGCTAAGGTTGGAATTGGAGGAACCAAGCAGTGAGGTTCAGAGAGGGAAGGGAGCGATGAAACTGACCCGACTGATGGATCAAAAGATCTGGAACTAGGTCCAGATGCCAAGGTCGCTCCAACAGAAAATGATGCAGAAAGGGGAACCAAACCTGTCGAGGCCAGTAAGGAGCAATGAGGATCAACGAGGCCTTCTGAGCGATAGCTTTCTGTATCACTTGAGAGATTAGTGGGAAGGGAGGAAATGCATACAGAAGTCCCCGGGGTCAAACTTGGACTAGAGGGTCTCTGATGGGCTGGCCTGGTAAAGGGAATAGGGTGAAATAATCTCTGCACTTGCTGTTTTGGGGAGTAGCAAAAAGGTCGCAGCAAGGCTGACCCCACTTGAGAAAAATTTCTCTCACAACAGAGTCTTTCAGAGACCACTCGTGAGGCATGAGGATAGCTCTGCTCAACTTGTCCGCGATTTGATTGGACTTCCCGGGGATGTGCGTTGCTATCAGAAACCACTGAGAAGAAATTGCCCATTGCCACAGTCTGAGTGCTTCTCGACACAGGGGGTAGGACCTGGTTCCGCCTTGTTTGTTGATATACCACACTACAGATATATTGTCTGTCTGGATTGCTATTGTTCCCAAGGGAAGAGAGTCTTGAAGGGCTTGCAACGCTAAAAGCACTGCTCTCATCTCTAGAACATTTATGTGCAAGTGGCATTCGTCTGGTTGCCATGTGCCCTGGACAGTTCTGCCCTGATAATGCCCCCCCCCCACCCGATCAGGGAGGCGTCCGTTGTCAGAGTAGCAACCGGAGGGGAAGGAACAAAGGGTCTTCCCAATAAGAGCTGAGGGGAAGACATCCACCACAGAAGATGATTTCTGCATGTTTGCGTAATCATAATGGTGTGGGACATCGGAAGTTGCTGGTATGACCATTGCGTGAAGAGCATCCATTGAAGGATTCTCATGTGGAATCTGGCTAATGGAAGCAGAGGTATGGCAGCCGCCATAATCCCCAACACTTTCAGAACTAACCTGGCTTTGATTCTGTTGCTGCTGAAGAGGAGCGAGACCAGTTTGTGTATGTCTGTTATTCTCTGATCTGTTAGTCTCGCAGACATGTTGACTGTGTCTAGCTTTGCGCCTATGAAGGTAATAGTACGACAAGGCGACAAAACAGACTTTTTGCAATTTATTGAAATGCCTAAATTTTGACAAATGTGAAAGGTGTAGTCCCTGGCCATTAGAAGAAGATGCTTGGTGGGAGCTGTGAGGAGCCAGTCGTCCAAATATGGAAACACCTGGAATCCTTGACGTCTCAGGTGAGAAGCTACCACTGCCATGCATTTGGTAAACACCGGGGGCAGTGGTGAGACCAAAGGGCAGGGCCCTGAATTGAAAATGACTGGTTCCCAGCCTGAAGCGGAGGAATCTTCTGGAGCCGCCTGTTCATTTTATGTGATAGTACGCATCCTGAAGGTCTATAGAGCACATCCAGTTTCCCTTTCCCAATAGGGGAAGGATGGACTGCAGCGTGACCATCCAAAATCTTGTTTTCTTGACTGACTTGTTCAAGATACTGAGATCCAAAATTGGTCTCCAGTCCCCTGTTTTCTTTGGAACTAAAAGAACCTGGAGTAGATTCCGGATCCTTGCTGGTCTGCTGGAACTGGCTGAATTGCTCTTTTGCAAGCAGCTTTGAAATTTCCAAAGCTGCAAGATCCCTTTGAGCGGTGGAACATCTGGAAGGGATTTTTGATTGGTTTGGAATGCGAGCGAAGGGAATGGAATAGCCTTCGAAATGATGGACTGTACCCACTTGTCTTGAGTCAGGGATAGCCAGGCTTCTGGGTACAGTGACAATCTTCCCCGACTGCCTCGAAGGTGGACAGTCGGGCAACACCTCAGGGATGCTGAAAGGGCTTATCGGAAAAGGTTTCTCGATTGCCCTGGTTCTGCTGACCCCTCTGCCTCTGGGGCGGCGTCTACCATTATTGTTCCCTCCTCTGCCTCTGGATGGGAACCGACTCTGTCGCCAGGCAAATTCCCTTGTGATTGTTTGCGGAACCACATTTTTCCACTTTTCTGGCCTTTGGGGTAAGGTCTAGGAGGAGTAGAAAAACGGACTCCAACGGCAGAGAGAGTTTTGCCATCCGTCTCACACCTAGTCAAGGTTTCTTTCACTTGAGGACCAAAGAGAGATGATCCATCAAACGGGGAATTAGTGAAAGACGTTTTAAAGGGGTCCGAAAAATTGCATAGACGCATCCAGGCATGCCGGCGTAAGGCAACACCTGTCCCTGCGGCTCTACTCGCTCCATCAGCCGCATATGAGAGGAGGCGCATGGAGGAGTTAGCTATCGAATTCAGGGTAGTCAGCTGGGTGTTCATTTTGTCCTGAAAATCTGCAGCTGAAGGATCCTTCAACATCTCACTCGCTTCCTTGATCAAGTCTCTCTGGAGATGGGTGAAATGGCATAGGTAGTTCAGCGAACGCATTGCAAAGGTCGCTGACGAAAACATCCGCTTCCCATACCTGTCCATAGACCTAGATTCTTTGTTAGGGGGATGAACAGGCACTGAAGGATCAGCTAGTTCCTTCTTGGTGGCAGCAGCTACCACCATAGCATCCACAGAAACACCTTTGGTTAGAAATTGTTTGTCAGTTGGTAGTGTTATAAATTTAGAAGGTCTCCTGGGGGTAGGGTCCACTGAGTCAGGAGCCGTCCAGGCTTTCTTTGCCACCACCTGCATGAGGGGATCAAAGGGGGGGGACACCCAGGAGGTGGAAGGGCGAGAGCCAAATGCCTCAAGATACACAGATTCATCCTCCGAAGGGTTAAGGGCTGGCCAATTTCCCCTCTGTTTCAGGATCTCTAGAATGTCCGCAAAGGAGACATCTTCAGAAGGGGAATGGGGGGAACCCTCGGAATCCTCTAAATCTGTGTCAGAGGTGACAGACTCAGGTGAGTCTATGTGCTTCCTCTTACACTTTCTCTTCCTAGGGGGCTCCCCTGCCAATTCAGGGGAGGCCTCGGAAGAAGATGAGATCCCCACAGGGGATTCTTGAGAAGCTGGATCTCTGCGGTCTGGGATGAGGGAGTGAGTCTACATAACCAGAGGCACCGAAGAGGGAGGGGCGGACGGAGCCGACTGTGGAGTCGAACAAGGTTCCAACACACTCCGCATGACCTCGAACGCACCCCTGTCTGGCAGAGCCAGAGGTCCCCGCTCCGAGAAACTGAGAACCTCCCTCGGCACCGACAGAGATGGCTCCGAGGCCGATGTCGGAGCCGAACTCACCAGCGCTGAAGCACCGAGAGGGAGAGGGGGGTCGGACAAGGGTCCGATGCCACTCACCCCCTCGGAGCCGACGAGGGAAGTCCAGCGCCGAGATTCTTCAAAAGAAGAAATCGGAGCCGACGACGGAGCCGAAGACAAATGTATCGGCTCCGACACTACCACAGTCTCGGTCCCGAGACGCCCCGGCTCCGAGCTCAAAGGAGTCGGAGGAGGAATATTTATAGGAATAAGTTGAGGCATCGACTGATGAGTCGGGCTCTGAAGCATTTGGGCCAGTGCCTCGGACTTTAAAAGTCGACTCACTACCCTCTGGAGGTCATGATCCGAGAGCCTCGATGACCTGGAGGAGTGAGATCTGTGGCTCCATTCAGACAGCAAGGGAGACGCTGGAGCCGAATGAACAGAGCCAAGGGATGGTGACCTCGACCTCTTTCTAGATGTCGGCTCCGATGGTCTGATTGGAGCTGACCCAGGAATCTCTAATGCCTCGGCTCCGGCCGGAGCCGAGGGAACCACAGACACTGTAGTCAAAGACTCATCGGCTCCAGCCGGAGCCGATGTAGCAGCAGGCTTCGAGAAGCCTTAGGCCTCGACTCAGAAGCTGGAGCCGAGGTCTTAGAAGCCTTGGAATGTTTTCCCGAGGTAGCAGATAGGGAACCTTCAGGCTTAAGCAAACCCCTTAATATGAGTTTGTTTTTTCTTTCCTGCAGGACTCTAGGGCTGAAGCCATGGCATACAGCACAAGAGTCCTGCAGGTGTAAAGGTCCCAGGCAGTACACACAAGAAGTGTGACCGTCTGTCAGAGACATTTTCTGACAGCACGAGTCACACTTCTTGAAGCCTGAGACCTTTGAATCCTTGGACATTTTCAAGGAACCAGTGTAACCACACACAACAACACGCACACAGATTACACTGTCAGAAAAATCTAAGTAAGATTACTTTAAAACAAGTTAAGTTAAGGATATAAACTCCTATCAAAAACACATACACACACTGAGGGAAGGAAGGGCCCGAAGGCCTAAGGAAAGAACTTATTAGTTCTTGAAAAAAGGGGCTGGATAAGATGGTAGAAGGGATAAATATCCACTACACTAAAGGTAACAAAAGGGGATAAACTAATCTAGAGTAAGTTTAAAGGTTATTAGACTAATCTAATTTAAACTAACCTGGAGCCGGTAGAAAACACCTCGATCGCTGTAGCGGCAAACGAGATCTGAGGTAATTCACGCCTAGCATTGTGGGATATAGGGGCAGCCTCGAGCCGGTGGAACCAACTCTCGAGCTTTTAGAGTGGCCGAGTCGGAGCCGAGGTCGGCTCCGAACCCATCCAGCAAGAATGAAGGCGAGATGGACAACTTAACATCTTGAGGTAATAGCCACCAAAAATATTGTTTTCCAAGAAATAAACTTCAAGGGGCAAGAAAATGCGAGTTCAAAGGGAGGAAGCATAAGCTGAGATAGTATTAAATTTAAATTCCAGGGGGCAACTGGTTGTCTGACAGGTGGCCTAGGGTGATGAGTCCCTTTCAGGAAGGCTTTACATAATCTGTGCGAGATAAGACAAGACCCTTCCAATCCCAGGTGGAAATTAGACATTGCAGCCAATTGAACTCTTACAGTGGCTGCTGCTGCACCTTTGTGAAAAAGCACAGTGAGAAACTCCAGAACACTATCAATTGCAGTGATATATGGATCAATATAATGTTGATAGGCCCAATGCATAAAACGTTTCCATTTACTGTTAAACAGTTTTCTGGTGGAGACTTTATGAGAGGACATCAGAATATGTTGCACCACAGAGGACAAATTATATGACCTGGCTATGTTGGGAAGTGGAGCAGCCAAGCTATCAGTTTGAGGGACTGCAGAGAGGGGTGAAGAACTCCTGATGAGTGGGTCAGAAGGTCTGGCACTGGGTCCAGAAACCAAGGTTCTTCCAGTTGAAATTGATAGAGGAAGAGGAACCATATCTGCTGAGGCCAAAAAGGGGCTATCAGAATAACAGTCCTTCCCGAGCTCTTTGCTTTCTGTAAAAATTTGGGGATCAGAGGAGTTGTAGGGAAGGCATAAAGGAGACCTGAGGGCCAATCGTGTATGAGTGAATCCCTTGGGCTGTCCCCCGGAGGATTCAGGGCAAAGTAGCTTCTGCATTTGGCATTCAGCGGGGATGCAAATAGGTCGCAAGGCTGGCCCCATCTGTGGAAAATCATTTCCGCCACTTCTTGTTTCAGGGACCACTCGTAGGGCAACAGAACAGCTCTGCTCAGTTTGTCCGCTATCATGTTGGATTTCCCCGGGATGTGCATTGCTATCAGAAAGTGCCCGGTGGACATAGCCCACTGCCAAATTCTCAAGGCCTTTCGGCATAAGGGATAAGATCTGGCTCCCCCCTGCTAGTTGATGTACCAGGCCACCGACATGTTGTCTGTCTGGATTGCAATCGTGTCCTGAGGCAGAGTCTCGTGAAGTGCTGCAACGCTAAAAGCACCGCTCTCAACTCCAGGACACTGATGTGCAAACGAGATTCCATCTCTGACCAGGTACATTGGGCAGTTCTTCCCTGAAAAAGTACCCCCCCCCACCCAATCAGGGAAGCATCTGTGGTCACCATGGCTACAAGAGGGGGAAGTACAAATGGTCGACCTATCGTCACCGGATGACTGTTCAGCCACCAGAGAAGGTCCTTCTTCAAGCATCTGTCAGTAGGATCTTGAAAGACATTGGGAGCTGTTGATAAGACCACTGGGTGAAAGGAGTATCCGCATGTGCATCCGTCCCAGAAAAAACGTTATGAGGGTGGCTGCCATGGTGCCTAAAAGTTTTAGAACCTGAAAGTCAGGGACTCCCCTTTCTTTTAGCAAAGGGGACACCTGATTTCATAAAGAGAACTCTTTCTTGAGGTAATCTGACCATTGTGATGGTGTTGTCTAGATCTGTCCGATAAAGGAGATATGCTTCGATGGTAATAATGCAGACTTTTCGAAATTTATGGTTATCCCTAATTGAGAATAGAGATTGATCACATGATCCCTGAAAAGAATGAGCTGATGCCTGGTGGCAGCGGAGAGGAGCCAGTCGTCCAAGTACGGAAACACCCAAAATACTAGCCTCCTCAGGTGAGCCATGACCACTGCCATGCATTTGGTGAATACTCTGGGGGCTGAGGTGAGAGCAAAGGGCAGTGCTCGAAACCGATAGTTACTGGCTCCCAGCCAGAAATGCAAGTGATCTCTGGAAGTTCTGGCCATTTTCATGTGGTAGTACATATCCTTGACATCTAAACAGCACATCCAATAGTCAGTTCCCAGGAACGGGAGTACTGACTGAAGCGTGACCATCCAAAACTTTTCCTTCTTTACAAAAACATTCAGCTTGCTGAGGTCTAAAATAGGCCTCCAGTCCGCTATTTTCTTTAAAACTAAAAAGAATCTGGAGTAAGTTCCGGATCCTACCTGGTCCGCCGGGACTGGCTGGATAACTCTCTCTTCTTGTTCTGAATGGCGGGGACTCTGAAAAGGGAATGGTGTAACCTCTGGTAACTATGCTTTGTACCCAAGAATCTCATGTAATTTCTAGCCAGGCATTTGGGTACAAGGCCAAGCAACCCCCGACTGCCTCCAGAGTAGGACAGTCGGGCCTCCTCTCAGGAGCGTTGAAAAGGCTTGCCAGGGAACTGCTCCATGTCGCCCTGGTTTTGCGGACCCCTTCTGCCACCAAAGCGGCATCTTCCATTATTGCCCCCTCCTCTGCCCCTGAAAGGGGGGTTCACTATGTGCGTTCTGGAAAGCTCCTTGGGACTTCCGGAACCACATTTCTCCACCTCTCTGCCCTTTGGGGTATGGTCTGGTAGAGGTGGAAAAACAGACTCCTACGGCAGATAAGAGTCTTTCCTTCCTGCTCACACCTAGTGAGAGTCTCCTTGACTTGTGGCCCAAACAAGGTAGAGATATCAAATGGGGTGGTGAAATAGGAAGACTTGAAGGATCCCGCAAAGGAGAATAAGTGCATCCAGGACTGTCTCTACAGAGCTATCGCTGAACCTGCTGCTCGACTCGACCCATCAGCTGCATAGGAAATGAGCCGCATGGACAAACTGACAATGGAATTCAGGGTAGAAAGCTGTGCTGTAACCTTCTCAGAGACAGCCTCATCTGTGTTACCCTTTAGAGTATCTCCAAGTTCCTGTAGGCGATCTCGCTGAAGACGGGTAAAATGGGTTAGGCAGTTAAGTGAGCTCATGGCAAACGTTGCAGAAAGTACAGTTTTGTACCTACCATAAATGTAGATGTCCGATAGGCATGCATCTGCAGTCCTTACAAATGGGTTGTCCTGTCGTCAGGCAGCCCTTCGGTCGGCCGGATTCCAAAGTCTGGGTCTGGCCTCGGCTGGTGTCGCACTTCACCCGACGTCATAGCTGCAGTTCTTCGGGTATAAAGGCATCAGCCGACGCCATTTTCCTCAGTGTTTCTTGCCCCAGATGCCAGGTGCCCTCTAGGAAGGCTAAATTTGGATAAATGCAAATGGTTCCAAATAGTAGAGAGCAAACAAAAATAAGCATGTATGTACATATATACAAACAAATACACCATAATAGATTCCCCAGCTAGCTACAAGATGGGCAAATACCATAGGAGTACCACAGAGGGAAGGAGGGTGGGTAATCCTGACTGCAGATGCATGCCTATCGGACATCTACATTTATGGTAGGTACAAAACTGTACTATGTCCTTCAAGGATGCATCTGCAGTCCTTACAAATGGGTAGAATACCATAGCCAAACTGGGGGAGGAGGAGAAATAAGATTATGGTGTAGTTAAGATCCCTTGCAAAACAGCAGTGGCAAAACCTGCTCGGGATCTGGAGTATAAAGGTAAATTATAATGCTTGGCAAATGTATGCACGGAGCTCCAAGTAGCAGCCTCTAAAATGTCTTTGGTAGCCACTCCTCATAAAAAAGCTGTGGTAGTGGCTGTAGCCCTTGTAGAGTGAGGCCTGATGTTTTCTGGAGTTTTCTTCCCATGGTAGGAATAACAAAATCTAATGCAATTTCCTATCCACTTAGAGATTGTCTGTTTCTAAATTGCTTTTCCTTCCATTCCTGTTGCATATGCTACCAGTAGCTGGTCAGTTTTTCTATTGCTCTTGGTCCTGTCCAGGTAGTAACGTAATTGTCTATGTACATCCAAGGTATGCAACAGTCTTTCTCCCCTGTTCTGTGGGTTGGGGAAGAATGTAGGTAGGTGGATAGCTTGATTTAAAGATACCCTGGAGACCACCTTTGGCATAAAAGTAGGATTAGTTCTCATGGACACTCTTATCTTGATGGAAGATCAGGAAGGGCTGTACTGCCATTAATGCCTGTAGCTCGGATACCCTTCTTGCTGAAGTGATTGCAAGCAGGAAAGCAGTTTTCCATGATAAGTACTGTAATTCTGCTGTTGCTGCTGGTTCGAAAAGGAGGAGTGTCAACTTTTCTAGCACAAAGTTCAAGTCCCATGCTGGCAATGGTGGCTTCCTAGGTGGTTTTACGTTTTTAATTCCTCTCAGAAACTGCCTGAGTAGAGGATGTGAGAAGAGTGGAGGATCCAAGTTGTATTCTGCTGAAATAGCTGATGCATGAATCTTAATGGAAGAATAGGACAGGCCGTTGTGGAAGAGCTCTGCCAAGTATTCCAGGACGTTAGCTATGTTTACCAGTGCCACATTTTTCCTTTTGCAGTACTCCAAATGAGATATCTTTTCCATTTTGCTGAATAATTTTTTCTTGTTGAGGGTCTGCGAGCCTCCAAGATAATGTCTTTAACCCTTTGAGATAAATCTGGGTTATTTGGTCTTATGCAATGCTCCAGGCAGCCAGCTGCAGTGTTTTCAGGTTTGGATGTAGGGTTTTGAAGTTGTTCTGTGTTAACAGCAGGGGAACAAGGGGCAGAGGCCATATTTGTTCTCGAGACATGCTCCTCAGTAATGGGTACCAATGTTGCCTTGGCCAGTCTGGAGCTATCAGGATGATCCTTGGACGGTCTTCTTTGATCTTCAATAGCACCTTGTGCATCAAAGGAAGAGGTGGGAATGCATATGCTGTCAGGTTTTTCCAACTGAAGGAAGGGAGTCCACTTTCCACGCAAGTGGGTGGTACGTCCTTGAGCAGAATTTTTTCAGTTGGTGGTTGTGTGGGGATGCAAATAAGTCTATTTCTGGTAGTCCCCATTTCCCTGTAATGGTTTTGAAGATGTCCGGATGCAGCATCCATTCGTGAGCATCCGTGGTACTTCTGCTTAGGAAGTCTGCTAGTATATTTTCTTTTCCTGGCACAAAAATTGCTTGTAACTGAATGTTGAAGCTCAGGGCCACATTCCAAAGGTCCATTGCCATCCGGCATAGAGGGTATGAATGTGTGCCTCCCTGTTTGTTGATGTACCACATAACTGTGGTGTTGTCCGTCCTTATCAGCAGTTGACCCTGTTGAAGAAATGGTCTGAATGCCTGAATTGCCAGTTTTACTGCCAGCATTTCCTTTTGATTTATGTGTAGGTGCAGCTGGTCTTGAGTCCATAAGCCTTGTATGCACTTGTCCAGCATGTGTGCCCCCCAACCGAGGTCTGAGGCATCTGTTGTGATGGCCTGGCTTGGCTGAGTGTTGTGGAAGGGCAGTCCCTTGTTTAATTGACAGGCCTGAGCCCACCATTGGAATTCTTCCTTCAGGCATGGAATTATTGGAATTTGGGTTTCTAGGCTGTGCTTGTGCTGAGACCATAAATTCCTTAGGTACCAATGTAACTTTCTCATATGTAGTCTGGCATTTGGAACCAATATTATGCAGGATGCCATGTAACCGAGGGCTTGCAGGACTTTTCTTGCTGTTAGCTGGTTCTGCTTTGTTAATGCCATGAAGTAGAGAGGAGTTGCTCCTGTTTTCTACTGTCAGGAATGCCATTTGTTTTGATGTGTCCAGATCTGCACCCAAGAAGGTTATCCTTTGGGATGGTATCAGCCTTGACTTTTTTATATTGACTGTGTATCCCAGGGCTTGTAGTAGATGAATGACCCTTTCCAAATCTTTTGTTAATTTTTTTTTTTGTCCGCTTGTAACAGGCAGTCGTCCAGGTAAGGGTAAATTTGAATTCCCTGAAGCCTGCAATGAGCAATTACTGATGCCAGGCATTTTGTGAATACTCTGGGCGCAGTAGATAAGCCAAAGGGCAATGCTGAGAATTGATAATGCTCTGATCCTGCAAGAAATCTGAGGTATCTTCTGCAATTTGGTCATATGGGGACGTGCAGGTATGCCTCCTTGAGATCTAGAGTTACCAGCCAAGACTCCTTGCCCAGCATGGGAAGAAGCTGCTGTAGGGTCAGCATTTTGAATTTTGGAACAATGAGGTATGTGTTTAAAGCGGACAGGTCGAGAATAGGTCTCCATTGGTTTTCTTTTCTTGGTACCAGGAAGAGTCTGGAGTAAAATCCTTGCCCTTGTTCCATAGATGGTACCCTTTCTACAGCTCTCATCCTTAGTAAGTGAGTTATTTGTTCTAGAGCTTCTGTCTTCTGATTTGGAGGTAGGTTTGGCATTCCTCTCTTCCTTGGTAGAGTATGGAAGTGAAACCTGTAACCTTGGTCTATTGTCTGTAAAATCCATTTGTCTCCTGTGATGTAATGCCAGTTTACTGAAAATAAGGCTAGCTTCCGCCTAAGGGTGCTTCTAGTTGTTCCCTGGTAGGCGTGCCAGAGCCAAGTCACTGTGATTGTCCTGTGGAAGTGGTGGTGGCTGGATCTGTGGCTGCACCTCGCTGGTTGTTATTTTGCCACTGACGTCCCCTGTAGGCACCTCTGGATTGACCCCTGCCTCTTGAGCACCTATTCCTGCCTCTCGGAGCTCTGGAGGTGTCTGGAAAGGACCAATTCTTGGAAGGCCAGTTCCTGCTAAACCTTGGAGGCTGGACCTGCAAGAAATCCTTGATTGTCTGGACAGATTTTGCTTTCTCTTCCACCTTCTTCAGCACCTGCTGTGCAGGGGAGCCAAACAAATTGAGCTTATCCATGGGAGCATCTAGGAGCTTTGATTTAACATGGTCTGGTAAGGACTGCTCTTTTAACCATGCATGTCTTCTGGTCACTGTGCCAGTCATGGCTGATCTAAAGGAAGCCTACAGTGCATCATAGCCGCATTTTAAGGAGTGATTACTGACCTGCTGAATGTTATGTACCATTTCCTGTACAGATTTTTTATCTAATGGTTCATCAGAGGTTAGTTTTTTAGTTAACTGGTCTAACATAAATTCCTGATACTGAATCATGTGGAATTGGCAGTTCAAGGCCCTAGCTGAAAGAGTAGCAGAAGTGTAAACTTTTTTACCCCATCTCTCTAAGGCCCTAGATTCCCTTTCAGAGGGAGGGTTTTGGCAGAGGTAGCTGCTACAGCCTTGGGTCCCTGGGAGATAGTTTCGGGATCTGCAAAAGGGGCCTTATACAAATGATAATGTGTGTCCGGAACCCTGTAGTACCCATCGGGCTTAGCCGGGGCCGGAGGTAGAGAATCAGGAGCAGTACAAGCATCATTAAATGCATCATCCACAACAGTAAGTACTGGAGGAATGGCTAAAGGCCTATGCTGTGGCAAATGCAAAAAGGTTCTAAGCCTTTTCCTACAGTCTGAAAAATCCTGGCCCTGCCATTGAAATTGTTCCCTCATAGCATGCAAGGTTTCCCCAAAAGAAAATTCCTCAGGCGGAGAGGCAGAAGGAATGGACTCTTCTGCATCAGAGTCCTCATAAGGAGAAAAGGGGCCCTCTGGAGGGATTGAATTATCTGAATCATCAGAGGAGTCATCTGAAGGAACTGGCTCAGGGGGCTCTACTCCAGTCCTCTTCTCTGGAGGTGGGTGAGAGGCCCTGTCTGGATGTGGTTGGGATCCCCGGATCAAAGAAATGAGATCCTCTGCTAGACTAAGAATTTGTGAACTAGAGCTAGGCCTGTGAGAGGGGGTCTTAGCAGGCACAGTTTTGGTAGTTTTTGCTGCTTTAGCCCTGGCAAAGGCCTTAATCGACATGGATGCAGGAGGCCTAGCAGCTCCACGTGCAGGGGTGGATATATCCAAAGGGATAGTGTCAGATAAATCCTGTGAACCTGTAAGAGCAGGTAGGATTTCAGTAGCAGATTCAGCCAAGCTAGATGAGGCCTCGGTAAGAGGTAAGTTTTCGGCCGAAGGAAGAACCGTGGACTGTGTTTCAGCCGAAACAGACACACTCATGATTGGCTTAACCGCGACCGCGAAAGTGTCGGTCCTTTTCCTTGCGCTTTTAGAAATTTGTAGTCGGAGAATCCGGCGGCATAATGTAAGCAAAAGCGGGCGAAAAACTCTTCAGCAAATTCCGACCGGCGCCTAAGCGTCCGTCGGTTGAAAGAAGCACAGGCTAGACAAGCTGCTACGTCGTGGTCTGGGCCTAAGCAAGGTAAGCAGTAAGAGTGGAAATCTTTATGAGGTATTTGTTTCCCACAAGTTAAACAGTTATTCACTTTTTCTGACATCGGCTGAGGCAAGAAAGAGTCCCCAATGGGGTACTTAGCTTTTTAGAAGTCTTCGGTAGTAGTAATCTCTGGTTCTGACCGACCGGCACTTGCGAACAGCTTCTGCTTCGGGCGCCACGAGGCAAGAAAGACTGAGGAAAATGGAGTCGGCTGATGCCTTTATACCCGAAGAACTGCAGCTATGACGTCGGGTGAAGTGCGACACCAGCCGAGGCCAGACCCAGACTTTGGAATCCGGCCGACCGAAGGGCTGCCTGACGACAGGACAACCCATTTGTAAGGACTGCAGATGCATCCTTGAAGGACATCTAAAGATGCGTTTCCCATACCTGTCCATAGTCCTAGAGTCTGTATTAGGAGGATGGACAGTAGCAGAGGTCTCTAACATCTCTTTCTTGGTGGCCGCCGCCACCACCATGGCATCAACAGGAACTCCTTTAGTGAGGTACAATTTGTCTGAAGGGGAAGTGATAAATTTATTGGGCCTCCGAGGGACTGGTTCCATGGAATCTGGGGACTCCCAAGCCCTTCGAGCAACCAGATTCATGAGTTCGCCGAAGGGAGAAGTAACCCAGGAGGTGGAAGGTTGAGACCCAAAGTCCTTCAGGAGCACTGACTCATCCTCAGTTGGGGTAATGGACTGCCAGTCACCCCTCCGTTTCAGTATTTCCAGGATGTCTGAGAAGTAGACATCCTCCGAGGGGGACCGTGGGGACCCTTCTGATTCCTCTAAGTCAGTGTCTGATGTCAAGGATTCCTGAGGGGAATCCAAATGCCTCCTCTTGCAAAGTCTCTTTCTGGGGACCTCATCAGTGGGAGTGTCTGGTGAGGTCTCAGTAGAGCAGGATTCACCCAAAGGAGTTATCTGAGGCTCTGGGTCGCCACGCTTAGTAGGGACCTGTGATGTAGAGGCAAAACGCTGTATTTTAGGGGAGGAAGAGGAAAGACCTGAGGAAGTGAGATTACCCTCCTCATGGCATCGAAGGCACCGGAGTCTCAACCCAAGGACTCCACCTGTTCCGAGGAAGAAGGCGGCTTCTCCAGTGCCACGACCAAGGGCTCCAAACTAGAGGACGGAGCTGAGCTCATCTGCACCGAGGCCCCGAAAGGAAGGGTCTGAACTGTTGCGTCGGTTCGATTCTCCCCCCGGAACAGATTAGAGAGTGTTGGCTCAGAGACTCTTCGCATGGCACCGAAGAGATCAGGGTCAATGGAGCCAAAGTCAATGGGACAGGACTCTGTTCCGAGGGATCCACAAACATCAGATCTTCCACCTCTGGCTCCGAAGGCCTAGATAAGGTCGGAGGAGGCGTAGGCACAGGCAAAGGGATGGTGGTAGGAATCTAACCCAGCTGAGACGAAACAGAGTAATTTAGCCAATGCCAGGTTCTCTAAAAGCCTCTGCACCACACAATCCACATCGTCTGAAAGGGTCCTAGAAGAACGGGTCGAAGGGACCGAAGAAGCCATGGATCGAAGGATCGGAGACTTCAACACCTCGGACACCGGCTCCAGCTCAGAGGGTTGGCTCCGAAACATCGGTTCGGTGCACGGCTCTGATGACTTAGGAACCGGCAACCGCACCTTAACAGAGGTGATCGGAACAGAGGACCTGGGTTCCGAGGACACCTTTGAAGACTTCGACCCTTTTGAAGACTTGAAGGTCTGGTCAGTCTTATCCAAGGCTTCCTGAAATTCAGATTTCAATAGTCCTCTGTCCATAAGTTTTCTCCTCCTTTCAAGCAAAACTCTGCCACTAAAAGAGTGGCAGATGAACAATCCTCTTGTAAGTGCAGTGGTCCTAAGCAATACACACAGGACGCATGGTTGTTTGTAATGGGCATTTTTTGACCACAGTCACACCTTTTAAACTCAGACTTCTCTCTCTCTTTTTGGTCAGACATAATGGGAATAGTTATCAGATCCCCGATATACTACGCAAGCAGACTATAACTAGTTCACAGTATAAATGAATCTATACTAACAAGCAGACTGTCCCAAAAACAATTATATAGAATACATATTTAGCTAACACACACACTATCAAAGAAAGGGATAGGGAATAACGTTGACAGAGCCCTGTTCAACTGTAGACAAAAGGCACAGCAGTGCCTGACATAAAGTAGGGCAAGGCCCAAGAGCAACCACCCCAAAAAAAAATACACAAACTCGAGTAATTGAGCCACAAAATAGACACAGAAATATACTACTTCTCAAATTGGAGTAAAACTCACTAACTATGAACCACAAATTGCTCAGACAGAAAAAAATAATTATACTGGCCCGAGCTCTCTGGAGAACTTGTGATCCGTTGCAGCGGCAAACTAGATCTGAGGTTAGTCAGACAGCATCATGGGATAAGGGCTGTGCCTCGAGCTACTCAGAGATCTTGAGCTTGGAAAGCGGCCAGCTTGGAGCCGATGGATCGGCTCCGTATCCAGGTGTAAGAACAAACAGCGAGATTGAACAACTTCAGATATCTTTAAGACCCATTGGTCTTTTGTTACAGAAAACCAAATTTTTCTTTGCAGAGAAAGAGCCTTCCTCCTAGTTTTTGGTGAGTGAAAAGAGGGCAGAGGGGGAGTGGGAGTCATTGACAGTTTTTGCCATAGAGGGATGGCTTACAACTCCCTGCCTTTGGAGCAGAAGTGGTCCACTGTTTGGTTCTCTGCTGTCCCTGGGATAGGAGTCTGGGTGGTCTGTCCCTGCAGGGCTTACCTTGCCCCTGTCTGCTAGGTGCAAGAAAGGACCAGTGCTTTGAGGGAAAATTCCTGCTGAACCTAGGAGGTTGTACCTGAAAGAAATCTTTTACTGTTTGCATAGATTTTGCTTCGTCTCCCATCTTTTTAAGCACCTCTTCTGCTTTTACTCCAAACAAGTGGTCCTTATCCAAGGGAGCTTCAATTAATTTAGATTTGACATGATCGGGGGAAGTTGTTCCTTCAACCATGCATATCTCCCAATGACAGATTCCTGACACTGCTGCCCTGCTTGAGGCTTCTAGAGCGTCACATCCACAGTGTAATGAGTGTTTGGCCACTAGACAAGTAGAGTGCAGTAAATCTGCTAACTCTTTCGAATTGACACAGTCAGGAAAGGTTGAAATCTTTTGTTTTAATAGTTCCAAAGTGTGTTGTTGATATTTTAACATGTGGAACTGACAGTTGAGTGCTCTGACAAGCTAACGTTGCAGAAGTGTATGCTTTTTTACCCCATATATCCAGATTTCTGGAGTCCTTGCCTGAAGGAATAGGATTCTTTGCAGAACTAGCCTTAGCTCCTTTTGGTCCCTGTGTAATGACTTCCGGGTCTGCAGCAGGATTTCTGTACAGGTATTTGTGAGAATCCAGTACTCTGTAATACCCATCAGGTTTTCTGGGAGCAGGTGGGAGGGCGTCAGGAGCTAAGCTGAATTCGTGGAAGACATCATCCAACACCTCTAAGATTGGAGGGATGGCCAAGGGTCTGTGCTGGGACAGGTGTAGAAACTCTGTCTTTTCTTAGATGGAGGAAAGTCCTGGGATTCCCAGTGGAAATGTCCCTGTGGGTGTGAAGGGTTTCCCCAAAGGAAAGATCTTTTGGTGGGGAGACAGAAGGAATGGATTCCTCTGCATCTGAATCCTCATAAGCAGTGAGTTTGTTATTCCTCTTCAAAATCTGAATAATCAGACTCTTCAGAATCCTGTTCTGTCAGTATTTCAGGAGAAAGCTCGCTTTTCCTTTTAGAAGTTGTGACCTGACTACCCCTGATAAGGGTGATAAGATCCTCCACCATTTGAAGCATTTGACCTTAGGGTGGTGGAGCAGGAGTAAAATGGTGGCTAGAGGTAGTTTTCCTAGGAGTGGCCTTGCGTCTAGGCCTAAGAGAATCCTTCGGTCTGAGAGAAACAGTAGTAGGATGAGAAGATATGGGGTTTTTTTGTCTAGATTTAGTAGTGCAAAAAAACTCCTCGGAAGACAGTGCCTGCGTCATGGCTCCGAACCCAACCAAGGCAGAGAAAACCAAACACTCGGAAGATGAAAAAGATTTCTGCGGCATCCGAAAGGGTCTCAGAAGAGACATGCAAAGGTATCGAATCAGGCATCAGAGGCTGCAAAGGCGCTTCACTGAATTCCGGAGAACTGATGACCTGCTTAGCGGTAGAGTCGTGGAAAGGCTTAGCCTTGTGTGGTCTACGTACATCTTTATCCTTACGTTTTTTCGGAATGTCTACAGATTGTTGGCTGACGGACGCCATTTTGGAATGCGAAGACGGAAAACGAAAATATCTCGCTATAATTACAGCTCTACAACAAATGGTTCTTGCGTTAAAGAGGGCACAGAAATGGCAATGGGGGTGTCATGGTCTGGGCCTAAACAAGTGACGCAGTATGAATGGAAGTCTTGGTGTGGGATCTGCTTTCCACAGGCAAGACAATTGTTAACTTTTTCAGGCATCAGTTAGTGCAAGAAAAAAGGATCCACACCGGAGTACTTAGCTTTAGACATTTTCAGCTGTAATTCAATCTCTGGTAGCGACCAACCGGCACATTTGCGAACTGCTTCTGCTATGGGCTCCACTGCAAGAAAGACTGATGTAATGGTGTCGGCTGCCTTCCTTTATAGCACTGACGTCCTGATGTCAGTCAGCAAGCGACAGCAGCTGACGCAGAAAAACATTGACTCTGGTATTCAGGCCGAGGCCTACCACAGGAGGGTTAACCCACAGGTGATGACTGCAACAGTGAAACACGAAGAACATCATGAAACTGTGGAAACTCTTATGCAGTCAATGTTGAGGAGTGATAGGCCAGTGAGGTTCCCATGTGACAGAGCAAGAGATGGCACAGGATGAAATTGAAGAGAAGGTGCCTCAGGAAGATGCTATAGAACTTTATATAGAACGTGTGCCCTCAGTTTGGAAGAAAATGAGCTAAGAGTAGAGTTGCTTGATTTAACAGACATGGACAGATATGTTAACTCTTATGTTTCTGAAGTTACCTCCTACTGCGCCTCTAGGCGTCAAATATTGCCCATTCATATTTGCATTAATAATTTCAAAACCATGCTACATACAAGGTATCAGAATATTTTAATTTGAAGCATACATGATGGCAGACACAACTGTATTGATATATGGCCTCTGTCAATTAGTATTTGTTAGAACTGTAAGATAATTTCATTTCTTAAAGGCTGAAGCCACACCCACTGGGAGTTAAAGGTACACTCAGAAGAGCTGTACTGGAGGGAATGAGTTAAGATCAATGAGAGAAACAAACTGCAAAAGGTCAATAAAACCCAAAAAAGTCAGAAGTCTGACGAAACAAATGCAGTAATTAGGACTGTCCATAGAGGTCCATGTGATATCACAGAAGTAGACAGGATATATTACTATGCTGCTAAATTAATAACTGATAAAGTTCTACCACAAGAACAAATGGCAGTGAGTGAAAGGAAGAGGGAAAAATCGAATACTATCATGGAAGCATCCAACAGAGAAAACTATAAAGCAATTACGACAAGAAGTGTCACCGTTAGAAGACTACAGAAGAGGGAATAGAACAAAAAGACTAAGAAAGATATACGTGATAAAAGAAATGTGCAGTATTAGAACAGACCAGGACCTATCATGCACTACTGCAAATAAAATAAAAATTTCAGCACAGGCGGAAAAACTTAGAAGATGCAGATAAATACAAAGGAAAAGTACAAAATAAGAAATTTAGTGATGACCCAAAAAAGTTTTATAGAGAATTGGAAAACAAGGTAAAAGGATTTGAAAAACCACCAAAAAAAGAGGAAATAGATACATTTATAGTTGTATCTATGAAGATCTTGTGGAACAAAAAGATGGTAAATGGACATAGGAAGTAAAAGAAAGAATACGAAGTTTAAAAGTGCAGGATATGAAACGGGATGAAGTAACAGACAGAGAATGAAACAAAGTTAAGAAAAGCCTCTAATTGGAAAACCCTAGGCCCAGATGCAATATCTAACTTATGGTTAAAAGTATGAACATCTCTGCATGGAGATTTAGCCACGAGTAAGAACTATTTATATGCGCACCCCGAACAGACATCAACCTGGCTAACAACAGGCAAAACAATGCTCCTACTTAAGAGTGAACCTGCAAGCTTCCCCAAAAATTAAGGAACAGCAAACTTGCCTTCCAACGACGTACAAACTATACACGGTAATTGATGCTGAAAGAGTTTACAGTCATTTAGAAGAAAACTCAATTACGGCAGTAGAACAAAAGGGCAATAGAAGAAAGTCATATGGAACAAAGAATCATTTGTTGTTAAAGTCATACTGGAGAACTTTAAGTATGGCATGGACTGACGATGAAAAAGCATCTGATAGTATCCCACATTCATGGATAAAAGAGTGTAAATGTAGAAGATACAACCCTACACTGATCGACTACATTACAGTGACCATGAAACGGTGGCAGACCACTTTGCAATTAAGCCATAACAAAGGACAGATTATTATCCCAGTGAAAAAAATTCAAAGAGGGATATTCCACACTGACTCTCTGTCACCATTGCTGTTCTGTCTTGCCATTAACCCCATTAAGCTGTTTATTTAACAAACAGCTTAGGCCATGGGTACAATTTGGCTCCTAGAAAACAACATGTAAAGACTTACCTTCTCTTTGTCGAGGATTTAAAACTGTATAGCTAATCAGATGTGGAACTGAAAGCACAGCTGCAGGTTGTCAAAACTTTTTCAAATGATATAAGAATGTCATTTGGTCTTGATAAGTGTGCAAAAGCTACCTTTAAAGCAGGAAATCTGCAGCACCAGGAAAACATCCATTTGGGACACTATTGTGATATAAAAGAACTGGAACAACAGAGAGTGTATAAATATTTGGGAAACGGTGAAGTATCAACAACAAAACATGAACAAATGCAAATAAAATTTAGTAAGGAATACTTTAGGAGACTTTAATTCTGAAAACAGCGTTGACATCTATGAACAAAATCCAAACTATAAACCAATTTGCTCTTCGTAACTTACAGTTCTGGAGTGATTGACTGGCCCCAAAACGTGTTGGATAGATTAGATAGGAAAACAAGAAGGATGCTTCATGCTCACCAAATGATTTATAAAAATCAATGTATACCAAAATTATAAGTTTCTCATTCTGAAGGAGGGATGGGGCTCCTTGAAATTGATTACACGTACAGATCTGCAATTGTGGAACTCCACATACCTGCTGACCTCACAAGACCTAAATGTAGTGAAAGTTTTGAAACATGAGGAGAATAAATCTAATTTAGCAGAAGTATATAAAAATCAGGCAGCAAGTGAATGTGTCAAAAAACAAAAGAAAGAATATAAGTTGAAAGATCAGATGAGAAGGCAAGAAATGTGGAAAAAGCATAAATATAGTTGCAAGTATAGAAAACTTCTGGAAGAACCTCATGTTGACCAGGAACGAATGTAGGAATGGTTAAGGAGAGACAAATTCATAGAGATGAAAGGTTAATATTGGGAGCGCAAGATAGTGGGCTACATACACGCTGGTTTCCAAAGTCCATTGAACATGTGGGAGAAACAGACAAATTAGAAGTTATGTACCTACCATAACGTTCCATGTTAGTTGTCTTCTTCTCGCCTTCTTTCTTGCTGGATGGGTTCGGAGCCGAACCTCGGCTCCGACTCGGCCACTCTAAAAGCTCGAGAGCTAGTTTCACCGGCTCGAGGCTCCCCTATATCCCACAATGCTAGGCGGTAACTTCCTCAGATCTCGTTTGAAAGCTAATACCAGCAATAAATTTCCATAAGGAACAAAGAAACTCTTCTAGGTCTGTCCTGGCCAGGGGGAAGGAGGGTGGGACGCAAGAAAGAAGGCGAGAAGAAGACAACTAACATGGAACGTTATGGTAGGTACATAACTTCTAAATGTTAAGTTGTCAATCTCGCCTTCATTCTTGCTGGATGGGACCGCGTCCCTAGCACCTTGTCCCGGGTGGCCTAACGGAACAGACTCTTGAGTACAGTGGAACCAAAGTTGGCCCGGTCTCTAGAGGCCAGATCCAACTTATAATGAGAAATGAAGGTATGGGGAGAAGCCCAAGTAGCTGCAGAACAAATCGAATCAATAGGCAGCCTATCTTGGAAAGCTACCGAGGTGGCTAAAGCTCTAGTTGAATGAGCCTTGGGTTTGGATGGCAACCGTTGATGTCTTATCTCATATACTAGGGGTAATCAACAAAGTAAGCCATCTAGAGAGAGACACTTTGGAGACTGGAAGGCCCATTCTACCTTCTGCATAAAAAACAAACAGTTGGTCAGATTTCCTGAATTGTTTGGTCCTGTCTAGATAGTACCTAAGCTGGCGATGAATATCTAAACTGTGTAACTTTTGTTCCGACCTATTAGAATAATTTGGGAAGAACACAGGAAGCTCAATGGTTTGATTCAAATTTGCCAATGAAGCTACTTTGGGCAAAAAAGACGGGTTAGTATGCAAGGAAACCCTGTCTTTATGAAAAACTAGATAAGGTGGTCGGACTACACAGAGCATGAAGTTCAGAGACTCTTCTAGCTGAGGTGATAGCTACTAAAGAGAGCGTCTTCCAGGAAAGTAATTTTATAGAACATGAAGCCGCAGGTTCAAAGGGGGGAAGAATTAAGGATGCCAGAACCGAGTTGAGATCCCATTGAGGAGGAAGATTTTTGATGGGTGGTTTGAGAAGAAAGACTCCCTTTAAGAAGGCCTTGCAGAGTTTGTGAGACATGATAGAGGACTCTGAGACTCCAACATGTAAGTTCGAAATTGCAGCCAATTGAACTCTAATGGTAGAAGGGGACGAACCTGCATGGAAAAGTTCGGCTAGAAAGTCTAGAACTGTTTGAATAGAAGCAGTGAAAGGATCTATGTTCTTTGACTGTGCCCAAAAGGAAAAACGTTTCCACTTGCTATGATAAATCTTCCGCGTGGAAGATTTATGAGAGGCAATCAAGATATCTCTCACTGAGTGAGATATCAAAGGAAGCCTGGCTAAGGTCGGAATTGGAGGAACCAAGCTGTGAGGTTCAGAGAGGGAAGGGAGTGGTGCAACTGACCCGACTGATGGGTCAAAAGGTCTGGAACTGGGTCCAGATGCCAAGGTTGTTCCAACAGATAACGATGAAGAAAGGGGAACCAAATTTGACGAGGCCAGTAAGGGGCAATGAGGATCATAGAAGCTTCCTGAGCGATGGCTTTCTGTATCAGTTGAGATATCACTGGGAAGGGGGGAAAGGCATAGAGAAGTCCCCGGGGCCAAACGTGTACTAGAGCGTCTCTGCTGGGATGGCCTGGTTGGGGAAAGAGGGTGAAAAAATCGTCGCACTTGCTGTTTTGGGGAGTAGCAAAAAGGTCGCAGCAAGGCCTGCCCCACTTTCGAAAAACTTTCTCCAACACTGAGTTGTTCAGAGACCACTCGTGAGGCATGAGAATAGCTCTGCTCAATTTGTCCGCAATCACATTGGACTTCCCGGGAATGTGCGTTGATAACAGAAATCGCTGAGAAGAGATCGCCCATTGCCATAGTCTGAGTGCCTCTCGACTTAGGGGATAAGACCTGGTTCCGCCTTGTTTGTTGATGTACCACACTACAGACATGTCTGTTTGTATTGCTATAGTTCCTATGGGAAGAGAGTCTTGTAGGGCTTGCAACGCTAGGAGCACTGCTCTCATCTCTAGAACGTTTATATGCAAGTGGCACTCAAACGGTTGCCACATGCCCTGGACTGTCCTGCCCTGGAAATGCCCCCCCCCCCACCCGATCAGGGAGGCATCCGTTGTCACTGTAGCAACCGGAGGGGGGGGGTACAAAGGGTCTCCCTAGGAGGAGTTGAGGGGATGAGATCCACCAAGAGAGATGACTCTTGCACGATTGAGTTATCCGAATAGGATGGGACATTGGAAGGCTTTAATAAGACCATTGTGTGAAGAGCATCCATTGTAAAATCCTCATGTGGAAGCGGGCTAATGGTAGGAGAGGGATGGCCGCAGCCATAATTCCCAAGACTTTCAGGATCTGTCTGGCCTTGACTTTGTTGTTCTGTAAAAGAAGAAAGACCTGTTTGTGAATGTCTGCTATCCTCTGCTCTGTGAGTCTGGCTGACATCTTGACGGTGTCTAGATTTGCGCCTATGAAAGTAATAACACAACAAGGCGACAAGACAGACTTTTCGTAGTTTACTGAGATGCCTAGTGCCTGACATGTGCGAAAGGTGTAGTCTCTGGCGAGGAGTAAGAGATGCCTGGTGGGGGCTGTAAGGAGCCAGTCGTCTAAATAAGGAAACCCCTGGAATCCTTGACGTCTCAGATGAGAAGCTACCACTGCCATGCATTTGGTGAACACTCAGGGGGCTGTAGTGAGACCAAAGGGCAGGGCTCTGAATTGAAAATGACTGGTTCCCAGCCTGAAGCGGAGAAATCTCCTGGAGCGTCGATTCATTTTGATGTGATAGTACGCATCCTGGAGATCTATAGAGCACATCCAGCTGTCCCGTTCTAAAAGGGGAAGAATGGACTGCAGCGTGACCATCCGGAACTTTGTTTTCTTGACAATCTTGTTCAAGTTGCTGAGATCCAAAATGGGTCTCCAGTCCCCTGTTTTTTTTGGAACCAAAAAGAATTTAGAGGTAGGTTCCGGATCCTACCTGGTCTGCTGGCACTGGTTGAATGGCTCTTTTTGCGAGCAGCTTTGAAATTTCTAATGCTGCTTGTTCCCTTTGACTGGGTGGAACGTCTGGGAAGGGATTTGTTGGACAGCTTCGGAACGAAAAGAAAGGGAATTTTGTAGCCTTCGGAAATGATAGACTGTACCCACTTGTCTTGAGTTAGGGATAGCCAGGCTTTTGTGTACAGTGACAACCTTCCCCCGACTGCCTCCGAAGGTGGACAGTCGGGCAACATCTCAGGGATGCTGAAAGGGCTTGTCAGAAAAGGATTCTCGACTGCCCTGATTCTGCGGGCCCCCTCTGCCTCTGGGGCGGCGTCTACCATTGTTGTTCCCCCCTCTGCCTCTAGAGGGGAATCGACTCTGTGCGTCAGGCAAGTCTCCTTGAGATTGTTTCCGGAACCACATCTTTCCCCCTTTCTGACCTTTGGGGTAAAGCCTAGGAGTGGAAAAATGGACTCCGACAGCAGAAAGAGTTTTGCCATCAGTCTCGCACCTAGTCAAGGTTTCCTTCACTTGAGGACCAAAGAGGGATGATCCATCAAAAGGGGAATTAGTGAAGGACGCCTTAAAGGGGTCCGCAAAATTACAAAGCCGCATCCAGGCATGCCTACGCAAGGCTACACCTGTACCTGCCGCTCTACTTGCTCCATCAGCCGCATATGACAGGAGGCGCATGGAGGAGTTGGTAATAGAATTAAGGGTAGCCAGCTGAGAGTTCATCCTATCCTGAAAACCCGCAGCTGTTGGGTCCTTCAGCATTTCATTCGCTTCCTTGAGTAAATCCCTCTTAAGTAGAGTGAAATGGCACAGGTAATTCAGCGATTTCATTGTAAAGGTCGCTGACGAGAACATCCACTTCCCATACCTGTCCATCAACTCCTTGTTAGGAGGATGAACAGGTACCGAAGGATCAGCTAGCTCCTTCTTGGTAGCTGCAGCCACCACCATAGCATCAACAGAGACGCCCTTGGTCAGAAATTCTTTGTCTTTGGGGGCCGTGATGAACTTAGAGGGTCTCCTGGGGGTGGGTTCCACTGAGTCAGGAGCCGCCCAAGCCTTCTTTGCCACCACTTGCATAAGGGGGTCAAAGGGAGGGGACACCCAGGAGGTGGAAGGGCGAGAGCCAAACGCCTCAAGATACACTGATTCATCCTCTGAAGGGTTGAGGGCTGGCCAATTCCCCCTCTGTTTTAAGATTTCAAGAATGTCTGCAAAGGAGACATCTTCAGAGGGGGAACGAGGGGAACCTTCAGAATCCTCTAAACCAGTGTCAGAGGTGACAGACTCAGGTGAGTCAATGTGCTTCCTCTTACACTGCCTCTTCCTAGGGGGCTCTCCTACAGGATCAGGAGAGGCCTCGGAAGAGGAGGAGATCCCCACAGGGGAAACTTGAGAAGCTGGCTCTCTACGGTCGGGGACAAGAGAGTGAGTAGAAATCACCTGAGGCACCATGGAGGGAAGGGCAGACAGAGCCGACTGTGGATTAGAACCAGGTTCTAACACGCTCCTCATGACCTCAAAGGCACCCCTGTCAGGCAGAGCCGGAGGTCTCCATTCCGAAAAACTGAAAACCTCCCCCGGCACCGACAGTGATGGCTCCGAGGCCGATGTCGGAGCTGAACTCACCAGCGCCGAAGCACCGAGAGGGAGAGCGGGTTCAGACAAGGGTCCGATGCCACTCGCCCCCTCGGAGCCGACGAGGGAAGTCCGGCGCCGAGATTCTTCTAAGGAAGAAATCTGAGCCGACGACAGAACCGAAGACAAGGGTATCGGTTCCGACGCCACCACAGTCTTGGGTCCGAACCGCCCCGGCTCCGAACTCAAAAGAGTCAGAGGAGGAATATTTTGAGTGGTGGGGATAGTCTTCGACTGTTGAGTCGGACTTTGAAGCATTTGGGCTAATGCCTCGGACTTAAGAAGTCGACTCACTACTCTTTGAAGGTCATGGTCCGATAACCTGGAAGACCTAGAAGAGTGGGATCTATGGCTCCGTTCAGACAGCAAGGGAGATGCTGGAGCCGAATGAACAGAGCCAATAGATGGGGAACGGGACCTCTTCTTAGTTGTCGGCTCCGACAGCTTTATCGGAGCTGACACAGCTATGTCTTCCTCGGCTCCGGCCGGAGCCGAGGACAGCATAGGTACCTGCATTCGAGATTCATCGGCTCCGGCCGGAGCCGATGTTCGAATGGACTTAGAGCCCCCAGAATTCGGCTCAGAGGCTGGAGCCGAAGGTCTGGAGGACTTAGAGGGTCTCCCCGAAGACTGAGTGGAGGGACCCTCAGGCTTTAATAAGCCTCTAAGAATTAATTTATTTTTTCGCTCCTGCAGGACTCTAGGGCTGAAGCCATGGCAAACAGCACACGAGTCCTGCAGGTGCAAAGGTCCCAGGCAGTAAACACAAGAAGTGTGACCGTCTGTCAGAAACATCTTCTGACAGCACGAGTCACACTTCTGGAAGCCTGAGACCTTTGATTCTTTGGACATATCCAAAGAGAAGAATAAGTGTAATCACAAACACACACACACACACACACACACACACACACACACACACACACACACACACCGATTACACTTTAAAAATAATAAACTTTAAAATAGCTTAAAAGTTTAAACTAAAAAAAAATTTCCCTACAAAAACACAGACACTCCAACTACCAAGGGAGGGAGAAGAGGGCCTAAAGCCCAAGGGAAAGGTTAGGTAATTTAGGATAGGAAGGCTAATGAAAAAATTAACTCAAGGGATAAAAGTATCTAACTATGTATAGTTATAAAAGGGAGCTACTTAAAAGGGGTTTCTGACTGACTAAACTTGTCAAAATATTTAAACTAACCTGAGCCGGTTGAAAAAAGCACCTCGATCGCGTAGCGGCAAACGAGATCTGAGGAAGTTACCGCCTAGCATTGTGGGATATAGGGGAGCCTCGAGCCGGTGAAACTAGCTCTCGAGCTTTTAGAGTGGCCGAGTCGGAGCCGAGGTTCGGCTCTGAACCCATCCAGCAAGAATGAAGGCGAGATTGACAACTTAACATTGTAGGTTTTGTAAAACCTAATTGGAAACAGTCGCACACCTTGTTCCTGCCACCTCAAGCAGAAGATCTGTATAGAGTGGCATACCTCACGGTTCGGTCTTGGGGGACCCTGTTATTTGGGATATACTTTTCTGAGGTGCAGGCCAAAACTAGTGGGCTACGGCTGACCAAGTTTGCAGATGACTCAAGTTGGGCACGGTCATAAATTCCCCTAGTGACATGGACATCCTCCAAGAGGGTCTCATCCAAATAAACATGGCTTCAAGCTGAATACAAAAAATACATCATCATCCCCTTTGGGGAGAGTAACATCAACCCAAATGATCACATTAACAACAATGTCCTAAGCACGCAGTCAGTAGTGAGGGATTTGGGTACCCAGATTGACAGCAACCTGACTTTTGACCACCATGTAGCTTCCATTGTATGGAAAGTTTACTACACGGCCCACTTAAGTAAATATATCTCATCCAGGGACAAGGAGGTCATAACATCCCTGTATTCTTCACTTATAAGGCCCATTATTGAGTACAATGCCAAATTCAGCATGTACCTTGCAAAGCACATGCAGCAGCTGAAGGGACCACAGAGGCTCCTCACCAGGAGAATCTAGGGCCTCAAAACTCTACCATACACAGAAAGGCTAAAAGCCCTATCCCTCTAGTCTGTTTCATACAGACTCCTCAGAGGTGACCTCTGTCTGGCATAAAAGGCGATCCTGGACCCCGCCTTTAATGGGACTGCTGCATTTCTGCAAGTCAAGCTCCACTCAGGTAACCAAGCACATGCGGCCTCAACCTGGTCTGTGATATCAATAGGACTTGTTGGCGGGACAGATTTGTGTCCCAGAGACTCCATCTGTGGAACATACTCCTTCTCCATGTCAAGCAGAGTACCTCTTCACCCCTTTTTAAGTGCAACCTGGATAATTGGATGGGAAATTGAAAATACATCCCTGGGATTCCACCCGTGACCCTGCTGGACAGGGGCATCGGGTGCTGATTTGTCTATCCGTGGGCTAAACTCTTAGCTAGGCTTATAAGAGCCTGAGGGCCAATAGTCTAGTAACTTCCTATGATCCTAGGATCCCTATGGTTGTGACATACTAATGGCAGAAGGACCGTATCCTGAAAGGCATAATAATGCGGCAAGACTGTTGCACTGGGAATTGTGCAAACATTATGGTACTGAAGTGGCTGAAAAACACTGGAAACATGAGCCACAAAGCATCATACAAAATTAAGAAGTTTTTACCACATGGGTTCACCCATTACCAATTGTTCAAAAGATAGATGCTAGAAAAACGGATACAGTGGTCCAAGAAAAATAAGACAAAAGTAGCATTGATCATTGAAACTGCTACACCCAGTGACTACTACAGTGCCTTGTATAGAGAGAGATGCAAAGTCATAAAATATTAGGATCTGCAAGCAGAAACGAGAGCAATGTGGAAGAAAGATACCAAGACAGTTCCAATAGTAGTAGGAGCAACGGCTCTTATAAAAAAAAGAATCGACAATTGTATTTAGGTATGTTACCAATCCATGCAACTCCGGATGAATTGCAGGAGTCATTACTGGGCACACTGTGGGTGCTGCAAAGAGCACTTTGGGCTGACATCAAAGACTGAAACAATTCTAATTTCATGAACTTTAATCGTACTTTGACTTTAGAATGGGATCCATTCCCGTCATAGTATTAGAAACCCAAAAGACTTGGAGTGAAAAAAAAAGTGACAGCGCAATGGGGTCCATTCCTGTCATGGTATTAGAAACCCAAAAGATTTGGAGAAATTAAAAAGCAGTGACAGTGCAAGTATCATGTTGATCAAAAAAGCATTATTTACAGCTGGAGTGCAATGGAATTCAACAGCACAGTAAGATTGTACTTTCTGCATCTCATGAACATCCCGAATGAAGAAGCGTACTGGGTCTGGTACGCGAAAGCGCTTATCCATCTTGTTCTGTTCTAATAAAGGAAGATTTTACAGCATCGTGGTGGTCTTCTATCTGGTGTTTTTATCTATGAACATCCCGAATGAAGCAATACTGCTGATACTAAAGTACATCATATATCATGTTAACACTTGGAAAAAACTATGAAAAGTGAAAGCAATAGAACATACAGCTGTTTAAGTTTACTTACCTTAACAGCAGATGTTTGAAAAGATCATAACTATATGGGAGGTGTCCTGCCAAAGATCGGCTTCACAGCCAATCTACCCATTCCTCACACACCATATGTCTGCCTTTATTACAAGGCTGCATGCTGGTATAAAACAGATGTGCAGTTCAGTCAATAATCAGTGCTTTCTTGCCTTAAGGAGAGGCTGAAGCTTGAAACTCTACAACAATTTAGTCACAAGCAGTAACGACTGTCTTATGTTGGGAGGGCGAAGTGAAGGAAAGAAAGAAAAAAAAAAGGGGTGGGAGAGTTCTAATACTGCAAAAGTGATCTGTTCAAGCATGTACTGTTATGGTAAGTACACTTACACAATTATACTATAGTCTTTCTTTACATCTTTGTTGCAAAAGCCATAACTATGAAGGATGATTACCACAGCTTAAGGAAACGGGTGGAGAAGTTTCAGAGTCTAGAAGTCCTTACAGTACGACTTTTGCAAATCCTGCACCAAGATCTGGGGACATCCTGAAAAAAAACCCCTCATTATCCAGCCTACTTACTGTCCATACTGCAAACCGGTACCTAAGATCCAGTGAAAAATCTCTCCTCTCCATCACCAAGGCTAACAATAATGCAGGGAAAGCGCTCTACTCCCACACCGTTGCCAGAAATTGGAACTCTCTTCCCCTATCCATGTCCACTGCCCCCTCCACATCCATATTCAAAAACTCCCTCAAACTGCACCTTCTTAGTACCTGGTTATCCCTTGTATCACATAACCCTACCCATACTACTATTAACTCCCCAAACTCCTCTCTGATCACATGCTGGATCTCTGATCCCCTGTAGGCTTGGTCATCTGAAAGGGTACTTTTAACTGTAGAATCTTACTTGATATATTTTCTTCTCTTACCAATGTATAACTGAGTCTTTTTAACTATGTTCTAGATCTTCTTTTACCTGGAGTGTTTAATTTCTTGTTATATTACTATGCTCAGCAGCATACATGATAAAACCTGTTTTGTGTATTACGCTGGATGTACTGTAACTGACATTGTCTTTTATCTGTGTTCTATATCTTCTTTTACCTGGAATGTTTTATTAATTTCTTGTTCTATTACTATGCTCAGCATACATGATGCAACCTGTTTTGTGTATTATGCTGGATGTACTGTATTTGTATAACTTTATGCCGGAGCTTTTCTCCCCGGGCCTCCGCTGAAAATGGACCTGGTCCAGTTGGAATTTCCCAGTTAACAAATGTAAAATAACATAAATAGTAAGGATGTGCAGAGAAGACATCACTTTCCAGAAAGCGACAAAATTAACCACATTTCTAGTAGAGTGAATTCTGACTTTCTAAGAGCAGGGAGTTGTACCACAGTGAGTAATAATAAAAGACTGTCCTTGCTTTTATTCCATCATAAAAAAACATGTAGGGTGAATTTACCAAAATTTTGAGATTTTCCCTTTACAGGACTAAATTGTCTTTTTTTTTTTCAGGACAGAATAATGGTCTAATTCAAGGTAAACTCAGAAGACTTGGAGACCAAGGAAAGGTTGACTCTCTATGTCCTTGTGGTAAATCAGAATGGATTGCCTAGACAGGGTCTGCAATTCAGATATCCATCTAGTTGAAGTCAAAGCTATAAGCAAAACAGCCTTCCACATACCTCTCAAGCAAGCATTCTGGACAAGGACAAAAACATTGGGGGAGGGGGATTAAAGGCCCCAAATCAGAGAGAGATTTTAAACATTGTTCTTATAAATATATAAATTTGCTAGAGCAAGCTTTGTATTAGTAAGCATAGTCTGAAACTCAAATGTCTGTCAACCCTCAATGATTTGCCAGAAAACTACATATTTTATGAGGAACACTGCAAAAATCTAGGCATTCAGGTTAGGTCTTCCATTGGAGGAATCTTAAAGAAGAGATGGTAGCAGGATTAAAAAAGAAAAGAGTTAACAAATGCAAAAGAAACAAAATCCCAAGGAGGTGACACTTTTTTCTTACCGATCTAATATGTAATACCCCCTTTCAACAATTATATAACTTGAAATAAGGAAAAGAAAAATGTGGATCCAAAGGCAGACAAGCAGAAATAGTCTAAAAGAATAAGTTTATGTAAGTACAGGCTAGGCTCAAAGGTTTGTAGACTGGCCAGATGTCTAATCCTTGGCAGTTTACATTCCATACAGTTATGGCTGCTGCAAAAGTGATCTAATAAAGAACCACCTATCAGTACTCGGCGTTTCAAACAGTTGCAGAATATATATTGTAAATGTAACAGTGGGAACAAAAGCAGCATCATCATCATGCAATGTAAACATCATCCAGACTTACCCTTGCATAGTGCAATTCAACTCCATAGAGTTCTAACGTCCGTGCTGTATTCAGGTAGCTAAATTCTGCCTCTGCAGGAGACATGCCACTGTATAAAAACAGATTTTGATTACTCACTAAATATTATATGAAAACCAAGAAGCTGATCAACAGCAAGACTATTTTACAGAAAACTTCTTGTTCAGTCTTTTTTCAGACTGAAAATCTATAAAGGATTCTTCCAAATTCTCTTCCTGAGCCTTACAGTTTAATTGCTCAAGCACAATAAGAACTTTTTGGCAAAATTTGCACATTGCAGGGTGTTAGCATTACTTAAAATGAGCATTAATTTTTCTCTCAATGTAAATGTTAACTCTATAAACCACTGATAACATAGTTTCATGCAACTGTCACTCAGGAGGCTGCAGATTCACTAAATCACTCCTGTTAAATCATTTAATCCCTGGAAGCATCTCCTCAAGATGATACAGAGTTGCTACTGTCTTGGAGAGTTGGTTACACTTAGTTGGGGATCTGTGGTTGATCCCACTCCCCCCTGCAGTTGAAGACATGGCAACTTGCTTTTGGCAAAATTGACTTTAGCCCTCAGTCACCTACACAGCACCAATGAACTGCTTATAGATACAAGATCAGAGAGGAGGACATTCACACACACTAAAGAGTTATTCTATTTAAGTTTGTTGACCAGGTACAGAAGCAACTACAAACTACAAATATGTATACAACAGTCTTATGTAAGCATGTAAAAACTACACAAGTTAAAACATAAATACATATGGGAGTGTGGCTTGGAAGGCAAGCTCAAAGCAGCAGAATTCTTGAGCTCTGCAGTCTCCATCTTTTCTTGACAGGAATTTTTATTCAATGTCACCAACAAAGACCTGAAATTATTAAAGCTAGATTCTGGAAGTCATAAGCTGCTAGAAGTTGGTGTAATTTTTCAACTAAGAATTTCACATTTTCCTGTCAAACGTTCCAGAAGGGGCACGAAAACTACACTCACCAAGGAAGATGAGCAACAAGTTCTCCCAGCAAGAAAATTCAATGAAGAAAGAAATCCAGGAAATCCTTCTACACTTGGTGGTTAAAATAGACAAACTAAACTCACAGGTGGACAATATAAAAGAAGATACCACCAAACAAATAGCCTTATGAAATGATTTCCTTAAACAATAAACAGTCCAGATTGCTGCACTGAAACATTCGGTGACAGATATAGACTACAGGTTAACAGAAAAAGAGAAAAACAGACTTTCTTCTTCAAGAAAACTCCAGACTCATTAAGATAAACATTGAGAGCAGAACCAGGAGAAACAATACAAGAATCTACGGCATGCCTAAGCAGATGGAGGGGGATGATATGATTAATTTCCTGACTTCTTGGTTTCCTAAATTCTGAAACCTACCTGAAGCACTATCTTTCAGGATAGAATGGTCATCTTAATGAGGCGGGACAGTTTTTCCAAAAAGATTTCCAACAAAAGGAGAAGGGCCAGAATCGGAGAAACTGAGGTGGGTAGGAAGAAACAATGATTTTGTGGAATTGCAGTGTGTTAATGACGGAGCCATTATGGATTTGTCACGGTTGGCATTCAGTAAGTGCTGTTTAACACAGAGAAAAATGTTTTTTCTTCTTGTGAAGTTAGTGAGAATAGGGTTTGTGTATCTGAACAATTATGTATTAACTTATCGAATGCCACCGGGACCAAAGAACTTAAGTTTGTTACTAAAAGGAAGCAAGTTTGTGCCTACTTTTTCCATCACTGGCAGATATTATTTTGGACATTAACAGCTTTTGTAAAACATTGTATTTAAAAGTATATTTTGAATGTAGACAAATATCTAATCGAGTTGAAAATGTTGCAATGTTTGATTTAGATGACTCTTTACTGGATATGTCTGTATATGAAAATGAGTTTTTTGATGATGTTTCTGATAATGAAGGTGAAAGGAATATTGTTTATTGCACTGGCTATGGGAAACTAATGGTTCCTTATCAGTCTAATCCTAGTACTTTTACTTCTCTCAAATGCTCTAGTATTATAAAGTTTTGAAAGAGTTATGTAAAAAAAGTAGAATGAATATCAAAAGCATGTTAAATCTAGAAAGATTTCTAACTTATCCAAAACAGAATGGGAAACTTTAATGCAGAAATCATGATTTTGGTATAGTTTTTTTGTCAGGCAGATAAGGGGGGTAATTTGGGTACTGTTTTCTAAGAAGCATGAGAAAATCTTTTTTGATTTGTTAAAAGGACCAAAATATGAGATGTTATTAAACAATCTCGTGAGATGTTATAATAGTGAGTTGAGAGAGATTCTGAATAAGGGAGAAATACTGGGGTTTTTCACAGATAGGGATATGAATAAGTTATTTATTAAATTTCCTAAAGACCCTATTTTTATTCCATTCCCAAAATACATAAAGATTTGTACACCCCCCCCCCCCACGGAAGACCTATTGTAGCAGGGGTAGGGTAATTTTTGCAAAATGCTGGGATTTTAGATTTCCATCTAAAGTGTTATTTTTTTTTTGTCAAGAATCTCCTCCCATATTAAATGTACAGATTAAATTTGTCAGCAAGTGGAAGAGATTTGTTGGTGTAAAGTTCTATACTGGGCAACTGTAGATATTAAAGCATATACACCAACATTAAGAGAAGGTGGGGATTGGAAGCAGTTCAATGGATGTTAGGGGAATGGCCTCACACAACTTTTTTGGTGGAATTGTTATAGTTTTGTTTAACATATAAAAAGAAGTTATGTCTTACCATAACATTCCATATCTGTGTTGTTGATCTTCGTTCATTCATTACTGATGGGTTATCAGTTCCATCCTCGGAATCGAGCTGGCCTCATACCAAGCTGGCATCAGCCAAAACCTCTCGAGCAAAGATCCTACCCAAAATGCTTTGCTCCTTGTTACCTCAGATCGAGTTTGCAAATTGATAGAAAAAGTAGAGGCTACCTCTGGCCATAACAGACCTACAATAATGGAAAAAAAGGAGTATACGAGATCAACCAGGAACCCCTGGAGGGAGGGGAGGAGGAGGGTGGGGAGTAATGAATGAACGAAGATCAACAAACACAGATGAAACCTTATCTGATGATGTTAATCTTTGTTCATTCCTTACTGACGGGACAGAGTCACCAGCTATCTGTATCCCTGGGCAGCCCTCATGGAAGGACATCCCTGAGCACCATGGAACCAAAAGAAGCTCTTCCTCTGGAGGTCAAACCCAATTTGTAATGAATGATAAAAGTATGGGGTTTGGCCCAAGTTGCAGCTGAGCAAATGTCATTGAGGGAAGCCCTAGCAAGGAAAGCTGCTGAAGTTGCCATTGACCTTGTAGAAAGAGCTTTCACTTTGTGAAGCAAGGTGATGTTGTTCTTGTTGTAGATTAAGGCAATGCAATTTCTCAACCATGATGCCAATGTAACTTTAAAGACAGATTGGCCTAGCCTTGGTCCAGAAAAGGCCAGAAATAGTTGGTCTGATTTACGGGTAGATTTTGTTCTGTCCAGATAAAATCGTATTTGCCTGTGAACATCTAGGGAGTGCAGGTAATACTCTCCCTCTTAGAATGACTAGGAAAAAATATTGGGAGGTTAACAGAATATTTGATAGGCCGCTCTGACACCACTTTCAGTAAAAAGGAAGAATTACTTCTCAGTGATACTCTATCCTTATGGAAAATAAGGTAGGGACGTTTGATGCATAAGGCTTGAAGTTCTGACAGATGTCTGGCCGATGTGATTGCAACCATAAACAAAGTTTTCCAAGAGTATTACTTTAAATCACATGAAGATGCAGGTTCAAAGGGGGGAGCTGTTATGGCTTGTAGAACCAAGGGCAAATCCCAAGGTTGTACTGGATCTCTAAAGGGAGGTTTTAGGTGAAAAACACCCTTCAAGAACGTCTTACACAGTCCGTGTGACATGAGTGAAGAATCCTGAAAGCCAATGTGGAAATTAGAAATGGCAGCTAAATGAACACTAATAGTAGAGGCTGACACCCCAGATTGAAAAAGATGCAATAAGTAATCTAAAACCACCGAAACTGGGGCTGACAATGGGTCCAATTGTTTGTTTGCTGCCCATAATGTAAACCCTTTCCATTTGCTGAGATAGATTAGCCTGGTGGATGACTTATGAGATGCAATAAGAATACTGCACACCAGGGAAGAGAGGTTATCCTGCCTGGCAATCATAGGAAGTGGAGAAACCAAGCTGTCAGCTTCAGGCTTGTTAGATTGGGGTGAGTCAGACTCTGCAGATGGGAAATCAATGCTGGGGATGGATTGAGAATCCATGGTCTGACAGGGAGGGTTTGAAAACGGAGGCAAGCGCCCTCTCCATGTCCTGGAAGGCCGGACCACCCGAAGAGGGATGGGAGCTCAAAACTGAGCACAACAAACTCGGAACCGGGGTCACACCCCACTCTGACGAGCCGACCCCCAGACCAGGAGTCGCAAGAGGACTGTGGAGCGTGAGGGGAGGAGAATTCCTGGCGGGTGCCATAGAAAAAATTGGCATGGAACCAAGAATGCCTACCCCCATGGCACAGCAATTAGCCTGAGAAGAGCCTGGTGCCCAGTGCACCGAGGGCCACAAGGACGACTCTGGCTCCAAAGTGAGGTCCACTGTTAGTGTCGAAGGAAGGGAATCTGCTGTCGGAAGTGGCTTCAATGCTTCCCTGGAAGTCGAAGGAGGAGTGTACTTTGGAATCTGTGGAGAAATATGGTCACCTGGAAGAGGGAATGTAGCTTTAGATGGTTGAGAGAGACCCCTAACCACAAGCAACTGAATGACAAGCCGCAACACATCCTGTTCTGAGAGGCTCCTGGTCGATCTCAGAGAGACCTGAAGGAGATTCTTGCCTTTCTAAAAAAGGGCTATATTGGCTTCCCACAAACGGATCCAAGGAAGGAGAAAACTTGGTCCTTGCTAGTTTTGTGGTGCAGAGCCCGAAACTGAGGGTGTCTGCACCGAGGAGAATGGTGTCAAGGTTAAGTGCGACGGCAAAGGCAGTGCCATAGGAGTTGAGGGTGTCTGCACCGTAAATGGCGGTGTTGCAAATGTCTGCGCAAATGAATATTGTGCTGCCAAGGAAGGTGTCTGCACTGGCAATGGCAGTGCCATAAAGGACTGCACCGAACAACATGTCGATGCCGAAGGTGTCTGCACCATAGAGGACAGTATCCCGGAGGTTGACAGCATCGGCAAGTACGGAGCTGAAGGAGTCTGCACCAAAGGTGCTGAAGGAGACTGCACCTGAAGAGAGAGTGCCAATAAAAGCTGCAACGAAACTGTCAGAGCCATAAGCATCTGCACCGGGAATTCTGGTGCCGGTGGCGATAAAGAGGACATAGCTGGAGTAAGAATCAACTGGGGTGGTGTCGAGGCTGGGGCCGAAAAGACCACATATGGCAGTGCCAGGCTTGATATTTTCACCTTTTTCTGAGTCGACTCCTTGCAATCTCCAGAGAGAGATGAAGAGAGTGACCTCGAGGAGGAAGAAGAACGCCTCTGACGGGGTTTAGCAGGAGGAGGTGGGCCCTCCGACCCAGAGATAGCCTCGTAGAAAGGAGTTTTAAGGAGGCCTTTTAGGATTAATTTATTCTTCCTTTCATTGAGAGTCCTGGTTGAAAAATTTCTAGAAATCCCACATGGGGGGGTCCACTGAAAGGTGGGAGACATTCAAGTAAGAGACACACAAATCATGGCCACCAGAAAGTGGTAACTTACGGCCGCATTCCATACATTGTTTGAAACCAACACTACTTTTCTTGTCAGACATAATATGAAGGAAGAAGAACGACAGTACCAAGAAGTTAAGAAAGCTACCCAGAAGGGTAAGAAAGAGAGAAAAGGAGGATTACCAATGATGGTAATGAAGAATTACCTAAAAGGTAAGAAAAAGATAATAAAAGGGAAAAACGATAGGGAGAGAGTCTTAAAGTTACAATAGGGTAGGAGTATAGAGATAGTAACTGGCTGAAAACGTTTTAAACACTAACAAGAGAGAAACAAAAAAAAAATGTATTCACTTAGCTGAGAGAGAGTGGCTTGACAAGGCTGTACAGCAACGAGGCAATGAGATCTGAGGTAACAGGAAGCAGAGCATTCTGGGCAGGATCTTGGCTTGAGAGTTTTTGGTTGACGCAAGCTTGGTATGAGGCCGGCTCGGTTCTGAGGACGGAACCGATAACCCATCAGTAAGGAATGAATGAAGATTAACAACATTAGATTTATTTTTATTTTGGAGGTAATTATCTGCAGAAGGAAGGTACAGCAATGGAGGCTTCTTTTGCCCTAGGGTTACCACCTGTCCCACTTTGCGAGGGACAGTCCCTCTTTGGGGAATTGTGTCCTGACAAAAAATTGTAAAAATGGTAAATGTCCTGAGATTTTAGGACAAAATTATTTTCTATATTTTATGTAATAGTTGCATAAAACAGTTATTCTGTATATAAAATACCTAAATGTTATAAGAAACAGAATAAGCAACTAAAATCCTACAAGAATAAGCTTTTATTTAGGCAAAAATGTTAAGTTCTATCCTTTGTACTGACCGTGGGTATGTGTTGGCCTGTAAAATCTGGTGTTTGTACCAAAAATTACCCACTTTGGCCATTTGAAAATTGTACTGACCGTGGGTATGTGTTGGCCTGTAAAATCTGATGTTTGTACCAAAAATGTCCCACTTTGGCCATTTGAAAAGGTGGCAACCCTATTTTGCCCCCAGTTATGCTATTATTTTTATGGCTTTTTTGAGAGCAGATTTATTTACCCTACGGATTTTTTTGTTAAAGTTGTTTTGTTTAAACGTTATATTGACTTAATTTTTGTGTGTAGGGGTAACTTAGAAGATTTTTCAGTATTTACTGATCAACTGAATCACAATGAATTGGGATTGCAGTTTACTTTTACTATGGATAGAAAGAATGTTCAGTTTTTGCATGTAGAATTTTATGTAGGGGAAAACTTGAAGTTAGAACATAAACCCCACATATTAAGCCTACTGCTGTAAATATTTTTTTGCAGGCAAGTAGCATGCATTCACCACATTTGATGGAAGCACTGCCAAGGGGATTTAAAAGGCTATATGATAATATTTCTGATAAAAGGTTAATAGTAGGGGAATTTAGGAAAACAGAACATAAATTTGTTATAAAGGGGCTATTCTAGTTGTAGCTAAAAAAAGATAAGGATAGTGTGTTAAATGGGGGGGGGGGGATAGTAACACCAGAAGTAACCAAAGGTATGGTTATTTTAAAAAGCAATCTTTTGTTCAAAATATTGAAAGGCAAGGGAAAGATTTGGTTTTTGTAACTAAATTTTCGCCATTTTCTAATATTTTGAGGGGGGGGCAGTGAAGGAGCTGTGGCCATTGGTGTGTGAAGATGAGCAGTTAAAACATTTGTTCCCTACAGATTACATTTTCATATGGTAGATATTTTAAATTTGAGGGAGTTATTAAATTCTAAAAAAGTTTACATAACATGGGATGAACGCGAGTTCCTTCCCATGTGGAATATGTAAGGTTTGTCTAGGATTAAAAACATTTCAGGTAGGGAGATTAATGGTAAATTATTTTATTCTATGGGGAGATTTTCATGTACTTCCTGTGGGGTGGTTTATATTGTAGGGTGCGGATGCACTCCTGTAAGATGGTATGTAGGACAAACTAAGGACATGGTTAAATTCAGAACTTTTGAGCACTTTGGGCACATTAGAAACAGGAATTTGGATAGCCCAGTAGCTGAACATTTTATTAATACACATGGGGGTTCTGATGTCAGTTTCTTTTTTTTTTGTGTTTTGGCTACATCCTTTCTTGGTCAGGGGGGTGATTTTTTAGCCAGTTTATTAAGAATGGAAAGTAAATTTATAATAATTTATAATACCTTGAAACCTAAAGGCATGAATTTAGATGTAAATTTGAATGTTTGAAGTATTTATGTGTTTTATAAGATATGGGTTGTGTTTGTATTGTATGGAATTTTGTATAGGAAAATGTTTTTATTAAGTGGGTGTAATCATTTACTTAACTGAATGATTAACTGTTTGACTGGAGCAGCGCAATATATAATGGGAATTGGTGGTGGCTTATGTTATTCCTTGAAGGCTGTTTGCCGAGGTACAAGATGTACCATTAAATTTTGGAATTTATTCCTAGTTGCTTCCTCTGAGTGTATTTCTTCACAGTTTCTAATCTTGCCGTGTGTTTTTTCAGGATAGAGAGGGGACAGAGATCTTGAACCACAACTTTTGCATCCAGTAAAAACAGCCATCAGAGTTCCATTATTGTAAAATTTATTTCCAATCAAGACAAAGACTTGTTAAGAACTGCCTGGTCCCTTGCTCCACAAAAACTGGTGGCCAAATCACTAGGTTTGACAACTTTTCATCCCTTATAATGTCAAAAAGAAGAGCATGTGTCCCTCTAATGAGATCATTAAAAAAGGAAGGAATCAAAGCACAACTTATATTCCTGCAAGAATAAGACTATTCCTGCCAGAAGGAAGGAAAACCTTTGACTATCTTGAAGAAGCATCCACATCTGTCCAAAAAAAGAACCTTTTAAGTCAACCTGAATCCATGGATTCTTCAACGGATTTAAAAAGACATGCTTCATCAAATGAATGGACAATTAAAAAAAAGAAAGCTAGAGACAAATGAATATACATAAAAGTACAGTTGTGTACACTTACCATAAATGTAGATGTTCATAGGTTCATACTAGGCTATCTGCCCTAGGGCATTTACAAGCCTAGCCAGAATGTGTTTGGCTTTCGCCACCCATTTTAAATTTATTTTGCTATGCCCTTTTTCGAGGTTAGTATACTGTGCCTCTGTCTAACAGTGATTCCTCTTGAAGAGAGTCAATGAGGGACTCTGCCTAACCTGGACTGGGATTTTATTCCAGAGTGAAGGGAGCCTCTGGGTTATGAATCTGTCCCTCCAGCATGTCCTATTTATTTCAGTGCAGAGTTTCAAGTCTCTCGAGCGAGTAGCTTGATGGGATTTGGATTTTCTGAGGTGCAGCATGTCCATTAATTCCGGGTTGGACATGGCTTTATATGTCAGGCACAGATCGCCTCTGAACAGGCGGTATGCCACTGAGTAGAGCTGGAGTTTCTTTAACCGGGCAGCATATGGCATCTGTTTGAGCCCTTTGATCCTCTTGGTGAGGTACTTTTGGGGTCTTTCCAGTTGCTGCAGGTGTCTGGTAAGGTACATCCCAAAAGGGGCATTGTACTCAATTATGGGCCTGATGAGGGATGAGTAAAGAGGCACGATGACCTCCCCTGATCTAGATGTGAATCCCTTCATGATTAGGTGGGCTATATAAAATGTTTTTCTAACCACTTTGGCCACGTGGTTGTCAAATGAGAGATTGCTATCAACTTGGGTCCCCAGGTCCCTAATTACTTCTTCTGTACTTAATGGATTACCACCTATGTGGTAATTTGTGGGCACTTTTTTTTGCCAAAGGGGATGACTATACACTTTTTGGCATTTACCTTGAGGCCATGGCTCTGGCACCAGTTATCTGTTTCTATGAGGCCCTTTTGGAGGATGCTTGTGTCGGCTGGAGAGTCTATTATGGCGCCCAGTTTGCAGTCATCTGCGAACTTGGTCAGCCACAGTCCTTCCGTGTTGGCCTGTACCTCCGAGAAAAATATACCGAACAAGAGAGGTCCCAGGACTGAGCCTTGTGGGACACCACTTGTAACTGGTTTGGAGTCTGACATGGCTCCAGCAATTCTAACCATGTGGGTTCTGTCCTTGAGCCAGTTTGCAATCCATCTAGTGACATAGGGGTTTATATTTAAGCTGGTGAGCTTATCTATAATGCCCGAGTGGGGTATTGTATCGAAGGCTTTTGCGAGGTCCAGGTAGGCTGTGTGGACCACCTTCCCCTCGTCAATGGCCTTGGTGACTGTTTCAAAGAAATCGACCAGATTTAAGAGGCAGGATCTGTCCTTAACAAAGCCGAACTGGGTAGGATCCAGTGTCTGTAGGTCCCCAATATCTTTATTTATGAGGTCCATGATGATCCTTTCCATAGCTTTGCAGACCAAGCTAGTCAGGCTTATGGGGCGATAGTTTCCAGGATCCGTTGAGGCACCACCTTTATGGAGAGGGACCACTGTTGCTGTACGCCACTCTTTGGTCACATATCCTGTACTAAGGCTGAGATTGAACAGTAGTTTTATGTTTGGGTTTAGCTCTTCTTGGAGTTCATGTAGGACGCAGCCCAGGACACCGTCTGGTCCCATTGATGCTGTGTTTTTTGCTTTGGAGAGGGCGGATCTTACATGAGCATCTGAGACGTCAGGGGGGCAGCACTCTGCTGGGATAGATATTTGCCCTTTTGGTGGGGGGGGGGGGAGAGAAGTTTGCACTGAACCTGTCAGCTAGGATGGTGGCAATTCGAGTGTAATCACTGTTACAGTCATCACATTTGGGTTATCCCTGCTGGGGTAGACCTCTGCCGGCCCGAACACCAGAGACTTAGTATTTCTGCCTCGGTTGCTGTCGCTTGAGGACTGACGTCAGGTCGTCAGTAGTATAAAGTAAGGCAGCCGACGCCATTACATCAGTTTTTCTTGCCCTAACTTGTCAAGAGCCCCCAAAGTAGGAGGCCAGGTTCTCGTGGGAGAACCCCACCAGTGGAAAATAAATACTAATATGTCCCTTACAAGGAAAGGAGAACAACAAGGAAGAATGGTAATAAAAGGAGAAAGACAATAAAGGGGGATGGAGGGAGGGAAACCAGGTCGGCAACAGTGAATACACTTAAACATCTACATTTATGGTAAGTGTACACAACTGTACCATGTTCTTTGTGTTTCATTGTTGCAGTCATCACATTTGGGTAGATTCCCAAAGCTGAAGAAATGGGTGGAGAAAGTCAAGGAAACTAGGGGCTGGCTAGGATGCCCTGCTAGATTGCAGAGGCAAACCCTGCCTTGGATTTGGAGAAGAGAAGCAGGTGGTAATGTTTGGTAAAAGTGTGAACAGATGTCCAGCTGACAGCCTCCAGGATTTCCCTGGTGGGGACTCCTCTGAGGAAAGCTGCAGGGGTGGAGGCTGCTCTGGTGGAGTGTGTCCTCACCCCCTTAGGGGAGGCTTTCCATGCTGTTTGTAGCAGAAATGGATGCAGTGTGCTATCCATCTTGGAATGGTTTGCTTGGAGATGGCTTTGCTTTCTGCCTCTGTAACAAAGCTAACCAGCAATTGATCAGGCTTTCTGAAGGATTTAGTCGTGTCCAGATAGAATCCGAGCTGTCTGTGCACATCTAGAGAATGAAGAATCCTTTCCCCCTTGTTCTGGGGATTAGGAAAGAAGGTGGGCAAATGAATGGATTGGTTGAGAGCCACACTGGACACCACCTTGGGTATGAAGGATGGGTTAGTTCTGAGGGATACCCTGTCTGCATGGAAGATAAAGGGTTCCACAGCCATGAGTGCTTGCAGCTCAGAGACTCTTCTGGCTGAAGTGCCGACCAGAAGGAATGCTGTCTTCCAGGAGAGAATTGTTAGCTCTGCAGAAGCAGCTGGTTCGAAAGGGGGAGGGGGGGCAGAGTGAGCTTTTGCAACACAAAGTTAAGGTCCCAAGCTGGTGTTGCTGCCTTTCTGGGGGCCTCAAGTTCCTAGCCCCTCTGAGGAACTGTTTGATCAAAGGGTGTGAGAAAAGGGGCTGCTCAGTGGGGAAATGAGCAGAAATAGCAAAGGCATGAATTTTTATAGAGGAGAAAGAGACCACTGTGTAGTATGTCAGCTAAGTAATCCAGGATGAGAGGGATGGAGGGCTGTGCCGTATTGGCCCCCTTAGCCTGGATCCAGGTGCAGAACCTTTTCCATTTATCTGCATAAGACTTTCTGCTGGTAGGACGTCTGGCCTCACGGATAACATCCAGAAGCTGTTTACTGAAGATGGCAGATTGGTTCGGGGTTAGGGAATAAGCCAAGCTGTCAAACTGAGTGTCTGCAATTGGGGATGCATGAATTCCCCTTCCCTCTGGGTCAGGAGATTTGGAATCTGAGGAAGATGCCATGGAGGCAGCGGGGAAAGGCTGCGCAGCAAGGGGTACCAGTGTTGTCGGGGCCAGTATGGAGCTATAAGAATGGCCCTTGGTTTTTCCTCCGTTATTTTGAGCAATACCCTGGGGATGAGAAGTAGGGGAGGAAAGGCATAGAGCGATAGATTGACCCAGGGGAAGGACAAGGCATCCACTTTCCAAGCTATGCAGTGATGCTCCCTGCTGCAGAATTTGCTGAGCTGATGGTTGGTGTGGGAGGCAAAGAGGTCGACCTTCGGGGTTCCCCATTTCTGAGTTATTAGGGTGAAGGTGCTTCTGTTGAGTTGCCACTCGTGTGGGTCCAGAAGGTTTCTGCTTAACTGGTCTGGCAGAGAGTTGAGAGAGCCTGGTAGGAATTGTGCTAACAGTTGTAACTGCATGGAGGAGGCTGTAAGCCAAAGAGTCATGGCCAGCCAGCATAGAGGGTATGAGTGAGTCCCCTCCCTGCTTGTTGATGTACCACATCACAGTGGTGTTGTCGGTTTTGATGAGGAGAACCCCTGGAGAGAGAAGGGGGTTGAAAGCTATCAAGGCAAGCTGCACAGCCATCATCTCTTTTTGACTGATGTGCAGAAGGATTTGCTGTGCACTCCATTGGCCCAGTATGCACCTACTGTCCAGGTGTGCACCCCAAGCGTACTCCGCAATTCCTTTCTGAGCCAAGGAATTATAGGTAGAAGAGTTTCCAGGTCTTGACAGTGATGACACCAAAGGCTCTTTAGGTGCCACAGAAGTTTCCTCATATACAGTCTGCCATATGGAATGAGTAGTATGCAAGATGCCATGAACTCCAGAGCTTGCAGGATCTTCCTTGCAGATAGCTGGGGCCTGGTGGCTAGATGAGAGAAGTAGGCTGCCAGGAAAATTCTGTCTAGGCACAGCACATGCAGGAGCAGCTTCTCCTGGCTGTCTGCCTGAATAAGGTAATCGTCTTAAGTATGGGTAAATTTGAATATGTCTTTGTCTGCAAAAGGTAATCGCCGGAGCCAGACTTTTTGTGAAAACTCTGGAAGCAGTAGATAAGCCAAAGGGAAGCGCAGAAAACTTAAGTGTTGAGATCTTGCCCTGAAGCGGAGATATTTCCTGCATGATTCCCTGATAGGAATGTAGAGGTAGGCCTCTTTTAGATTTAGGGTGGCTAGCCAAGCATCATTGGAGAGCATGGGTAGCAGCTGCTAGAGGGTGAGCATTTTGAATTTTGGGATCACCAGGAAGGTGTTTAGAATGGATAGATTGAAGATGGGGCGCCAAGTGCCCTCTTTTCTGGGCACTAGAAAAAGTCTGAAGTAGAAACCTTGGCCTATCTGTTCTGCAGGAACGTCCTCTACTGCCCTCACAGGGAGCAGGGAAATGATTTGCTTTCGAGCCTCTGCCCACTGATTTGGTGGTACATCTGGGAAACCTTTTGGCCCTTGAGAAATGACCTCAGGGTCAGCTGTTGGATTTTTAAAAAGATATTTGTGAGAGTCAGGGACTCTATAGTACCTGTCTGGTTTTCTGGGAGCAGGAAGTAGGGCGTAAGGAGTCAAGCTGGATTCAAGAAAATCATCACTCACAACATCCAGGACTGGGGGGATGGCCAAGGGTCTGTATTGCGGAAGATCTAGGAATTCCCAGTCTCTTTTTAGACTGAGGGTAGTCCTGACTCTCCTGTTGGAAACGCTCCCTTAAAGTATGCAGGGTTTCCCCAAGGGAAAAATCCTCTGGGGGAGAGGCTGAAGGAATGGAGTCCTCTGCATCAGAATCCTCATAAGTGGAGAGGGGTTGCATGTCTTCACAGTCAGATGCATCAGATTCATCTGACCCTTGTTCAGACAAAATTACAGGGGACAGATCTCTTTTCCTTTTTGAGGGGGTAGTTGGCTTCCCCTGATCAGCATGATAAGGTCTTCCACCATTTTAAGCATTTGAGACTGAGGCAAGGTAGCAGGCACCTGAGAGTGAGTCATTGGTTTCTTGGGTGTGGTTCAAACCCTGGGCCTAAGAAACTGTCGTTTTTGAAAGAACGGTAGTTCTGAAAGAAGACATCGGTTTATGTTGAGATTCAGTAGTGCGATGGACTTCCTCTAAAGCCGGTGCCTGCTCAGCGACTCCAGACCCATCCGAGGTAGAGATGACCGCAGGATCCTTAGTCGAAGAAGAGTTTTGCGGCATATCGGACTCCGAAAGGGTCTCGGTAGCGGCCTGCGAATCAACTGTAATGGGCATCAGAGGCTGCAAAGCACCTCAGAGAGTACTGGAGGACTGACTAACGAGAGAGTCATCGGTAGGTTTGGACCTGTGCAGTCTGTCTCTGCCTTTATCTTTACGTTTTTTTCGGGAAATCTGCTGTCGGATGGCTTACCAAAGCCATATCGGAATTCGAGGACTGTAAACGAAAATATCTGGCTACAATAAGGACCCGATGACAGATAGTTCTGGCGTTGAACATAGGGCAGAAGCGACAATGGGGGACATCATGGTCTGGGCCTAAACAAGTGACGCAGTAATAGTGGAAGTCTTGGTGTGGTTTTTGCTTTTCACAGGTGAGACAATTAACTTTTTCTGACATCGGTTAGTACAAAAAAAAAAGAATCCCCAACGGGGTACTTAGTTTTAGAAGACTTCAACTTCAACTCTGAGACAAATACTCGGGTAGCGGCCGACTGGCACTCGTGCAAACTGTTTCTGCTTCGTGCTCCACGGCAAGAAAGACCGATGTAATGGCGTCGGCTGCCTTACTTCATACTACTGACTACCTAATGTCAGTCATCAAGCAACAGCAATTGACCCAGAAATATTAAGTCTCTGGTATTTGGGCCAGCCGAAGGCTACCCCGGCAGGGATAACCCAAATGTGATGACTGCAGCACTGAAACACGAAGAACATCTTCACATTTCTTGTAAGTTTTTCTTTTCTCCCCTTCAAATAATGTGGAATCACACACTGAAGGTAATGTAACCTTTTCTTTCTTATCTTCTCCAAAATAATGCTAATTTGATAAACAACACATACTACTCAAATAATTTAAGTAGATCCAAAACCTTACGTAACTGCAATCTACTAGTTTATACTTTAACTTCATAAATATAGCATTAGCGAAATGGCATAGAATCACCCATATATTCTACACATTTATACATACTTCTTGTATCCCAGATTTACTTCTTCATCCATGTGCCTTCCCTTTTTGTCTCAATCCTAGTGGTATAGCAATTAAGCCTTACAGAAGAGAGAAATGCTTACTGTGTTGCACTTAAATGAACTTCTGCAATATGCTCCTTTTAGCTATTATATTGTCTATGGTTGGTATTTTGTAGTCTTTACTTTAAATTTTCACCATTTTACAAGTTAATGCTTCAAAAATGGCTTTTACATTGTTTGTGGCTTGTATAAAACACCCGCAAGTGTGTCTATGCTTAAAAGCTTCAATTTATTATAAAATTCCCACCTACTTTTTTGATGGATTTGACACCTTTTGTGACAAGCTCAAGCTTCTAACAGCTCAAGCTTCTAACAGCTTCTGCTAGCTCTCATACTCACGAGGAACAATCTGTGACAACTTTCAGGAAGTAGGTGGGACTTTTGAAGCTGTTTCTCCTCTCTGAACACCAATAGCCAATCGGATACAAGAATGACCATTTGAACTGTATTTTAATTCATTTAATTATTTTTACCTAAAAAGTCTTGTATCTGTTTTATTACAAGCAGTGACTTATTTAATCTGAATTACATTTATACTTAAACAAGCAATACAAATAACGTTTCTGATACTGACAGTATTAAATGCTTTAATGACATTATAGACCTGTATGTGTTCATAGTAACAAATTATTAGGTTTAGTTAATTCATTCCATTTAGTCTGTCTAGTTTCAAGATGTTGAGTAGAGGTTCATATTTTTTTGTTTACAGATTTACAGCATAGTAAATTGATTTCTTTCCTTTTTTATGTTTTCCAAAATATATATATATATATATATATATATATATATATACACATATATATATATATACACAGCTTTCCTTCTGCTTGCTATTAACCTGCAGTAACTAGGAATTCCCACTAGATGTCATGAGAGGGTTAGTTTGTGGCTTCTATGACAAATGCAGTACGCCTGGATCTAGCTTATCCATGCAGAATGTTGTTAAAATGTACAGTTTTATTGCTTTTAAACTTGAGTTTTTAAATTGTCCATAACAGTTTCAAAAATAGCAACTGTCATAATGAATCAAGGAAAGCACTTTTCCATTTTACTTACAAGGGAAATTTCTATCAAATGACAACACATTTTCTCTCTAAAGTTCGATGGCGTGTAGCCACAGGTTTACATTTTGTAATCAAACCTAATGTTGCTGCCCCCTCTACCCACTTGTCATTTTAAAAAAGTACTCTGCCCTCAACATGCTAACTCCAGACACATGGGAAGAAGCACGTTATTTTCAACTGTTACAATTTCCATAAAAAGCTAGTTTTAGAGGTGCATTCCTTTTACACAAGAATTCTTTGTGTGCCGCTATACTGTGAATATTCATTTACACAGTTCTAAACAGTCTATGCTTTTTGAGTCTTGGCATTTGCAAGAGATGCTCAGGAAAAAAATGTACTCATTTCAGTACACTGAGTATGCCTAGCTACACCCTTGTGATGGGCTGAACAACCCTACAAGAGTAGTGTCAACTAATATTTAATTTTACATAAGGCAGATTTTGCATTCACTCAGGAATCTCACTTAACAGAAGACCTAAAGAAACTAACTTTTAAAGATTATAAGATTCTGATAAGTTCACACTTCAACCATAAGAGAAGAGGTATTGTAATTTTTCACAAAAAAATCAAAGAGAATCCCAGAAATAGTTGACTCGTACATAAGCAATGATGGTATGCTTGCTTTACTTATACTAAAAAGTACAGTTTTGTACCTACCATAAATGTAGATGTTCGAGGATTCCATTGCTGCAGTCCTTACTATTGGGTATAGTCATACCAGAGTATAAGGCATATCCTCAGTCTTTTCTTGCCCCAGATGTCAGAAGACCCTAAAAAGACAAGGCCCAAAACACCTGCACCAAAACATGAACAATATATACAAAAATATAAGCAGGTAAACTCACTTACACAACCACCCCTAAACACAGAGGGAAGGAGGAGGTAAATTGGACTGCAGCAATGGAATCCTCGAACATCTACATTTATGGTAGGTACAAAACTGTACTATGTTCTCTTCCATTGCTGCAGTCCTGGTAGAATCCCAAAGCAGAGGTAAGGGAGGCTGGCAAATCATAAAGAAGCAGGAGCTGACAACATGCCTTGCAAAACAGCAGTGGCAAAACCAGCCCTAGACTTAGAGTAGATAGGAAGGTGATAACTTTAGAGAAAGTATGCACTGAACTCCAAGTAGCTGCTTCCAAAATATCCTAGAAATGCTGTTGAAGTGGCAGTAGCCCTAGTGGAATGAGGCCTGATCCCAGCAGGAACCTCCTTGCCATGATGGGAATAACAAAATGCAATGCAAAAGCCAATCCACCTAGAAATAGTTTGTTTTGACACAGGCTTGCCCTGCGAACTCAAAGCAAAAGAAACAAACAACTGCTGAGACTGCCTAAAATCCTTAGTCCTGCTTAAGTAATCTGTGTACATCTAAAGTATGCAAAATCTTTTCCCCTTTATTTTGGGGTCTGCATAAAAAGTAGGCAAATGAATAGTTTGGTTTAAAGCCACACTAGAAACCACTTTAGGCATAAAGGAAGGATTATGATACCCTATCCTTATGGAAAATCAAAAAGGGCTCGACTGCCATAAGGGCCTGCAATTCAGACACCCGCCTTGCAGAAGTAATAGCCAACAAAAAGCAGTCTTCCATGACAAGTATTGCAATTCAGCAGTAGCCGCAGGCTCAAAAGGTTGTAGAGTAAGTTTTTCCAACACAAAATTGAGATCCCAAGCAGGAGTAGGAGCGGGGTCTTATTTTTTGCCCCTCTAAGAAACTGCTTGAACAAAGGATGCGAAAACAATGGTGGGTCACAATCATAGTGAGCTGAGATTGCTGCAGCATGAATCTTAATGGAAGAGAAGGACAGACCCTTGTCCAGTAACTCAGTAAGATATTGAAGAGCCATACTCAAATTAGGCTCAGAAATCTCCAAATTCTTTGCTTTACTCCAAGAGAAAAATCTCTTCCATTTAGCACACTTTCCTTGTACTAGGTCTTCTAGCTTCCATAATCACATTTAAAACTTGTTGAGGAAGTTGAGACGCTGTGTTTCAACACAGAATATGCCAGGCTGTCAGATGAAGAGAGTGAAGCCTGACATGGAGCAGATAACCGTCCTGCTGGTATAACAGATGTGGAATCAAAGGGAAAGGCCATGGAGGCTTCTTTACCAGACTCCGTAGTAGAGGGTACCAGTGTTGCCGAGGCCAATCTGGAGCTATCAAAATCATCCTTGGCCTGTCCTGTCTGACCTTTAACAGTACCTTTGGAAGAAGAGGCAGAGGTGGAAAGGCATACACATGAAGGTTCGGCCCAACTGAAAGACAGAGCATCCACTTTCCAAGCTGTGTGATGAAACCCCTTTGTGCAAAACTGTGGCAGCTGGTGGTTTAGTGGAGAAGCGAACAGATCTATGTCTGGAGTTCCCCCTGACACTGTCAATGTCTGAAATACATGAAGATCCAGTTTCCACTTGTGGGGATCCATGATTTGTCTGCTTAACACATCTACTAAGGAGTGCTGTGCTCCTGGCAGAAACCTTGCCTGAAGAGTTAGGTGCCGTGGCATGATCTCCCATAAAATCATTGCTTGCCTGCATAGAGGATAAGAATGTGTTCCCCTTGTTTGTTGAAGTACCACATGACAGTTGTGTTGTCTGTTAGAATCAACACATGTCCTGGAAGAAGTAACTCCTTGAAAGCCAGTAATGCGAACTGGACTGCTAACATCTCCTTCATGTTGATATGTAGATGCTGTAGTCTGGCAGGCCACTTGTCTTGTATCCACTTTCCATGTAGATGAGCTCCCAAGCAATGTCCGAGGCATCTGTCCGTGAAATTTGACTCGCCTCTGGCTGGGTCACAGAGAGTCCCTTGTTTAGGTGACATTCCTGAGCCCACCACAAAAATTCTCTTTGAAGGCAAGGTATTATTTGAATGACAGTGTCTAAATCCGGGCAGTGCTGTGTCCATACATTTTGAGATACCATTGTAACTTCCTCACATGCAGTTTGGCATTGGGAAGCACCAGAATACAAGATGCCATGAACCCTAATGCTTGAAGGACTGTCTCTGCAGTCAGCACGGACTGATGAGATAGTTGATGGAAGTAAAGTGATAGACTCTTTTGTTTGTCCGGGGTTAAATGCTGTATGCAGTCTCACACCCAGAAAGCACATGTCTTGAGAGGGTACTAGACTGGACTTTATTTCGTTCACAGAATACCCTAGGCATCTTAGCACTGCTATAACATATTCCAGATGCTGTAGAAGGTCTTCCTTTTCTTGAGCCAGAATCAGGCAGTTGTCTAAATAAGGATAGATTTGAAGTCCTTGTAGCCTGAAGTAAGCTATCACTGGAGCCAGAACCTTTGGGAATACTCTCAGTAGATAAGCCAAAGGGCAATGCAGAGAACTGATAATGAGAATCTCCAGCTCGAAACCGCAGATACTTCCTGTAACTTAGCCTGATAGGCACATGAAGGTAAGCTTCCGTGAGATCTAAAGTTACCATCCAGTGATCTTTGCCCAGCAGGGGTAAAAGCTGTTGTAACGTCAACATCTTGAACTTGGGAATGTCCAGATAAGTGTTGAGGAGAGATAAATCCAAAATTGGTCTCCACCTGTGGTACTAGGAACATGCGAGAATAAAATCCTAGGCCCCTTTCTGATACAGGGACTGGCTGAATGGCCCCATTTGGAGTAACAGAGAAACTTGCTTGTGAGCCTCTTTTCTGTGTGGAGGAGCATGCCTGTGAAAGGGGCATTGTATGGAAATAAAATCTGTAACCGTGGTGAATGATGTCCAACACCCATCTGTCTTGAGGAATTAAATCCCAATTTTCTTTGAAAAGAGACAGTTGTCCTTCCAAAGGAGCTGCCAGACGAGAATCCACTGGCAGCTGAAAAGGCAGGTCATTGGGTCTGTTGGACTGACCCCTGCCCTCACCAGAAGTCTGAGCAGGTGAACTCCCTGTTCTAGGCCTAAAGAACCTTGGGCCCTGCCCCTACCACGTCTAGACCTACCCCTAGACTGGGAATCATAAGCAGGATATGTCCACCCCTTAGCAGGCCAATTTCTACTAAACTTGGTGGCTGTACCTGCAAAAATCTTTAACAGTTTGCATAGACTTAGCTTTGTCCTCCATTTTCTTTAAAACTGCTTCCACAGGTGAACCAAACAACACATCAGACTGTAAAGGAGCATCCAAAATCCTTGTCTTAACATGCTCAGCCAAATTTTGATCCTCAACCAGGCATGCCTGCGAAGAACAGAACTAGTGGCAGCCACCCTCGAGGAGGCCTGCACAGCATCAAAACCACATTGCAAAGAATGCTTGCCCACTTGTTCAGACACATAAACCAAATCTAGCAATTCTTTACAATCAATACCTTCCGCCAAAGCATCCACCTTAGATTTTAATTGTGAAAGGAGATAATGTTGATATTTCAGCATGTGAAACTGACAATTCAATGCTCTCATGGCTAGAGTGGAAGAAGTATACACTTTCTTACCTCACCTATCTAACGCCCTTGCCTCTTTGTCAGTGGGAACAGGATTTTTAACCACAGAGGCTTTAACACCTTTAGGCCCCTGAGAAACAATTTCTGGGTCGCCGTAGGACTCTTAAACAAATACTTATGAGCGGGCACCCTATAGTACCTATCAGGTTTAACAGGAGCAGGAGGCAAGGAATCAGGGTTCAGGGAAGCCTCTGCAAAAACATCTTCTACCACAGTCAACACAGGAGGTATAGCTAAGGGCCTATGCTGGGGTAAAACAAGAATTCCCTAAGCCTCTTCCTGGAATCAGAGTAATCCTGGCCTTCCCATTTAAAGTGCTCCCTCATGGAATGCAGAGTCTCTGAAAATGAAAAATCCCCAGGAGGAGAAGCAAGGAGTGGCATCATCCACATCAGAATCAGAATAATGAGGATACTCCTGCAAATCTTCCGCAGAAGACTCAGAAGCCCCTGAACCCTGTTCAAAACTGTCAAACTCTGGTTCCACTCTAGGCCTCTTATCAGGAGGGCATAGAACCTCTAATCATAGTAATCAAATCTTCTGCCATTTTAAGCATATGTTTCTTAGGTACAGAACCCGAAAGGCTAGGAGAAGCCCCTACTGAAACCGAACTTGGCCTTCCTTTAAAAGAAGTTTTGGCTACAGAAGGAGAGGCTCTAACTACATTGGGAAGAGAGAGAAGAATAGTTACCTGAGAAGCCCACACAGCCTGGCCTGCCTCCTGAGAGGGTACATCCTGTAACAGTAAAGTTTCTGCCTGAGACTCCATAGAAACTCCTGGCAAAACCTCTGGCTCCACTGAGCCTCCTAAAGAACACTGCGGTTCATCAATCCTAGGTTTGTTTGTGTTTTGTCCTTACGCTTTTGACAAGCGGCGCCGGAGCATCCGACGGCATTTTATAATTGCAACGCTTCCCAAACACTAATCTGGCACAGTCTAACCTCCTCTTAATAGTGCGTTTGTTAAACCTAGCACAAGAGCGGCAACCAACAACGCCGTGCTCAGGCCCTAAACAAGGTATACACAATGTATGGTAATCCCTATGAGGTATCTGTTTCCCACAAGAAATACAGTTATTCACTTTTTCTGACATCCGGTTAAATACTGAGGCAAGAAAAGAAATATTTCAGAACGCCAACCTGCACTCGCAAAACTGCTTCTGCATCGGACAACGCGGCAAAAGACTGAGGTCATGCGATTAGTACCCTGGCGTACTGCGTCAGGTCTATGCGCCCTGACCGACTATACCCAATAGTAAGGACTGCAGCAATGGAAGACGAAGAACATCTACATAAAAATATATACACTTTCATAAATACCTACTGGATACCAGGTACAAGGATAAAAACTGTGAAAAAAACATTTAGACATCATAACAGTAAGGTCTACAGGTGAATTAATATTAGCTTGCGATTTTAACTGTATCTTGCCCTCCACTGATACAACACGTTCTAAGCCCTTCCAGATGCCTCCTAATGCCAAGCACTTGAACAAATATATAAAAGACAGAAACCTAATTGACACTGATTGTATAAAAATATTGTCTTCCTTTAAATATCCTACTATTCTTACAAATTTGGCACACATACAATAAAAATATTGTCTTCCTTTAAATACCCTCACTATTCTTACAGATTTGGCACACAGACAAACACAAAGTTTTAGTAACCAGTTCCTTACTGTCCAAAACAGATAATGTAGTGCTGACATCATGTCCCCTGACCTTTTAAACTTCTGCCAAAGACTACCTGCTTATTTAACAGTACAAGGATTTAAAGAACGGTTTCTAAATGAAATAAATCTTTACCTGGATGTCAGTAATAATGGAGAGGTTTCAGGTATAATCCTAAGAGACACTCTAAAGGTAGTCTTACATGGTAAAGTCAAAAGCTGATATATAAATAAAAGGAAAGAATGGGATAAAAAAACTAGTAGACATACAAAATAAATTGATAAGCTAAAACTTACAACAAATGACAAATCTGCATTAACTGACATATGAAAGTTGTACAAGGAATATTAGGATATCATGCTGCATAAAATATCAATAAATCTAGAAAAAATCAGATTACAATCTTATTCAATTACCACTAAGAGTCTACACAGGATTGCGATTAGATCCAAACATTTAAATGAAAGGAATCATATAAAAGAAATTGCATAGACTAGAAATAATCATACTATTAAAGTCACAGACTTAAAAAACATCTTATGTTTAAAAAAAAAAACACAGAATATTAATAATAATAATCCACCTACAAGCGATTAAAGTATAGATGGCTTTCTTACAAACAATATTAAAAAAAAATCATCTAAGCACAACATTAACTACATAGATGAACCTTTTTTCTTTAAAGGATTAAAGGACCAAATAAAAAAATCTCAAGACGAACAAAGCACCAGGGCTGGCTGGTTCAATCACGGAATTTTATAAACTTTTATCTGATAATATCTTGAAAATCTTACTCAATGCATTTCAAGAAGTTAAAACTACAGCAAATATCCCAGCCTCATGGAAACATTCTATCATTTCTCCCATCTTAAAAAAAATAAAGAACCCAACCTTTGTACATCATACAGACCAATATCTTTACTTAACATTGACTATAAGATATTTATGTCTATTTCAGCAAACAGATTAAATAATATTGTGTCTTAATTCATGAAAACCAAACTAGTTTTATCAAACACAGAAAGGTACAGGACAATGTCATTAGATTACTTTCCTTAACAGACTAAACATGATCTCTCTATTTTAAGCCTCGACATAGATAAGCCTTCAACTCACTAAGTTGACCATACATATTTAATGCTCTGCAAAAATGCAATTTCTCCTCAAACTTTGCTGGATTAAAAAGTATATGAAATAAAGTCCACATCCTATGTAAAGACTGGATCTTATTTATCCAGCTCATTTGAAATATTAAGAGGTACTAAACAGGGGTGCCCTCTTTCTCGATTACTCTCTGCCATGGCTATAGAGCCTCTTGCAAATTGTGTTAGGAACAATGACACTGTTAAAGGATATAAAATATCAGCTGAATTATTCTCCAAGATAGAAATGTTTGCCGATCATCTAAACTTCTAATGATATTGAAAATTCAACAATCACCTATTACATAACCTAGATTACTTTGAAGTTTAGACCAGAGATATTTGCAATCACAATAAGACTCGGACACTTCTAACGAATAAAAAATGTTACTAAGAAACTCAGATCAAATAGATATATAAAGTGGGAGGGTACACATTAAATATCTAGGTGTCCTTATTCAATCTAATTACAAAAAATCACTCGCAACTTATAAACTCAATTACAAGTTTAATTGATGGTTGGAACATACTGTTCTTTACATCTGAATACAGACTAACTCTAATTAAAATGTTGTTGCCCAAAATTTTATTTATTAGCCAAGCTTTAAATAATTCCCCCATCTATCAAAATTACAAAGAAAATAAAGAATATAGTACTTAACTAACTTTGGTTTCCCCAAAAAACAAGAATTTCTCTTCTTTGGCACACCTCAAGCTGGGACCAACAAGGCATAGGGTTTCCAAATATTGATTTTTACTTAAACTCTGCATTTATCAACGCGTTGCTTTTGAATAATACTTCTTATACATCATACTGGACATTAATTCATGAAAGCTTACTTCTTTGCAATAAGACATTGCTTGAACCATACATTCAAATACATAGAAGCATCTTTATATGGATCTTAAAAATATACACCCAAAGTGAAAGGTTGAAATTTGTTCTTACACCTTTTACAAGCCAAATATTGCTGCTGTTTAGAAAGCTCATGTTCTCTAATCAATTAAGAATTTATTAATAATTATTTTTTTTATTGCTTTTACAAACGAATGCTTGATATCTTTTGATACTCAGAGAATGTCAGAATTTAAGAAGAGTGACCTATTATATGGGAATCAATAAAAAAAAGCGTACCTCCTAATGCTAAAGTACAGCTATCAGTAACAAGTAAAAACAATATTCAAAATAAAATGCTGTACAACAATGGCCAATGAAGTAAAGTTCTCTTGGAGAATAGGTAGTGTGGTTAAATGACATACAACTTTTAAAGGTGCAACATATATAGCACAAATTTCCAGTACTTCAATTAAATTCACTTACAAGATATTCACGCTGTGAATGCAGTTATACTATAGCTAAATGATGGCTCCAAAGTATCCAGTCTTTTTAGTCTGATATACAAAGTATCCACTCTGAAGATGTAGTAGCTGCTGTGCGATTGTGATGAACTGTGATAACAGCTTAACCAGTCTAACAGATCAAATAAGAGCTTCTAGCTTTAATGGCAGGTAAAATCCTTTTATTGTACAAAAAGTTTAAATCTTCATGTCAAGTTAAAATCTTGATGTAGAATAAAACAGTCCCTCTGTATTCCAAACGATAAGCGCTTTCGGTATCTTCTTCGTAGAGATTGGGACTAGAAGTTCCTTTTTATACTGCTTACTTCCTTTACTGTTGGGACAATCATTCAATCACACTGTCAATCAGCTGTTTAAATGCACCAATCCTTTTTCCTCTCAACTGGGGGTGTTCCATTTCCTATACCTTTTGCTTTTGAGGGGTGTGACCAATCATGAATTATTAAGCCAGACACACCTCTATGTTAGCTAATAGTTGGTCTTCTAGCTTTTATTATTGGTTTCAGTGGTATGATGTTATTCAAGCCTGGCTCAATATCAGCACGGAACCGTTCCCAAGAATGGGAGTACATTTCTCCCCATCACTACACAACTTCCGTTTTTTCTGAATCAAACCAGTTACAAGAACCCACAAACTCACAGTCAAGACAGAAAAAGAATGAAAATACTGAATTAAATAGTTCTATAGTGGTGAATATTTCTGAATATGAATTGACCCAAGCAGAAACCTCTGTTTTACAGAAGGGGTTAACTTTCATACCCTCTTTAAGATCAGATCTGAATGAATTTGTTATAGACATAAAGCATTTTGGACATAATGTGACATTAAGAAATATTTATGGTACAAACACAAAACAAGTTAGAACCTTAAGGAAATCAAGTACATTTGTACTTGTAGCCCATCCTGCTGTGGAACTGTTCATGCGGCTGTGTAATAATGCAGTGGAGAAATTAAGAATGGACACGCATACTAAACATTATAGAAACATTACATATGAAGAAAGACGAGCCTTATGCAACTTACAACAAAATGAGAATGTCATAATCAAACCAGCAGACAAAGGATGTACTACAGTGGTTATGGATATCAAATGGTATAAGAAGTAAATGACCACCATGTTACAAGATAAGAAGACATATTATAGAGTTACACCAATCCAGTTGAATCGAACTATACAAAGTGTTTTTCTTACTTCAGGATATGTTGACTGAAGGCCAAGTAGATCTGGACCTTTACAATTTTTAAATATCACAAAACCCACTGTTCTGAATATAAATGGACTTCCTAAGATTCATAAGGGCCTTCATAACCCTCCACTATGGCCTATAGTAGCAGAACAAGGGTGGGTGACATAAGCAATGTCACTATTTGTGGAGAAAGAATTGAGAACTATTTTAAAATCTTTAGATACAGTTCTGCAGGATACTGATGACTTCTTAAGAAAGATAAATCAAACCATGAATAACATCACGGATTACGACCACCTACTTGTGACCACCCTGGATGTGAATAGTCTATTCACCTCCATTCCCAATGAAGCAGGCGTAGAAGCTTTAAGAAAGATCTTAAGCCACAAAAAAAACTGTTAATGAAACCAGTAGGATTTGTGCATTATTAGATTTAATACTGGAAAATAATTATTTTTTGTATGGTACATCAATCTATTGGCAAAAATAGGGGGTAGCCATAGGCTTGTAGACTGGGAGCTGGAGCATGTATTAAATTCAAATAATCCATGGTATGAATGCATCAAATTTTATGGTCTATTTGTGGATGATCTTTTTATTTTATGGGAAGGAACCGTACCACAATTCGAATCATTCCATCAATATCTAAATAGGACTACCTCTTTTTTACGCTTTACAGCAGAACACTCTCAAAATCAAGTTGTATTTTTGGATGTGAATGTTATTCTTAATGAAAACATGTTGGAAACAGAATTACATCGAAAAAATACATGGAGAAATCATTATTTGTTGAAAAGTAGCATGCATCCTAAACATGTCACTAAAAATATTATGCGAAATGAAACACAAAGAATACATAAAAGACGTAGCAACGCTGAGACAAGAGAAAAGGAAATTTTGTTTCTACAACAAAACCTAAGAAATAGAGGCTATAATGAAAAAGATGTGAATGTTCAAGAGGTTATCTCAAAGAAAAACAAGACAGAAGACAGAACCACCAGAGTGATGTTAACCTACAACACAGACAACACACAAGTTAAATCTATAATAAGGCAGTTTTGGCCAATCCTCACCCAGGATGCCAAGCTAAAAGACATTGTAGGTGAAACACCATGCTTTGGCTACAAAAACAAGAAAAATTTGAAGAGGTTACTTTGCACAAAGGATGAGTTTAGCAAACATAAAATTGTTGGACACAAAGGCATGTTCAAGTGTGGCCACTGCACAGCATGCCCACTGATTGACTGTAATAATGAATTTGAACATCCAAGGACAAAGAAGAAATACATCTTTAATGTCAAAGCCACTTTTGTAACCCCCAATGTGGTGTACATGGCTACCTGTAAAAGTACAGTTTTGTACCTACCATAAATGTAGATGTTCGAAGATCCACATTGCTGCAGTCCTTACACTTGGGTAGTCCGCTGTCCTCGGTCGGCCCGAATATCAAAGTATTAGGCTGACGTCGGTCAAGGCGCTTAAGACTGACATCAGGACGTCAGGGTACAAATGCGCATGACCGACGTCATATCCTCAGTCTTTTCTTGCCCCAGATGTCAGAAGACCCTAAAAAGAAAGGTCAAAACCAAAAGACAGCAAAAAACAACCAACCACCCTTGCACTAATCATATGTACAATATATACAATATTCACAGTATTTACAACCCAAACCACACAACCGCCTCTAACTACAGAGGGAAGGAGGGAGGAAAGTGGACTGCAGCAATGTGGATCTTGAACATCTACATTTATGGTAGGTACAAAACTGTACTATGTTCTTCATCTCACATTGCTGCAGTCCTTACACTTGGGTAGAATCCCAAAGCAGAGGAAAGGGAGGATGGCAAAACTATAAAGCAGTAGGAGCTGCCAAAATGCCCTGTAAAATTGCAGTGGCAAAACCAGCCCTAGATTTAGAGTAAAGTGGAAGGTGGTAATGCTTAGAAAAAGTATGCACTGAACTCCAAGTAGCTGCCTCCAAAATATCTTTAGTTGCCACCCCTGAAAAGCTGTAGAAGTGGCAGTAGCCCTAGTGGAATGAGGCCTAATCCCAGCTGGAATCTCCTTACCATGATGGGAATAACAGAAAGCAATACAAAACCCAATCCACTTAGAAATAGTTTGTTTTGACACAGGCTTGCCCTGAGAACCCAAAGCAAATGAAACAAATAACTGCTGAGACTGCCTGAACCCTTTAGTTCTGCTCAAATAATATCGCAACTGCCTGTGTATATCCAAAGTGTGCAAAATCTTTTCCCCTTTATTTTGGGGTTTGCATAAAAAGTAGGCAAATGAATAGTTTGGTTTAAAGCCACACTAGAAACCACTTTAGGCATAAAGGAAGGATTAAAAGATACCCTATCCTTATGGAAAATTAAGAAAGGCTCAACCGCCATAAGGGCCTGTAATTCAGAAACCCTTCTTGCAGAGGTAATGGCCAACAAAAAAGCAGTCTTCCAAGATAAATATTTCAACTCGGCAGTAGCTGCAGGCTCAAAAGGTTGTAGAGTGAGTTTCTCCAACACAAAATTGAGATCCCAAGCAGGAGTAGGAGCTCACGTGGGGGTCTTATATTCTTTGCCCTCTAAGGGATTGCTTAAACAAAGGATGAGAAAACAATGGTGGGTCACAGTCATAGTGAGCAGAAATTGCTGCAGCATGAACCTTAATAGAAGAGAAGGACAAACCTTTGTCCAGTAACTCAGTAAGATATTGAAGAGCCACACTTAAATTAGGCTTAGAAACATCAAATTCCTTTGCTGTACTCCAAAATAAAAATCTCTTCCATTTATCTACACTTTCCTTGTACTAGGCCTTCTGGCCTCCAAAATAACATTCAAAACTTGCTGTGGAAGCTGAGACCCTCCAGGGTTTAAAACAGAATATGCCAGGCTGTTAGGTGAAGAGAGTGAAGTTTGACATTGAGTAAATGACTGTTCTCCTGAGACAGCAGGTGTGGAATCGAAGGTAAAGGCCATGGAGGCTCCAGACTTCTCAGTAATGGGTACCAGTGCTGTCGAGGCCAATCTGGAGCTATTAAAATCATTTTGGCTTGTCCTGTCTGACCTTCAGGAGTACCTTTGGGAGGAGAGGCAGAGGTGGAAAGGCATACACATGAAGATTGCTCCAATTGAATGAAAGAGCATCCACTTTCCAAGCATGAAACCTTTTGTGCAAAACTTTGGCAGCTGGTAGTTTAGTGGAGAAGCGAACAGATCTATGTCTGGACTTCCCCATAACACTGTCAATTTCTGAAATACATGAGGATCGAATTTCCACCGTGGGGATCCATAATTTGTCTGCTCAACACATCTGCTAAGGAGTTCTGTGCTCCGGCAGAAACCTTGCCTGAAGATTTAGCTGTAAACTGAGAGCAGTCTCCCACAAAATCATTGCTTGTCTGCATAGAGGATAAGAATGTGTTCCCCTTGCTTGTTGATGTACCACATGACAGTTGTGTTGTCTGTTAGAACCAACACCTGCCCTGGAAGAAGTAAATCCTTGAAAGCTATTAAAGCAAATTGGACTGCTAACATCTCCTTCAAGTTGATATGTAGATGTTGAAGTCTGGCAGGCCACGTGTCTTGTACCCACTTTCCATTTAGATGAGCTCCCCAAGCTTTGTCTGAGGCATCTGTCATTAGAATCTGACTCGCCTCTGGCCGGGTCACAGAGAGTCCCTTGTTTAGGTGACATTCCTGAGCCCACCACAAAAATTCCTTTTGAATGCAAGGTATTATCTGAATGACAGTGTCCATATCCTGGCAGTGCTGTGTCCATACATTTTGAGATACCATTGTAGCTTCCTCATATGCAGTTTGGCATTGGGAAGCACCAGAATACAAGATGCCATGAACCCCAAGGCTTGAAGGACTGTCCTTGCAGTCAGCCTGGACTGATGAGACAATTGATGGAAGTAAAGAGAAAGATTCTTTTGTTTGTCCGGGGTCAAAAAGGCCATCTGGGATGCTGTATTCAGTCTCACACCCAGAAAGCACATGTCCTGAGAGGGTACTAGACTGGACTTTATTTCGTTCACAGAATACCCCAGGCATCTTAGCACTGCTATCACATATTGTAAATGATGAAGAAGTTCGTCCTTTCCTTGGGCCAGAATCAGGCAATCGCCCAAATAAGGATAGATCTGTATTCCTCTTAGCCTGAAGAAAGCTATAACTGGAGCCAGAACCTTCGTGAATACTCTAGTAGATAAGCCAAAGGGCAATGCAGAGAACTGATAATGAGAAGTCCCAGCCAAAACGCAGATACTTCCTGCAACTTAGCCTGATAGGAACATGAAGGTAAGCCTCCTTGAGATCCAGAGTCACCATCCAGTGATCTTTGCCCAGCAGAGGTAAAAGCTGTTGTAACGTCAACATTTTGAACTTGGGAATGTCCAGATAAGTGTTGAGGATAGATAAATCCAAAATTGGTCTCCACGTGTTCCCCTTCTTTGGTACTAGGAACAGGCGAGAATAAAATCCTAGGCCCACTTCTGGCAGAGGGACCCGTTGTATGGCCCCTATTTGAAGCAACAGAGAAATTTGTTTGTGAGCCTCTAGTCTTTGCTGAGGAGGAACGTCCGGCATGCCTTTGAAAGGAGGCAAGGTATGGAAATAAAACTTGTAACCTTGGTGTATGATATCCAATACCCATCTGTCTTGGGTAATCAAACTCCAATTTTCCTTGAAGAGTGCCAACCTTCCTCCCAAAGGTGCTGCCAGGCAAGAAGGATCTGGCAGCTGAAAGGTAGGTCATTGGGCCTGTTTGAAAGGACTGACCCCTGCCCTCACCCGAAGATTGTGCAGGTGAACTCCCTGTTCTAGGTCTGAAGGAGCTCTGAGCTCTGCCCCTACCACGTCTAGATCTACCCCTAGACTGTGAATCATAAGAAGGACGTCCACCCCTTAGCAGGCCAGTTCCTACTAAACTGGAGGCTGAACTTGCAAAAATCTTTTACAGCCTGCATAGACTTAGCCTTGTCTTCCATTTTCTTCAAGACTGACTCCACAGGTGAACCAAACAACACATCAGACTGTAAGGGAGCATCTAAAATCCTTGTCTTAACATGGTCAGATAAATTCTGATCCCTCAGCCAGGCGTGCCTGCGAAGAACTGACCCAGTGGCAGCCACCCTAGACGAGGCCTGTACAGCATCAAAACCACATTGTAAAGAATGCTTACCCACCTGTTCAGAGACATGTACCAAATCTTGTAATTCTTTACACTCAATGCCTTCCGCCAGAGCATCTACCTTAGACTTCAATTGAGAAAGAAGATAGTTTTGATATTTCAACATGTGAAACTGGCAATTCAAAGCCCTCATAGCTAAGGTGGAAGAAGTATAGACTTTCTTTCCCCATCTATCCAAAGCTCTGGCCTCTTTATCTGGAGGAACCGGATTTTTTACAAAGGAGGCCTTGACACCCTTAGGTCCCTGACTAACAGTTTCTGGGTCCGCCCTAGGACTCTTATAAAGATATTTATGAGCCTCAGGCACCATGTAATACCTATCCGGTTTAACAGGAGCAGGAGGCAAAGAATCATGATTAAGTGAAGCCTCTGCAAACACATCTTCCACAACATCCAGAACAGGTGGTATAGCCAAAGGCCTATGCTGGGGTAAAAGCAAAAATTCCCTAAGCCTTTTCCTGGAATCAGAGAAGTCCTGACCTTCCCACTTAAAATGTTCCCTCATGGAATGAAGAGTCTCTGAAAAAGAAAAATCCTCTGGAGGAGAAGCAGAAGGAGTCGAATCATCTGCATCAGAATCAGAATAAGGAGAGTACTCCTGCAAGTCTTCAGCCGAAGACTCTGAAACATCCGAAGCCTGCTCAAAACTCCCCAACTCTGGTTCCACCCTAGGCCTCTTATCAGGAGGGGCAAAGAACCTCTAATCAAAGTAATTAAATCTTCTGCCATTTTAAGCATGTGCTTCTTGGGCACAGATCCTGATGAACTAGGAGTGACACCAACAGAAGCTAAACCTGGCCTGCCTCTGGGAGAAGCCTTGGAAACAGAAGGAGAGGGCCTAACCACCCTAGGAAGGGAGGGAGTACAGTAACCTGAGAAGCCCCTTCAGCCTGACCTGCCTCCTGAGAGGCCACATCCTGCAATATCAAAGTCTCCCCTGGGACTCCAGAGAAGCCTCAACTACCAGTTCCACTGAAGAACGACGACTCTTCTTGCCTGGGTTTAGCTGCTTTGTCTTTGCGCTTCTTGAAGGCCGGAGCATCCGACGGCATATTATAATTGCACCGCTTCAAGACCAACCTGGCACAATCTAACCTTCGCAATAGTGCGCTTATTGAACCTAGCACAAAAGCGACACCCAACAACGCCGTGCTCAGGCCCCAAACAAGGAATACACAAAGTATGATAATCCCTATGCGGTATCTGCTTCCCACAAGAAATACAGTTATTCACTTTTTCTGACATCCGGTAAACCACTGAGGCAAGAAAAACTAAAATATTCCAACGGGTACTTAGCCAACTTTGACTCGGTCAAACTCGAAAATTTCAGAACAACGGCACTTGCAACGCTGCTTCTGCATCGGACCATGCGGCAAAAAAGACTGAGGATATGACGTCGGTCATGCGCATTTGTACCCTGACGTCCTGATGTCAGTCTTAAGCGCCTTGACCGACGTCAGACTAATACTTTGATATTCGGGCCGACCGAGGACAGCGGACTACCCAAGTGTAAGGACTGCAGCAATGTGAGATGAAGAACATCTATGCCTTGCATTCTATGTAGGAAAAACTAATCAGATGTTTAAAAATCGCATTTTGAGACATCAAAGAGACATTACTAATAAAGATCCACATAATGCTTTAGCAATGCATGCTGAAAGAAATGTCGGTCATTCTTTCACTTATAAGGTGATAGAGCATGTATATAGTGGAATAAGGAAAGGTGACATTGAAAATATTACTGAATGCAGGGAGAGTAAGTGGATTGTGAACCTCCGTGCTGATATTGAGCCAGGCTTGAATAACATCATTCCACTGAAACCTATACTAAAAGCTAGAAGACCAACTATTAGCTAACATGGTGTCTGGCTTAATAATTCATGATTGGGCACACCCCTCAAAAGCAAAAGGTATAGGAAATGGAACACCCCCAGCTGAGAGGAGAGATGATTGGTGCGTTTAAACAGCTGATTGACAGTGTGATGATTGAATGATTGTCCCAACAGTAAAGAAAGTAAGCACTATAAAAAGAAACTTCCAGTCCCAGTCTATATGATCTGAAGAAGATACCGAAAGCACTTATGGTTTGGAATACAGAGGGACTGTTTTATTCTACATCATGATTTTAACTTGACATGAAGATTTAAACTTTTTCTACAATAAAAGGATTTTAACTGCCATTAAAGCTAGAAGCTGTTATTTGATCTGTTAGACTGGTTAAGCTGTTATCACAGTTCATCACAGTCACACAGCAGCTACTACATCTTCAGAATGGATACTTTGTATATCAGACTAAAAAGACTGGATACTTTGGAGCCATCATAAGACTGGTTACTTTGGAGCCATCATTTCGTTATAGTATAACTGCATTCACAGCGTGAATATCTTGTAAGTGAATTTAATTGAAGTACTGGAAATTTGTGCTATATATGTTGCACCTTTAAAAGTTTTATATCATTTAACCACACTACCTATTCTCCAAGAGAACTTTACTTCATTGGCCATTGTTGTACAGTGTTTTATTTTGATTATTATTATATGGGAAACGGTTTCTCTCAGAAAATGAAATAAATTCTGCAGACTACTTGATTGGCAGATACAGTTTGAAAAACTGCAACTTGCTGGACATCCAAACTTGTAAACATTTTATACATGCTAAGCTTATACCCTCACTAGAGGCATATAATAAAAGCACCTTAAAAATCTTAGATTTTATCTCTATAATCATTACCAGCTCACCCAAGAATACTTCATACATGTCTGTCACTTATAAAATCCTCAAAGGATTTTAGCAAAGCAGATGTTTCTTTTTAGAATTATTCAAGTGAAGTTCTTAAACACGTATTCTCAGCAAAAGATAAAAAAAACTTTGTTTACAGTCAGTGAAGGAATACACATCTTCCTTGTACTGGTGTGTACATGCATGGAAATTCTTACATAGATGATTTCTCACCCAACACAAACTAGCAATAATGTACAAGGAAGATGAAAAGAAAGGCTGGAGATGTGGACATCCTGATGCTGCCTGGATACATATGGTTAACTGTAAATAATCTCCTCATTTTGGTTAGATTTTAGATTTCTTTGTAAAGCTTTAAGGAATGACAACTGCATAATCTCAGACTCCTTTATCCTTTTCAATGTTCCTATTCATGAAGTCATTCCTAAAAATCAAATATTTTTATTGCGGTCAATCCTCTCTTTAGCAAGGAAAATTGTTACTAAAAATTGGAAATCCCAATCTACTCCTGTTTGTAAAATTGAATTTATATATTCTGCAAAGTATACTTGTAGAAATGAGACTGCTACTATAAAAGCAAGGATTAATAACACAACTCATCCTTTAATTGCTTGGACGAAATTGTCTAATCTTTTAGAAAAATATTAAGTGTTTTACTATGTATATTATTTTTCTTAATTGTTATGGACATTGTACATTATTTGTTCTTTTCTTATTATTACACTGTTATGCTATTGTGTTATAAAATGAATAAAACATTTTGAAGAAAAAAATAACTACATATATCTTTTTACAAGACATTCATATTTTGCAAGCAACCAAGAATACAGTTATAAGGAAAGCAGGAAGAAAGCTCAAGCAATGTATTACATATTCGTTATGCAGAAAGTATTTGTTTATAAATATAGCGTAAGATATGGGTGTAGCATGAAACTTAACAAAAGCACATTCTCGTGAATAATATATGCTTGCAAAATTAGGGAATAGTGAGGAGGTTTAAATGAAGTGTAGTACACATTTTGATATATGGACTGCATATTCAGCTTTTATCTATGAGGCAAAGCAGTCTGTTTTTAAATACACTGCATCATCTGCTTACGAAACTGTGGAAGATTGTCAAGAATTCCAGGATTTTCTGGGAGGGAGTTCCAGTTTTAAAACAATTTTTCATCAACTGCAAGATTACAGAGAGGTCTACATAACCACATACCATCCTAGGTCTTATGTTTACATTAAGGAGGAAGGCAGCAGGAGTCATACAGAAGTTTATGAGTGAGGGAATTAGAGAGGAAAGCGGCTCTTTCATTACTGGAGAAGTCAGATGGCATTCTTGATGGAAGTGTAGCAATGTTCAGTGTTGTAAGCAAGGTGAATATATCATAACTTATTTTTAGTTATCTTTTAGCACTGAACTGTTGTAGCATGAGCTGAAGGGAGCAAAGATGTAGAGACCATATTTGAGTTATGCCTTGAGCACCTGTAGAACAGCTCAGCTAGTTTTGGGTGTCGTCTGGTTGGTAAGTCTATAAGCAAACTATAGTTGTTATAAGACTTTTTGATGTTCTATATGAGTTTGAAAGTTTATAGTAGGATTAGTTAGCATACCTACATATATTTCTGCTCTTTAATGTTTTGGAGAAGGATTCTATTAAGATAATTATTAGTGGTCAGGTATTATGATGTCTTCTGGTTGTTCCAAACAGCATGACATTAGACTTCATAGTACTGACTTCTAATTGATTAATGGCTAGCCAATTCTACAGGCTGAAATCATTTTGCAAAGAAAGCTGTACTGTACTAGTGTTTTGCTAGTATTATAAAGGAGTACATTATTGACACAAAAAAATTGACATTGGAGAAGGTTAATAAATACAGAAAACTGCAAAGGTGCCAGAACAGATCCCTGAGGGACACCTTTAGAGTATGTAGTACAGAATGAGAAGTGGGGTCCCTGAACAGATTATGAAAGCTCTGTCAGCAGGGTAGCTTTTAAACAACTGCAACCATTTGTCAGAAAAGCCATAGTTTATGGTGAACATGGTCAAAAGATTTTTTTTTTTTCAAGTTAAGGAATATTGCACCTGTTAGAAGTTCGTATTCCACATCTGAGCCGATTGTCAGTAAGGAAATATATCACTGTGGCAGTGCTATATTTATTTCTAAAGCCATGCTGTTTACCAGCAAGAATATAGCAGGTATGGACATTTTCTAAAATGTCCTAATACACATGCTTTTCAAGCAAATTAACAATGAAGCAAATGTCTGAGAGGCTCTAAAGTCAGTCATTAGGTCCTGAAGCAGCATTTACCTTGGGGGGGAAAAAAAATAAAAAGCGCGAGTAACAGTGATAAAAGATATGACAGACAAAATTAGTGTTACAATAAGGCTGAAGATGATGGCTAAAGGTTTTAAAGAGGAAGGGATATAAAAAGAAATACAGAAGCATTTAGTTAAAAATCCAAGACAAGCACACAAAAAACAAAAGAAACACAAGGATATGGTGATATAGTTGGTATGGGTAAATAAAACTGAAAAAAAATCAGTCGCCAGTACACTCTGAATCTCACTATGTAGAGATATAACTACTGTGCAACATCTGACTGTTGCTGAAAGGTTAGAAAAATAAAACAGGAGTCACAGAACACACAACTACATAAAAAATGTAAGTCACATGAACAATGCACTGAACGATGAAACATGACAGTCATCATATCTCAAATGAATGTACGATGTCCAAAGGAAAATACTCCACATGAACAGATTGCATCAGAAATGAGGCATAACAATCTGTAAATAAAAATGATCGACTCAAAGAGTGTGAGATTTATTTCTCTGAGTTTCTAAAATGTGGATTACCTTTCCTGACAATTCAGTGCATTCAAAAAATGTAGAAGAGTTAAAACAATGTACTGATGAGGTACACCTTTTTATGGGGGGGGGGGTACTGAAAGCCAGACTGCTGCTTCAACTAGTACCCATCCCTTATGCAACAGATGGAAAACTAAACTGAGTGGAACAAAGTAATCATTACTACTGCTACTTAGTCACCAAGTTGAATCAGACTCTATCACCTCAAGGGATTTTGAGCATGAAGTAAGCCTGTCAAAAACTGCACCTTTAAGTTTTTAACAGATTCATATTTATTACTTCAGAAATGCTAACCACACACCTTAGCCTCTTCTGCCCTCCTCCTTCTTGTCTTTGATATTTCCCTCCATCCTACCTTCTTAGTACCTGACCAATGCATTTGAGTTTTAGTCTAACTATTGGGCTTTCCAGTGAACAGTCTGGAATTATTTCCTTAAGTACTGACTGACTTGATCTTGCAGTTCTTAGAATTCTCTGAAAGTTTTTCCCCAACAGCAGAGTAAAAAAGCATCAATTGTCTGGTGCACAGCCTTCCTTACAGTTCACCTCTTACTCTAAAAAATGCAGCTCTGACTACATGGAACTTTGACAATGTGAAATTTTTACTCTCTAAAACTCTATCCAGATTTGATCATATGAAGTTATTAGGCTATTGGTCCTAAGGCCCTTCCAAGCCTTGCCAAGAATTTAGCCCATGTTATGACACGTCAGCACCCGATGACTCTATCCAGTAGGGACACAGGTGGAATCCCAGGGGTGTATTTTCTGTTCCCCATCCAGTTATCCAGGTGGTGCTCAAAAAGGGTTAATGAGGCACTCTGCTCGAAGAGGAGAGGGAGTCTATTCCTCAGAAAGGAGCGTCTCTGGGACACAAACCTGTCCCGCCAACAAGTCCTAATGATGCCACAAACCAGGTTGAGGGTCACGCATGCTTGACTTGCAAATATGCAGCAGTCCCATAAAAGCGGGGTCTGAGATTGCTTCATATGCTAGACAGAGGTCACCTCTGAGGAATACGTATGAGACTGAGTAGGGGGGACAGGGCTTTTAGCCTATCAGTGTAGGGTAGATGTTTGAGGTACTGGATTCTCCTGGTGAGGAACCTCTGTGGTTTCTCCAGCAGCTGAATGTGTGTTGTCAGGTACAGGCTAAAAGGGGAACTGTCCTCAATAATGGGTATTATACGGGAAGAATACAGGGATGTTATGACCTCCTTATCCCTGGATGAGATACCCTTACTAATGAGGTGGGCCAAGAAGAAAGCTGTCTGTACAACGGAGGCAACATGGTGGTCAAATGTCAGTTTGCTATCAACCTGGGTGCCCAAGTCCATCACACCAGACTGCGTGCTTAGGACCTTGTTATTAATGTGACAATTTGTGGGGACATTCCTCTTCACAAAGGGGATGATGATGCATTTTTTTTTGGCATTCAGTTTGATGTCATGTTTCTGGAACCAGTCATTTGTTTGGGTGAGACCCTCTTGGAGGAAGTCCACATCACTAGGGGGAACTGACTGTGCCCAGCTTGCAGTCATCTGTAAACATGGTCAGCCATAGCCCACTGGTTTTGGGCCTGCATCTCACAAAAGTACATCACAAACAAGAGAGGCCCCAAGACCAATCTCTGAGGTACACCACTTGTTACAGGTCTACTGCTTGAGGTGGCTTCCCCTATTTTGACTATGTGGATTCTACCAGTGAGACCGGTTTGCTACCCATCTGGTAACATATGGATTGATGCCAAGTTGAGATTGTTTTTCTATTATACTCAAGTAGGGAATAGTATCAAAGGCTTTGGCCAGGTCAAGCTAGGCAGTGTGCACCATCTTCCCCTCATCCATGGCTTTGGTAACCGTCTCAAAGAAGTTAACCAAATTTAACAGCCATTACCTCTCCTTGAAGAAACCAAACTGTGTGGAACTGACTTGTTTGGAGGTTGTCAATGTCCTTGTTAATGAGATCCATGATAACCCGTTCCATGGCCTTGCAGATCAGGCTAGTTAGGCTGATGGTTCTAAAATTTCCTGGATTAGTGGACGCTCCACCTATTTGCCATAATCCTTATAAAAAGCAAGCATTTTTTAATTCTGTGGCTGCAACTGCAATCTGCCAACATCTCTGAGCCCATGAAAACAATCCATCACTGCCTCCATTTCCTCCCCCAATACCAAATACTTACAAAGAATTGAAAGGACTAGATGCTGTAAACATATATGTATATACATAAATATGTGTGTGTGGATAGATGTACAGATATATATATATATATATTATATATGTGTATATATGTATATGTATGTAGACGTTATATACACGCACAGATGAAGCCCCTTCAGAAGATTAAAAACTGAAAATCAAAATATCTTAAACTCAAAATATCAAAAATAGAATTTGCCCTTTCTCCAGGTTTGTGTGATCTTGGAAGTGATATATACAATTAGCAGGGGTGTGTGGGGGGCACAGCCCCCAACAAGGGTTACAGGGGGGTTTGCCCCCTGCAATAAAAATATTTTCGATACTTTCAGTTTTAGATATTTTGATTTTCAGTCTTTTGAACTTTTGATTTTCTGACAGACCCATATATATGTGTGTGTGACTATTTTATATATATATATATATATATATATATATATATATATATATATACATATACATATACATACACATATATATATATATATATATATATATACATATATATATATATATACACATACACACACACACACACACAAAATGTTATGTACTTACCATAACTTGGGATCTGTGCTACTCTACATCATCAATCACCACAGGGTCTAGGATCGGATTATCATATCCGAGCTGGCAACATACCACAGATGGATCCAAGGTTCTAGCTCCTTCCTCTCCCATGATGCCCTGCTGCCCTCTGACCCCCGGATCGAGTTTGCTGCAATGCATCTCAAGACTACTCCTGCAAGGCTGGAGGGGGAAAACTCTAACTTCCTCCCTGATCTACAGGTAGGAGGGAAAACTGATTAACGATGACATAGGATAACAACGATGCCAAGTTATGGTTAAGTACTTGACTCAATCTGATGTTAGCCAAGTCATCATTCATCACCATAGGGTCAGAGTCCCCAGCTACCATCAACCCTGGGAGGCCTCAAGGAAGGACATGCCGGAGCACTGTGAACCCAAAGGAAGCCCTGTTCCTAGAAATTAGATCAATCTTGTAGTGAGAAATAAATGTGTGACCAAGTGGCAGTAGCACGTCATTGATAGAAAACCTTGCTAAAAAAGGCTGAAGTTGCTACGGACCTAGAAGAATGAGCCTTGACTTTTCCTGGAACCTTAAGGTGGGTAAGGTCGCAGACCATGGAGATGTATCTAGATATTCATTTAGAAATAATGACTTTAGAAACTGGAAGCCCGCGCCTGCTAGGGGAAGGCCACAAAAAGCTGTTCTGACTTACGAAAACCTTTTGTCCCATGCAGGTAGAACCATAACGGTCGGTGAACGTCCAAGATATGTAGGATGTACTCCTCTTTGTTGGAATAGATGGGGAAAAACAATGGAAGCTGAATACACTGGTTTAGAGAAGATTTGGAAGCGATCTTGGTCAAGGAGGGTGTCTTCTTAACAGACTCTGTCCTTGTGAAAAATCATGTAAGAAAGAGTAATGGTTATAGCTTACAGTTCTGAGACCCTCCTAGCCACCAGGAAGGCAGTCTTCCAAGACAGGAACTTGAGATGGCAGGAACTAGTAGCCTCAAAAGGACTCCTAGTCAGGGACTGTAAAACCAGTGTGAGGTCCCAAGGAAGCAAAGGATCCTTAATTCGTGTTCAAAGCAGAAAAACGAGTTTCATAAATGCTTTACAAAGCCTAGATGAAAAGGTAGACACGGAAATCACCACCAACTGCAGCTTGACAGTAGAAAAACTTGCTCTCACTTGGAAAAGGAAGGACAAGAACAAAAGTATATCTGAAACTGAAGCAGGAAAGGGATCCAGATTCCTGCTCTTATCCCAGTGAGAAATCCTTTTCCACTTACTACTATACACCTTTTCAGTGGAGGGCTTCTGGGAGGCTAGAATATGTTTAATGAGGTATGCTAGCCTGGACTGTTTTATGAGCATTGGAACTGGAGAAACCATGCAGTTAGATGAAGGGTCCAAAGGTTTGGGTGAGGAAGCCCCGATAGATTGGAAATCAGATCCTGATGGGGATCCAGCAACCATGGCGAACACTTCAGATGAGACCTGATGAAGGGGAAACACGGCTGATGAGGCCAGAAAGGGGCAATGAGGATAAGGGATGTTCTCAGGCGTTATGCTTTCTGCAGAACCTTGGGTATTAAGGGGACAGAAGGGTAGGCATAAAGGAGACCCAGAGGCCAATCATAGCTACAGCATCCCTCAGTGACTCCCCCGGAGGGATCAGGGTGAAGTACCTGCTGCATTTGTGGTTGGCTGGGGAGGCAAAAAGGGTGCAGCACAGTTGACCCCAACAGTCAAAAATCTGCTCTGGTACAGAAGGATTGAGGGACCACTCATGAGGACTCTATCAATCTGCTGAGCCTGTCGGCCAACATGTTGGAATCCCCGGGTATGTGTGTTGCAATAAGAAAGTGGCCAGAAGTCATCTCCCATTCCCACACTCTCATGGCCTCTCTGCACAATGGGTAAGAATGTGTTCCCCCTGCTTGTTGACATATCAGACCACTGCCACATTGTATGTCTGAATTGCAATTGGTCCTAGAGGGAGACAGTCCTGGAAGCCTTGCAACAGCAGAAGAACTGCTCTCATCTGTAGAATGTTTATATGCAACTTGGTCTCTACTAGGACCACATGACTTGGACAGTCTTCCCTTGAAAATGACCCTCCCACCCCCACCACCCAAGCAGGGAGGTGTCCATGGTACTGTGGCCGTGGGAGAGAAAAGGGCCTGCCTAGAGAGACATCCTGAGATTGAAGCCATCACTGGAGGTGACGTCTGCACACGGGCATCAGTTTTATGTTCAGACAGAGGATGAAGCAGAGCCGACCATTAGACAGCTAAGGTCCACTGTAAGACTCTCATGTGGTACCTGGCCAGAGGAATGAATGGCTGAGGCTGGCTGTGGATCCGAGAGCCCGAAACACCAGGTAAACCGGGGTAAGCGACAAATCTAAGATCTGTGTGACCTGTTACTGTATTGACTGAATTCTGCATAAAGGTAAATCTGCAATCTCTGAAACAGAGTCTAACTGAACTCCTATGAATTCTAACTGTTGAGTGGGAATCGGATTGGATTTTGCAAGGTTGACAGTCATCCACAACCGATGGAAGAGGGGGAAAAACATAATGAATCATTTTTTTTATCAGTCGATGCCTCAAAGGTGCTATGAGGAGCCAATCGTTGAGATATGGAAAAACCTGGAACCCCTGCAATCACAAGTGAGATGCTACCACTGCCATACATTTGTTAAACACCCGGGGGGGGGGGGGCTGTGGTGAAACTGAAGTGTAGGGCTCTGAATTGATAATGATAGTCTCCATCCGGAAGTGAAGATGTCTCCTGGAATGCCCATCTATTTTAATGTGATAGTAGGCATCCTGCAGATCTACAGAGCACATCCAATCGTCCTTGCATAAAAGGGGCAGAATGGACTGAGCAGTGACCATCCGGAACTTTGATTTCTTTACTGAAAGACTGATCTCACTGAAATCCAGACTAGGACGTAGGTCCCAGTCTTTGACACTAAAAAGTAGTGACAGTAAGTGCTGGATTCTCTCTGTTCTACTGGGACCTCTTGGATTGCTCTTTTTAGAAGTTGTTGTTGAATTTCTTTGAAGGCCAACTCCCTCTGACTGGGTGGAAAGTCTGGGAGGTAACTTCTTACTGGAGGGCGTTCCGAAAAGGGAATGAAATAGCTCCTGGAAATATTTAACAGCACCAGATTACATTAGAAACTACTCTAACAACTAGACTTGATGTACAAGAAAAAAGAAAAACACTTATCTAGCTAGAGCCAATGGAAAAAAACGCCTGCACGGGCTAAACAACAAATGAGATCTGGGGATCAGAGGGAAGCAGGGTATCATGGAAGAGGGAGGAGCTAGAGCCTTGGATCAGTCTGTAGTATGTTGCCGGTTCAGATCCGATATTGTATCCTAGACTCTATGGTGATGAATGATGACTTGGATAACATCATATATATATATATATATATATATATATATATATATATATATATATATATATATATATATATATATATATATATATATATATATATATATATATATATATATATATATATACATATATATATATATATATATCTTTATACTAGTTTATCGAGTTACCATACTATCGAACCTGGGAATGTCATGATGAGGACACAGAAACCTAAAAGCATTGTAAGACCTTCAGCTGCTGGTAAAGGCTCTTGCTTCCCCCCTAGTGCCTTTTTTAGGCAAGGTCTCAAAAACAAAATTAGACATGAAAAGTGCCAGCCATAACGAAATAAGAGTTATGCTGCTAAATGCTAGGAGCTTAAACCAAAAATTGCACACCCTGGAAGCACTTCCCATCACTGGAGGATGTAGATGTCTGTGCAGTCACAGAAACCTGGTTCAAGTCCTGAAAGAGTACACTGGACTTTTAAGGCTACAATGCCTTCCACACCTTCAGACAGCAAAACAAAAGTGTGAGAATTAAAGGAGGTGGGTATTAGACAAACTCACCTCCTGACTAGTAAGACTGGACAACTCCACGGAGTTACTCCAAGTTCAGATTACTGTGGGTAAGATGCCCATTCAAGTCATAGCTAGTTACAGATCCCCCTCCATGGATTATGATGCGCACAAGGTCTACTTGATCAAACTGGAGTCAGTCCAAATGTACTCTAGCCCTGACACACTAGCACAAAAGTTCCTTGACTAACTCAAATGCCCTGCAACAAACTGCTCAAATCCAAGCAAGAGGAACAAACATACTAGATCTGGTCCTCATTAACATGAGAAACAGAAACACCACCACAACCGTTGGACCCTCATTAGTTAAATCTGACAACAAATCAGTCATCTTCAAACTGACTAACACCAAAACTCACAAAGAGTGAAGTCAGACTTAAAAAAAACTTCACCAAAGCCAACTATACCCTCCTAGGGGAAGGTATAAATGCATTCCAAGTCCCACCCACAGCTGGAAGTGGTAACTACAGTCTTGTACAACCCCTTGCATAAGTGTATAGACTCTGCTGTTCCAGAGAGAATCAAAGCCAGAACACAAAGTAAAAAAACAGCCAACCTGGTGGAAATCCAGCATCAACAAACTTTACAACAAACACAAAAGGCTGCTAAGAAATCTAAGGTGAAGCCCCAACAATGAAAAAACACCCTCCTCCGCCTCAACAGCAAATAAGACATGTCAAAACCTCTAAGGGTAACTTTGAGAAAAACTTAGCAATCACAGTCAAGGATAATCATTAAGGCCTTTTACAGCTATGCATGCAGCTTAAAAGGTAGGACCCAAGCTAGTGGCTAATGATATCAAACACACTGGTCACACAGAGATAACAAACCTGCTAGTGGACAGGTTTGGCAAAAATTTCACTCCCTTATCCCTCCAAACCTATCACAAACCTTGGCTCCAACTCCCCTCACCTGCCCTACATATCCAAAGAGCAGGTCATTAAAGCCTTGTCTAAGACAAAAAACACAGCCTCTATGAGACCACAGAGCATCCCAGGCTGTCTTCTAAACAAACTAAAACATGAAATATCATCACCATTAAGTACCCTATTCAATCATAGATTAAGTACCCTATTCAATCATAGCTTAACCAATGGCTTTGTTCCTGTGGAATGGAGAACAGCAACAGTTATTCCCCTCCACTAAGGTGGCTGAGCAAAAGACCTAGGTAATTACAAACTCACAAGTCTGATGAACCTCAACTGTAAAGTCATGTACCTCATAAATAAAGGCATAGGTGACCTCCAAACCCTGAATCCAACCCAATGTAGCTTCAGCAAGGGCAGATCCTGCCTGTGAAACATGGTGAATTTCTTTGAAAATGTGACCAGGGCCATTGATGAGGGCAAACCTGTATACACAGCATACCTCAACTTTGCAAAGGCCTTTGACACAAACTCACACACAGGCATTACCAATAAACTTAGCAATCTGAATGTAAACCCCTTTTTTGTAAGATGGTTCCCAAATGGCCCACAAACCAGTCACACACTAACAAAGTGAGAGACTCCACAGCAAACAGCAGACCGGTCACCAGCAGGATGCCACAAGGGTCAGTGCTGGGCCCTCTACTGTTTGGTCTATACTTCTCAGAAGTTCAGGCCAAAACTAAAGGGTTGTGGTTGACCAAGTTTGCAGACTACAAACTGGGTGCAATTACTGAATCCCTTGATGTCAGTATACTTCAGAAGGGTTTTGGGCAGGCCAACAACAGGTGTCTTAGTCACAATCTCAAATTGAATGCAAAGAAATGCATAGTCATTCTCTTTGGTAAAAACAATGTCCCTTCACACTATCAAATTAGCAATACCCTATATACCTATGAAGTGGTAAGAGATTTGGGGTCACAAATAGACTGGGACCTTAATTTTGACCACCATGTGTCTACTGTAGTAAGGAAGGCCTTCTACTTAGCACACTTGATTAGCAAAGACATTGCCTCTAGAGCAAAGGAGGTTACAACCCCTCTATACTCAACATTAGTCAGGCCCACAGTTGAGTATAACACCCCTTTAAGCATGTACAGTACAAAGCACCTGCAGTAACTGGAGAGACCTCACAAGTTTCTAACTAAGAAGATCAAGGGACTCCAGGACATGCCTTACACAAACTGACTAAAGTCCCTGTCACTACATTCAGTATCATACAGGCTTCTTAGAGTAGACTTATTCCTGGTTTACAGCGCAATCTCGGACCTAAACCTAATGAATTTGATGCACATCCGTAAAACAAACAGCACTACAGTTATCCATTCCAGGGACCTAAATATGGCCTGCAACTTGAATAGGATGTGCTGGAGGGACAGATTTGTATCCCAGTAACTGCCACATCTTTGGAAGAAGCTGCCATTTCATGTGAAGCATAACACCTCTTTGACACTATTCAAAAGGAACCTGGACAAGTGGATGGGGCACCATAAATTCCGACTGGGGATAGCGCCCACAACCCTGCTGGACATGGGCAGTCATCAATAAATACAGTCCTGGGTATTGACTAGAGTATCTATGGCATTACACTGGGATAAAACAGGCTTGAAATGACCTCTGGGTCGATAGCCTAGTAACCTCCTATGATCCTATAGCAATCTACATCATTGAATGGAAGAAAGACAGCCTGTCTTCCCTTTGATGAGGTGGATTGTGATAGTTAGGTCTTGCGATATTTTTAAGTTTCAATGTTCTCATCTCAATTTTCCCAGGTTAGATGGCATGGTAATTCAATAAACTGATCTAAACCCATACACATTACATGTGTGTGTGTGTGTACATATATATATATATATATATATATATATACACATATATATTTATTTATACACACACATACATATATATATACATATATATATATATATATATATATATATATATATATATATATATATACATACACACACACATATACATGCGGTGGCACAGCGGTAGCATTGTTGCCTCACAGCAAGAGGTTCTTCTGTTCGATTCTCGGCTGGAGTGCCTTCTGTGTGGAGTCTGCATGTCCTCCCCGCGGTCGAGTGGCCTCCGAAAGACATGCGTGAATGGGCGTGCCTTCACTGAAGGTTGGGCATCGGGCTGGCAACTCAGCACCATAAAAATCTACTGCCAATCATTAGTGGACCGGAGTTCTGCTGTGGCGACCCCTAACCGGGAAAAGCCGAAAAGACACCAACAACATACATATACACACACACACATATATCTATCTATAGATATAGATATAGATATATATATATATATATATATATATACATATACATATACATACACACACACACACCCAAGTCCACATTACAATCTCTAAATCCCACAAGGTCGAAACACAAAACATTGACCCCAGGACGTCAAAAGAACAAAACCTCAAAATAAGGAACTGCAGAACATTGAAAACAGCAGTATTCAATTGCTGCAGCATGGTATTTCCTGTTCAGTTGAAGATGCCCATATGAGCATTGTTAGAGATGGCTGCAAACCATTCCGTAACATAGGTTAACAGTTATCAGCTGACATCATCTCAGTAAGGGTGGGCAAAGGCTGGATTTAGATAGCTACTGACGCCATTTCTATTGTATTTGCCTTACCCAGATGATGATCCACAAGAATTCACCCCAATCTAGTCTGGGCTCACTAGACCACTATACTAGACCACTGTATTTCTCAATAAGTTTAAATTTGTATGCAATCCCTGGGGATTGTGTCATCTTGGAGGTGGTACATATATTAGCAGGAGGTGCATGTGGGCTTGCTGTGGGTAGCCCTCGGGGTATGTGCAGAATGGATCGATGTTCTGTGTTTCAACATGAATATGTCAATATTCAGAATGTCTACATTGTGATCATTCAAAAGCAACTTGTATATCCATATCTTCATATATATCAATATATCTATATAAACATATAGTCTCTCTCTCTCTCATACATTTTCACAGTCATTAACAGGCTCTCTCAACTCTCTCCCTTTCAACCTCTACAGCAGCATCATCTGCGTATCTGAGGCTGTTAATTTTTCCCAGCAGTTTTGACCTAATTCATGTAATCTACCATTTTGCATAACATATTCAACATGTAAATTAAGTAAGTAGGGTAACATAACACATCCTTGTCAGTACTAACTGCCGCTTCATGTCCTGTGATAAAACAGAAGTAAATCTGACCTCCTGATGCCTCTGCCCATTCTGAAACCAGCCTGCATGTTTTGTAACTGTTGGTCCATATACTGCTGCAGTCTAGCTTGCAGAATCTTGAGCATCACCTTACACAAACGAAAACATAGCTCAACAATTTCAGCACTCTTTAAAGATGTCATTTTTTATGGAATTGGAATATAAACTGATGTTTTCCAGTCTGTCAATGCAGCGTTTTCCAAAATTGCTGGCAAAGTCTATGCAGTGCAGTAACAGCATAATTTTACAAGACTTTAGGTAATTCAATTTAAGCAATCATTACTGATTTTCAAATGAATACTACTAAAATTGGCATAAAAAATTTCAAAGGCTAGCAAAAACTTAAGAACTTATCACAACATACCTTCATGATTCACATCTGCCACTATAAACCAGCAAGACTGGTCACTACTGGTGGCATTACTTGGGTACCTGCAAGTCTTTTCCTAAAGCCCCAGCTTCTCCCCTTACTCCACAAGCATCATGATTCTCTCTCCTTTCCTGACTGCCCAAGCCTAAGAATGTCTGTTTAAAAATAAATGGCCTCCATAGTAAGAATTATAGTGTTCATATTGCCCCCTATGAAAGGACTTCAGTAAAGTCAATCAGATATGCCCCAATATGAAGGGGCACAAAAAGTTACAAGAGCAGGAAAAGAGGAGGGATACTATGTTGAAATGGATGGATGTGGATCATGAAGATCTAATGTTATAGTAAATATACAACTCCTATCTTACAAGATTCACAATATTTCAAATACCAGGAAAGAGCTCCCAGCTTAACAACTTGGATGGTATCATGACAGAATACCTCAGAGGATGGTGGCTCCAAATGAAGACCTGGACCATGAGATCACACCAGCACATAGCATGTTGCAAAAGTCTGCAATGAAGGTCATGTCTCAACAGCACAAATATCCTTCACTGAAACAATTCTAAAAAAAGGTTAAAGATGTAGACATAGATATTGATAAATAAGGCTATTTTTATCTGGTAAAGCCTTAAAATTAGAATGCAACAACAAGTAATGAAGTCAGAAAACTAGCTAAACAAGTAACTCTGGATATCTTTTGGCCATTCTACTTGCATCAAAAGATAAAAGGACTGATCATCTTTCCTATATCCCTTTATTCTGTGCATGTAGGATCACAGTTCTCTGTGAAAAGCTAAGCTATGTAACTTGCATTTGCTCTTGACAGAAAATTCAGGGAAGAAGAATGTAATGTTAACGGACTGGCTGAGATTAAGTTCTAAGGCCACGTCTGGCACGATTACTGACTACTACTTCAAGTAACCCTCTCTCTGTAGAAAATTTACTTATGAAAACTGAAAGATGGTAACCGCTGTCCTGAAACCCTTCTGACTGATATTACTGTCACAAAGAACAAATGTCTTCCAGGAGAGGTACTTTAGGTTTGCTGTGGCCACTGGTTCAAAAAGGGAATGTGTCAATGTCTCTTGGACAAAACCATAGTGCCAAGAAGGAATGAGAATTTTAGGGTGGAGTCAACAAAAAAGCGCCTCTGAGGAAGGCTAAGAAAGTGGAATTAAATCCTGTGTAAAATCTAAAACTGACTGCTAGATGTACCTTTACAATGGAAATGACGGACATTTTGTCAAGTATTTCAGTAAAAAAAATAAAGAATAGTTGAAATTGGAGCATGGAAATATCTGTCATCGTTGGCCTGCCCATACAGAAAATATTATCCACTTTCCATTGTGCATCACTCCAGTGGATGGCTTTTTGCAATGTCATCACAATTTGGACCAACCTAGGATAGAACTCCAGTCCCTGTCCATCAACAGAACTGGAGAAATCATGTGGTTAGCTTGAAGAGGAGGAGTTCCGAAAGAGGCCTGTTAGAGTGGCAGGACAGAAAGCCTAGTTAAGTCCCTGAAGAGGAGGCTTCTTTACCAGGTAAGGCCATAACATAGGGGAAACCATACATTTCAGGGCCAGAATGCAGCTATGAGGAAGACTCTGACCCTGCAAATTTTGGCTTTCTGTACGAATTTCATTACTAAACTGATAGTATGGAAGGGATACACTAAACCCAGGTGAAGACAAGATCATCTTTGGGTTTCTAGCCCAGTAAGAGTAAAGGAAACATGTTGTTGTACTCGGTATTGGTCATGGATGCAAAAAGGTTGAAATTTTCCTGAATGCTGGAAGATCTGTGCCATTACCAAACTAAATGATTATTCATGCAGCACACCCAAAGATATGTGCTGAGCATGTCAGCTAAAGAGTTGGCTTGACTGAGAAATGGTATTAAAAAACTACGTAAAATGACAATCCATTCCTGTAGTTTCATGGCTTCCTAAGACGGAGGATCCTCCCTGTTTACTGGTGTACAATGCTAACAATATGTAGTTAGAGGGGATAGGTAATGCATCCTTGGGGAGATGGTTCTCAAAAACCTACAACTGTAACAGGACAACCATTTCCTAGATGCTTATGTGCAAGTTGGCAACCTGCACAGTCCATGCCACTTGATCTATCCAGAACACCTGCCCACCCTAGCACAGACACACTTGTGGTGACTAGCAGGGGAGGTGTGAAAGAACATCAACTGTTGAGCCTCATCTTTCTCCAGCGTTGGCATAATTAAGTCTTCAATAAATGTTTCCATTTGTGTCTTTTTCAGTGCTTTCCCAGTCATCTAGCTTTAGGCATATTTTCATAAAATTTCCAGAACATCTCTAATACCTCTATAGGATCTTGAATAACATTTCTTGTCACAAGCTCCCCAAGTTTGGCTACAACCCTTTCCATTTTCTGTTACCTAAGTTGCTGTGTTAGACGTTTTTGTGCTGTATTGCTGTTATCAGAAATAGTTGCTAAATGGCAACCTTTCAAAACTTGTGCATACTATCCAAATGTTTCCTTATTTTTCTCTTTAGCATTCTGAATTTACTTTTCTTCTTGCTACATGAGAATCCCCTTTATTCTGCAGTACTTTAACCTTTGTCAATCCCTTTAAATAATTCATGTTGCTTCCTTCCCATATCTCTCACTCATATTTTATCATGTTTTAAAACTCAATTTTCATTTTATCCCACCCAATAGCAATCCTTTGTAAATAAATTTCTATCTTCCATAAAAACTACAGAATAATTTCCAAAGAAATGAAATCCCAATCCCCCCGAGCTACACGATCTAGGGACCTAAACCTTGTCACCACAATACACAGGACATGCTGGAGGGATAGATTCCTGTCCCAGTGACTTCCCATACTCTGGAACAGGCTACCCATCTATGTCAAGCAAAGTTCTTCATTAGCACTCCAAGAAAAATCTTGGATGAATGGATGGGAAATAGGAAATACACCCCGGGAATCACTTCTGTGTCTCTGCTCGACAGTGGAACAGGAAAATAACTTTCTTGGGTGGTGTAAGCCAGGGAACCTTGTTGGCTAGGCTTATGTAGGCCCTTGGGCCGATAGCCTAGTACCTACCTATGAACCTATGAGCTTAACATTTTTCTCAAAATTCCCTTAAGCTCCACTGCAGTAGTTTAAGTGGAATATAAATACATGTCAGGTTAACCCTCTGTCTTTTTTTCTTCTCTTCTATTACTATTTGGAGCTCATCTAGCAACCAGTATTAGTCTTCTTTGCCTTTATCTCCAATAGTTTGCTGAATGCCCACTCAGATCCTTTCATCATTAAATTCACAAGTTCATTTCCATCCAGATGTCTGTCTTGTAAACACGCTAATTGCACCCTACACTTTATAATTCAGTTCTTTTTACTTTTTGTCTGTACCTCTAAAGTCATCTGCAACCCATGACAATACTGGCAGAGTAGCTGGACTTCCAAGATGGCTGTACACCAACCAAAAGACTGATCTGAGCTTTCCCACTGTGAAAACAGAATCTGTTAAAAAAGGGCCTACATAATGGTCTGTATGGTAAACTTCAGCCACTGGCTAGTAATTACACTGCATGAATGCCAGCAAATAAAACTTGAAGACCCCGAGATAAAATCAGCCAGAAAAGGAAGAGAAAACTGACTAGGGAGAATCCTGCAGCTTTCAGTAAAAAGCAATTCAAATTTCAGCTTTGGTACATAAGACAGCTTCCAGTAATTTACTGGAAAAATAAATCAAATCCATTCAGAGGTGCTTAACCTAAGTAAAACACTGAAGAAATAAGCTCAAATAACAAAAGACTGGAAAATAATAGAAGACACTTTATCTAGCTACTGGCAAAAATCAAAAGTTGAAATGAAGAAAACACTAAGACTGTGGCTTCTCAAGAACAGCAATTTCAAAAATAGCAGAGTTAAGAGAGAGAGAGCATGCAGAGAAAACTTGAAATTTTCTACCATACCAGAGAAACTGGAAGAAACAGACATTATTTTTCTGAAAGTACAAATAAGCAAGTGGACTGGTGTTCCACAACAGGTATTGTTAATTGAGAGGGCAATTGAAAGCAGTCAAGACTTATATTAGTAAAGGTGCAATCATGCCAGCAGAAAAAGGTGATTTTGAGAAAATTGTGTCAGAAAGGAAAAGAATGAGAAAATTGGGAGACAACGGTACTTGAGCAAAATGAGGACTCACTTTACACCAGGCAGAAGAGAAGCAATTTTATCTAAGCAATCAGAGAATGTCAAGAGGCAAGTGTGATACAGAAGCTGCTTGTATACATCAGTCTTCAGAATATTTTCCCCTGGAGGATTAAAGACATTTTGATGCAGAACAGGCTAAAGAGAAAACATTTATCCTACAAACAGTGAGCCACCAAGCAGAACGGGGCTCTGCTCCTTATTCTTCTGTCAACAAAGTTTATAGACACAATGAAGCTTTTTCCAGTGTTCCAAAGGAAAATGGTTGACAGCCAGAAAAAAAGAGAGTGGATTAGAAAACTCAAGAATAGCTTGGACTTGAATCATAGTTGGATGGTGGGAGATGCACAGGATCAGGAAGAAGACCCACAACTCTTAAATTAGTGAATAAATGGTAAACTAAACCATCAATTGCATTTGTGAAATATGGCTCTGCAAAAAAAAAAAAAAAAAGACTGAGAAAAGATGGAATTTTATTAAATTTCTTAAACCTGTGGGTGGACTATAAAGCATATACCCCACTTTTTTTTTATCCCCTCAGACCTCATTTATACAAGCCCAACTCCTTGCGACCTTGATATTAAGGACATTCTGGTGGCTAGGCCATCTGTACTTCCACCCTTTTTTTTTTAATTTTTATTTTATACATCTTTCCACTTTTCCATTTCCCCATTGCTACATCCCCCCAAGATGGGCACACCCATCTCTTCCTGTTGCACTGTCATCTCCCAAACTGCTCATCAAACCTGGTTTGGATAGGCTGTAGTTAGGACGTTATCCTTCAATGCCACCGGAGAGGCAGCATACAGCCTACTTTAGGTTATTAATGTTTAGAAGCACACAAAGGGAAAAGTTACTAAAATATTTTTTGTTCTTATTAACATTTGCATGAAACGTTTTATAATATAAACTGCATGTTATAGTGTAAAGTAGTTTTGCACAGTGTGAAGTCAGGGGTATTTTAAATATATGCGGTAGGGAGCCTTTTCACTGACTGATGTACATGTTAAAGATATTACAGTAAACACGTACTTTTTCTTAGTTACAAGATTTTTAGGCTTTACACTGTAACAATATAAGAAAGGCTGAACAAAAACAAGTTTAAGTTAATACAATGCAATGTAATCTTAAGTGCACTGATTATATTATATGGTGAATAAAGATAATTCCCCTTGTTTTACAAGGGTGGATCTGTACTGATGTCCTTGGCTTGAGCTACGGGCAGTTTTGTTTTAAGAAAATAACCTTGAAAAATAACACAAAACATTTCTTGAATCTGCAAAGTTATTAGCTTCTTTTTTTCCAATACCAAATGCTCTCTGTGGAGATGAAATCTGCAACTAAATGCAGTAAGTCAGGAGAAGCCTTCACATTGTTCTAAATTAAATATGCAAAGATTCATTCAATCACCTGCAAAGTTTTTTTTTTCTCTCATTGAGAAATACCTTTACTTGGTGACTGGCTATCTGTGGGTACAACCAATTAATATTGAGACTTCTAAAGACTGTGGAGAGAAAGGCAACATTTAAAGGTGCAGTTGCAAGCAGTTCAATGAAAAAAAGTCAGCTTTTCTGCTGCCTTCCAACTTTTTAAACAGCTTTCTTGAGGAACCTCATGCCCAGCCAGACTTGGCTTCACTACAATCTCTGATTTTTGCAGATTTATCAGTTCTTCCGAATATATAGTTACAGCTTCTTCCACTTTCCAGCCTTTTCTTTTTTCTCTTTACTTTATACATGTTTCACTTATTTGAAATACCTCAGAGTTCATTTAATTTTTCCCTCTACATTATTGGAATCATCTCTAGTACTAAAGCTGAAACTTCAACATTTTGATGAACAGCTGCAGGATTTTTCCAGTAAGATTTTTTCTTCTTTTCTGGTTGATTTTCTCTTACTTTCTCAAAAGTTCTTCTTTGTTGACATCCAGGCAGTATACGTACTAAAAAGTAAATGGATTTTCCTAAAACTGATACCTTTTATGGCTTTTTCACTTTCACACTGTAACAGCTCTAAGCCATTGCTCAGTGTGCACACATCTTGGAAGTCCAATCTCTGCCATTATTTGACTTCTCTTCTATCTGGAGTGAGGCATGCAACTTTCTAAACTTTGCCCAGGTGGCAGTCTATGATTACCTGCATTTGCAATGGCTCCAAAAATTCTCAAGGACAGAAAAAGTTACAGTAGGAAGTATCTCTACCAAGTTAGTGACTCTGTCGTAGTGACAACTAAGAGCCAGTTGTCCAGGTTTGGGAACAGTGATCCCATGCAACCTCAAGCAAGATGCTGCCCATCAACATGCATTTAGTACCATGGGGCTGTGGTGCGATCAAACGAAGAGCTCAGAATTGAGAACAGTCTGCTATCCTGAAGCACAGGAACTCCCTGGATGCACTGATGATTCTGATGTGCAGAGCTCCACATCCATTCTTCCTCTTGAAGGGCATGGAAGGATGGACTGCACTGGAACTATCTAGAACTTGTTTTTCTACATACAAAGGTTTAGGCCACTTACATCGGGATTCGGCCTGACGTCTTTTGCCTTTATGGAGACTGAAGGATCTGAGGTAAATCACAGGCCCTTTCTGATCAAATGGAACCTCTTGGATAGCTCTTTTGTTTCTGAGTAGGTTTGGAACCTCCCTTTTGGCTGCTTCCTACTGATGGGGATAGAGGTCTGGAAAAGGAAGGAAGAGAGGGGTCATAAAGGAAACTGTGTGCCATCTGGAAATTATTCTCCTTGATCTTCGGTGTTGTGTAATGGTTAGCCCACTGTCAGATGAAAGGATGTACGATCCTGACTTTCTTCAGAGATGGACAGTCAAGCAACAAAATTAAAAAGTGCAGTGAAATTTTAAAACAAGGATGTTGTTGCAAACAATCAAAGGGGAGGCCATGTAATTCTTTGTTCTGCAGAATATCTCTGCCTTTTCAAAAATACCTGCTCAGGAACAAGGCTCAAGGGGGTAGTTGTTCGGACTTATTAAAAATGAAGTTACTGGCACTCTTCTAGTTCTCAGCAAAGGTCCACTGAGAAGTCAAGAAATTTACCCCCACAGCTGTAAGTACTTCCCTCATGTGTGCTCTTCAGCAACTTATCTATCACCTGGAGCTCAAAGAGTGAGGATCTGTCTAAGGGGCATTGATGAAAAACACCTTGATGTTTTCTACGCGTCTACTCAGTCTGAGCCAACCCTGTTTCTTCAAACATACACCAGTGCCTGCTAAGCTTGCTGTTCCATTTGCACTACCAGCCTTATGGAGAACAAAGTGATACTGGACATTACTGCCACCTGCAACTCCAATTAACAGTGCAGATCATACTGAAGCAACTCTTAGGTCACACTGAAAATACATCATATACCTGATGTAGTTTAAGGCTTAGATGGCAAAATGCGAGATGCTTAAGCGCGCTTCCCCATATAATGCACAAATGTGAAATCCCTATCCAGAAGGACATAGGAAGTTACTAGGCTATTGGCCCTGTCGCCCTTATAAGCCCAGCCAAGAGTTTAGCCCATGTTTAAACAAGTCAACACCCAAAGCCCCTGTCCAGCAGGACGGACTGAAAAGCTGTCTTTAGAGGGTGCTCTGTTAGTGGCAGCCACCACCACAATGGAGTCTGGAAGAAGAGATTTAACCCCATGCCTGTCTGCCCCGGGCATGGTGGTGGATCTTTTCAGATTTCCTTCAGATAGGTTTGGTCACAATAGGCTCTCCTCATGCCCAAATCATACATGTGATCTATGGGCAGACCACCCAAGATATAGGCAGCTGGACAAAAAAAATTCTGCACTGTTTCAACAGGGTAATATCCCCTTGGTCTCAAATTCCAGGATTCCTGAAACTTTAGGTTTTCTGAACAGGAATGGGAGGATGCCTCTATCAAAATCTGTATCTGGGGTAGGTGACTAAATGGGAGTCGAGTGCCTTATTTTGTACTTCCTCTTCAGCGAGACACAGAGAGGACTTTCTAAAGGGGATAAAAGAAGTCTACCTCAGTTTGACTCTGTGATAGCTTTTTCTGGTTTGTTCCATGCTAGGATGATGACAACAAGGGCTCTAACAGAGGTACCTTGGGTGGCACTGCTAAGAGTGCCTCTGTGGGATCTCAATAACCTACAGAGTTGCAGTGGCATCATGTCCAAGACCTCCAGAAATGGATGCAAGACCTCCAATGATGGATGCAAGCACTGTCAGCACCAAAGGCACCAGCACCATGTCTTACATTGACCTCCAAGACGACTGAGTACACAGACATTGATCCCATCACACATGGTGGCTCTAGTACTGGTGTTTTGAAACCGACACTAACGACAATAAGAACCGCACAGAGGGAGTTGGTGCAGACCCAATGACATCAACAACCTGATAACTACTGGGCCTCGACATCAACGGAGTAGGTGCCAAGTCATGGTGCCACGGTAGTAGTACCACCGATGCTGGCACAGAAGTAGCAACTGGCACTGAAACACCTAGTGCTAATGCAGCCAGGGGAAGACTCGTATGTGCAGGGGAAGGTTTCCCTCTCTAGACCCACCCCTAGAAACAGTGGCGTAAGAGAGGACACCTAGGTCGGTTTGGGCCTTGACCAAGTGCCATCATATGATCCCAGTCCAAATGTACCAAAGGACTGCACACTGATCTAGACAACCTCATAAATATGACAGAAGATGGTTTAGACTCCAAGTACTGAGGTAACGCCCACTTCAAGGAGAAACTAGCAAGTCTCCTCCGCCTTGCAGGATCCACAGTAACATATACTACAAACCAAACAAACTCTAGCAGGTGAGGTATAACCAATCTTCATGGATGGCTGTACTGTCCTTGATGGTGAAGGGTCAGTTCTTGCTACACTGATGAAGGGCCCGGGGGGGTCTGTCAGGTTCTTTGGGTCTCACTTCCTATTATTTTTTCTTTCATCTTTTTCCTCTTTTTTCTTTTGCCCTCATAGGCAGAAGACCTTTGAGAATGTGCAATTACCAAAGTTTTTATAAATGCCACAACTGGCATGTGAATGATCTATCATCAAGTACACAACATAGAGATTATGTATATTCTGGGGTAGGGGTGGGATATTATAACTACACTTACTTCATTTTTGAAAGCCAGAGGCCCCGCTATTTTGCATCCAAGCACTAATCTGAAAAAAGGAGTCGTCCAACACACCTGTTGATTAATAAATTTCACACTGATGGAGTAGAGGTACAATACTATAAATCACCAAAAAACCTTTAACACGTAGGAGAAAAAAAACACCAATTAACAAAACATAGTATCCTAAACTTGAGGCAATACAGGAAAAATATATTTATTGCCCACTAACAATGATAATTTAAACAAAAAGCACTCAAGTTAAGGGTTCACACTATAATGTGATCTATGACAAATAAAATCTGGAGGGAAGAAACAATTTGTTGAATTCTGGAAGTGAGGGGAGGAGCTTGTGCTTTAGGAAAAAACTTGAAGCTGCCAAAGTAGTGTCCTTCTGTTTAAAGTGGATAGACTATCACTTAAGATATAAAAAAAAAAAAAAAAAAAAAACACACAAGCAACTGGTCCACTAGATAGCTGAAAAATACTAAGGCAACTTACACCAGTTAACCAAGAACTGAAAATAATTTACACTTTAATCATTTTAATAAACTCCCATAGCCCACCCAAAAACACTTCATAAAGTCACCCCCCCCTTACACTCCTCCAATAACTAATACACCCTATCATAATGACCCACACCAACTACCCTCAGCACCACCCTCCTCTACTTCTACTACTTGTCTCATTCACAGCCCTCCTTGCAATTCCCTCCAGTACCACCTACCATCATTCACTCTCTCATCTTAATTACAACAAATCCCTGTTACCCTTTACCACATCCACCCTCCACAAACAAACACTTAAGACACTCCCCTAACCAACTATACACCATCCCCCCCTAACCACCCCACCCATAAGCCACATCACACAGACTTAAAAACAACCTAGCTACAAATATCACTGTCTACTAGTCTCCTACCTAAAAACCCTTTCCAACTTAGCAACTCAATTACTACTAGGGGGCAACATCCACCCTAACCCAGGCACAGTATCCACCCCCATAAGTACAAATGATAGCCACTGCCCAGTTAAGTACACACCCACTGACCTACTAATACTAAATCTCAACATCCGTAGTATCGTGAACAAAACAGAACTGCACTCATCTATTTCCATATATAACCCCGACATACTGCTCATAACACAGACTTGGCTTAAACCCCATGTCAAAGACAACTCCATAACCCCACCTGGTTATAACATTCAAGAATTGACAGACCACAGAAAAGAAGTGGAGGTATTGCCCTATTGTACAAATCTAACTTAAAAATCTAACTCTTACAAAAAACAATCTACAAACTATAACGCTGAGATTATACTAGCCACTCTTCTCCTAAACCAACAAACAACTAAACTTGCTGGAAAGATGCATCCCACCAGGTGACAATATAACCACCCTAGAATCAATACTCCACTAGGCCTCCCACTCCCTCCCTCCCTCCCTCCCTCACAAAACCATAATATTTGTCGATGTTAACACAGACTGGAAACCTACCCACTCCCCAACACCAGCCAATCACATTAATCTATATAACTTTACCAAACTCATCCAAATCCCCACCCGTACAGATAAAGTCACCAAAAAAGAATCCATATCAGACTGGATTCTCACTAACCAACCAATGAATACCAATGTGGGGACACTACCCAATTCTCTCAGCGACCACAACCCAATCTATCTCCTCGACAAATACTTAAATATAACAACCCACTCTCCCTATTACATACCTGATCCTGCAAAAACTTTCCCACTGATCTATTCACAGAAACATTAAAATCTTGTTGGGCTCCCACCAAAACCCTTCCCCTGGACAGGGCAGTTGAATACTTTAATACAACATTCCTGACAATCCTAAACCAACTAGCCCCAATAAAGACAATCAAAACACATAGCAATCCTGCCCCCTGGTTACTTAAAACCACAAAGGCATTATTAAAACAAAGGGATAAAGCCTGGAAAGCTTGACAGCAACTTAAAACAACCACAATCAGACAAACCTATTAAGAACTAAGAAATAAGGTAAAAAACCTATTAGGATAGACAAAATCTCTACCTAACCCTACAAAATAAATATAGAAACAACCCACAAAAGTTCTGGACTGCAGTGAACAATATTCTCCAACCTTGAAAAATCACCACACCACACCCAAACATAGAAGGTACCAATCTTAACATAGCATCCAACTTCAACAACTATTTTATCTCTTCCGTACTTAAACTTATGACACAAACCCCACCATCCCCCCATCAACCATCAACACCAGAACAAATCGTACCCCCCTTCTCACTTAACCCAGTAATTATATCAACCATCCAAAAACTACTAGCCAAACTCAAACTAACCACTCTTGCTGCAGACAACCTCGCAGCTGCATTCCTCCAGCTGGCATCTTGGGCCATAGCATACCCTATCTCAATACTAATAAATAGATCCATCAATGAACACCAAGTTCCATCCCTATGGAAAACCTCATACATCACACCCCCCTCCACAAGGGCAGCCCATCCACTGATGTATCCAACTATCACCCCATCGCAATCCTTTCACCCCTTTCAAAAATCCTAGAAAGATTTATTCATCACAAACTCCTCTCCCACCTACTCACTAACAACCTACTCTCCCAAACTCAACACAGATTTTGACCTGGCCCTAGCACCACCACTGCTCTCATTAACTTTAGCAATGCCATAAACACATACAGAAAACAAGGGAAACTTGTCTATGCCACCCTTCCTAGATCTATTGAAAACATTCAACACAGTCTCCCACAATTAACTACTATCCACCCTCTCTGAACTCAGCCCTGATAATTCAATGCTACAATGGTTCAGTAGATATATAGGCAACTGCTCTCAATCTGTTAAATGGCACAATTCCCTATCCCCCCCACTCCCAGTCAAATGTGGAGTACCATAAGGTTCCATACCTGGCCCCCTCTTATTAAATATCTTTACAAACCAACTCCATTCTAGCAACCACAAAAGCAAATGTTATCCAATACGCAGATGACACTACCCTCATCTGCTCCGCACCCAACTGCTACAAACCTAAGCCCAAGAATCCTTCTCTGAAACAGAAGACTGGCTAAACAATTCTCAGCTAATACTCAACCCCAAAAAAACACAGCTAATACTATTCAGCCCAACAAAGACTATAGACACCACCTTCTCCACCCTCTCAGTCAATAACACCCCCATAACTCCCATCCCCGAAGCCAAACTAGAAGGAATTACAACTGACCACCAACTTAAATAAAATAAACACGTCACCCTAACCATCTCTAAAGTCCATAAAAAGCTAGGCTGTCTCTATCACAGCAACAAATGTCTAACCCCAGAATCCAGAACTGCCATATCCAGAACTCACCTCCTATCAACCCTACTTTATGCATCCCCAGTATTAACAAATCTCAAAAAGACTGACCTTAAACTATCCACATGTTGCAACAAAATAGCTAGGTTCGTAACCCACACCAAATCACGCTCACACCACTGTCAATCCCTGCATAAGCTACACTGGTTAGAATTTCCAAACCTACTTCACTTCCACCATCTCAACCTTGCCCATCAGATACTGCATCACCCAGACAAAACTTCTGCCCTAACAGGCCTACTAAACTTCCACAGCGCCAACAGGGAACTACAATCCAGTAACAAAGCCCTAGTAGAAGTCATTCCATGTAAAAACAGCTCAGGAGAATCTCTATTCCCTTATGAAGTTGCAAAATTAAGGAACACTCTACCTCCACAACTCAAGTTACAAATCCACACTGCTACATTCAAACAAACTCCTTAAATGACACTTCCAAGAATACCATCTATGTAACTACAACGATCCTCCATGAACCCACCTCCTAACCCAGCCTACTACTCCAGTCCCCCTTACTAAACATATTTCCACTGTCTTATACTACACCCCTAAGCAGACAGACTACAATGTAAATACCTAGTACAATCTCATTTTTACCAAATTGATTGTATATATACACTACACTTATGCTTACCTATATTTAAGAAAGATTTTCTGCTAACAACTTGTCAAACTCTTAACATTGTTAATTCTTAAAAGTATTGTTAAGCAGTGTTAAACCTTATAACTATTTTTTTTACTTTGAATCTTCTGATAACTTCTCAAACTCCCTAAATTATTATTTCTTTAACTATTGTTAGCATTGTCAAGCTTTTTTTTTAATTATTTAAATACTTTGTAATCTGTGGAGCTTTTCTCCACAGGACCCCACTGAAAAAGGACACCTGGTGTCCAGTCAGACAATCCTGGTAAATAAATATCAAATAAATAAATAAAATAACATTGAAAAGTATTTAAAAATAAAGGCACAAGTTCAAGTACGGTTCATTTGATAGAACGTAAAAATACATGTTCAAGTTAGAGTAGTTCTATGACAATTAAATGTAAACTTCTCAATGACTTTTTCCAGTCTGAAATTTTCTCTTGAGCTTGGGAAAGAGCATGTAAGCATTTAAATACTTGGTTATATAAGAAAAATGTGTTCAGGAAATTTACTGCACACATCTGTCCACTGAGATGATATACAGAGTTTAAGCAGGCAATATGTCTGCAAAGTAAACCTTAAAACTTTATGGTAGCAGAAATTTAAGTACAAAATACCATCTCTCATTCTTACCTATTGCTCCTTGACCCTTACCTATATCTTAGTTGCTCTTCTTGGCAGTTCGGAATAATTTATGAGCTGCAACAGCAACTTCTACACAAGCTGACTATTGCCCTCACTTTCTGACTCAGTGGGATAGTTAGTGACTTACTTATAGTCTCTGGAAAAACATCAGACCAGAACTTGGTCCTTCCCCTTGGTCTATTATGCATATTTCTTTATTATCTGTGACCTTTGTAGCACGGCACTGTAATCCTGCCGTTAATATCTTACATCCTATCTCCTTTTTCCCCATAATGCACTGGGAGATCTAAAACCCCTGTTATGGAGTTCCACACCATTTTCACTTTCCTCAAAGTAACTCTGGTGCTATGGTAATGTGTGGGCAGCGAGTGATTGCTATCCAATTGCTGTTCTCTGTAAGTGACATAGCCCTCTATTTAATTTATGTTACAGATAGAATTTTGTCTAGGTACTAGATAAGAAATACTGCTACTAGTGCTGTATGGTGAAGGACTGTAATAAAATAGCAAATTGACTACCTTTCTAGTTATTAACCTCTGATGCAATCTACACCTCAATATTTCACCCTGCCAATGGTCAGTATTGTAATGCGCTGTATAGCTGTGTTAGTCTATCTTATTTTCCCCACTTTCTAAGGCTTGCAAATGCTAATGTAATTTACTTGTGTTGTTGAATAAGGCTAAAACTGGGACTGTTCAGAGCAGCATACTGAGAGCAGTTTATTTCCAACCTCTCGCCTAGATTAATTTCTGATTCTGTAGATGTTTACATAGATTGCTAGGTGTCTATTGCCTGCAGTTTCACTAATTTTTTTCTGTATGAACACTCTAGCGTAGCTACAGTGTTAACACGTAGTTTAAATTTACCTACGTTGTTGTATTCATTTCTCATATACATATATATTAACTGCTTATATTCAGCTTCCAAAATTGTGAATGAAAATTGCATAAGCTTGTTGTAGTCCACATGATGCTATGTTTGTTGCAGTATTGCTTACTTACTGATTTGAGCTAAGCTGTTCATTTGTATATACAATATAACTTGCCTGATGCAGCTAATATCTACTACGTTTGCCTATCTACTTTCCGCCTGTGTCTTCTATGCTACTTCTACATCTAAGCAGCCTGCACATTTCACAACTCAAAACTTCAAAACTAATTTCTGATTCTGTAGATGTTTACATAGATTGCTAGGTGTCTATTGCCTGCAGTATGAACACGTAGTTTAAATTTACCTACGTTGTTGTATTCATTTCTCATATACATATATATTAACTGCTTATATTCAGCTTCCAAAATTGTGAATGAAAATTGCATAAGCTTGTTGTAGTCCACATGATGCTATGTTTGTTGCAGTATTGCTTACTTACTGATTTGAGCTAAGCTGTTCATTTGTATATACAATATAACTTGCCTGATGCAGCTAATATCTACTATGTTTGCCTATCTACTTTCCGCCTGTGTCTTCTATGCTACTTCTACATCTAAGCAGCCTGCACATTTCACAACTCTCTACCTCCTTCTACTAACCTCTTCTGCATTGTACCTTCTCATGTTAACTATATAGTTTTAATCCTACCTTAACCTCTCTACTCTCCCTCTCACATTTATCCATTTTTATATCTTTTTTAGAATACAAACCCTACAGATTTACTGAGGTTTTTCTGAAGGCAACCTCAACGTACATTTAATATACCCACATGTGCGCCTCCAACAGAATACTGTGGAAACTGCGGAAACCCGACTGTACAGTATTTGTAAGTTTTCAATCTAGTTTACTTTTTTTGCCTTAAAGTGGTGTATCAGACCCTAGTACCTGCCCATGCATCACCAGAACGCCTACCACCCATTCCATTTATTTATCTTTCCAGATGTCACTCCCCTACTTTTTCACCCACAGTACTCTTTACTGTCTAACTATTTCTGTAATGATGCTCCCATTACTGAAGCCTCACTGTAGCAGTTTACACACTTACTACTTCCCTCCAGTCTACCATCTCTCATTCTTACCTACTGCTCCTTGACCCTTACCCTACATCTTAGTTGCTCTTCCTGGCAGTTTAGAATAATTTATGAGCTGCAATAGCAACTTCTACACAAGCTATTGTCCTCGCTTTCTGACGGAGTAGGATAATTAGTGACTTACTTACAGATAGCCTCTGGTAAAACATCTGACTAGAACTTGGTCCTTCCTGCTCCATTCACCCTTGTTACGCTTGGGCCCACTCCGGTTCCCTACCCTGTCCCCATTCCCACCAACCCCTGCACCAATTTCCTTTATAGGTAACCATCTTCTACTCCACTCCATCCATATCCCTACATAAATCAATCAGATTCAACATCTCAGCCTAGGTCCCTCCCACTACCCAACACACTAATCACCCCCCCACACACTCTCTTGACTTATCCTCCTTCCCCCACTTTCAACCTTCTCTATATTTAGCACTTCCTCAAACTCCACCCTCCACATCTTACTCCATCCACACTACTCACAATGACCCTCAATCTTCTCTCATCCCTTCTCTTTCTCTGCCTTTCTCACCTATCATACTCCACTTCATCCTCATCCGAACTACCCTACATCGTCCTTTCTTTCACGCACGTTCAGATGCTACTCCTATCCCATATCACATACTCTATTCCCCTGCACAGAACACACACTCCCCAAAATCAGAATCCCTCCTAATACCTTTCCACATCACAAACATAAACTGAATTCTCTCCCACAATACCTCTCTACATCACTTAAACTTCACCTCTCCAACATCCCAGGCCCAAACAACAACTCATCAACTCCCATCATCACAACTCATATATTTCAACAAAAAACAAACCCCAACCCCAAATATCTCTCCTTCACAGCATCCTTAACATAACATCTGAATTTCACTCCTGGATAGCCCAAACACTCCCCCTGACTTAATCTCCATCTCTGAGACATGGCTAAAACCTCATAACACAGAGTTTCTCCCCCTGGCTAGAGCTCACAAAAAAGGGGGAGGTGTAGCCATAATGTACTTGGACCACATTAACTTCTCTCTCTCTCTCTACTAACCCACCCCCTCTTTCCACCCAGCCAAACTCATCCTGGCTAACTGCAAACTAAACAACCATAATACCCTTACAATAGCTGCTATCTATATACGTATGCCCTGGTGACAACATTCCCTTACTAGAACAGATTCTTCATTGTACTATCGACACTGTACCTCATGAAACTATCATACTATGCAATGTGAACATCAGTTGGCTGACCCTCGCATCTAACTCCGCATCCACCTACATACACCTCTTTGGCTATACCCTACTTAAACCTCTTTGGCTATACCCTACTTATCTCCTCCCCGCTTTTCTTCACAAGCCCAGAAACACCAGTTCTATTCTTAACCTGATTCTGGTCTCCCATCCTAACCTCTACCACCACCCAGTATCCCTGCCAGACTCAATTAGTGATCACTCCCCTATTTGTGTCCAGAGAGTCTCCACCTACCCTCCATTACCCTCATAAATTCAAGGAATGCAGTAAACAAACCAACTTTATCCCTGAGACTCTCAACAACAACCTGTCATTGACTGGACCTTCCTCTATCAACTCTCTCTTGATGATGCAGTCCTCCAATTCAACTCAACCTTCCTTAACACACTGAACTCCCTAGCCCCCTACAGGAGTGTTAGAGTCAAATCGTGTTCTTCCCCCTGGCTAATTAAATCAACCCTATTCTTCATCCAAAACAGAGACTCCACCTGGAAACTCTGGACAAAGAAAAAATATCACACATACACCTCCAAAAATACAAGTAACTCCATAACCTGGCCAAAAGGCACAGACAAAAAAATATTTTACTACACATCCCTGACTACACAACCTACAAATCCCAAAAAATTCTGGACCACCATCAACCAAATTCTCCACCCCAGAAATCAATCAACAGCAAACTCCTCCCCAAACAATTCACCCCTGAAAACTGCCTCCATCTTTAATACCTACTTCATAAATACCATCAGCAAACTTACGCCTACATCCACACCAAATCATTCCTCACCTCTGGCCACCCCCAACTACAAAACTGCCCTCTGTCACTACAATCCATACCTATCAGCTACATTAAAAGTTGCCTCCTCAAACTCCAACCTTGTTCTCCATCTGCGACAACTTGCCACCTCTCTTCCTAAAAGCTGCTGCCAATTCAATGGCTTACCCAGTCTCTATACTCAATAGATTGCTCAGTCAGTGAATCCACTGTCCCTACTCTCTGGAAGAAATTCCACACTATACTATAAAGGGGGAAACTCAGTAGAACTTTTTACAAATAGCCCTATTGCCATACTCTCTCCCCTTTCCAAAATTCATGAGCACTATGTACATAAGCAATTCATGTCTTATCTCACTCAAGAAAGCCTCATCACCCCTACTCAGCACAGCTTCGCTCCCACTATAGCACCACCACTGGTCTCCCTCTCCTTTACTATCTCTCTAGCCAGAGACAATAATAAACTGGTGTCCTGCCTTCTCTTGGATCTCTTGAAAGCCTTTGACACAGTCTCCCACTCCATCCTTCTCTCCAAACTTTCTCAACTCAACCTCTTCCCTACAACTATCTCCTGGTTTTCCAGCAACCTCACTAACCGACAACAAGCTGTTAAAAGGCTCTCTGCTCTTTCTCCCTTCATCCCAACAAAAATGGGAGTCCCACAAGGCTCAATACTTGGCACTCTTCTCTTCAACATTTTTACCATCAACTCCACGCATCCTGCCCTCAGTCAATGCTCATACAGTACATGGATGACTCCACTATCACCATTGCTGACAACCTCTCTGACCTGCTCACCCGAACACAAACCTCCTTCAATCCCAACTCCAGAATCTCACTTACCCAGGCTTATCTTCTCCCTAACCTCTTCTACTGTTCTCAAATCCTTACTAACTTACAGTCCTCTCTACAATCCAAACTTGAAACCACATGCAACAAAGTTGCCAGATTCGCAGCCACCCTACCACCTAAATCCAACCACTATCTCGCATTCCATACACTCGCAGCTGGTTAGATTTTCCTAACCAACTACTATACTTTTCAACTTATCATCCACTCCATCTTAAACAAGCTCTCCTCCTGCCCACCCCATAATTTTCTCCCTTGTCGCCCTCTATAACCCACCTCATGCCCTCAGAAGCTCAGAAAAATGTCTCCAACAGATTCATACACCTAAAAAATCTTTAGGACAGAACCTGTACAGCAACTTTCCTTCTCTTTCATAGAATAAGCTTCTTAGGGTTCCTATTAGATGAACAAACTATCAAAATATCGAGTATAACATGCTCAAAACATTTTGATCGATTGTTCATCTTTTCGAAAACCCTAAAAGACAAAAAAACAAAGTTCCGAAAAGTTTTTGTTGGCCCTGGTGGAGAGTGTAGCTTGTGATGCAAGGACCCTCTGGAATGGCTAGGTAAGTGAATGCCATGCTTGCATGTTGCGATTAGTACGCAATTGCCCTTTCACCAATGTAGAGCGATCTCAGAGTTGGTATATATAGGGGGGGATGGGCTTTGCCCCCACTTTCATTTAAAAGTAGAAGTGTGTGATTAGGTTTGAATATTGTTGAATGATGTGAGAATGTGTGTATTTATTTGTATTAGTTGTGTGTGTTGCATGTTAATGCAGGGAAGGTGTGGGACCAACTGAAAATTGTCAGAACTCTGGTTTTCGTTAATTTAAGGGTTTGATTACATGAACATTCGATCAAAGTGCGTTGAGCATGTTGTACTCGACATTTTGATCATTCATCTAAAATGGACCCGTTTCTTATGGCTCTCAAAGATTACCCATTCAAAAGACTTCAAGACATCTCTCCTGGAGATGTCTCTGTAATCATCCCACTTGAAATCTTCATCTTTCCTTCTTTATTCCTCTCCCTTACCACTCCCCTTTCCACTCCTTCCTCTAAGACACTAATTCTCCATCTATTCTCACTTTCTTTACTTGACTTTGACCATCAACTACTTCTCTCTATTCCCCTACTAATTTCTCTCTCCCAGTTAACTGACCCTACTTCCTTTCCTTACTCCACCCCTTCTCTTATTTTCCCCTCACACTCTAATCTCATTAAACTAACTGCTACCACAACCTCTCTGGAGCTGCACTAGGAACTCTACAGCATTCTTCACTCTAGTTCTTCCTAACTTCCTATTACTCATCTCCTACTAGAATTGCCTCATCTGCCAAATGACCCCTTTTTTGTACAGCTATGCTCACCTATTTGACCATATTCTATTATCCTTTACCTATATGGTGGATATAAAAAGTGTACACTCCCCTGTTAAAATGCCAGGTTTGTTTTTGTAATATTATGAGACCACAATAAATAATCTGAAAACTTTTCTCACCTTTAATGTGACCTATAACCTGTACAATTCAAATGAAAAACAAATCTGTTATGGGAAAAATATAAAAAATAAAAAACGCAGGATAAGTTGGTTGCATAAGTGTGCACACCCTTAAACTAATACTTTGTTGAAGCACCTTTTGATTTAATTACAAATTCAGTCTTCTTGGGTACATACCTGTCATCAATTAGATACTCTGATTAACCCCAAATAAAGTTCAGCTGTCTTAGTAGGACTTTCCTGAAACTTACTCAGTTGCCTGCTACAGCAGAAGCCATTGTTAGAAGAGAGCTTACAAAGCATCAAATGGATCTCATTGCTGAAAGGTATAAGTCAGGAGAAGGGTATAAAAAAAATATCAACAGCATTGGATATACCATGGAACACAGTGAAGACGGTCAAAAAGTGGAGAAAACATGGGACAACAGTGACGTTGCAAAGAACTGGACATCCCTCCAAAACTGATCAAAAGACAAGATGAAAACTGGTCAGAGAGGCTGCCAAGAGACTTACACCAACACTGAAGGAGCTGCAGGAATTTCTGGCACTACTGGTTGTGTACTATATGTAACAATAATCTCCCATATTCTCCATATGTCTGGACTATGGGGTAGGGTTGCAAGACGGAAGCCTTTTCTTACACAAAAAAAAATCTAGGCAAGGCTAAAATTCACAAAACAATACATCAAGCCCCCCAAAAGCATGTGGGAAAATGTGTTATAGTCTGATGAGACCAAGGTTGAACTTTTTGGCCACAATTCCAAAAGGTACGTTTGGCGCAAAAACAATACTTTGCATCACCCAAAGAACACCATCCCCACAGTTAAGCATGGTGGCAGCAGTATCATGCTTTTGGGCTGCTTTTCTTCAGCTGGAACTGGGGCTTTAGTCAAGGTGGAGGGAATTATGAACAGTTCCAAATACCAGTCACTTTTGGCCCAAAACCTTCTGGTGTCTGTTAGAAGCTGAAGATGAAGAGGAATTTCACATTTCAACACAATGACCCCAAGCATACATCCAAATCAACAAAAGAATGGCTTCACCAGAAGAAAATTAAAGTTTTGGAATGGACCAGCCACAGCCCAGACCTAAATCCAATAGAACATCTGTGGGGTGACCTGAAGAGGGCTGTGCACGACAGATGCCCTCGCAATCTGACAGATTTGGAGCACTTTTACAAGGAAGACTGGGCAATGCTGTAATTAAATCAAAAGGTGTGTCAATGAAGTATTAGTTTATGGGTGTGCACACTTATGCAACCAGCTTATTGTACTTTATTTTTTATATTTTTCCCCTAACAGATTTGTTTGTTTTTCAATTGAATTGTACAGATTATAGGTCACATTAAAGGTGGGAAAATTTTGAAATGATTTACTGTGGTCTCATTTTTTTATATCACAAAAACGTGGGATTTTAACAGGGGTGTGTACACTTTTTATATCCACTGTATGTACTTTAATTCTACTCTCAAAACCAGAGAATCAATTGCTGGCTATTTTCTTCTTACTTGTATAGTGAATGTATTTCTTGTTTATTTGTACTGCAAAATTTAATTTAATTTGTACTGTGAAATTTCTAATTGTATATTCTCTATTGTGAAACTTTTCTCCCCATCCTCCGCTGAAAAAGGGCGCAAGCTCAGTCAGACTATCTCGGTCAATTTATATATTTAACATTTGTTAACTGGGAAAGTCCGACTTGGAATGAGGAGGCCTGGAGAGAAACATTCCAGATGCATGTCTTTGTAATGTGGGAGGAAACCGGAGCACCTGGAGGAAACCCATATGAATGCAGGGAGGACATGCAGACTACACACAGAAGGCACCCCAACCGAGAATTGAACTGGAGAATCTCTTGCTGTGAGGTGACAACACTACTGCTGCACCACTGCACCGCCCTATATCCAAATGTCAAATAAATAAATAAATAATAAAAAGTACACCTTAATCTTTAAATATACATTTAACTTTGTTTCTTTGACTTTATTAACATTTGTTATAGGGTTATGAAAATGAGGAAATGAAACTATTAAATAATTTTTTTGCATTCATCTGGTAGTGGGTATTTGTGCAATATTTAATTGATAGAACTATTTTAATTGATGGTCATATGATAGTTGCATTGTATTTAAGAAATGTTTTGTTAACTGGTTACTCTGAAGCCCGATGGGTGAAAGTGCTTAGTCTGTACTTGTGTTTTAAATAAAGGTTCCGTTTTAGTTGCTGTCGTCGTCTTTTACCATTTATTTTTAGTTTCTTTGTGGTTTGTTTAACCTTTAGTTTTGTGCACTTTATTCTTGATTGAAAATTATTCCCACACCTAAGTAATTTGTTTATAAAAGCAGACTTTCAGAATCTTGCATGGTGTCGGAAAAGCACTAAAAGGCTATGATTTGATATCAAAAAGTGTATCTGGAGTCCAAAGTGGCAAAATAAGCCAAACGTTCAAATACACCAGCACTTCAAATAAAGCTGCATGAACCAGCAAGTACATGGATGAGAAAGATCAGCACTGCTCTTTATACTGAGAGAAAAAACTGCTATTTCATATCACAAAGTAAACCATCTACAGACCACCAGAACATAGTGAGTTGAAGCTGAAATGTACTAACTGCAATTAGAAAGATATAAAGCAAAGCCAGATGAATCAGCAAGTCAGTGTGAGAAGAAAGTGAGACAGAACAAACAATAAGGTAGCCAGATATCTACAAAAGACTAATATTTAAATCTACAATATGCCTGCAGAACACACACCAGGTCATCTATCTCAGTAATGAAAATGTAACTAAAGCTCGAAATGCACACAACAATCTGATTTGACATTTACCTTTACTGCAAAGAGAGAATTTATTTACACATGCAAACTTTTATCATGGTCCTGTACAGTAGGAAAAAAACACTCAGAATCTGTAAATTTTATTCCCGACATTACAGTATAGTAAAATGAGGCTGAAATACACTAAGAGCAACTGGGATGACCCAAAGTTAACTAGCATGAACCAGTTAAGTACACAAGGATGGGGAGAGGATGAGACGACATACCTCTTTAAACAGTAACCAAAACCTTAGTAACAGAGTGAGAAAAAACAGCATCTCGTCTGTCATCTGGCAAATCAAGAAGGATGTGTTTAGTAGAAAACACAAGAACAGGGTACTTACATTTGTACTTATTGTGATAAAGAGAATGTAAAATACAGGCTAGATAAATGATACTGCAATGGAGAAACAGATGGCATTTTGCACTGGAGGAATTTTGGTTAATACAATTATCAAAATAAAAAACACAGGGGCATTTAAAGAGCAACCAAATGGAACAGTGCCATAAAAGAATATTGGCTTCCAGCTCAGCCTATATCAAAAGGTAATGATTCAATATAAAAAAATAGGTTCTGGTTAAAGCCTTTTAAATATGCAGGACACTCACAAGTTATCAATAAATCATGTTTCAATTGTTAAATTACACCTAAGAAAAAAACTGTATGAACCAACAGTGTGACTTTCTGATGCCTTAATTGCTCTGAAAAAAAGCTGAAGACGAGAGTGTTTTACAGCATATTCACTGCCTAGTGTGCATGCTCAAACCATGGGAACCACCAAAGAAAATCAAAGACACCTGACTGAAAGCTAAGAAAGGACAGCTTGTGGGCATGAGAGAAAGTATCCTACTTAAAGAGAAAAAAAAATCCAAAACAGCAATTAATCTACACTGTACCAATGCTAAGGAAGGACAACAGGAATTAGGTGCATGAAAGAATAACAGTTAAAAATTAAGACATGATAAAATAGCAATCTTAAGAGTGGTGTACATTAATGGACAACTTGACAACTCAACAAGAGAGCTACAAGCACTGGTCTCAAAAATTAGACTTGCAACCTGGAAAATGAACCAAGTAATTTGCTGATTTGGATACCAGAATAAAGGTAAAAAAGAAAAACGTCTATAAATGATACAGTACCCTCAGTAAAATAAAAATTAGACAAACTGTAAAATGTTTTACAGGACCTGCTGATGGAAACTCAATCTTTTATGAAAAACCTGAATAGCAGTACAATAAGCAGTAAAAACACTATCTAGCAAACATCCAAGAAAAGGCGAAAGGCTAGCAGTTTTTATTGAGTAAATAAACAAATGGTTACACAACCATTTTTGACAGGTCTAAATAAAAAAGTGCCAAATCTTTAATTCGCTTCACTGCAATCAGCTATTTACTGTTCCAGAAAATAACAGTTTAGATGAGCATTCTTTTTGCTCAGGAACTGGCAGAAAGTACAGACCTATTCTTCTTTCCACTTATATTCCAGTGTCTGCAGAGAACATTACCTGACAGTTTTACTATATAAACTCTAGATTACCCTTGACAATTTTAAGTATTTTTGCTTTCTTGAAAGTTTAATAATTTGATGTAAACTAGGAGAAAGAGAAGCAGACTTTGTGCAAAGTGCTTTGCGTGCCTCCTTTCTAGATTTTGCATTTGGCTCCTCAGTAAGAAAAGAATGTCCTGAATAAGATCTAGGAGGTAGGTTGAGTAATAATTTTTAGGCCAGCCTCTGAAGAAAATGTCTCTGCCATCTATGAAAGAAAATCTGAGGGACATGAAGTAATTTCTTTGCCGGGTAGACAGGTTTTGGATGCAGCATTACAAATGCCCTCACCGGTTAAGATCGGTCTCAGATTCCACAATCATAGAAACTAATTCAGGCAAAGTAGTATGAATATTACTGAGCTGTGCAAACATTTTCTCTACAGTTAACTGCAAAGGCTGTAATGTTTCTTTCAGTTTACTTTGGGGTGAATGGAAAATTACTGCCAAAAGTAGATTTTGAAATTGGAAATTTTCACTTCCTTTTTTGAGGTTTGTCTTTTAGGTTTAGCTACCTTCTCTGGAGTTTAAACTTAGGAATGTTTAGTCTTTATAACTTGAGATGCCACTTCCTTTCCAGTTTCGCTAGCCATCCTGGCGAAAAAACAAAGTAATAAGTTTGCTGAAACTTATTTTTATTTCTAATATTATATATATGTAAAACCCCAAGAAGGAAGGATGAAAGGTGAAAAGTTTAACAGTAGATAATAGCAAATTATACAACTCCCCCCCCCATTAATATTCAAAAATGTGCACGTTGATTGGTCAGCATGCACGTCGTAAATCAGTTATAGTAATGGAAAAAGGTCCGGACTTTTTCCATTACTATAACTCTTTTTTCTCACTGTTTCGCTATGTTAAACGAGTTTAACATAGCGAAACAGTTTGTAAAAAGCAATGGAGATCTTGCTTTCTCCGTTGCTTTTTTCAAAACTGTCTCGCTATGTTAAATGGGTTTAACATACCGAGACAGCTTTTAAAAAAGCAACAGTGTTCTCCGTTGCTTTTTTTTAAAGCTGTCTCGCTGTTAAACCCATTTAACATACGAAAAACAGTTTGTAAAAAGCAACGGAGATCTTGCTTTCTCCGTTGCTTTTGCCCACAGTTCTGATGTACTGCGTAGGCGTACGCATGCGCAGTACATCAGAACTGCCGCAGAATACCAGACAGCTGTGGAAGGGCAGCCAGGAGGCATTATACAATGCCATTATTAAAGAAAAGTAATTACTTTTTTTTCTTAAATAATGTCACTGTATAATAGCAATAACCCACGCCTGGGTGTGGGTAATGCTGGATTTACCCACGGTTGGCTTTGTTTGGCCACTCGGGCTTCGCCCTCGTGACCAAACCACGCCAACCGTGGGTAAATCCAGCATTACCCACACCAGGCGTGGGTTATTGCTATAATATACTCCAAATGTCTTCATTTAAAGAAATCAATGACATACAGTAAACAGAACTAAATGATTGGGAGGAGATTCAAACTTAGCAAAAGTCCTCTTACAGCTCATCCTCCTTCTTGAATACCTTCAAATCTGTGTTCTGATAAAGCACTTTAAAGTTGTATACAAAAATGCATTCAATGAGTTGGCAATGGATTTATTCTCTCTCTCAAAACTGCTTCAACACACTTGAAGAGAAGTGCTGTAAGGAAAGAAAGATATGACAATTCTCATAATGTGAATGAAAATTCCATATTAAGAGAAGTGTATATAAAAACTTGCTCTACTATCTGTGCCCACCATGATCCTAACCTGACAACTTCTTATGCGCCAGTAATAAACAGCTGATCCAAGTCAATTGACAAATGCAAGTTTTACAGACAAATAGGGCAAACCTCACTACTAGTAAACAAGATTCTGGCAGGGTAAAATGAAGATCCTTCATTTCTAACCTCAGACAGTAAGGAGTATGGCATAAAAACCCCTCTCCAGGCTGGATAAGGAGCGGGTCACAGTGAGTTGCCTGCCAGGTGCCAGGATCCATTAAGTCACTAAACCACAAGTACTGGTATGACTTAGTCACAATCCATATAGGGGTGACTGACTTCAGACGCACCTCACTGGACTACATAAAGAGACACAAGACTGAGCTTTCAGACTGTGTCACAGGCAGGTATAAGTTTTGCCTTAAGCAACATTCTACTCTCTCTCCAAGGATGATGCTACAATACAAACAAAAAATGATCAACAATTGGCTTAGCTTCTGGTGTCAGTCCAAGGGGATCCAATATCTGTCAGCCTGAGAAAGCATGCTTTTGCCAGAGATGGTCTGCACCGGTCTCCTCCAGGCTTTTAGATACTGGCAAAGGCATTAGCCTCCCCTATTTTGCCTTTTTTAAGCAGTGTCAAAATGACCAACCACCCAACATAACAGAATCCTCTCTAGATAAACTCAAGGTACTGCTGCTTAATGCTAGGAGTGTAAACAAGAAACTGCACTCCCTGGAAGCACTTCTCACTTTGGAAGATGCTGACACCTGTGCAGCCACAGAGACATGGTTCAAAGGAGCGAAAAGCACCCCAGCCATACAGGGCTACAATGCCTTCCGTATGTTCAGACCACAAACTAAGTGTGAAATAAACAAGTGAAGAGGTGTATCCATTTTCATTATGGATAAGTACACCTCAAAACTGGTCAAATAGTATGACTTGAGATATTCCATGTCCAACTAACTTAAGGCAAAGCCCCCTATCACAAGCTAGCTATAGGTCTCCCACTATGAAAGAGGAAAAGCATACCACATATCTGGACTTACTGGAGTCACTTGCCATACAGCTCAACACCTTACTCATGGGTGATTTTAATTGTCCTACCATCAACTGTGAAATGTACACAACCATAAATGTGCTGGCTTGGACTTTGTCAATGCAAATGCTTTGAAACAGCTAGTCATCACTCCCGCAAGAGGCTCAAATGTCCTGAACACAGTACTCATTAACATGGGAAAGCATTGCAATTCCCTGTGTGATGTCCTCCTTGGTTACATCTCCATTTTTTTTAAGTTAATGCATAGATGATTTTTAAAGTTTTGCGTACATTTACTTAAGTCTGAAAGTTTTGGTTATTTGGCTAAGTGCACATCTTGAAGAGAGTTTGAGGTTAGAAACAATATTTATGAACATAGCCTTGCAATTAAAAACAAAAAATAATTGCATTGCGTTACTTAGACATTCTACTCAATATGTTGATTTAACATAAAAGTCTGAACTAGAGGTAATTTTAACAATGTCACAACGTAGGCCATTATTTTGGTGGATCAAATTGGATGCTGGAAAATTTCCATGTGCCACCTGAACACCAAATAGGAAATGGAGAAAAAATAACTACAATAAACAAGGGAATGGGACAGTTTAGTATTAAAACTAAACTGTTTGTCCTTCTAGGACTGAACAATAGTCTAATATTTTTATATTCTTTGTTTCATGGTCTTTTACTGGGCATTAGTCAAGTAAGATAATGGTTATTAACTACCAGATGAGATGTTTAATACCCAATTTCGTAGTTGTATATTTAAGAGATCACGGTTTAATTTGTCCAAGACTTTTGCATTTCTAATACCATGACAGGAATGGACCCCATTCCTAAGTCCAAGTACATAATTAAAGTTCATGAAATTAATATTGCTTTCGATCTTTGATGTTAGCCAAAAATGCTCTTCGCAGTACACGCAATGTGCCCAGTAATGACTCCTCCTGCAATTATTACACTGTTACATGTACCGGTAACGTATCTAAATATGTCTGTAAATTCTTTTTTATGAAGCCCATTGCTCCTACTAGTGGAACTGTTGGGGTATCCTTCCACATTGCCCTCATTTCTGCTTGCAATTCCTGGTATTTTATAACTTTTTGGCTCTCTCTGTACACTGTAATCACTGGCTGTAGCAATTTCAATTATCAATGCTACTTTTGTCTTTTTTTCATGGATTACTATATATCTGGTTTTCTCACATCTATTTTTTTGAACTGTTGGTAATGGGTGATCTCATGTGATAGAAACTTTATAATTTTCTATACTGTGTTGTGGCGCATGTTTCCAATGCTTCTCAGCTACTTCAAGATTATAATATTTGCACAATCCCCAGTGCAACAGTCTTGCCACATTATTATGCCTTTCAGTATACAGGCCTTCTGCCATTAGTGCATCACACCCAGCAACACAATGTGCAACTTGCTTCCAGTTCTGCTTTATAAAACCTGCATTTGTCTGTTTCTCCAAAATATTCAACAGACTTTGTAAACCAACTTGTACATAGTCCATTATCCGGGACCACCAATATTAATCTTTCGTCTTTTGATTTAAATTCACCTCTTCTTAACCATTCATGCATTAGATCCTGGTCAACATGAATCTGTTCCAAATTATCTGTACTTGAAACTATATTTATGTATTTTCCACATTTCTTGCTTTCTCATCTGATCCTTCACCTTATATTTTTCTTCTGTTTTTTTGCACATTCAGTTACTGCCTGATTTTACCTGCTTTTGGTTTTATTTTTATTACCACTTAACACCAATATGCTTCTGCTTAAAAAAAAAAAAAAAGGAAGCCGTCTTAGACTTGCTCTCTTCATGTTTCAAAACTTTCACTATGCTTGGATCTTGTGAGGTCAGCAGATATGTATGCAGTCCTATGACTGCAGAATTATACAATAGTCAATGTCGAGAAGGCTCATACCTCCTTCAGAATGTGGAATATATAATCTTGGTACTATTTGATTGTTATAAATCATTTGATAAGCATGAAGCATTTTCTTGTTTTCCTGTCCAATTGATCCAATACATTTTGAGGCCAGTCAATCACCTCAAAACTGTAACTTAGAACAAGACCACCAAACTGGTTTATTGAATGCTGTTCCTGGATGTCACAACCGTTTTCAGTATTTTTAGTCTTCTAAAATATTCCTAAGTTTTATTCATATTTGTGTTTTATTGCTGATCCTTCATCAGTTCCCAAATATTTATACATTCCCTCTTGCTCAAGTTCTTTTACATCACAGTCTTGTCCCAGACTGATATTTTCTTTTTGCTGCAGCTGTCCTGCTCTAAAGGTTGCTTCTGCACATTTGTCAAGACCAAATGACATTCTTGTATCATCTGAGAAAATTTTGACCATTTGCAGTTGTGCTTTCAGTTCCTCATCTGATGAGCTATACATTTTTAAATAATCCACAGAAAGAAAATGAAAAGTCATTACACTTTGTTGTTTTCTGGGAACCAAACTGTAGCCATGACTTAATCTACTAAATCGACAGATTAATGGGTTAAGGGCAAGACAAAAGAGAAGTGGTGACAAAGTCACCCTGGAATATCACCGTTTGAATTTTTATCCCTGGAATAATAATTTGTCCTTTATCATGGCTTAACTGCAAAGTGGTTTGCCACTGTTTCATGGTCATTGTAATGTAATTGATCAATGTAGGGTATATCTTATACATTTGTAAGCACTCCTATCCACAAATTTGGGATGCTAATGCTTTTTTGCAGTATATCCATGCCATACCTAGATTCATCCCATTTTTACAATTCTCCATTATGACTATAACAACAAATGACCCTTTGTTACCCTTTTGTTCTAGTACCATGATTATGTTTTCTCTTAAATTACTATAACCTCTGTCAGCAACAAATCCAGTATACATTTTATACATTGTTGGAAGGCAAGTTATTGGTCTGTAGTTTTTAGGATATCTTACAGGTTCACACTCAAGACACATCATTTTTCCTTTTATTAACCAGGTTGGCATCTATTTGGGGTACACACAAAAAAGTTCTTACCCATGGCTAAATCTTCAAGTAAAGATGTTAAAATTTTTAGCCAAAAGTTACGTAATGCACCTGGACCTGTGGTTTTCCAGTTAGAAGCTTTTCTTAATTTTGCTTCAGTTTCTCTGGATGTTACTTCATTCCATCTCGTATCCTGTCATTTGAACAACTACTTACTTTTACTTCTATTCATTCAGCATCTTTGTTATATTCTACACTTTCGCCAAAATGTGTCTATTTCTTCTTTTTTGGTGGTGTTTCTACTTCTTTTGACTTGTTTCCCAAATCTCTATAAATTTTTTTTTGAGTCATCAATAATGAGAAGTTATGTACCTACCATAACGTTCCATGTTAGTTGTCTTCTCTCGCCTTCTTTCTTGCTTGATGGGTTCGGAGCCGATCCTCGGCTCCGACTCGGCACTTGCCAAGCTCGAGAGTCACTTTTACCAGCTTGAGGCAGCCCCATATCCCACGATGCAAGGCAGTAAGTACCCAGATCTCGTTTGTTGTCCATAGGCAATAACACCTAGCATAAAAAAACTTCCCAAAAGGAAGAAAGAAGGCAGAGAAAAAGCCTGAAGGATGGGTTAGGAAGACCAGAACTGTATGGTCTTAAGAAGCATTCTTCCATGTAGAGAGAAAAAGGTCTGTCCAGACCAGGGGGAAGGAGGGAGGGTCGCAAGAAAGAAGGCGAGAGAAGACAACTAACATGGAATGTTATGGTAGGTACATAACTTCTCAATGTTAAGTTGTCAATCTCGCCTTCATTCTTGCTTGATGGGACCGCGTCCCTAGCACCTCTATCCTGGGTGGCTCAATGGAACAGACTCTTGAGAACTGTAGAGCCAAAACTGGCTCTGTCCCTGGAGGCCAAATCCAATTTGTAATGAGAAACAAAGGTATGAGGAGTGGCCCAAGTGGCTGCTGCACAAATAGTGTCTAATGGAAGTCTAGCTTGAAAGGCTGTGGAAGTGGCTAAGCTTCTGGTTGAATGCGCTTTAGGTTTCGAGCACAGCTGTTTTCCCCTGAGCTGATAAATTTCAGAGATGACAGAAGAAAGCCATCTAGATAAGGTCACTTTTGAGACGGGAAGGCCTTTTTTGTTATCAGCATAAGAAACAAAGAGCTGATCGGATTTCCTGAATTGCTTTGTTCTGTCCAAATAATATCTGAGTTGGCGGTGAACATCAAGATAATGTAACTTTTGTTCCGATCTGTTTGAGTAGTTTGGGAAAAATACAGGAAGGTCAATAGACTGATTCAAATTACTCTTTGAGGCGACCTTAGGCAAAAAGGTTGGATTAGTTCTCAATGATACTCTGTCTTTGTGGAAGACCAAATAGGGGGGACGAACAGAGAGAGCATGAAGTTCAGATACCCTCCTAGCCGACGTAATAGCAACCAGGAATAAAGTTTTCCATGAAAGAAATTTCAGGGAATATGAAACAGCTGGCTCGAAGGGAGGAAGAATCAAGGATGTCAGCACTAAATTTAGGTCCCATTGAGGAGGAGGACTCCTGATTGGAGGTTTCAGGAGAAAAATTCCTTTTAAGAAGGCTCTACAAAGCCTGTGGGACATAATGTTGTGATCTGCGAACCCGACATGAAAGTTCGAGATAGCAGCCAACTGAACTTTGACCGTGGAAGAAGAAGAGCCCGCGTGAAAAATTTCCGCTAAGAAATCCAAAACTGCTTGTACTGGAGCAGTAAAGGGATCAATATTTTTAGCTTTTGCCCAACAAGAAAAGCGCTTCCATTTGCTGGTATAAATCCTTCTAGTAGAGGATTTTAGGGAAGCTACTATGATGTCCCTAACAGGATTAGAGATCATAGGAAGCCTGGCTAAGGAAGGAAGTGGAGCAACCATGCTGTGAGGTTGAGAGAGGGGATAGACCGGTGCAGATGACCCGATTGATGAATCAGAAGGTCTGGTACTGGGTACAGATGCCACGGCTGCACCAAAAGGTGGCGATGGAGGAACGGGAACCAAATTTGTCGAGGCCAATAGGGAGCAATGAGAATCATTTTGGCTCTCAAAACGGTGGCTTTCTGGAGTACTTGTGGAATCAGAGGAAAAGGAGGAAAGGCATAAAGAAGTCCCTGGGGCCAATCCTGGGTTAGAGCGTATCTGGGGGGATGGCCTGGCAGTGGGAAGAGAGAAAAGAAGTCTGGGCATTTGTTGTTTTGGGGAGTAGCAAAAAGATCGCAACATGGGCGGCCCCATTCTAGAAAAATCTCCTCCACTATAGATTGTTTGAGAGACCACTCGTGAGGCATGAGAATAGCTCTGCTCAATCTGTCCGCTAAAAAGTTGGTTTTCCCAGGGATATGTGTTGCTACCAGAAACCGATGAGAGGAGATCGCCCATTGCCAAAGTCTGACAGCTTCTCGACACAAGGGGTAGGACTTGGTTCTGCCCTGTTTGTTGATATACCATACTACAGACATGTTGTCTGTGTGAACTGCAATTGTTCCCAAGGGAAGAAAGTCATTGAGGGCTTGCAACGTTAAAAGCACTGCTCTCATCTCTAGGACATTTATGTGCAGGTGGTATTCGAACGGTTGCCACGTCCCATGAACCATCCTACCCTGATAATGACCCCCCCACCCGATCAGGGAGGCGTCCGTAGTGACAGTGGCTACCGGGGCCGGGGGTACAAAGGGTCTTGCCTTGGTGAATCTGGGGAGAAGTAATCCACCATGAAAGATGATTCCTGCAAATTTGTGTCACCAATATTTGGTGACGCATTGGAAGTTGTTGGTAAGACCACTGAGTGAACAACATCCACTGAAGCAGGCGCATGTAGAAGCGAGCCAGGGGAAGAAGGGTAATGGCCGCAGCCATGAGGCCCAACACCTTTAGAACCATTCTGGCTTGTACTTTTTTGCTGGCTAGGATGATCCTCACGTGACTTTGTATATCTGAGATTCTTTGGTCTGTGAGGGTTGCTGACATCCGAACAGTGTTTAAGTTTGCGCCTATGAAAGTAATAGACTGGCAGGGCAATAAGGAGGATTTTTCGTAGTTGATCGAAATTCCCAATTGAGTGCAAAGATTTATTGTGTAATCCCTGGCTTGAAGAAGTTGATGCCTGGTGGTGGCTGAAAGGAGCCAGTCGTCGAGATACGGAAACACCTGGAATCCTTGACGTCTCAGGTGAGCCGTGACCACTGCCATACATTTGGTGAACACTCTGGGGGCTGTAGTGAGACCAAAGGGCAGGGCTCTGAATTGGAAATGACTGGACCCCAGCCGAAAGCGGAGAAACCTTCTGGAGCGTCTGTGAATTTTTATGTGATAGTACGCGTCCTGAAGATCTATTGAGCACATCCAGTTGTCCTTCTCTAGGAAGGGCAAAATTGACTGAAGTGTGACCATTCGAAATCTTGTCTTTCTCACAGACTTGTTGAATCTGCTGAGATCCAATATTGGTCTCCAGTCTCCCGTCTTTTTGGGGACCAAAAAGAATCTTGAGTAGATTCCGGGCTCTGAATGGTCTATTGTGACTGGCTGAATGGCTGTTTTTTGTAGAAGTTTTAATACTTCTAACTCTGCAACTTCCCTTAGACCGGGTGGTACATCTGGAAGGGAATTTGTGTGAGAGAAGGGACTTTCCTCGAAAGGAATTTTGTAACCCTCAGATATGATCAACTGTACCCATCTGTCTTGAGTGAGGGAACGCCAGGCTTCTGGGTACAGCGATAGTCTTCCCCCGACTGCCTCCAAGGATGGACAGTCGGGCAACATCTCAGGGATGCTGAAAGGGCTTGTCAGATAGAGGCTCTCTGATTCCCTGGTTCTGTGGACCCCCTCTGCCTCTAGGGCGGCGTCTGTTATTACCCCCTCTGCCTCTAGGGGTAAACTGACCACGTGTATCCGGCGTGACTCCTTGGGACTTGCGGAACCACATCTTTCCACCCTTCTGTCCTTTAGGGTAAGGTCTAGAAGGGGTGGAAAAACAGACCATGGCAGAAAGAGTCTTGCCATCCTGTTCACACCTGGTCAATGTATCCTTCACTTGAGGGCCGAACAAAGCCGACCCATCAGAGGGAGAATTTGTGAAGGACGCCTTAAAGGGATCTGCAAAATTACAGAGCCGCATCCAGGCTTGGCGTCTAAGAGCCACCCCTGTACCTGCGGCTCTACTCGCTCCATCTGCTGCATATGATATCAGTCGCATGGAGGAGTTAGCTATAAATTTAAGGATTCCTAGCTGAGAAGCATTTTTTTCTTGAGCCCCTGCAGCTGTAGGATCCTGTACTACTTCACCTAGTTCCTTAAGGATGTCCCTTTGGAGTCTGGTGAAGTGACATAAGTAGTTCAGCAAGCGCATAGCAAAGGTCGCTGAAGAGAACATCCGCTTACCATACCTATCCATAGTCCTAGAATCCTTGTTAGGAGGATGGACAGGTACGGAAGGATCTGCAAGTTCCTTCTTAGTGGCAGCCGCCACCACCATGGCATCAACAGGGACACCTTTCGTAAGGAATTGCTTTTCCGAAGGGGAAGTCATAAATTTAGACGGCCTCCTAGGAACTGGCTCTACAGAGTCAGGAGCAGCCCAAGCCTTTCGAGCAATAACTTCCATAAGGGGGTCGAAAGGCGGAGACACCCAGGAGGTGGAGGGCCGAGATCCAAACGCCTCTAGGTATACCGACTCATCCTCAGAGGGATTTGTGGAGGGCCAGTTTCCCCTCTGTTTTAGGAGTTCTAGGATGTCTGAAAAGGAGACATCCTCAGAGGGGATCTTGGGGATCCCTCCGACTCATCTAAGTCGGTATCTGAAGTGATAGACTCAGGGGAGTCTAGGTGTTTCCTCTTACAAGTCCTCTTGCGCGGAGGATCTCCTGACTGATCAGGAGAATCCTCGGAAGAGGGGGTTATTCCCAGTGGGGAAACCTGAGGCGGAGGATCTCTGGGTCCGGGAGCAAGAGAGATGGCAGAGACATCGACAGGCACTGTAGAGGGAGGAGCTAAGGGAATAGACTGCTGGCTGAGCCCAGTGGTCAGCACACTCGTCATCACCTCGAAGGCCCCCCTTCCCAGGGAGGTCCGAGAGAACCCGTTCCGAAGAAACCGGAACTCCAGGACCCACCGAAAGGGAAGGCTCCGAGGCAGATGTCGGAGCCGAGCTCACCAAGGCCGAGGCTCCAAGGGGAAGAGCGGGGTCGGACAAGGGTCCGATGCCACTCACCCCCTCGGAGGAGACCAGGGAAGCCCGACCACTGAATCCCTCTAAGGAAGGTCTCGAAGAGGAGATAAGATTAGATGCAGAGGGTGCAGAAGGGGGGGGGTATCCGCCCCTCAGCCAAAGCAGAAACTATACCCGAAGACTCCAGCTCCAAACTCTGAGGTAGAGTCGAAGGAGGAACTTCAAGAGGGTGTGGACTAATAGTCGTCTGTTGAGACGGACTATGCAGCATCTGGGCCAGTGCCTGTGATTTCAATAATCTACAGACCACCCTCTCTAAATCATGGTCTGAAAGCCTGGATGACCTAGATGATCAGCTCCGATGGCTCCGCTCCAAGAGGAGAGGTGAGGCCGGAGCCGAGAGTATCGGTTCCAAGGAAAGGGACCTGGACCCCTTCCTCGAAGGAACCATCGGAGCCGAAGAAACCATAGATGCAGTGGGAGCAGAGGACTTTTCGGCTCCGACAGAAAGCGTCGATGCATCGGCTCCAGCCGGAGCCGATACAGACATAACTGTAACGGTGTCGGAGCTGGTCGGCACCGACACCAAAGCCTGAGCCACATGGTGGTCGGAGCCAGTCGGAGCCGACACCAATGTGACTGTAACAGTCTCGGCACCGAAGGTTTTTGCAAACCAGGATCGGCTCCAGCCGGAGCCGATCTCGACTCCGAAGGAGTCGGAACCGAGGCCGCAGGCTTGGACACAGTAGCCTGGGCCTTGGAAGACTTTGAAGTCTTGCTTGGAGCCGATTTAGCCAGAGAGCCCTCCGGTTTAAGGAGACCCCTTAAAATCAATTTATTCCTTCTCTCCTGCAGGACTCTCTGGCTAAAGGAATGACAAATCGCACAGGAGTCCTGCAGGTGGAGAGGTCCCAGGCAATATAAACAAGAAGTGTGACCGTCTGTCAGAGACATCTTCTGACAGCACGAGTCACACTTCTTGAAGCCTGAGACCCTCTGTTCTTTAGACATAGTGCTTTCCAAACAAACACTACACACACAGTCCCGAACCAGACAAACTAAAGTTAAAGAATTGAGAAGTAAAAACTCTCACACACACACCCTGACAGGGGGATGGGAGGAATTAAGGCCTGACTAAAAAGTAAAGAAGGAAATAAAAAGTTAGTCAGAAAAAGCCTTACAATTATCTAAAAAGATAGAATTTTAAGGAAAATAGAAATTTTTTCTGGTTGGGGGCTAAAAGTTTAGTAATAATAAACACTTACCAGGAGCTGGTAAAAGGAGGACCTCATCAGCAAAGCGGCAAACGAGATCTGGGTACTTACCGCCTTGCATCATGGGATATGGGGCTGCCTCGAGCTGGTAAAAGTGACTCTCGAGCTTAGCAAGTGCCGAGTCGGAGCCGAGGATCGTCTCCGAACCCATCAAGCAAGAATGAAGGCGAGATTGACAACTTAACATATTGCTTATTTTGTACTTTTAATTTACGTTTACCTGCATATCATTAAATGTTTCTGCTTGTGCTGATATTTTTATTTTATTAATTGCAATAGTGTATGACAGTTTCTCATCCGTTCTGATGCCGTGCGTTGCTTCTGAGTATTTTTGTTGATATGTATCCACTTCTGTACTCTCAGCAACATTTCTTGTCTTAATTGCTTTACAGTTTTCTCTATACGATATTTCCATGATGGCATTTAATTTCTCTCCTTACTTTCCCTTTCTGTTCTGTGTTTTTGTGGTAAGATTATTTGTTATTAATTTAGCTGCACAGTAATATATCCTATTTACTTCTGTTATACTGCATGGAGTTCTATGAACAGTCTTGATTACGGTGTTCATTTCTTTTATCAAACTTCTGAAATTTGGGGTCTTACTAACTTTCTGTGGTCTGCTTCTTTCACTGATCTTAATGTGTCTACCCATCTCTAATAAATCACGCAATTCTTCCCTTAGATCATCTTCTTTGAAACTAAGGGCACATTCTTTGTTCTCCATTTCCTGCAGGCATTCTACAGGAAGTTCCAATAAATCTTCTTTTGCCATATTCTCTTCCACTTCACCCTGTGCCATCTGTTGCTTTTTCATATGGGAACACACTGGCGTATCACTACACAACACTGACTGCATCAGAGTTGTCACAGTTTCCTGTTCCTTCCTCTGCTGTGCAACTCTAACTGAACTTCTGTACTGGTTTCCTACTGAAGGGTCCAAAGTATCTACACATGGGTTTCCGCTCCACTGGTTTGTCCTTAATTTGGGGATTCATTATTGTCATGCTGTAGTGTTATCAGAGTTAGATTTTCTGCACAAAATCCTTCACTTTACAGGTAACCCACACCTTCAGTTTCTATTTCTTTAACTTCTCCATTACTAATACTCTTTTCTATTTTCCCCCTTTAATTTTTTACTGTAAAATTTTCCATATATAGATGCCTTTGCCTGGGTTTCTCTCTGTTTTGGTGCTTTTTGTTGTATTGATTAGCTTCGCTTTCTCTGCTGCAAAAATACTGCACCACATTAAATCTTTTTCTATCCCATGTACATATTTCTTCTGGAGATGTCTCCCGCTCCCCCTGTTTCTCTTTACTTCAGGACTCATTGTTCTATCATACTGTGACATAACCTGTGTTAGACTTCATACACCAAATCTTTCAATTCACAGGTATTCTATAACTTCAGCTTCTATTTTTTTTTTTTTAGCTTCTACTTTACTAATTTCTGTTCTACGTTCCGGCTTTGCCTGCATTTCTCTTCAAATATCTTTAGAGATGCTTTTTTGTATTAATTACTTTGACTTTTTCTTTTGCATAAATATTACACTTTTCCCATGTCCACATTTCTAATTTACACCTTTCACAGATATCTAGATTCTATTCTCTATATTTTCACAGTCGTTTCTTTTTCCAAACAGCTCAAGGTTTCTTGGTCTATATAACGTTTTTCATGAAACTGTTTTATCAATGAACATAAATTTGCATTTGAAGCTTTTGACTTTTTGTTTGTGCAAGTATATCTCTTTCCTCTAATTTCGCTCCTAATCTTTTTGTATATCTTCTGTCTAGAAAGTTTGGGCTTCTTGCATAATAGTAAGAATACATGATTTCTTTCTTATCCTCAAATAGTCCACACTCTGTCATCTTTATGGCCGTTTTCTGGCCTGTCAGTTTTTGTGATTTTTTTTGCAGACTACTACTTCCTTCTTCAATGGGGGGGGGGGGGGGGGGCATCCTCCACATGAGCCCGTCCTAACCCCATTGTATGAATGTTCCGTGTCTTGAAGATTCTACGCTGTCATTTTTTTCCAGTCCTGGCACCAGTGCAGCTATCAGGATTGGGCACTTTTTTATTCTGGGACTTATGCACCTAGCTCTCTTTTATTTTTTTAAACTACTTCTGTCGGTGATACATGCTATAGAAAATAGTCTATACACTAGTGTTGTCTTGGGCAGATTTTGTAAAAACAGGGTCTACCTTTTGAAGGTACTCACCAGGACTTAAGGATGAATTCAATTCCAGCAGTACTACTCTCCTTTGCTTGCTGATTTTTATAATCTCTCCATTAGGACCCTAATCTGTCTATTCAGACCCCAAGTAAAATAATAGTTATTCACTATTAGAATAGATGCTTAAAGAATTTCTTACTTGTGTATCTAAGAGCACACTTGTTTGGATTTTCTGATGAAGTCTCAATTCAAAATGAAAGCACTAAAAAGTTTGGGGAGACTGTTCATTAGTGTGCTAACTTCTTATTTTGAAGCCATATCGTCTGCATTTGTATTACATTAACTACACGTTTTGCATCTTCACAAAAGTAATTCTGTCAAGGGAAAAGACTAATATCAACAAAATTCCCTGTAATGAAAAACACAGAACAGCCCACCCAACTTTACCTCTGAAATGCATGCAAGTCCTTAAAGGTAGACAGCAGTATATAACTGAAGGTTACCATATAAGTTCCTAAATCATTTTCCAAGTACTGATAAAGGGAATTGTGATATTACCTCCTATATGCAGATATCAAATGCTGGCTTGCACGTTCATTACTAAAACAAAAACCTGCCAAAATACATTACATTAAATTTCTGTTAGGGGTGGCTATACGGACTTCTATTCAGGGCATGGAATTCAATATACGTGCATTAAATTTCTACTGAAGAAGCATTACTTAATTTGTAAACATTATATATATATTTTTTTCCATAGATAACTCTGTCACTAGAAAGGTCACACCAAAACTTGTTCTCACCACAGCAATATGGCCAAGCCAAATTATGCATTCAGATGTACTTCTCATTAAACATGAATGAGAATCTTACTTGCAAGTATATACCTTGGTTATCCAAGAATAATTCCATGATTTTTTTCAAGGACTATCAAAGGCTGACAAAGATAATACCTCCTAAACAAAGAACACATATGCTGGCTTTTACAGAGATTTCATAGTTACAATCCGTCACACTGCACTGCATTCTGTTTCCATTTAGGACAGGTATGTGACTTTTGTTCAGAGAAAGAATGCAATACCTGTCCAGAATTGTCCGTACTAAGCTGACATTACTACAGGTAAGAAATCACATATACTTCCTGAGAAAAGTACATTTTTTTTTCCATTGGAATTATAATACTCTATATCGATAAATATAAGATACCATAAATATATCAGTCACATTTTGAAAACTCTTCTCACGTAGATAAACTTGCGCATTTATCGACAGCATAAATTCCCAAAACTAAGTGCCCTTTGTAGCTGAAGATTAGAAAGTAATTTCCTGACAATTCTAGGCTCTATAATAGCAGACACCATTGGTAGGCTTTTACAGTCATCAGGTTGCTCCGTTTATTGTACCACTTGCTTCACAAGAAAACACATCTGAAAATGCTCTGGTTGACAAATTCAGGGAACATCAGAATATCTTCAAAACTAAAAATACATTTTTTTCTCGAGAGCCAGCTCCATGGCACACAGGAAGAAAAGCCTGGAGTACACTGCAAGCAAGCTGCAACAGCAAACATGCTGAATTTATAAGCTGGACAGGGAGAACTGGAATGAGTGTGGTCACTGGCAAGCCCATTGCAGAGGGAGGTCTGGGTCATCACATGGGTGACACCAAGCTGAAGTAATAGGTATTCATCTAGCAGAGTTCCAAGCCAGCTAGGGAGAGAAGGACTAATAGAGATTCTTGGGCAAGACCAAATGGGCCACAGAGCACTCACTTTGCCAGTGAACAACTGGCTCCCATTCTGCCAGAACGAATGAGCCACAGAGCAGTCACCTTGCCAGTGAATACCTGGCTCCCATTCAGCTAGAATGAACAGGCCAGAGAGCAGTCACCTTACCAGTGAATACTTGACTACCAGTCTGCCAGTATGAATGGGCCACAGTGCACTCACGTTGCAAGTGAATACCTGGCTCCCATTCTGCCAGAATGAATGGGCAAACTGGGTAAATGTAGGGAGGCCTTTGGGCAATGTCAGGAAGGAAGAAAAAAAACTGAAAAAACATTTTGCACAAAAAAAAAAAAAAAATTCTGTCATGTTAAAACTAAATAATAAGCACAGTTCTGAAAAGTGCAGAGACAGACATCCATACATTCAACATGCTTTTGTCTTGTTGTTAATGAAACTAGCACAAATGGAATGAAGCATAAAGGTGAATAACCAAGTCTTTTGTCCTGAAAAGTTTTATAAGAAAATCAGAAAGTAATACAGGGGACACTGGTATTTGTAGGAAATGCCAAATTAATGTAAAAATAATCAAAAGAAATTTGAAAACAAACATTCTTAAAATTATGAGTTTAAAACAAAAATGCAATTGTTTGACTCAGATCTACTAACGCTTGTTGATTAACAACCTGATGAAGCTACAATCAGATGTACACATCTCTCACACACCTCTTATTTATACACACCGTTTCCATGAACCACCACCACAGAGAAAAATTAAATGTAAAAAAAAATAATTGTTGCTAGATTTGTTTTATATAACAGTGACATTTTCACTTTTTAAATGTTGCAGAATAAAAATGACAAAAATTATTTTTATTAAAATTCAAAATGCAGCTGCTCCTTTGCCTTAGAAGCAAAAGAAAGTTTATAAAAAGAGACCTAATAAAGTCCTACAAAAATTTCATAAGAAATGATCAGACCAGTTTGGAAATGCAACTCTTTCCAGATACAGACCAAAAAATCCAAAAAGGCCAATCATGGCAGCACAGCGTCCTTGAAAATGGGTCAGAACAACAAAGGCTTTATTCTTCTAACAATTCCAAGTTAAATTCCAACAAGACAAATATGGGCATTTGCCTTTTCTATAGCATACAAATAAAATGCACACACATGCTTACCTGTGCTGCTGATGTAGTTTTGCAACTTCTTTCTCAAATTCGTGAGGCTGGTTAGGAAGAAAAGTACATTCTGTGAGGTAGCCTGGTAAGTGCTCTGAGTGACTGTAATCCCCCAGTTCAGCTGCAACAAAAAATGTCAAAAGTCACAATCTTGTGTGTGATCTACAGATTTAAAAACTAGCAGTACTTGCATTTCATTGCACATCTTTCAATTTACTGCAATCAGTAACCACAGCACCAGACTTCAAACACCATAGCTGAAGGCCAGAAAGTAAAACAGTTTATTACTTTACATAATACATTTAAAATACTGGGCATACACCACAATTAAGTGGTAATTTCTACAGTTAGTGATTACTCAACTGAGAGATTTTATTTAACTCTAGTTCAGTCCCATGTATACTGTGTATTTTTGTATTAATCCTTCAACCACGTGCCCATTTTGTATTCGTATTAGCTCTTGCCATTTCAGTAAGCCGTGGTGGTGCAGTGGTAGCTTTGTCACCTCACAACAAGAGGTTCTCCCGTACGAATCTCGGCTGGAGCGCCTTCAGTGTGGAGTCTGCATGTCCTCCCCGCGGTCGAGTGGCGTTTGAAAGACATGCGTGAATGGGCATGCCTTCGTTGAAGGTTGGGCATCGGGCTGGCATCTCGGCACCATAAAAATCGACTGCCAATCATTAGCGGACCAGAGTTCCACTGTGGCGACCCCTAACCGGGAAAAGCCGAAAAGAAAAAAAACATTAGCTCTTGCCGTTTCAACAGTGCATTGTGTAATAGGTAATATCTACAAACATCACTCCTGGTGAATGTTGGTTCAAGTATTCTGCCTGCCAGTCTTGCTCCATTCTTTAGAGCATACTGCCATATATATTGTGCTGTGTTTACCTCACTGAATGACAAACTAAATCCAAAATACTAAGATCATATCAGCATCCACAGTCACTTATTGTCTATCATCATAGCCTTTCCTCTCTCTCCTCACCTGCTTGCTTTCTGCTGTACTTCTTTAACTTCTTTTTCTCTTCATTACAGATTGCTTGAGTCCTTTACCGTGGGTGTTCCCTTCCCAGCCAGCGATACAATAGCCTGACTGGTACTTCCACCTTTGGACATGCACCTGAGGTTTTGCAGCCTCCTCAGGATTTACCACCCTTTCCCTCTACTGTCTGAGTGTATGTTAAGCTCCTGCTCCTTGTTTTTTTTTATCTAATACTGTTTTAGTCGACTTGAGCGGAGTGCACACCAGCAGTTTTAAAGGCGGTCTCCTACCCCCTACTTTTTCCCTCCTGTAGCCTTCCTCCCTGCTAATAGTTTTCGTTTTCCAAATAGAAACTCTACAATAGTTAAGCACTAGATGGCAGCACATCCCCTTTCCCACTTGTAGCAACATACTGCGTTACTGCTCCGTTCCCTGTTCCCCTCAATGCTTTTATTATTAGGGTTTTAATCTCTTCTGAAGTGTATTTTCCCTGTCACTATTGACCACAACCCAATAACTCTCAGTCCAACCATAACCCTTGTGTTATACTCTCCTTAGGCTTACCTGTATCTCTGTCTTCCCAACTGTGCCCGTTTTTCACTGACAGTTTTTTGTTGAGATTTTCGTCTCATACATTCCTCCTGTTTGGCTCTGCCCGCTCCATTCGCCCTTCAGGCTCATTCTGCCCCCCCCCATTTCCCACTCACTACCTCTAGAATTATATCCACTACACCACTCCCACTGCATTCCAAGTCTATCATATCATGCTCAACCCACACCCGCATTACCTAGCACCACCACTCCCACATCACTCTCAGTCTATAATACCACACACCTCCCACATATCTATAATCCACCCCTCCTCCCTATCACTTGTTCATTCTCCCTAATCTCAACTACCAAACTCCCTCCCCTTATCAAATATCTCTATCGGGTCAACAGTACACATCACTTTACCTAGCACTGCCCCCTCATCACAGTTTACATCCATACAATACAACCAATCATGCACACCATACTTGCACTTTTTTTACTCCTTCCCCTCCCCTTCTACCTCCTACTCCACCCTACCTATCTCCCAGACTTCTCTTATTCCCAACCCTTCCACAAAACCTCTACACATTACATAAAAGAACCCTCCTACACTTCCTACATCTCACGCTACCTCTATCAAACCAACAACTCTCTCCTCTTTCACCTAACGCTCTTCACCTCCACACACACATTTTATATATATATATATATATAATGTATTAAGACCATCATGTGGTGGCAGTGATCAAAAAGCCTGTTATGTGGCTCATCTCTTAAGTAAAGGGATTACATCCAGATAAAAGGAGGTTATCATCTCTCTATACTCCTTCCTCAATAGGCCTGTAATTGAGTATAATGCTCCATTTGGTATATATCTTTCCAAACATCTGAAACTGGAAAGGTCACAGAAATACCACACAAAGAGAATCCATGCCTCAAGCACCTGTCCTACATGGACAGGCTCAAATCACTATCACTCTACTCAGTACCATACATATAGCTCAGAGGTGATCTCTGTCAAATTATCAAATAATAAGGTAGATTTAATAGATAAAAACCTTTGCTATATATATTTTTAAAAGTGGTTATCAAGTGATGTGTTAAGGTTTTTTTAAAAATTGTTTTTAATTGGATAATTGTGTAATTATGTGTTGGGCTCCAAAATGAACTGTATTTAAACTCTTGAGTTTTTACTCAGTTTGTATTACGTTTCTGAGGAAGTCAGTTCCTGACGAAAGTGGGAATAAAGCTGTGTTTACGCTAACACTACTTGTCATTAACCTGCCTTCATTGACCTTCAAAACACCTAAATCTAATATGTGACATCAACAAAACCATCTGGAGAGACAGGTTTGTCTTCCAGAGGCTGTCCCGTCTCTGGTATAGACTTCCCATACATGTCAAATGGAGTACCTTGCTGACCCTCTTCAAGTGCAACCTTGATAAGTGGATGGGAAGACAAATTTGTCCCAGGAGTTCCGCCTGTGTCCATCATTGATAGGGCAACAGGTGCTGACTGAGGTTTCTTTTTTAGGGATAAACTCTTGGCTAGGCCTGTAAGGGCCTCAGGGTCATTAGCCTAGTAACCGCCTATGATCCTATATATATATATATATATATATATATATATATATATATATATATATACACACATACAGACCCCCCAGTCCTCACACTCCCTTTCCCATATGCTTTCTTCCATTACAATCCAGCTCTAGTTATACCGCAAAACGTATATCCCATCTCATCGAGCTTACCTCTATCCTTCTTTCAGGTGACGGTTCACCCCAACCTTGGACCTCCTGTCAATCAGAAACCACTGCCAGCTCCAACCCCTACATCCTTCTCCTCACCACTATTAATGCCCAAAGCCTATTTAACAAACTGCCCATCTTTCATGCTTGGCTTTCTCATAATAGCCCTGACATAGTATCAGTCTCCGAAACATAGCTAAAAGCACATCTGAAAGACTCTGAAATCCCCCCACCCAACTACAGAATCATAAGAAATGACAGACCTCAAAAGAAAGGAGATGGAGTAGCCCTACTTTATTCCTCATCTCCAACAGTCACTCCTTATACCAACCATATACCTAAATTCGGTACAGCTGAAATAACCCTAACCTTCTACAACCATAAAAGCATAGCTATTGCTACTCTATATATTCCACCTGGAAATAACATCCCCATTCTTGAGGATATCCTCTCTTGGTTCTCAGCTAATATTTCAAACAAAACTATCTTAAGAGACGTTAATATTAACTGGATTTCAATCAACCTCAACCTCCCAAAATATTAACTTGTATAGCTAACTCTCCTACTAAACCAAACAAAGAAAACTCTTTAGGCAATATCCCGGACTGGATATTAATCTCCCATCCCAATTACATCTCTGAATGTGGCACTTTGCCCGATTCCCTCAGTGATCACCTGCCTGCCTTCATACGTCACCACTCCTTCCTCCCTACACTTACAACATAATTATATCTTAACCTGCAACCTCAAAACCTTCAAACCACAATCCTTTTCTGACTGCTTAAAAAAGATGAACTTTCATGCTTGGCTTTCTCATAATAGCCCTGACATAGTATCAGTCTCCGAAACATAGCTAAAAGCACATCTGAAAGACTCTGAAATCACCCCACCCAACTACAGAATCATAAGAAATGACAGACCTCAAAAGAAAGGAGATGGAGTAGCCCTACTTTATTCCTCATCTCCAACAGTCACTCTACTTTACTTACTTTAATAATTCTTTCATTAACTTGCTAAACAGCCTCGCCTCTCCCAGAACAAAGAGAGTCAAATCCAAAACTGTCTCTTAGCTCTCCAAAGAAACATTAACCCTCATGCATATCTATGACAAATTATGGAAACTCCACAAAAACATAAGACTCCCAACTCCCTTACTGAATATAAACAACTCTGTAACAGAGTTAAAAAGCAAATTGGTTCCGAACGCAAAGCTTACCACTCCAAGCTCCAAAATAATCATAACTCTAACTCCAAAAGTTTTGGAACAGTATCTCTGCCCTACTCATCCCCAGTAGGAAAGACAATCCCTGTCCTGACCCCAGCTCCCCAGACCATATCATAGCCACTAAATTTAATTCCTTCTTCATAGACTCAGTAACCAAACTTACCACATCCTTCCCTCACAACCCTGTCGGCTCCTTCCACTTCTCTTTCCCACAACTCTTCTACTTCTGCCACAAATACTTTTCATCCCTCTCTTCTTCCTTAAGCCCATTCCAGTCACCACTATTAAAAAACTCCTCCAAAAACTAAAATGCTCAAATGCCCCAGACAGCCTTCCTGCTAATGTCCTTAAACTGGCTGCTGATGGCTTAGCTCTCCACATCTGTATACTAATTAACCAGTCCATCCAAGAATCACACATTCCCCTTCTCTAGAAAAAAAGCCTTTATCATTCCCTTACACAAAGGAGGCAACAACACTGACATCTTTAATTCCCGCCCCATAGCCATTCTCTCCCGTCTCTAAAAATCTTGTAAAATGTATCCACCTTCAACTTTTACCCCACCTTTTAGATAAGTATCTGTTAACAAGTATCTGTTAACCACAACACAGCATGGATTCAGACTAGGACATAGTACCACCACAGCCCTACTTTCCTTTCTTGATAACTAACTGTGCCCGAGATTCCGGCAATAAAGCATTATCCCTTCTCTTAGACCTATCTAAGGCCTTTGATACTATACCCCATAGCCTACCATTATCTAAGCTCTCTCACCTTCATCTCTCTTCCTCCTCCCTAGATTGGTTCTCCCGTTACCTCTCTGGTAAACAGCAAGCCATCAAATGGAACAACTGCACCTCCTCCTACCTTGAAATTCTGACTGGTGTTCCCCAAGATTCTATCCTGGACCCTCTTCTATTTAATATCTTCATTAATGACTTCCTTCACTGCATCCCTAACGCCAAACTTGTCCAATACGTAGATGACTCTACCATTAGCTGCTCTGCTGAATCCCTTCCAAAACTCATGCAAATAATGCAAGCTGCATTCAACAGCACTGAGACATGGATGATAAATAATCACTTGGCTCTTAATGCATCCAAAACCAAAATTATGGTCTTTACCCCTTCTAAAAACTCCAAAACAGACCAACTCTTTCTCTATACTAAGCCAAAATAAGACTCCTATCGAAACAGTCTCCCAAACTAAACTTCTAGGTGCCCTTATTGATCAACTAAAATGTGACATTCACCTTCAAACAAACATCAAAAAAACTCACCAGAAACTTGGCATGCTTTATCACCATAATCTTTACCTCACTTCTGCATCCAAGCTTACCCCCTTCTATCACATTCCTCCTTCCCTCTCTTATGTATGGAGCTCTCCTCCTTACCAATCTTCAGGGGACCCTCAAAGCTAAACTGACATCCCATTACAATAAAATCTCCAAGTTTGCTACCAGCTCAAAATCCTCCTCACACCACTGTAACTCCTTACACTCCCTGAACTGGCTTGAACTCCCTAATTACCTCTCTTATATCCAACTATCCACTGCTCATAAACTTATTTTCAACCCATCCCAATGCCCCTCCCCCTCTCTTCCATCCTTACTATGCACCTTCCTGATCGAACACTCAGATCCAATAGTCAAAACCTCATTGAAGTTTACAAAAAGTCATGTAACCTAGGGCAAATTATTTTATCTTTCTACCTAGCATGAAAATGGAACTCACTTCCTCCTCACCTCCGAACTACACAAAATCTTTCCTATTTTAAGACTTTACTCCATTCATATCTCTCTACTACAGAGAGTCCTCCTGCTCTCACCTTCCTAACCCAACCTACTACTCCTTATCCCACTCTCACTCTTGCCCTTCAGTCCTTCCTCTAATCTCTCCCTAACTCACACCTACTTTTCTCGCCCTTTCTCTTCTCCCCCTTTCACACCCTAGCTTGTGTAGGCATCTGCCTGCCATCCAAGATGTCATACATTCTCTCACTTTACAGTTCAGTACTACTTTATGTTATACCAAATGTCTCATTATTACTACTTATCTAAATCTATTGCTTCTATTAATTTGTATTACATTTGTATTACTACTGCTGAGTTTGTTTTGGTAATATTCTGTATTAACTCTTTGTACGTATTGCTGATATTTTTGTATGTATGTACTCTGGAGCTTTTCTCCCCGGGCCTCCACTGAAAAAGGGCTCATCCTGGCCCAATAGACTTTCCCAGTTAACAAACTGCAAACAAATAAATAAAATAAAAATAGAATGTATATGCTCACAGACAGCTTCAGTTTTAAGAACATATGCATATACAAGTAAATCTGAATCGTAACGCCAGTGTCATATATACCGGAAATACAGAAACTGAATGGTACATATTAGGGTGCCTTGTAATTTAAATTGTACACTTTATATCTAAACGCATCCTGCAGAAATGCAAATGGGAGTAAATTATCCCTTAGATGATTAGGAAATACGCAAACGTATGAGAAAGTTAATTCTAGACTAGCTAAAGAAGACACAGAGGGACACAGCCTTAGTGAAAGCAAATGACATTTTGACAAGGTCCTTTTGTTTAGTTTTCACTAGAGATTGAGGCACAGGAAAGAAACTGAAAGGAATTAAAGCACTGCTAGCAGTGGACAGCACTGCACAACGCAGACAGAATCTTAAGAAAATTACTGGCTAAATGTAGATAACAATAATGCAAAGAGGCAGAATACCATAGGTCGTTTCTGGAATTTGTAATGGTACCTTCCTACCTCACAACAGAAAGGGATGAAAAGTGGAAATCTATTCAGATGTTTAGGAGTACAGAGGATTTGTAAAATCACATTCCAATAAGTGTCTTGTAGATATTTCCTCTATCTCTATTCACAGCAAGCAGGTTTGAGACACTTAACCACTGTTTACTCAAACTACAGTAACTTACACTGTCAGCAGACAGTGCGCAATGCAGTGCTTTTTTTTTTTTATCACTTTTCTGTGACCATAGAGTTCGTAAGAGGGGTGTGGGAGGGAAATACCCCACATGCAATGTGAAGAGGTGGGCTTTGCCTTGCAAAAGACGATCTTGAACTACAAAAATTGACAACCTCTCAACAATTCAGGGAAAAATCTCAACAGACTCGGGGACAAAAAGAAATAATCAAGGACACTTTTAAAAAATAATCAAGGACACTTAAAATATTAGTAGTATTGGGTAACCATTTTAAACATTAGGACACACTAGAGTAAATCCCAAATGTGGAGACTGAAAGATCCAAAAGATCTGACTTGCATATACTACGTTCAAGATGCCATTTCGTGGAATATTCCCTTTTCTCTGAAGCATAGCAATCATGGAGTTGGTAAATATACATTTTGAGGGATGCAGGGCTTATCGCCTGGCAAAAAAAAGTTTTAAGAGCAGCGATTTTCAAGATTCGCTCTTTGGGTTTTCGGCCTTTTTTTTTTGGCTTTTTTGCATTCAGCATTTCAAGTGTCAACATTTAAACAGGAGGCTGTACTATTAACCTGAAACACTAACAGAACAAGACAATGTGAATTAAAATACATTTTCAGAAGTAAAAGGCGTTTATGTTGTTCATTTTATTACATCAATCCTTTTCAGTTCATTTTATTACATCAATCCTTTTCAGTATTCATTTACTTGTATTTCTCTCTTTTTATATAACATACTGATTTCCAAAGCTTTATTCTCTGGGCCTCCAATGAAAATTGATGACCAGCACTGCCACAATCAAATACAACTCATAAAAATAGTAAACATCACTCTAATATAAATTTAATTAATATTCTCTCTGAATTCTCCTTCAAGTGGTGATACAATGCACACATACTAAAACAATAATGCTGTATGTAATCAAGAAAAATAGGATGCCAAATGAAAATGCAAGGGAAGCATACTAATTCTAAGATTGCAGAGTACATCAGATGACTCCCCTAATCCAAGGAAGAGCAATCATGGAGTAAATATATATACAAGCAGCAGAAATGTGAGGGTCACAGTGACCCCTTCCCATGGAGTATGTAGGGGAACAGTGAGTTTCACAATTCACTATTCAGAAATTGTATTTAAATTTTAGAAGTGTCCAGATTCTCATTACTAAGTCTCAATCTTCTGACAGCTAGAACAGGCTTATAAATGTAAAGCTCCAAATTCAAGCAAGGTACACTAATAATGCAGCAAGCAAGACAAAAAAAAAGCTCAGAAATTTGATGTAAACTGATTTTATTGCAGTTATAAAAAACAATCAAACTTTCACAAGTCCACTAGAACTACAATACTAGTGGGAACAACTTGAGAAAGCAAAAAAAAAAAAACTGCATTAGAATAGACCATCAGAACCACAGCCAATCTTATGCACAGGCAAACTAGGTGGTCACCTAGGGTGCTGCTCATCTAGGGCCCTCTTTCTGTTCATTTCTTTTGTTTTATTTTAATTTTAAGCAATCAAAAACATTCCATTTCTTTATTTAAACTAAAACAAAAATAAGGGGCAGAAAGATGATTCTAGTTGAACAACACTCTAGGAAGGAGACTCCAACTTTCTCCTCCTCCTTGCCATCATACTCAAGCCAGTGGCTATTACAAAAGAGCAAAGAGAATTGATTAGTTGCGGTCATCAAAAGGAATGGGAAAGAGCAAGAATGTGAGGCAAGCTTGTTTTAATCATGGCGGGCAGCAAGATATCAGGGAAAGTGTTTGGATCTGCACGACAAACAGAGTACCTGCCAAATGTCCCTGATTTTGTAGAATGTTGCTAATTTTGTCTTGTGTTTATTTATTTTTGTGTCTCTCAAAATGCAGATGGCCGCAGCTGTCAAGTAACAGCAGACACTTAAGTTTCTGACTGCAAGAAATGTCTTCCATCAGCTACCACAATTATGTAAAGTACAGTTGTGTACACTTACCATAAATGTAGATGTTCGAGTGTATTCACTGTTGCAGTCATTTCATTTGGGTTATCTGCTTGCAGTAGCCCTCAGTTGGCCTGATTAAAGTCTTGGGTCCTACCTCGGATGCTGTCCCTTCTTCCATGACGTCAGGTCATCAAGGGTATAAAACATGCAGCCGACGCCATTACATCAGTTTTTCTTGCCCCAGATGTCAGGTGCCCCCCCTAATGGGAAGCAATTAAATCTATAATTACAAGGATATACCTCCAACAAAAAAGCAAATACACCATAAAGCTTTTTGAGCATAGTAAGGGAGAGTAGAGGTATAGCCAAAAGAAGAAAGGAGGCTGGAGAGAGGGTAACCAGGACTGCAACAGTGAATACACTCGGACATCTACATTTAAGGTAAGTGTACACAACTGTACTATGTTCTTCGTGTTTCACTGTTGCAGTCATTGCATTTGGGTAGATTCCCAAAGCTAAGGTTGGGAGGAGGAATTTAAATAGAATTAGGACCAGCTATAAGACCCTGCAAGACTGCAGTGGCAAAGCCAGCTCTGGAATTAGAGAAAATTGACAAATGATAATGCTTGGTGAAAGTATGTACAGAACTCCAGGTAGCAGCTTCTAGGACGTCCCTGGTAGGAACGCCCCTGAGAAAGGCTGTGAAGGTAGATGCAGCCCTGGTTGAATGGGGTCTGATGCCCTGTGGGATAGGTTTTCCAAGGTGCTTATAGCAGAAATGAATGCAGTGGCCTACCCATTTTTAAAAGGTTTGCTTTGAAATAGCTTTACCCTCTGTCCATGCAGCAAATGCCACCAGCAGTTGTTCAGATTTCATTTGAGGTTTAGTCCTGTCCAAGTAAAATCTAAGTTGTCTGTGCACATCTAAGGAGTGCAGTATCCATTCCCCTTTGTTCTGTGGGTTAGGAAAGAAGGTAGGCAAATGAATGGACTTAAGAGCCACACTGGATACCACCTTGGGCATGAAGGAGGGATTGGTTCTGTGGGACATCTTGTCCACATGAATGATGATGAAAGGCTCCACTGCCATAAGGGCCTGTAATTCAGATACCCTTCTTGCAGAAGTGATCGCTAAAAGGAAAGCTGTTTTCCAGGAAAGGAATTTTAAATCTGCAGTAGCAGCGGGCTCAAAAGGAGGAAGAGTGAGTTTCTCCAAGACAAAGTTAAGGTCCCAGGCTGGAGTTGGAGCTATCCTGGGTGGCCTTAAATTTTTGGCCCCTCTGAGGAACTGCTTGAGCAGTGGGTGAGAGAAGAGGGGAGGCTCTGTGCTGTAAAATGAGCTGAAATGGCTGAGGCATGAATTTTGGAGGAAAAGGACAAGCCCTTATGAAGCATCTCAGTCAAGTATTGTAGAATCTTAGGTAAACTGGGCACTGCTGCGCTCATCCCTTGAGATTGATTCCAGGCACAAAATACATTTTGCAGCATAAGATTTTCTAGTACTATGCCTCCTTGCCTCTAAAATGATATCCATCACTGATTTACTGAGAGATGGTAAAGGAGAGATAAGGTAATTAGCCAGGTTGCTAGGTTCAGGGTTTGCAGCTGAGGGTACAGAATCTGGTTCTCCTGCTGAGACAACAGGGAAGGATTCTGAGGCAGGTGCCACGGGGCCAAGCGTGACGCACTGCGCAAGAGGGGGTACCAGTGTTGGCATGGCCAGTCTGGTGCAATTAAAATTGTCCGTGGCTTGTCCTGTTTGATCTTTAGTAGTACCTTGGAGAGAAAAGGCAGAGGAGGAAAGGCATAAACTGATAGGTTTTTCCAGCTGAAGGATAGAGCATCCACTTTCCAAGCCAGCTTGAGGGGAATCCTTCTGCAAAATGTGTCCAACTGATGGTTCTGGGGGGAGGCAAACAGGTCTATATCTGGGCTCCCCCACTTGCTTGTCAACATGTTGAAAATCCTTGGTTCCAGTTTCCACTCGTGTGGGTCCATGAGGTTTCTGCTTAGTCCGTCTGCCAGTGTATTTAGTTTTCCTGGCAGGAATTGAGCTTGTAGATTCACTTGGTAGCTCAAGGCTGTGTTCCACAATGCCATGGCTAGTCTGCAGAGGGAGTAAGAATGTGTACCCCCCTGCTTGTTTATGTACCACATGACAGTGGTGCTGTCCGCCTTTACCATTAGTTGTCCTGGAAGAATGTGGTCCTTGAAACCTGTCAGCATTCTGTACAGCCATTTCCTAGATTTATGTGCAGGTACATTTGACTTGGGTTCCATTTGCCCTGAATGCACTTCCCTGCCAGGTGAGCCCCCCATGCATAGTCTGATGCGTCTGTTGTTAAGGTTTGGGCAGCAGGGGGTAGTCTGAATGGTAGTCCCCTGTTTTGGTGGAAGGCCTCTGCCCACCAAAGGAACTCTAGGCGTAGGCAAGGTACAATAGGTATCATTTGCTTCTAGACATTGTGAATATTGACACCATAGGCTTTTGAGATACCACTGGAGTTTCCTCACATGCAGCCTTGCATATGGAATTAGAAGAATGCAGGAGGCCATGAACCGCAAGGCTTGCAGATAGCTGGGTTTTTGTGGCCACTTGTTTGAAATAGGTTGTCAAATGAATCCATTTCTCTGGTGTGAGGAAAGCCGTCTGGGAAGTTGTATTCAAGCTTGCTCTCAGGAATATAATTTGTTGACAAGGTACCAGGTGTGATTTCTTTTCATTTATGGTGTACCCCAGACAAGTCAGCCCCCTTTGAACAAAGGCCAGATGATTCAAAAGTATGTCCTGGCTTTCTGCCTGAATTAGACAATCGTCCAGGTATGGGTATATTTGAATATTTCTTTGCCTGCAAAATGCAATGACTGGAGCTAGGCACTTTGTGAATACCCTGGGCGCAGTAGATAAGCCAAAGGGCAGTGCAGAGAACTGGTGGTGCATGTAGCCTTATTTGAAGAGTAGGTATCTTCTGCAAGACTCCCTGATAGGGATATGCAGGTATGCTTTTTTTAAGTCTAGTGTTGCCAACCATACATCTTTGCCTAGCATAGGAAGCACCTGGTGAAGAGCCAGAATTCTGAATTTTGGAATCACCAGAAAGGTGTTTAGAGTAGAAAGGTCCAGGACAGGATGCCATGTATTGCCTTTTCTGGGTACCAGGAAAAGTCTCTAATAGAAATCTTGTCCCTTTTCCTCTTCAGGTAGCAAATGAATAGCCCCCATGCTTAAGAGAGAGAACTTGATTTTGGGCCTCTGCCCACTGATTTGGGGGTAGATCTGGCCACCCGCTTGGTGACGTGTAGAAGTGAAATCGGATTCCTTGGGACACTATATTTAAAAACCATTTGTCCTGGGTAATGAGTTCCCAGGTTTTTGGCCTGCAGACCAATCTTTCCACCTAAAGAAGCATTCAGTTGGGAAGTACTTGGAAGTTTTAAAAGCAAGTCATTGAGACAGTTTTCCATAGGGGGGAGTCTTACTACTCCCAGATTTGGATGCGGAAATCCCCCACTGCTTAGTCTTGTGTGTCCCCGGAGACTGAAATCTGGGGTTTCTGCTGTGTCTGGGTTTGTCTTGAGAAGACCTGGAAGGCCCTGGAAAGGACCAATTCTTAGAGGCCAAAGCTTACTAAATCTAGGAGGCTGAACTTGCAAGAAATCTTTAACAGTTTGCATAGATTTAGCTTTATCTTCCATCTTTTTAAGAACTTCCCCAGCTTTGCTGCAAACAGGTGGTCCTGATTTAAGGGAGCATCCAACAGTTTAGCTTTAACATGATCAGGCAAAGATTGCTCCTTAAGCCAAGCATGCCTTCTGAGCATAGACCCAGTAACAGCAGCCTTGCAAGAGGCCTCTAATGAATCAAATCCACATTGCAAAGTATGTTTACCAACCTGTTCAGCAGAATGCATTAAATCCTGTAATTCTTTATTTTCAGCACAGTCAGGAATCAACATCAGTTTCTGCTTAAGCAACCCAATAACATGTTGTTGATACTTTAACATATGAAACTGGCAGTTTAAAGCCTTAATGGCCAAGGTTGCAGAAGTGTAAACCTTCTTACCCCACCTATCCAGCAACCTGGAGTCTCTAACAGAAGGAGTAGGATTTTTAGCAGTAGAGGCCTTAATGCCCCTGGGTCCCTGTGAAATAGTCTCTGGATCCGCAATAGGATTTTTAAAAAGAAACTTGTGTGAATCAGGAACCCTGTAATATCTGTTAAATTTTCTGGGAGCAGGAGGCAAAGAATCAGGGGTCAAACTAGATTCCGAAAAATCATCAGCAATGTCTAATACAGGAGGTATAGAGAAAGGCCTATGCTGAGGCAGGAGTAAGAAATCCCTAAGCCTCTTTTCTGAATCAGAAAAATCCTGGCTTTCCCAGTGGAAATGCTCCCTTAGACTATGTACGGTTTTACCAAAAGAAAAATCCTCTGGAGGGGAAGCAGAGGGAATGGTGTCCTCTGCATCAGAATCCTCATAAGTGGATTAGGACAAATCTAGATCATCAGAAGAATCAGAAAAATAGAATCCTGGTCAGAAGATTCATAAACAACTTCAGTCCTAGGTCTCTTAGAAGGGGGAGACTGGCTTCCCCTGATTAAAGTTATAAGATCTTCAGCCATTCTTATTTGTTTTTTTAGGCATAGAGGCCTGAGTATGTGGCCCGGGCGTCGGTTTCTTAGGCATGGTTCGAGATTTAGGCCTAAATGAAGAAGGAGGTGTCGGTTTAATATGCAAGTCCATAGGCCTGAATACATCCTGAGAAACCGGTGCCTGCACAGCGGCTCCAGACCCATCCAAGGTAGAGACATCCGCAGGTTCCACAGCTGAAGCATCTCGCGGCATACCGGATTCCGAATGGGTCTTAGTAGAGGCCTGCTAATCAGAAGTAGCGGGTACCAGGGGCTGCGAAAGCGCCTCCCTGTGTACCGACGAACTGATGACTGACTTATGAGAAGCGCCGTTGGCAGCTTTGTACCTAGACGGCCTGTCTCTGTCTATCTTTGCGTTTTTTCGGAATCCCGGTAGTTGGATGGCTAACCGACGACATTTCTGGATAATTAAACAGAGTGCCGAAATATTAGAGGCGAAAATATACAGACGACGTATAGTGCGCTGATTAAATAAAGCACAAAACTGACAGCAATGTACATCGTGGTCAGGGCCCAGGCAAGGAATATAGTACGAATGAAAATCTTTGTGAGGTAACTGCTTTCCACAAGTAATGCAATTATTAACTTTTATTGACATCGGTAAGGAGCAAGAAAACGTTTCCTCAAAGGGGTATTTATCTTTAGTTGAAGACTTTGGTTCTGAAACTCGAAAATGAAAATAACGTTTCCTCAATGGGGTATTTATCTTTAGTTGAAGACTTTGGTTCTGAAACTCGAAAATGAAAATTTCAGGAGTTGGCCGACCGGCACTTGCGAACTGCTTCTGCTTCGGGCACTGCATGGCAAGAAAGACTGATGTAATGGTGTCGGCTGCATGTTTTATACCCCTGACAACCTGAAGTCATGGAAGAAGGGACAGCATCAAACACAGGACCCAAGACTTTGTTAATTAGGCCGACTGAGGGCTACTGCAAGCAGATAACCCAAATGTAATGACTGCACGAAGAGCATCAGCAATGCTTAAAATCTGTGTTTTGATTTTTGGACTTTGCTTCCTTATTATTATTGGTTTTGTCTCTGCTACTTTCACTAAGGAGTTGAAAGAGTGATTTTTCTTTGCAATAACAGAAATCAACAAAACAATGTAGCTCATAGGGCATTTCATTTCTCCCTCATTTTTAGGTTCTAGAAAGAAGACAGAGAGAGAGAGATGGCTAGCTTGTCTTAGGATAAACATAGAAGCCTGAGCCACCAGTAGAGCTTGTAACTCAGATTCTAAGTTCCCTGACCTCTGCAAAAAAAAGCAAGACTGTTCCAAATCAAGAACCTAAAGTTAGGGTGATGACCTGGTTCAAAAACTGCAAAAGTAAGTCCTTCTAACATAAAATTAAGATCCCAAGCAGAAGCCACACATTGTCTAGAATTCACCACCTTTTTTAAAAACATTTTCACATGAGCTTGCATTGAAAGAGGGGGTCCGGTCCATAGGCACACATTTTGAAATGGCTAACAAATGAACCTTGAACAAGAAGCAAACAGGAAATATAATGCTATCAGATTGACCGTGTATAGACAGGCACCTATGAACTCCAGACTCTGCGTAGGTGTGAGCTATGACTTGCTGTAGTTGACTGTGATGCCTATGTGAAGACATAACTGGGGCAAGTAGTCCCTTGCTTGTAAGAGTAGATGCCTGGATAGGGAAGTGAGGAGCCAGTCATCTAGGCATGGAAACATTCTGAATCCCATCAGTCTCAGATGAGATGCTACCACTGCCATGCATTTGGTGAGCACTCTGGGGCATTGGTGAGGCCAAAGGGCAGTGCTCCAAACTGGTAATGACTGGCTTCTGGCCAGAAGCACAGATATCTTCTTGAGTGTCTGTTCATTTTAATGCGATAGTACACATCTTGAAGATCTATCAAGCACATTCAATCATCCTTTTGCAGCAGGGGCAAAATAGTCAGAACCTTGAATATTTCAACTATTCGTTTAATTTGCTGCCATCCAGAATGGTTCGCAAGTCCCCTGCTTTCTTTGACATTAAAAAAAATCTTGAGTAGGTTCTAAATCTTATCTGGGGAGACCTTCTGGAGGACTCTTTTCTAGCAGCTTGTTTATTTCCAAGGCTGCCACCTTCTTCTGATTGGGTGAAATATCGGAGATCCTCTTCAATTTTGAAGGGGGGAATTTGGGAAAATGGTATGAAATAACCTCTGGATATAATTCTCTGCACCCAGAAATAAATTCTGATGGATGCCCATGCTTCAGGGTGCACAAAGGCCTCCCTTGACTGTCTCCAGACAGCAGAAGCCAGACAAACTTCCAGGAGTGCTGGCAGGGTTTGTCTGAGAAAAAAGAACAGAAAACCTGGTTCTGTGGGCCAACTCTACCACAAGAATGCCACCTTCAGTTAGAGTTACCGCCTCTGCATCTAGGAAAACCATCTCCTCGTAAATCTTGGAAATGACGATGGAACTTGCAAAACCAAATTTTTCTGCTTCCTCATTGAACCTAGGAAAAGTTTCTCTCTAAGAAGTAAAAAAACAGATCCTAATGGCAAACAACGTCTTAACATCTTGCTCACTTCTGGAGAAAGTTTCCTTCACATTTGGGCCAAACAAGGAAGATCCATCTAAGAGAGCAGTGATGAATGAAGACTTGAAGGGCTTCACAAAATAGCATAGGTGCTGTGAAGATAGGTGAAGGCTGTCAGCCTAGCCAGATAGAATTTTGTAGATAATTCTGTTATTTGTAAAAATTAATATAAGCCACAGGCTTGTTTCTCTTAAATGGAAGAAAATGCTGTTAGATGTGGAACTGCAAAAATATAACAGCGCACTATGATGTAACAAACCTGATAAGTCAAGCATTGTGAAATTCTTTAATCCAAACCTTGGAGCGGAGGTGTCTACTGGGAGGCATTCTGCCTACTGTTTTGAGGCCAGAGTTAATGGCTAGAATTTACATGTATAATTTATTTTATAGCTCTGGCTTCCTGACCAGCTGCAAGACTAAAAGGGCTATTAACATGAGTTCTGTTAGCCTGGGAACCAGAAAGAAATGATGCAATCTGAAATGAAACGGCGGTACTGTGTTATCAATTCAAGGAGAGAGAATGAGGGCATGGAGCATTTGTCTTGAGAAAGTACAGTTGTGTACACTTACCATAAAATGTAGATGTTCGAGTGTATTCACTGTTGCAGTCATCACATTTGGGTTATCCCTGCCAGGGTAGCCCTCGGCTGGCCCGAATACCAGAGGCTTAGTATTTCTGCATTGGTTGCTGTCGCTTCAGGACTGACGTCAGGTTGTCAGTAGTATAAAGTGAGGCAGCCGACACCATTACATCAGTTTTTTTGCCCTGTCAGGAGCCCCCAAGTGGGAGCCAGGTTATGGTGGAAGAACCCCACCAGTAGAAAGTAAACACCAAATTGTCCCTTGTAAGGAGAGAGAGAGAAAGAGGGGGATGAAGGGAGGGAAACCAGGACTGCAACAGTAAATACACTCGAACATCTACATTTATGGTAAGTGTACACATTTGTACCATGTTCATGTTTCACTGTTGCAGTCATCACATTTGGGGTGATTCCCAAAGCTGAGGAAAAGGGTGGAGGGCAGTCAAGGAGACTAGGGGCTGGCTAGGATGCCCTCCAAGACTGCAGTGGCAAACCCTGCCCTGGATTTGGAGAAGACAGGCAGGTGGTAATGCTTGGTAAAAGTGTGAACAGATGCCTACGTGGCAGCCTCCAGGATGCCCCTGGTGGGGGCTCCTCTGAGGAAAGCTGCAGAGGTGGAGGCTACTCTGGTGCAATGAGTCCTGACTCCTTTAGGGGGAGGCCTTCTGTGTTGCTTGTAACAGAAGTGGATGCAGTGTGCTGTCCATTTTGAAATTGTTTGGAGATGACTTTGCCCTCTGCCCCTCCAGCAAAGCTAACCAGCAATTGATCAAATTTTCTGAATGATTTAGTTCTGTCTAGATAGAATCTGAGCTGTCTGTGCACATCTAGAGAGTGCAGGATCCTTTCCCCCATGTTCTGTGGGTTAGGGAAAAGGTGGGCAAATTAATGGATTGGTTGAGAGCCACACAGGACACCACCTTGGGCAGGAAGGATGGGTCAAGCCCTGAGGGAAACTCTGTCAGCATGGAAGATGATGAAGGGCTCTCCACAGCCATGAGTGCTTGTAGTTCGAAGACCCTTCTGGCTGAAGTGATGGCCAGAAGAAAAGCGGTCTTCCAGAAGAGAAATTTTTAACTCTGCTGAAGATTCTGGTTCGAAAGGGGCAGGGTGAACTTTTCCAACACAAAGTTAAGGTCCCAAGCTGGGGTAGGTGCTCTTCTGGGTGGCCTTAAGTTGCTAGCCCCTCTTAGGAATTGTTTTATCAGAGGGTGTAAGAAAAGGGGCTGCTCAGTGGGGAAATGAGCAGAGATAGCAGAGGCATGAATTTTAATAGAGGAAAAAGAAAGAGAGACCATTGTGTAGCAGGTAAGCTAACTAATCCAGGATGAGAGGGAGGGAGAGAGGGTGGGCTGTGCCATATCGGCTCCCTTAGTCTGAATGCAGGTGCAGAACTTTTCCATTTTTCTCAACATAAGACTTTCTAGTGCTAAGGCATCTGGCCTCATGTATAACATCTCGAATCTGCTGACTGAGGCTGGCAGATTGATCAGTGGTTAGGGAATAAGCCAGGCTGCCAAATTCAGGGTCTGCAATTGAGGATGCATGAATTCTCCTTCCCTCTGGGTCAAGAGGGTTGGGGTCTGAATGAGACGCCATGGAGGGGACAGGCTGCGCAGCAGTGGGTACCAGTGCTGGCGAGGGCAGCCAGAAGCAATAGGAATTGTCCTTGCTTTTTCCTCCCTTATTTTGAGCAGTACCCTGATAATGAGTAGTAGCGGAGGAAAGGCGTAGACTGATAGATTGACCCAGGGGAAGGACAGGGCATCCACTTTCCAAGCCATGCAGTGATGCTCCCTGGTGTAGAACTTGCTGAGCTGATGGTTGGTGTGTAAAGCAAAGAGGTCGACCTTTTGGGTGCCCCATTTCTGAGTTACTATGGTGAAGGTTCCTTTGTCTAGCTGCCATTCGTGTGGGACCAGAAGATTTCTGCGTAAGTGGTCTGTCAGAGAGTTTAGAGAACCTGGCAGGAACTGTGCTAACAGGTGGAGTTGCATGGCAGAGGTTGTGTGCCAAAGGGTCATGGCCAGCCTGCATAGAGAGTAGGAATGAGTCCCACCCTGCTTGTTGATATACCACATCACAGTGGTGGTGTCTGTTTTGATCAAGAGAGCCCCTGAGGAGAGAAGGGGCCTGAAAGCTGTCAATGCGTGCTGGACAGCTAACATCTCCTTTTGGCTGATGTGTAGATGGACTTGCTGTGGGCTCCATTGGCCTTGTATGCACCTGCCATCGAGGTATGCACCCCAAGCATAGCCTGATGCGTCTGTGGTGAGGGTCTGGGTGGCGAGAGGTGGTGAGAAAGGTAGTCCCTTTTTGTCGGAGCATGTTGCTGCCCACCAAAGAATATCTTTCCTGGGGCAAGGTGTCATGGGTATAAGTGTTTCTAGGTCTTGAGAGTGTTAAGACTAAAGGCTTTTTAGGGACCATTGAAGTTTCCTCATATGCAGTCTGGCATGTGGAATGAGTAAAATGAAAGATGCCATGAACCCCAGAGCTTGCAAGATTTTCCTTGCAGATAACTGGGGTCTGGGTGGCTAGTTGAGAGAAGCAGGCTGTCAGGTAAGTTTGCTTCTCTGGTGTAAGGAATGCCATCTGGGGTGCTCTGTCCAGGCTTGCTCCCAGGAATATAACCCTTTGGGTGGTTACTAGTTTGGATTTCTTTTCATTGATAGTGTACCCTAGGGAGGTCAGTAGGGACTTCACAAAGGCCAGGTGCTAGAGCAGCTTTTCCTGTCTGCCTGAATTAGGCAGTCGTCTAAGTATGGGTAAATATGGACATTCCTTTGTCTGCAAAAGGCAATGGTCGGAGCCAGACATTTTGCCAAAACTATGGGAGCAGTAGATAAGCCAAAGGGAAGTGCAGTGAACTGAAAGTGCAGAGATCCTGCCCTGAAATGTAGGTATTTCCTGCATGATTCCCTGATAGGGATGTGGAGGTAGCCCTCTTTTAGGTCTAGGGTGGCTAGCCAACCATCCTTGGAGAGCATGGGTAGCAGTTGCTGGAGGGTGAGCATTTTGAATTTTGGTATCACCAGGAAGGTGTTTAGAATGGAAAGATCAAGCATTAAATTAGTCTTTTTCTGTATTGATGTCAGAACTTTTCTACTGTATTATTTTAAGTATTTCTCTGGGATCTCTGAACTCTTGACTAGCATTGTGTAGTAAGAAGTATTGTCTTGTGTTTTTATTAAATATTTTTAAAGCTTTTGACTGTGGCTGTTTTGTGTAAAGATAATTTAAGGTGGTGGTGCTGCGGTAGCATTGTCGCCTCGCAGTAAGACACTGTCCGGTTCGATTCTCAGCTAGACCGTCTTCTGCGTGGAGACATGCGTGAATGGGCGTACCTTCGTTGAAGGTTGTGCGTCAGGCCTGGCAAGCCGGTACGTAAAAATCAACTGCCAATCATTAGCGGACTGGAGTTCCGCTGTGGCGACCCCTAACCGGGAAAAGCCGAAAGAAACAAGTACATTGCATGTACATAGTGATACTGTCAAGTCACTCCAAATAAGCCTTGACTGTTCACAGTTGCACTTACCAATTGGAAAATAATACTGCACAGTATAATTGGACAACCTTTCATAATGGCCTTTTTGTAGCTGATAAATATTAGTGGGTGGTAGCAGTGTTTTCTACCGTATAGTCTGGGTAAAAGGGGCACAACTGGAGAACCTGTGCCAGCCTTCCGCAGAAGTATCTGTGTGGTTGTACACAACTTTTATCCAAAAGTGTGTGTGTGTCAGCTACTTGGGCAGGGACACGAAGCACTGGTTGGACGGAGAGAGCTTGCCCACTATTCTGAGACCTGGAACCTATAGCTGTGCCAGTGGGGAGTCTTACTGAAGATCTGGAGAGAAAGGGAGAAATCAGCCCCAGACTTTCTGTGAGCTCTGTGTGCTCTTACGAGAAATTGTACTTTACTGTGTGTGCATTTGTCATCCTTTCCCTATATGGACATCCCTCACTGGTGTTAGCGGTGAGGATTGAGGCTCCTTGCTTGCTGGGCCAGTGCACGGGCGTCACATATTAATTTGGCAGTAGTGGGATATCCACACCACATATTAATTGGTTGGCAAATGCTAAATGGGTTGTAGTGATGTGGGTAGTGTGAATTCCTGTAGCTTGTGAAGGTGATTTTGTACTCTAAATCAGTCACGCAGTGAATACTCAAGAGTTCAGATCACAATTGTTTAATTTTTTTTGTTAGCTTAGTCAGGGAGAGCAAGCAGCTTATCAGCAGAGAAGTATGGAAAGCTGACAAGAAGCTAGCTGGTTGAGATGTGCCAGGCTAGGGGACTGGTACATGGAAACCTGACTATGGCAGACCTGATTGTAGCCTTGGTCACAGCCGCATCAGAAAACAGCAACTAAGAGGACAATAAGACTGGCAGTAGAGATGTACCACACTTAGACTGGGCAGCTCAACTTTTCTACAGAGGACTCAAAAATCCATCTGGAGCTAAAGAAACTTGAGTTGGAGGCCAAGCATGTGGAAACAGAAGCAGCAGAGAGACTGAGGCATCTAGAAAGTGAGGACAATGAGGAACTGCGATGTTTGCAGGCTGAGGAGAATGAGAAACCTCTATGCCTGGAAGCTGAGGAAAAGGAAAGGCAGAGGCAGCATGAAAAGGAGATGCTGACTCTTCGCCAGAGTCATGGAGGTAATGGGGAAGGGAGTAAACAGACTCCAGAAGCACAAAAGGTCAGTAAATTTCTTCCACAGTTTAAAGAGGGGAATAATTTTGATAGTTTCATTCATATGTTTGAAAGAGTATGTAAATAGTATGATATTGACCAAAGGCTCTGGGTACGGTTCCTGACCCCCTTACTCTATGGTAAAGCCGTAACTGTGTTGTCTAAAATTTCTGATCAGGAATGCTTTGATTATACTACTGTTAAGAACAGTTTGTTAGAATTTTTTAAGCTAACACCTGAAACTTATAGGAAAAAGTTTAGTGAGAATAGACGCAAGGCAGATGAAAGTGTATGTGGATATGTTGCTGAACTGAGCAATTATTTTCATAGGTGGATAACTGGATGTCAGGTCACCACTTCTGAAGGGCTGGCAGTCCTTTTGGTGAGGGTACAAGGCCTTAGCACTTTGCCTGAGGACATGAAGATCTGGTTACCTGATAGATAATGTGCTACTTCAGACGAGTTGGGGAAAAAGATAGACCTATATCTAGCAAGCAGAGCATCCCTGCACAGGTAAGAGACCCCCATTACTGCCCATGGGTCTAAAGGAACCCATAGTGGGCAGCACACACTGCCCCAACAGAATCTGCCAGTAGCAGGGGAAGCCACTAGTCCAGGTACACGTCCAGGACCTAGGGTTAAATATTTTGAATGCAACCAGTGAGAACATGTGGCATACAGATGTCCACAGAGGCAAGGCTGGGAACAAAGTTGAGAGAGGCAGTAAGTAGGAAAGACAAAATGGCAATAGTAGGTTATCTTGAGACAACAAGGGTACCAAACTACCATCCTGCAGATGTCCTGATAGGGAAGGATTTCGATGAGGCAGTACCATGTGCTTATGCAGTTACATGCAGTCAGGCTAGGAGACAAACATGTGGGTCTGGTAGCCTGGGGGAGAGCCAGACAGACTGCATACTTGCAGCCGGGACTGGCATGGTGGTTACTTCAGGGAGGGAGCTACCCTGTATGAAGTGAGACTGAAGGCGAGCCACAGCTGCTTGTGGGTACTGACGTTCCCTTGGACAAGGGGACTGCAAGGGTGGAGGTGAGTTGTAGTACCCAGGCTGACAGTGAGGCACAACTGTCATAGGATGCCAAATTTCCAGTGGAACGGGAGCTGGAGAGGGTTACAAAGAGAGAGTTATGACAGACTCAGCTCTCAGACCCTCCACTGCAAGGCCTGAGAGAGGTAGCTAGTGAGGGAACTGATTCTCAAGGGAAGGGGGGACCTGTATACTGGGACAAAGCGTTACTATATATAGAGAGTGGACCCCTGAGGGAGGGCTAGAAGGTGACCGAATACAGCAGTTGTTAGTGTCTAGAGCTCACTGTCTGGCACTAACCATAGCCCATGATATTCCCTTTGCTGGACATATGGGCATAAAACGTACAGAGAGACATTTTATGCATCACTTCTATTGGCCTGGAATTCTAGAGATGTAACAGGCTATTGCAGGACCTGTGAGTATTGCCAAAAGGTAGGCAAGGCAGGAGACGGTGAGAGCTCCTGTGATTCAGGAGCCATTTCAGAGGGTAGCTATGGATATTGTGGGGCCTCTGAGTACTCCAAGTTCCACAGAGAAAAAGTATATCCTAGTGGCAGTAGATTATGCTACAAGATACCCTGAGGGAGTAGACCTGTCCTCCACTGAGGCAGAAAAGGTGGCAAATGCTTTGTTAGAGATTTTCCACAGTGTAGGTTTCCCAAAATAAATACTGACCGACAGAGGTGCCAATTTCATGTCAGACCTGCTGGCTTCTCTGTGGAAGTCCTGTGGGGTGAAGCATCCGGAAGACCGCCCCTTACCATCCCCAGACTAATGGTCTTGTTGAGAGGTTTAACTCTACAATCAAGTCCATGCTACGGGCATTTGCAGACCAGTTTAACAGGGAGTGGGACAAATATTTGCTCCATCTGTTATTTGTTTACAGAGAGGTTCCCCAGGAATCCACAGGTTTTTCACCCTTTGAGTTGATGTATGAGCATAGGGTGAGGGGACCTGTAGATTTAATTTGAGATGAGTGGGAAGTTGAGTGTGAATCTCACAAGGAGTCTGTTGTGGCATATGTCCTAAACCTCTGGACAAAGCTTAGGGACCTTGTGGGCTTGGGACCAGGAGAACCTGGCAGAAGCCCAACAACCAAAAAAGGTATGGTACAACAGGAATGCTTGAGCTAGAGCGTACGCTGCAGGGCAGCAGGTAATGGTTCTCATTGCTAACAGACACAACAAGCTGCAAGCAGCTTGGGAGGGACTCTACAAGGTGGTAAGAAAGGTAAGTGATGTTATCTACATGGTAGAACTGCTAGGTAGGAGCACAAATTATACCATGTTAACATGATGAAACTTTACCATGACATGGAGGCCCTTGTGCTGAGCATTTGCAGTGGATTGCAGGAGGAGTCTGAGGGAGATCTGATGACTGATCTCCTTGTAGCATTGGGATCTTAAGCAATGTTGGGACACCAGCTTACAGAAATCTTCTCTGAGCACCATGTGTGAACAATCTTTTATGTGAATGCCAGTGACATAAAAAGCTGCATGGAAATACAATGCCTGGCTAAAGGAGCATCAGCCAAGATAAGACCGTGCTTATGAATAATTCATCTCTATCAAGGCATAATTATTAATAAAAGCAAATATTTATGTTGAAAATAATTCCTCTAATAATCAAATGTCAGTCAACAGATGCAAATTAGCTATAAGACTTCAGAGTGTTTTTTTTTTAGAAATGTTAGTTCAGTTACTTGTTAGAAAAAAAATAGAATGGAAAGGTCACAGCAGCCTGAAACAAGGGTCACACACTGACACAGGAAAAAAATTGAATGGAAAGGTCACAACAGCCTGAAACAAGGGTCACACACTGACACGCACTGGTGTATTTTAACAGCATTAATGGCTACTCTATTAGAAGTTGTATAAAACATGTATTAATCAGTACTTTTCTATTTCTATCAAACATTCCTAAACTATATGTGTAAAGAATGCAAATAATCTCAATACATGATTTGTAAAATGTACATATATGCCATAAACAAAGAATCAGGAAATGTACATTATTCTATTTCATACATTATCTATAGAATGAAGGACAAGGGCAGACGGTGTGCCTTGCATATACATGCTGCAAAGCTGCAGAGTTTATATGAAAGTTTTTATTAAGCTTTTGTATTGTACTACTTTGTAAGTTGCAAACTTTCATTAATTTTGAATTATTCAACAGTAGCAATAATGTAAAGTGCAGCTGTTATAATAATAATAAATACTCTTTAGAAATGTTATGATAAGACAATTAAGCAGGAAGAGCATATGATGACAAAGAAATTATTATTCTGTATTTGTTACCAAAAAATGAAAACTTGTTTTATAGCAATTCTAAAGAAACAGTCTGCTTTTAAAATAACTTGTAATAGTTGCATGACCAACTTAGGACACAATGTATATCTAAAGAGGCAGGACTACATTTGTCAAGAACTGTATAAAAGTTCTGTACTCACTGATGTATGTTGTCAGTTAAATCAGCCAAACTAGCTAGACAAGGAATAATAAAAACTGTACTGACCCTAGGATGCCTTGCTTTGCTGATCATTTATTTTTCTTGTTATTTTAACTGCCTGTATTTTTTTTCCTCATAGGTGCAGTGCTTGTAGGTACGTTTACAGTTTGGTGCCAAAACCTGGGAGGAAGCAAAGCAGAAAGTGCAGAGGTTGTAACGTTGAAATATTGCAAAAAGGTCTTGGCTTTTAAAAGTCAGCGGGTGAAGGAAGAACAAGAATCCTCAAGGTTGGATCAATTTTCCTCCGTGGAGTGAAGGAAAAACAAGAATCCTCAAGGTTGGATCAGTTCTCCTCCGTGGAGTCTCATCCACAGGAAAAGAAAGGTGGAATTAAAAGCTGTGCAGCTAACTTCCCAGAGGGATTTCCACACTGCCAAAACAGGGTGAGACTCTAGTCTTTGTTTGTAGAAGGCACTAAAGCTTTGTTCTCCTATAGTTACATGTGTAATCTGTAATTTATGAGGCATACAGTTAAAGGAATTTGCATGGTAACAAGATTTTTAAATGTGGTAGGGCTAAAGCATCACAGATATTACTGCAACCAGAAACTATTAGACCTGAGATTTATTAGAGATTTAAACCAGGATTGTATACCAGAAAAAAGTATCCATAACCAGATCTAGAAACAGATATTAAGATTTACTTATATCAAGAAAAAAAAAGTCCCAAGAGAAATTTGAAAGTGTTACTGAGGAAAGGTCCCAAGACAGTTTTGTTTCATTCTCTGAAGGAAAAGAGATGTCAAATTGTAAAAATACCTCAGAGAAAGCTAAGGCATCAAGGTTAATTTTATCTTCTAAATTTTCCAGGTTTGAAGAAGTTATAAACCGAGCAGGTAGTGTGGATTTACAAACAGGAGATCCACAATTTGTATTAGATATTATTCAGAAGCAACAAAAGTTAAGGGTAAAAGAGATACCTGAAGGATGGCAAAAGAGAAGTCCTATTTATAAACTGCCTTCTTTAATTTATGAATTTACAGATTGGGGAAAACTAAATCAAAATAAGAGAGATTTTATTAAGAAAACATTTATTCCAGCTCTTTAACAGGTTTTTTCTTGTGCTCATTAGAACAACATAAAACTATAGCTTTGTCAAAAAGATGTTCACATTTACAGGAAAGCATAGAAAAATCAGACAGACAGGTAAGAGAGACAGCAGATGAACTAAAAGCTTTACGTAATAAAATTAAAGAAAGAGAACAACAATATAAAGAGACATTTAATCAATAGAACAGCTAGAAGACAACATGAGGGAATGGAAAGAAGAAATAGCTAATTTAGAAAAAGAAGTGGAATTTAGGGATCATGAAATAAAATTAGAAGTTATGTACCTACCATAACGTTCCATGTTATTTGTCTTCTCTCGCCTTCTTTCTTGCTGGATGGGTTCGGAGCCGATCCTCGGCTCCGACTCGGCACTAGCTTTAGCTCGAGAACTCCTTTTACCAGCTCGAGGCAACCCTATATCCCATGATGCAAGGCGGAACTACCTCAGATCTCGCTTGGCAGCTAACTAACCTCTGCTAAAGACTTATCCTAATATAATTAGGAACCATGGTTCCTAAAAGAAGTCCTCATAACAATGCTCCAGAGGAAGCAATCTAATAGGAACTCTCCAAGATCTGTCCAGGCCAGGGGAAGGAGGGAGGGACGAAGAAAGAAGGCGCAGAGAAGACAACTAACATGGAACGTTATGGTAGGTACATAACTTCTATATGTTAAGTTGGCAACCCCGCCTCCATGCTTGCTGGATGGGACCGCCCCTAGCACCTGTATCCCGGGTGGCTCAATGGAACAGACTCTTGAGAACAGTGGAACCAAAACTGGCCCTATCTCTAGAGGCCAAATCCAACTTGTAATGAGACACAAAGGTATGAGGCGTGGCCCAAGTAGCTGCTGCACAAATAGTGTCAATGGGAAGTCTATCCTGAAAGGCTACAGAAGTGGATAGACTCTTTAGAAATGTTTATGATAAGACAATTACAGGAAGAGCATATGATGACAAAGAAGAAATTATTCATGTTAAAAGTACAGTTTTGTACCTACCATAAATGTAGATGTTCGAGGATCCACATTGCTGCAGTCCTACTATTGGGTAGTCGCTGTCCAGTCGGAATACCAAAGTATTGCGGTCAGATGACTGCGCAGCCAGGGTACTAATATGACCGATATCCTCAGTCTTTTCTTGCCCCAGATGTCAGAAGACCCTAAAAGACAAGGCAAATACCTCACCAAATATACAATATATACAATATAGCATATAACCTCACCTACACAACCCCACAGAGGAGGAGGGGTGACACAATGATCCTCAACATCTACATTTATGGTAGGTACAAAACTGTACTATGTTCTTCATTCCACATTGCTGCAGTCCTAACTATTGGGTAGAATCCCAAAGCAGAGGTAAGGGAGGCTGGCAAATCATAAGCAGGAGCTGACAACATGCCTTGCAAAATAGCTGTGGCAAAACCAGCCCTAGACTTAGAGTAGAGGAAGGTGATAGAGAAAGTATGCACTGAACTCCAAGTAGCTGCCAAAATATCCAGTTGCCACCCCTTAGAAATGCTGTTGAAGTGGCAGTATCCCTAGTGGAATGAGGCCTAATCCCAGCTGGAATCTCCTTGCCATGATGGGAATAACAAAATGCAATGCAAAACCCAATCCACCTAGAAATAGTTTGTTTTGACACAGGCTTGCCCTAACTCAAAGCAAAAGAAACAAACAACTGCTGAGACTGCCTAAAATCCTTAGTCCTGCTTAATAACGATTGCCTGTGTACATCTAAAGTGTGCAAAATCTTTTCCCCTTTATTTTGGTCTGCATAAAAAAATGAATAGTTTGGTTTAAAGCCACACTAGAAACCACCTTAGGCATAAAGGAAGGATTAGCGTAATGATACCCTATCCTTATGGAAAATCAGGGCTCTACTGCCATAAGGGCCTGCAACTCAGACACCCTTCTTGCAGAAATGTCTTGAGTAAAAATGTAGGGGCCCTATTCTGAAAGGGAAAACAATGGTGGGTCACAATCATAGTGAGCTGAAATTGCTGCAGCATGAATCTTAATGGAAGAGAAGGACAAACCTGTCCAATAACTCAGTAAGATATTGAAGAGCCACACTCAAATTAGGCTCAGAAATCTCCAAATTCTTTGCTGCTCCAAAATAAAAATCTCTTCCATTTCTGTACACTTTCCTTGTACTAGGTCTTCTAGCTTCCATAATCACATTTAAAACTTGTTGAGGAAGTTGAGACCTGCTGTTCAACACAGAATATGCCAGGCTGTTAGATGAAGAGAGTGAAGCTTGACATTGAGCAGATGACTTGAGATAACAGATGTGGAATCAGGTAAAGGCCATGGAGGCTTCCTTACCAGACTCCAGTAGGGTACCAGTGTTGCGAAAAAAAAAGAAGAGGCAGAGTGAAAGGATACACATGAAGATTTTTCCAACTAATATTATTCAGAAGCAACAAAGTTAAGGGTAAAAGAGATACCTGAAGGATGGCAAAGAAGTCCTATTTATAAACTGCCTTCTTTAATTTATGAATTTACAGATTGGGGAAAACTAAATCAAAATAAGAGAGATTTTATTAAGAAAACATTTATTCCAGCTCTTTAACAGGTTTTTTTTGTGCTCATTAGAACAACATAAAACTATAGCTTTGTCAAAAAGATGTTCACATTTACAGGAAAGCATAGAAAAATCAGACAGACAGGTAAGAGAGACAGCAGATGAACTAAAAGCTTTACGTAATAAAATTAAAGAAAGAGAACAACAATATAAAGAGACATTTAATCAATAGAACAGCTAGAAGACAACATGAGGGAATGGAAAGAAGAAATAGCTAATTTAGAAAAAGAAGTGGAATTTAGGGATCATGAAATAAAATTAGAAGTTATGTACCTACCATAACGTTCCATGTTATTTGTCTTCTCTCGCCTTCTTTCTTGCTGGATGGGTTGGAGCGATCCTGCGGCTCCGACTCGGCACTAGCTTTAGCTCGAGAACTCCTTTTACCAGCTCGAGGCAACCCTATATCCCATGATGCAAGGCGGAACTACCTCAGATCTCGTTTGGCAGCTAACTAACCCTGCTAAAGACTTATACTAATATAATTAGGAACCATGGTTCCCTAAAAGAAGTCCTCATAACAATGCTCCAGAGGAAGCAATCTAATAGGAACTCTCAAGATCTGTCCAGGCCAGGGGGAAGGAGGGAGGGACGCAAGAAAGAAGAGAGAAGACAACTAACATGGAACGTTATGGTAGGTACATAACTTCTAAATGTTAAGTTGTCAATCTCGCCTTCATTCTTGCTGGATGGGACCGTCCTAGCACCTGTATCCCGGGTGGCTCAATGGAACAGACTCTTGAGAACAGTGGAACCAAAACTGGCCCTATCTCTAGAGGCCAAATCCAACTTGTAATGAGACACAAAGGTATGAGGCGTGGCCCAAGTAGCTGCTGCACAAATAGTGTCAATGGGAAGTCTATCCTGAAAGGCTACAGAAGTGGATAGACTCCTGGTCGAATGTGCTTTTGGCTTAGAAGATAGTTGTTTGCCTCTTAGAGAGTACACATAGGAAATGGTGGAAGTCAACCATCTAGATAAGGTCACTTTAGATACTGGAAGACCTAACCTGTTTTCTGCATAGGAGACAAACAATTGGTCTGATTTTCTAACTTGTTTAGTCCTATGTAAGTAGTACCTGAGCTGACGATGAACATCCAAAAAATGCAGCTTCTGTTCAGCTCTGTCAGAATAGTTATGAAAGAAAACTGGTAGATCAATAGATTGGTTAATATTGGCTTGAGATACAACCTTGGGAAGAAAGGAAGGGTTAGTTCTGGCGAAACCCTATCCTTATGAAACACCAGATAAGGTGAGCGAATGCAGAGGGCCTGAATCTCAGAAACTCTTCTTGCAGAAGTAACAGCCAGCAAAATATAGTTTTCCATGTCAACAACTTTAAAGAACACGTAGCAGACGGTTCGAAGGAGGTAGAATTAGGGATGCCAGCATTTAGTTCAGATCCCATTGCCCAGGTGCATGTTTCACACGCCGTTTTAGGAGAAAAACTCCTCTCAAAAGGCTTTGCATAACCTATGAGACATGATGTTATTGTCCTGCAAGCCAACATGAAATTTGGAAATAGCAGCCAGTTGTACTTTGACTGTAGATGATGACGATCCCGAATGAAAAACCTGCGCCAGGAAATGCAAAACAGAATGTATAGGAGGGGAGAAGGGATGAAAATTTCTGGCGAATGCGCAAATAGAAAAAGGTCGCCACTTGCTAGCATAAACAGTTCTAGTGGGCGACTTTAAAGAAGACACTAAAATGTCTCTGACTGAGTCAGAACTCATTCGTAGCCTGGCTAGGGAAGGAAGTGGAGCAACCAAGCACTGAGGTTGAGAGAATGAATGGCCGGTGCTGCTGACCCGACTGGTGGATCAAAGATCCGAACTGGGTCCAGATGCCAGGGCTGCACCAGAAGGTGATGATGTAGAGCCGGAAACCAAATTTGTCGAGGCCAATATGGAGCAATGAGGATCAATTTGGCTCTCAAACGGTGGCTTTCTGAATGACTTGTGGAATCAATGGAAAGGGAGGAAAAGCATAAAGAAGTCCCGAGGCCAATCCTGGGTTAGAGAGTCTCTCAAGGGTTGGCCCGGAAGAGAAATAGTGTGAAGTAATCTGGGCACTTGCTGTTTTGAGGGGTAGCGAAAAGATCGCAACAAGGGGTGCCCCACTTCAGAAAAATCTGATCCACTACAGACTGATTGAGAGACCACTCGTGAGGCATCAGAATAGATCTGCTTAGCCTGTCCGCCAAAAGGTTGGACCTGCCGGGATGTCGTTGCTATCAGAAACCGCTGAGAAGAGATCGCCCATTGCCAAAGTCTGAGAGCTTCTCGACATAAGGGATAGGACCTGGTTCCGCCCTGTTTGTTGATGTACCAGACCACGGACATGTTGTCCGTCTGTACTGCAATAGTCCCTGTGGGAAGAAAGTCGTGAGGGCTTGCAGCGTTAAAAGCACTGCTCTCATCTCTAGGACATTTATGTGCAGGTGGTATTCTATGGGTTGCCACGTCCGTGGACCATCCTGCCCTGATAATGCCCCCCACCCGATCATTGAGGCATCCGTGGTGACTGTGGCAACTGGAGGAGGGAACAAAGGGTCGGCCCTGATGAAGAAGAGGGAAGATATCCACCATGGTAGAAGAGGCCTGCAAGACTGTGTCACTAAGATCTCGTGTCTCATGGGCAGATCGTGGTACGACCACTGCGTGAACAACATCCACTGCAGGAGGCGCATCTGGAAACGAGCCAGTGGAAGAAGAACAATGGCTGCAGCCATTAGGCCTAGAACTTTCAAGACAAACCTGGCTTTGACCTTGTTGCTTTGTAACAGAAGCTGAACAAATTTCTGGATGTCCAGAATCCTTTGATTTGTTAGCCTGGCTAACATTTTGACGGTATCTAACTCTGCGCCTATAAAGGTGATAGATTGGCAAGGCAGCAGAGAGATTTTTGAAATTCACGAAATTCCTAGACTCTTGCAAAGCTGTAAGGTGTAGTCTCTGGACCGAAGAAGCTGATCCTTGGAGGTGGCGGAGAGGAGCCAGTCGTCCAAATAAGGAAACACTTGGAATCCTCGGCGTCTCAGGTGAGCTGTGACCACTGCCATGCATTTGGTGAACACTCTGGGGGCTGAAGTGAGGCCAAAGGGCAGTGCTCTGAATTGGTAATGACTGGCTCCCAGCCGAAAGCGGAGAAACCTTCTGGAGCGTCTGTGAATCTTTATATGATAGTACGCATCCTGAAGGTCTATCGAGCACATCCAGTTGTCCTTGCCCAGAAAGGGCAGAATGGATTGCAGCGTGACCATCCGGAATCTTGCCTTTCTGACAGACTTGTTTAGTCTGCTTAGGTCTAGTATTGGTCTCCAATCTCCGTCCTTTTGGGGACCAAAAGAATCTTGAGTAGAAGCGGATCCTACTTGGTCTGCCGGCACTGTTTGGATGGCTCTTTTCCCAGGAGTTTTGAAACTTCCTGTTTTGCCAAATCCCTTTGACGGGTGAGATGTCTGGAAGGGATTGTAGAGGCACGGGAAACCTTCGAAGGGGATTTTGTAACCCTCGGATATAATCGACTGTACCACTTCTCTTGTGATAGGGATTGCCAGGCTACTGGGTACAGCGAAATTCTTCCCGACTGCCTCCAAGGGTGGACAGTCGGGCAACACCTCAGGGATGCTGAAAGGGCTTCTCAGGAAGAGGCTCCCTGTTGCCCTGGTTCTGAGGACCCCCTGCCTCTAGGGCGGCGTATTTATTGTTACCCCTCTGCCTCTGGGGTAAACTGACCACGATGTGTCCGGTGTAGCTCCTTGGGCTTTACGGAACCACATCTTCCCCTTCTGACCCTTGGGATATGGTCTAGAAGGAGTGGAAAACTGGACTCCAACGGCAGAAAGAGTTTTACCGTCCTGTTCACATCTGGTCAAAGTATCCTTCACCTGAGGTCGAACAAAGCCGAACCGTCAAAGGGGGTGTTGGTGAAGGACGCCTTAAAGGGGTCTGCAAAATTACACAGCCGCATCCAGGCTTGGCGTCTAAGAGCAACACCTGTGCCTGCGGCCCTGCTCGTTCCATCGGCTGCATAAGATATGAGCCGCATGGAGGAGTTAGATATCGAATTCAGGATAGCTAGCTGAGAGGCAATCTTTCCTGAGCCCCAGCAGCTGAAGGATCCTGGACTACTTCTCCCAGTTCCTGAGAATATCTCGTTGAAGCCTGGTGAAGTGACAAAGGTAATTCAGCGAACGCATAGCAAAGGTCGCTGAAGAAAACATCCGCTTTCCATACCTGTCCATGGTCCTAGAATCCTTATTAGGAGGATGGACAGGTACTGAAGGATCCGCCAGTTCCTTCTTAGTGGCCGCCGCCACCATAGCATCCACAGAGACACCTTTGGACAGGAACTGTTTGTCCGAGGGGCCGTGATGAACTTGGATGGTCTCCTGGGGACAGGTTCCACAGAATCTGGAGCGCACGCCTTCCGAGCCACTACCTGCATGAGTGGGTCGAAGGCGGAGACACCCAGGAGGTGGAGGGTCGGGATCCAAAGCCTCCAGGTATACCGACTCATCCTCGGAGGGGTCAATGGAGGCCAATTCCCCTCTGTTTGAGGAGCTCAAGGATGTCTGAAAATGAGACATCCTCAGAGGGGACCGTGGGAACCCTCCGACTCATCTAAGTCAGTATCAGATGTAGTAGACTCAGGGAGTCTGTGTGTTTCCTCTTACACGTCCTCTTCGAGGGGTTCCCCTGCAGGGTCAGGAGAAACCTCGAAGAGGAGGAAATTCCCAGTGGGGAAACCTGGGCGATGGATCCCTGGGCCTAAGAGCAAGAGGCTGGCAAGAGGCATCTGCAGGCATTGATGAGGGAGGAGCTAGAGGGATAGACCGTTGACCAGGCTCAGAGGCCAGGACACTCCTCATCACCTCAAAGGCTCCTCTCCCGGGAGACCTGAACACACCCGCTCGAAGAAACAGGAATGGTCGGCTCCAAGGAGAGAGAAGGCTCCGAGGCCGATGTCGGCGCCGAGCTTACCAAAGCCGAAGCTCCGAGAGGGAGAGCGGGTCGGACAAGGGTCGATGCCACTAGCCCCGAGTCGACAGTGGAAACCCGACGACCGGATCCCTCCAAGGAAAGTCTCAAGGAGGAGATCGGGCCGAGGATGGCGGAGCCGAAGGATGTATCGGCTCGCATCAAACAGTCGCTGTCCCAAGCTCCGGCTCCGAACTCTGGTGTGGAGTCGGAGGAGGAATCTCAAGAATCGGGCTATAGCGAAGTCTGTTGAGACGGGCTATGGAGCATTTGGGCCAGTGCCTGAGATTTCAACAGTCTGCTTACCACCCTCTCCAAATCGTGGTCGGACAGCCTGGAAGATCTCGAAGATCGGCTCCGATGGCTCCGCTCCGACAAAAGAGGAGACCCCGGAGCCGAGTGAATACTTAGTATCGAAGGGGACCGGGATCTCTTACGGGCCGAGCCATCGGAGCGAAGTCCCTTGAACCCCAGATGGAGCCGAGGATCTCGGCCCGATGTTGGATAAAGTGTCGGCTCCAGCCGGAGCCGACAAGGCAACAGTAGTCAGGGTATCGAGCCGGCGGCACCGAACCCACTACTCTAGCAGAAGAAGTATCGGCTCCAGCGGGCCGGAGCGATATCGGCCCGATGGAGCCGGAGCCACCGGAGGAGGCTTGGACACTGTAGCCTGAACCCGGTGGCTTAAGAGGTTTTCCTGCCCTTGCTTAGGAGAGGAGAACCTTCAGGTTTTAACAAACCTCGGAGGATCAATTTGTTCCTCCTTTCCTGCAGGACTCTCTGGCTAAAGGCATGACACAACGCACAGGAGTCCTGCAGGTGCAAAGGCCCCAGGCAATACACACAAGTGTGACCGTCTGTCAGGGACATTTTTTTGACAGCACTGGTCACACTTCTTGAAGCCTGAGACCTTGCCTTCCTTAGACATCCTAAAAGGATATACACAAACAGTCCCCACAAACACACAACTTAATCCCTACACAGACACACAGGAAGGGATAACTTGGGGAACTAGGCCTGACTAAAAATTTCAACTGAAAAAATTATTTTAAAAGTTTAAAAAGGAAGGGAATAGGGTGGGCTGTACTAAATACAGGCTAACCTAACACTGAAGGGAAATTAAACCCCTAACTAAACTTTTTTCTTCTTTAACAAGAAAAAACTTACCTCAGCTGGCAAAGGAGACCTCTTTCGCTAAGCGGCAAACGAGATCTGAGGTAGTTCCGCCTTGCATCATGGGATATAGGGTTGCCTCGAGCTGGTAAAAGGAGTTCTCGAGCTAAAGCTAGTGCCGAGTCGGAGCCGAGGATCGGCTCCGAACCCATCCAGCAAGAATGAAGGCGAGATTGACAACTTAACATGCATTAAAACAGATTTGTAAGAAGCTACTAGACTAGGAACACAGCTTGGACAAAAAGTTGATGGTGGGGGGAAGAAGCTAGGAAAATCCTTTTAGAAGGAATAAAAGGAGTATGGCAAATAGCCTCTATATGGGGATATCAGCTGCCAGAACCAGACTGGGATTAGTTAACAGAAATACCTCTCAAATCCAGTTGCCAATGTAATAGTGCCACAACATATAGCTATACTTTATCAGTGACTCCTCCTGCTCCAATATGGGAACATAGTACTGAAATAAAGTCAATGTGTCCAGTTACACAGGCATTAGATAGTAGTGGATCTACTTACAGATCATTAACCCCTCAAGAATTACAGGCAGCATTAACATATTTGGGGGAAAAATGGGACCCCTATAAAGAACCCTGGACTGAAAGAAGGGAAAAACTTGAGCAAGGGCAGAGAATATTTGGATGGTCCAGAGAAGACCTATGTTCTCTAACTATTGCAATGATGCCAGTTGGGGAAAAAAGTTATTAAAACAATTTGGGAAGGGAAGGTAAGGCCAATTGGAATGACATTCCAGAATTTCTACAAGATATGTCACTTCATCCTAGAGCTGACTGGGGAAAAATAAATGAAATAAAGTTAGGAGAGAGAGGAGATTTAGATGAATATATTCACAGAAAATGGGGTGTTTACAGATTGTATAGTAGACAAGAAAAGCCTGAAATGGATAACACAGCCTTTCTAGGAAGTGTTAGAAGGATTACCAATTTGGTTGAAAAGGGCCGTCCTAGTAAGGGATCAACCTTGTACATATGATGACTTATATAAAGCTTTGTTATCACTTTGGGAAATGAGGAATTAACAGATAACAGGAAAAAAGCACAAAGGTTCCAAACCGGTAGTAGCACTCAACAGACTTTAATAATTACACAAACAAACATCCAAGATAAACACAAACTCAAATTTACATTTTCGTCCCACAACTTCTTCAGATAAAATTTCCTCTCCAAGCAACCACCATTATACAATCAGCAATTAATTTGATGTTCAGGAAATCAGAAAACTACTTGAATTAACAGATAAACCAAAAGAAGTTAAAACAGTATGTGTTAATGAAGGGGACGTAAATCAAACCTGTGACAAAACAAAGCACAAGGTAAAATGCCAGAATTGTAAGAAAGAAGGACATTTAGCAAAGGACTGCTGGTCACAAGGTGGGGGGGTCGAGCTGGACAAGGACCTAGTCATAACAGAAAACAGGGAAAAAAAGAGAAAATAAATAGGGATGGAGTTCCTCAAGCTCTTCTGAAAAGACTGGAAAATCTTAAGAAGATAGCACATCCTTTCTTACAGAGTTAGGAATTTGGGGTCTCCGTGGCCACCCTAAAAAATGGCTCTGATGGGACACCACATGCTCAAATTTGGGTAGGAGGCTACTTGGATACGTATTTAATAGATACAGGGTCCGCAGTTAGTATTAATACAAGAACATTCCCAGGAACAAAAATTATAAATTTGCAAGAATTGGGAGGAAAAATCTCTCAAGCTCAAGTAAGTCTCCCTGTAGAAACAAAGATGGGGGAAGACACCTTCCAGCATGCATGGGTATCAAGTCCTCATTTACAAAACATCATTGGAAATGATATCTTAAAACAAAGAGGTTACATTATAGATTTGTGTAACAGAGAATTGATTAAGGGACAATTAAATGAAGTATGACTCATTTCTGAAGCATTACGCAAATACAGTGTCAAAGACCCAGGCCAGTATGATTTATAGTTGAGTTATTAAAAACACCAAAGCAAGAGTTGGCTCAGCTAATTTACTGCTATCAGGATATTTTTGCTAAACATAGGAATGATTGTGCACAAGTTCCTGACTTTATTCTTAAAGTAAGAGGCAGTCCCAAGAAAACTAGAAAACAAAATCCAGTAAAGAAAGAGGCAGAACAGGCAATACTGAGTACTGTAAAAGTTTTAGAAGCTCAAGGGGTAGTGAGAAAAGTTAATTCACCAGCTAACAGTCCATACTGGCCTGTACAGAAGCCAGATGGAAGTTATCATCTTACTGTTGATTACAGAGAACTTAATAAGGTGATACGTCGTTCTTTGCCAATAGTAGGAATCATGTCTGATCTTACTGCTCAGATTCAGAAAAAAAATTTAAGTTTTCTCCACATTAGATGTGCGTAATGGTTTCTGGAGTATTACTCTAGATAAAGACTCTGAATGGAAATTTGCTTTTACTGTAGAAGGCCAACAATATCCTTCGACAAGAATGCCTCAGGACTTTCATAATGCTCCAGCAGTTTTTCATCATGTAATGCAGGAAATACTAGAACCACTAGAATGCAGACCTTCTATTACTCAATACGTGGATGAAATACTTGTAGGAATAGAAACTGAAAAGCAGCACTTAAATGCATTAACAGAAATTTTCCAAGCAATAAGACAATCAGGATTAAAACTGAACCCTAAATAGTGTCAGTTTATGAAAGATTCTGTAACTTTCTTGGGTGTCACAGTATCAGCAGGACAAAGAAGCATTAGTGAAGACAAAAAGCAGCTAATCAGTTACCAATTCCAGTTACTGTCACAAAGTTAAGGCAAGCCCTAGGAATCTTTGGATTCTCAAGAGAATGGATACCAGATTATACAGGAAATGCAAAACCCTTGACTAATATGCTTAAAGGAAACAAAAAGGAAGATGAACTTCTCAACTGGAATAACGAGTCACTAGCAGTTTTCTCTAAGGTCAAGGAAGAACTAATTTCTGCACCTGCTTTGGGTGTTCCAGAAAGAGATAGATTTCATCATATAGTTTGGACACAATGGTCTAACTATGACGGCCATAGTGTTGCAAAAAAGAGGATCTCAATATCAGGTTTTGGGTTATTATTCCCAAGCTATGAGTCCAGTTGAGAAAGGAATGACAGAATGTGAGAAGCAAGCCATCATAGCAGAATGGTGTACTGAAGTAACATGCCATAGGATTCAGGGCTCTCCAGTTGTGCTACAGACCAAACATACTCCAGTAAAATACATGTTAGAAGGAAATCCAAAGGGCATGAATAGTGCACGACTGCAAGTCAGGATGGAGAAATCAGAGTATAAATCCCTCGGATTAAGTTTCTACCAGAACTGTTTAATTACCAAGGGGTATCTCATGAGTGTCCTGACTTGGAAAACGAAGAAGAACCCTGAAGGGTGGGCACCCAAACTATTGAAGGTGCGACAGAATTGTATACAGATGGATCCAGATTCTGGAGCTCTGAAAGAGGGTGTTTTGTGACAGGATGGGCAATATACAATACAGAGACCAAAGAACACAAGAAGGGTAGTCTCCCAGGGGGATGCTCATCACAAAGAGCCGAACTAGAAGCAGCTAAACAAGCCTTGTTATTGCCCAGACCTGTAAACATTTATACAGACAGTGAATATGTAAGTCCGAGTCTTCGTCAATCTCTTCCCATTTGGGCAAGGAGAGGTTTGATTATAGCTGATGGTAAACCATCAGGAAGTGTTGACAGAAATTTGGAGTTTGATAAAAGATGACAATCCTTCTACACTTTCTACAGTGAGTATAAATAAGGTCAAAGCTCACATCAAAAATGAGGTACACAGTCAGGCTAATAAAATAGTAGATCAGCTAGCAAAACAAGGGGCTCTTGACTCCAAAAGAAACTTATCCAATACAAAATGCTCCTCAATACTGGGCATGGGAAACAAATGACATGGAAGAAAAACAAGTAAGAGAAAAGGTACAAAATATTTTGAATAAGTGCCAAATACAAACGGACTTACCTCTAAATCCTTTACCTTTACATTGTACAGCTTACTTTTGTAGAGATCAATGTACAGAGTATGAACATAGAGTGGAAAGTGAGGTAGGTAAAATTACCCAGATCCAGTGTGATGGGATCATCATAACACCTACTGTATGTGAATTAACAGTGACAGGAACAGATAAAATGAAGCAGTTATGGGGTCCTGAATTTGAACAAGGTGCTCATATGACCTTACATACAAAAACAAAGATAATCAGCAGTTAGGAAGCTTAGTAAAAATTCTAAGAGAACAGCCAGACAACATTAAGAAAGAGAAAATAGAAGAATTTGAAATAATACAAGGAAGTGAATGGAAATGGGTTAGATTTCCAGAACCTTGGTCGGTACCAGGAAAATTCAAAAAAGGTCCTTTACATAGGGTACAAACAATTGAGCCTGAAAAAGGAAAAATTTTGTTAATTTATTTTAATTTCCTAGGTCACCCAGGAAGGGAAATACTACAACAAATTGTTAGTTCTAGATTTAAATGGGAAGGAATGACAACAGACGTCCAAAATCATGTGTCACATGTGCCATGTTCAATGTGGGAAAACAAAATAGGAGAAAACAATATAGACTCCCTCAAGCATTGGGACCCTGGGGAAGGGTACAAATTAATTTTGTAGGACCTCTTCCAACAGCACCAGGAGGATTTACTTTCTTACTTATTTTGATAGATGAATACACTGGATGGGTGGAAGTTCATCCAACAAAAAAGGAAGATGCAAATTCAGTAGTTAGAATAATAAGTGAAAGGATCATTCCAACATGGTGAGTGCCCCGAGAAATGCATAGTGATCAAGGGACTCACTTTATTAGAAAAGTGACAAAACAAATGTGTAACACTTGGGGAATCAAGTAAAGGTTTCATACTCCTTATCATCCTCAGAGTTCTGGAAAAGTCGAAAGAGCTAATAGAACTCTGAAGGAAGAATTAAAGAAAATGATTTCTGAGTATGGGAATCATTGGGTAAAACATTTACCCAACATTTTGATTAAGATGCAAAATTCTCCTCAGGGATGTGGGTTAACTCCACATGAAGTAATGACAGGTTGACCTATGAATTTACAAGCAGGAGAAATCCCTTATGGGATAAGAAACAAAATTGTGGGACCAGCTCCAAGACCAAATCAGTTGGGCAAAAGGGAGAGTCTGGGAAGCTGGACAAGCCCATAATCTAGAACTGTGTAAACAAAATGAGATTTGTGAATCGAGGGAGGTAAACCTGGAACAAGGAGATCTTGTAATGGTCTGTCAGTTTGGAAACACAAGTAAATGGGATTCAAAATGGATAGGACCCTACATTGTTACCAAAGTGGGTTAAGTGCCTGTACAAATCCAGCCATATAAAAATCAGCCACCAAAAAATGGATTGATTCATAAAGATCATGTTAAAAGATTAAAATGGGGGGGGGGGGGTTCAATAACTTATAAATGTAATAACTGACATAAAGGGACATAATATCAGATACAACTAAGAAGAACAGGATTCTTTTATTTTCCAGAAAATATCGAATCATGAAAACCCTTGATATTAATCGTGATCTGGACAAGTTTTTACTCATCCACACAAGGAAGGATAAACTACAAATACCTTTACCAGATCAATGCAAATGTACTCAGAAACCTTGAAAGCTAAACAATGTTGGCTCTGTGTTGAGATACCACAATATGCAAACAATGGAATTCCATTACAACCTATTCCATTTACCCTTCTGGAAATGTTAAACCTCACAAATCAAGACTGGGTTCCAAGAAATAACTCTTTCCCAAAGACGCATCCTTTCTTGAGGCTTGTCCATACAAATGTGACTGCTGATGTTTGTTTCGAGGAGAAGGAACAAGTAATCACCCATTTCTTGGGAAAAGTCCTTCTAGTATTATTTATGCTACCCAAAATGCCAGTGAACAATGTTTTGAGCATTTTAGTAATGAAACTTGCTGGACATTTAAAAAAGCTAGAAAGTACAGTTGTGTACACTTACCATAAATGTAGATGTTTGAGTGTATTCACTGTTGCAGTCATTACATTTGGGTAATCTGCTGGCAGGTTGCCCTCAGTCAGCCTGAATAACAAAGTCTTGGGTCCTGCGTCGGTTGCTGTCTCCTCTTCCATGACGTCAGGTCATCAAGGATATAAAACATACAGCAGATGCCATTTTATTCAGTTTTTCTGGCCCCAGATGTCAGGTGCCCCCCCAAATGGGGAGCAAAAATATATATATAAGTAAACAGTAAATATATAAATACACTTTTAGAAGCATAAACTTTACCTTCAACTAAAAGCAAATACACCACAAAGGCTTTAGAGTATAGTGAAGGAAAGAAAAGGTATAGCACCGCGCGGCAAGAAAGACTGAAGAAAATGGCGTTGGCTGCATCTTTTATACCCCTGGCGCACTGACGTCAAGGAAGAGGCGACAGCAACTGACGCCGGACCAGGTCTTTGGAATTCAGGCCGACTGCAGGTAGCCTGCCAGCAGGACAATCCAAGAGTAATGACTGCAACAGTGAAATACGATGAACATCTGTACTATATTCTTCGTGTTTCACTGTTGCAGTCATTACATTTGGGTAGAATCCCAAAGCTATGGATGGGAGGATGGAACTAAATAGCATTAGGAGCGGTTATAAGGCCCCGCAAAACTGCAGTGGCAAAGCCTGCCCTGGATTTAGAGAAGAGAGGCAAATGATAATGCTTTGTGAAGGTATGAACAGAGCTCCAAGTAGCAGCTTCTAGAATGTCTTTGGTTGGAACTCCTCTGAGAAAGGGTGCTGAGGTAGAGGCAGCTCTGGTGGAATGTGACCCGATTCACTTGGGTACAGGTTTACTATGATGCAAGTAGCAGAAATGAATGCAGTGGCTTATCCATTAGAAACAGTCTGCTTTGATATAGCCTTTCCCTCTGATCCTGAAGCAAATGCCACCAGTAGTTGCTCAGACTTTCTTAGAGATTTGGTCCTGTTCAAGTAGAATCTTAGTTGTCTGTGTAAGTCCAATCAATGCAGAATCTGCTCTCCCTTGTTCTGCGGATTTGGGTAAAATGTTGGCAGGTAAATAGTTAGGTTAAGAGCCACACTGGATACCACCTTAGGCATAAAAGAAGGATTGGTCCTGAGGGACACTCTGTCCGGGTAAAATGTAATAAAAGGCTCCACAGTCATGAGAGCTTGTAGTTCTGAAACCCTTCTTGCTGAAGTGATTGCCAAAAGGAAAGATGTTTTCCAAGATAAAAACTTTATATCCGCAGTAGCTGCTGGTTCAAAAGGAGGCAGGGTGAGTTTTTCCAGCACAAAACTGAGGTCCCATGAGGGAATTGGTGATGATCTGGGAGGCCTTACATTTTTGGCCCCTCTAAGATACTGTTTTAGCAGAGGATGAGAGAAGATGGGAGGCTCCGTGTTGTAATGAGCTCAGATGGCAGAGGCATGGATTTTTATTGAAGGAGAAGGATAGGCCCTTGTCAAGCATCTCAGTCAAGTATTGTAAAATCTGAGGGATATTTGGTTTTGCTGTGTCTGTTCCTTGTGCTTGGTTCTAAGCACAGAATCTCTTTCATTTATCAGCATAAGATTTTCTAGTACTAGGCCTTCTGGCTTCCAAAATGACATCCATAACAGATTTACTGAGAGATGTTGTTTGAATAATTACATGATCAGCCATGCTACCAGGTTCAGAGTTTGGGGCTGAGTGTGCAAAATTTGATTGTTCTGCTGAGACATTGAGGCAAGTACCAAGGAGGGAGTTGAGACATTTTTGTTTTTTCCTTTCTGACCTTTAGTACGACCTTGGAGAGAAGAGGCAGAGGAGGAAAGGCGTAGACTGATAAGTTTTTCCAACTGAAGGATAGGGCATCCACTTTCCATGCTTGCCTGTGATAAGTCCTTGTGCAGAATTTGTCCAGTTGATAATTTTGGGGAGAGGCAAATAGATCTATGTCTGGGCTCCCTCATTTCTTTGTTACCATGTTGAAGACTTATGGATCCAGTTTCCACTCGTGAGGGTCCATAAGATTTCTGCTTAGGTTGTCTGCCAGAGTATTTTGTTTTCCTGACGGGAATTGAGCTTGGGGAAGTACTTGGTAAGTCAAGGCTGTGTCCCACAATCCCATGGCTAATCTTCAAAGGGGGTAGGAATGTGTACCCCCGCCTGCTTGTTTATGTACCACATAACCGTGGTGTTGTCCGTCTATCAGTAGTTGTCCTGGATGAAGTAAGTCCCTGAAGGCTGTCAGGGCATTCTGAACAGCTAGCATCTCTTTCTGGTCGATATGCAGATGCACTTGTTTTGGGCTCCATATGCCCTGAATGCATCTCCCCACCGGGTAGGCCCCCCCAAGCATAGTCTGATGCGTCTGTAGTTAGGGTTTGGGTGGCAGGGGGTAGAGTGAATGACAGTCCCTTTTTTTGGTGACATGTCTCTGCCCACCAAAGAAACTCCTGTTGCAGGCAGGGAATGAGAGGAATCATTGTTTCCAGACTGTAGCAATGTTGACTCCATAACCTTTTAGGTACCACTGAAGTTTCCTCATATGCAGTCTTGCATATGGAATTAGTAGAATGCAGGATGCCATGAACCCCAAAGCCTGCAGCATTTGTCTTGCAGATAACTGGGTTTTTGTTGCCATCTGTTTGAAGTAGTCAGTTGCTTTTGTTTGTCTGGCATAAGGTAAGCCATCTGGGCAGTTGTATTCAAGCTTGCACCCGAGAATGTAATTTTTTGAGAGGGTACCAGTTGTGATTTCTTTTCATTTATTGCGCACCCTAGGCATGTTAGTAGCCTTTTTACAAATGCCAGATGTTGAAGAAGAATGTCCTTGTTCTCTGCTTGAATGAGACAGTTGTCCAAGTAAGGACAGATTTGTATGCTTCTTTGTCTGAAAAATGCTATTACTGGTGCCAGGCACTTTGTAAAGACCCTGGGCGCAGTAGATAAGCCAAAGGGCAGTGCAGAGAATTGGTAATGCATAAAACCTGCTTTGAAGTGGAGGTATCTTCTGCACGATTACCTTATTGGGATATGCAGGTATGCCTCTTTTAAGTCTAGAGTCACTAACCAAGCATTCTTTCCCAGCACAGGCAGTAGCTGTTGTAAAGTCAGCATTTTGAATTTTGGAATGCCCAGGTACGTGTTCAAAATCGATAAGTCCAGTATTGGATGCCAAGCATGGTCTTTTCTGGGTACCAGGAACAGTCTTGAATAAAAACCTTGTCCCTTTTCCTGTTCTGGTACTGGCTGAATAGAGCCCATATCCATGAGGGACACAACTTGTTTCTGAGCCTCTGCCCATTGATTTTGCGGCAGATCTGGCCAACCGTTTGGAATTAGCAAAGTATGGAAACAAAATCTGTACCCCTGGGATACTATGTTTAATACCCACTTGTCCTGGGTAATTAACTGCCAATTTTGAGCATGAAGTGCTAATTTTCCCCCCAAGGGGGCTGCTAAAAGCTAAGTGCTTGGTGATGGTAGAGGGAAGTCATTGAGACTGCTTACTGTAGGGTTGTGCTTTGTTTCCTCCAGATTTGGAGGTGGAGGCACCCCATTGCTTTGACCTGTAAGAACCCTGTGATTGGTATCTAGAGCCCTTTGAGTGCCTGGATTTGCCTAGAGAGGCTCTGCTGGACACAGGAAAGGACCAATTTTTAGTAGGCCAATGCCTACTGAATCTGGGTGGCTGCACTTGTAAGAAATCTTTTACAGTTTGCATAGATTTAACTTTGTCTTCCATTTTCTTTAAAACCTCTTCTGCCTTATTACCAGAGTATCATGCTGTAAAGGGGGCATCCAACAATTTAGCTTTAACATGATCAGGCAGATTTTGCTCCTTGAGCCAGGCGTGCCTTCTAATCACAGATCAAGTAACTGTGGCCCTGCAAGAGGCTTCCAAGGAATCAAAACCACATTGCAAAGTATGCTTTCCAACCTGTTCTGCTGCATGCAATAATTCCTGTAATTCTTTATTTTCCACACAATCAGAAATCAACATAATTTTCTGTTTCAATAAGCCCATAACATGCAGGGAGTTGAGTCTTTGTTGCCATCAAGTGGAAATATTGAGTCAGTTGTCCTTGCTTGTCTGGTGTGAGATAAGCCATCTGGGCCATTGTATTTAAGCTGGCACCCAGGAATATTATCTCTTGTGAGGGCACTAGTTTTGATTTATTTTCGTTTACTGTGCACCCTAGGCAAATTAGCATCCTTTTTACAAATGCCAGATGCTTTAGAAAAATGTCTTTGCTTTCTGCTTGAATAAGGCAAGTCGTCCAAATTTGGGTAAATTTGAATTCCTTTTTGTCTGCAAAATGCAATTACTGGTGCCAGGCATTTTGTAAAGACCCTGGGTGCAGTAGATAAGCCAAAGGGCAGTGCATTGAACCCGCTAAGAATCTGAGGTATCTTCTGCAATTTTGTCTGATAGGGACACGCAGGTATGCCTCCTTGAGGTCCAATGTTACGAGCCAAGCTTTCTTGCCCAGCATGGGAAGAAGCTGCTGTAGTGTCAACATTTTGAATTTTGGAACATCCACGTAAGTACTTAGAGAAGAAAGATCCAGAATGGGCCTCCAGGCTTTGTCCTTTCTGGGAACCAGAAAGAGTCCCGAGTAAAATCCTTGTCCTTGCTCCTGTATTGGTACCTTTTGAATAGCTCTCATGTCCATGAGTGCTGTAATTTGCCTTTCAGCCTCTGCCCATTGATTTGGTGGCAGATTTGGTATTATTTTTAACCTTGGCAGAGTGTGAAAGTGGAACCTGTAACCTTGAGACGCAATATTGAGAACTCATTTGTCTTTGGTGATTAATTGCCAATTGTGACTGAAAAGTGTCAGTTTTCCCCCCAAGGGGGCTGCCAAGAGAGATGTTTGGCAGCTGTAGTGGGAAGTCATTGGGTCTGCTTTTTATAAGGTTGAGGCCCGTCTTCCCCTTCTTTCTGGGTTGAAGCACCCCACTGTCGAGGCCTGTAAGTACCTTGTGGTTGACCTCTGCCTCTTGGACATCTGTATCTGCCCCTTTGAGGTCTGTCTGAAACTGGAAAGGACCAATTCTTTGTTGGCCAATTTCTGCTAAATCGAGGAAGCTGAGCCTGTAAGAAATCCTTCACCGTTTGCATAGATTTTGCTTTATCCTCCATTTTCTTTAATACCTCTTCTGCCTTAACTCCAAATAAAACATCCTGCTGCAAGGGTGCATTCAATAATTTTGCTTTAACATGATCTGGTAACGTCTGTTCTTTTAACCAAGCATGTCTTCTAATGACGGACCCTGTAACTGCTGCTCTACAGGAGGCCTCTAAGGAATCAAAACCACATTGCAAAGAATGTTTTCCCACTTGTTCAGCTGCATGCAATAAATCCTGCATTTCCTTATAGTTAGGAAGATCTGAATTTGGAAGCATTTTTTGTTTCAACTGAGACATCAAATATTGTTGATATTTAAGCACGTGAAACTGGCAATTTACTGCTCTCATTGCTAAAGTTGCAGATGTGTATACTTTCTTTCCCCATCTGTCTAATGCCCTGGAATCTCTGTCAGAGGGGACTGGATTTTTTGCTGTAGAGGCCTTTACCCCTTTGGGACCCTGGGAAATAGTTTCAGGGTCAGCAACAGGGCTTTTATACAGGGATTTGTGAGAGTCAGGGACTCTGTAATACCTGTCTGGCTAACTAGAGCTGGAGGTAAAGAATCAGGATTTAAGCTGGATTCAGCATACACATCATCCACAATATCTAACACTGGCGGAATAGCAAGGGGTCTGTGTTGCAGTAATAAAAGGAAATCTCTGAGCCTTTTCTTGGATTCGGAGTAATCCTGGCCCTCCCAGTGGAAATGCTCCCGCATGGAATGTAAGGTTTCCCCAAAGGAGTAGTCCTCTGGTGGAGAGGCTGAAGGAATGGATTCCTCAGCATCAGAATCCTCATAAGGGGGTAAAGAGTATCCTTGGTCTGAGGATGAATCTGAGGAGATGGACACCTGGTCGGATGAGTCATAGTCTGCATCCTGTCTAGGCCTTTTATCAGGAGGAGGGTGGGACCCCCCGATCAGAGTAATTAGGTCTTCGGCCATTTTGAGCATCTGTTTCTTAGGCATGGAGGCCTGTGCTGGTGAATGCTGAAGTAGTTTCTTTGTTTTAGATTTAGCAGAAGATTTAATGGTTAACTGAGTAGGCCTGAAAACACCCTCTGAAGCTGCGGGTTTGTTCAGCTACTCCGGAGCCCTCAGAAGGGTTAGTCTCGGTAGGTCTCAAGTCTGGTGTATCCGAAGGCCCAGCCATCTCCACGTGGGAGTCAGAGGAGGCCTGTGGTTCTAAAGAAGCGGTCGTCAGGGGCTGCAAAGGCGCCTCGCTGAAAACTGGAGAACCGGCGACTGCCTAGAAGAGGCTTCTTCTTCAGTTTTGGGCCTCGGATGCCTGTCCTTGTCTTTGTGCTTTTTGTGTATTCCGGTCGTCGGTTGTTCCAACGGCATGGTGTAATTGAATTTTCTGCCAAAATAATGTCGGGCAAAATCAAACCGACATTTAATAGTGCGCTTGTTAAACCTAGCACAAAACCGACAACCAGTGATGTCATGGTCTGGGCCTAGGCATGGGATACAATAGGAATGGAAATCCTTATGAGGTATTTGCTTCCCACAAGAAATACAATTATTAACTTTTACTGACATCGGTCTGAGGCAAGAAAAGTTTCCCCAACAGGGTACTTAGCTTTGTAGAAGACTTTGGTTCTGGATTCGGAATGAAAATCTCAGGAGTCGGCCGACCGGCACTTGCGAACTTCTTTTGCATTGGGCACCGCGCAGCAAGAAAGACTGAAGAAAATGGTGCCGGCTGCATCTTATATACCCCTGGCGCACTGACTTCAGGGAAGAAGCGACAGCAACCGATGCCGGAGCAAGACTTTGGAACTCGGGCCGACTGCAGGACCGCCTGATGGCAGGATAACCCCAAGTGTGATGACTGTAGCAGTGTAACACGATGAACATCACATGCAGACTCCACACAGAAGGCGCTCCAGCCGAGAATCGAACGGGAGAGCCTCTTGCTGTGAGGTGACAACGCTACCGCTGCACCACCGTGGCTTTCTTAAACTATATGTGTAAAGAATGCAAATAATGTATGATACAGAATATAAAATACATGATTTGTAAAATGTACATATATGCCATAATGAATCAGGAAACGTATATTATTCTATTTCATACATTATCTATAGAATGAATGACAAGGACAGATGTTGTTCCTTGCATATACAAGTTGCATAAAGTTGCAGACTTTATATGAAGTTAAGCTTTTGTATTGTACTACTTTGTAAGTTGCAAACTTTCATTAATTCTGAATTATTCAACAGTAGCAATAATGTAAACTGCAGATGTAATAATAATAAATACTCTTTAGAAATGTTATAAGACAATTAAGCAGGAAGAACATACGATGACAAAGCAAGAAATTATTACTTTGTACTTCACAAGAAAGGAAAACTTGATGTATAGCAATTCTACAGAAATAGTCTGCTTTTAAAATAACTTGTAATAGTTGCATGACCATCTTAGGACACATTGCATGACCAACTTAGGACACAACGTATATCTAAAGAAGCAGGACTACATTCGTCAAGAACTGTATAAAAGTTTTGTACTCACTGATGTATGTTGTCAGTCAGTTAAATCAGCCAAACTTGCTAGTCAAGGAATAATAAAAACTGTACTGACCCTGGGATGCCTTGCTTTGCTGGTCATTTATTTTTCTTGTTCTTCTAACTGCCTGTATTTTTTTTCTCATAGGTGCAGTGCTTGTAGATACAATTACACTCCTCAGTGAGACTTGGACTGGCACCTCAGTGGAAGGGGTAGCAATGTCCCAGCAGCTATCTCCTACCTGGGTTTGAGTAATCCAAGCAGTGTTACAGGAGTTTGGGGACATGCTCACTGGGAAACCAGGGTGCACCCATCTGGCGCAGCACCAGGTGGATACAGGATCCCAAAAGCCTATTAGGCAGGCCCCTTTACAGGGTGCCTGAGAGAGTCAAACAGACTCTGAGGGAGGAGATAAAGGAAATGTTGGAACTAGGAGTAATTCAAGAGTCCAACAGTCCCTGTGCCTCCCTAGTGGTGCTGATGTCAAAGGAGGAAGAAGGATGGCAGCACCAGGTTCTGTGTGGACTATAGGAAATTAAGTAGTCACATGAAGTCAGATGCTTACCCCATGCCTAGGATAGATGAGGCCCTAGAGCAGCTGGGTGGGGCTAAGTATCTTACAACCGTTGATCTTACCAAAGGTTACTGGCAGGTGCCCTTTACTCCTAATGCTAGAGAGAGGTCAGCCTTTGTGACTTCTTTTGGCTTGCATGAGTTCACAAAGATTCCCTCTGGGATGAAAAATACCCCAGCAATTTTCCAGAGGCTGGTAGATCATATCCTAGCAGAAGGGTTGCCCTTGCTTATCTAGATGATATTGCTATCTACAGTCATTCCTGGCAAGAGCACCTTCAATATGTCAGGGAGGTGCTGAGGAGATTAGAGAGAGCAGGGTTGACCACTAAAGCCCAGCAAATGTCAGGTGGGTATGGCAGAGGTCTCCTACCTGGGACATAGAGTGGGGTTTATCTCAGTCGTAGGCTCCAACCTAGGGAGGAATGCTATGCAGCTGTAGAAAAGGAATGTCTATCCATAGTGTGGGCACTGCAGAAACTTCAGCCTTATATGTATGGAAGAAAATTCACTGTAGTGACAGATCACAATCCCCTAACATGGTTAAACAGAGCCAGTCAGCAAAATGCCAAGTTGCTAAGATGGAGCCTAGGGTTACAAGCATATGCTATGTCAGTGCAGCACTGCAGTGGGATTAGCAATGCCAATGTAGATGGGTTCTCAAGACAGGGAATGGGGTAAGGTATACTTAGAAAGCCCTAACCCTCTCAAACAATGTTTCTCAAGGGTCACTTGAAAAACTAGCTTGAGTTCTCCCGGGGGGGGGGGGGGGGGGTGAAGATAAGTGAAGGCTGCTGTAGCCTAGGCAGATAGAATTTTGTAGATAATTCTGTCATATGTAAATATTAATATAAGCCACAGGCTTGTTCTCTTAAATGGAATAAAATGCTGTCAGATGTGGAACTGAAAAAATGCAAAAGTGCACTCTGCTGTAACAAAAACCTGATAAGTCAAGCATTGTGAAATTCATTGATCTAAACCTAGAAGCTAACATGTCGAGGGAGGCATTCTACCTATTCTTTTGAGGCCAGAGTTAATGGCTAGAATTTACATGTATAATTGCTTTTATTGCTCTGACTTCCTGACCAGCTGCAAGACCAAAAGGGCTATTAACATGAGTTATGGTAGCCTGGGAATCAGAAAGAAATTATGTAATCTGAAATTAATCATCGGTACTATGTTATCAATTTAAGGACAGAGAGAATGAGGGCATGGAGCATTTGTCTTGAGAACATCCAACTCACCACTCTGCCCCTGTCTGTATGCAAGTAGGATCTTGGACATAAGTGTTTCTCTTAGAAATAACTAGGAATTAGGAAGATTAGATTAGTCTTTTTTTCTGTATTGATGTTAGAACTTTTCTACTGTATTCTTTAAGTATTTCTCTGTGATCTCTGAACTCTTGACTAGTACTGTGTAGTAAGAAGCATTGTCTTGTGTTTTTATTACATATTTTTAAACCTTCAACTGTGGCTCTTTTGTGTAGAGAGAATTTAAGCTCTAGAGTACACTGCATGAATACAGAGATAATGTCAAAGTCACTCAAAATAAGCCTCGACTGTTCAGTTGCACTTACATTTGGATAATAATATTGCACAGTACAATTGGACACCCTTTCATAAGGGCCTTTTGGTAACTGATAAATACTAGTGGGTGATGGCAGTGTTTTCTACCGTATAGTCTGGATAAAAGGGGCACAGCTGGAGAACCTGTGCCAGCCTTCCCAAGGAGTGTCTGTGTGTATCAGCTACTTGGGCAAGGACAAGAAGCACTGGTTGGACAGAGAGGGTGCTGGAAGTTTTAGCTTGCCCACTAGGCTGAGACATGGACCCTATAGTGTTGCCAGTGGGGAGTCCAGCCCCAGACTGACAGTCATCTTTGTGTGCTCTTAAGGGAAATTGTACTTTACCGTATGTGTATTTGCTATCCTATTCCTATATGGACGCCTCTCATGGTGTTAGTGGTGAGGACTGAGGCTCCTTGATTGCTGAACCAGTTCACGGGCATCACAGGTGCATCCAGCCATGTCGTCTGATGGCTATGCCCGAACCTGCTGCCCGTGAGATATCCTTTGCAGTGTGGGAGACCAGCCTCATGGACGCATTAGACATGGACTGGATGGCGGCAAGTTCTGAAGCAATATAGTTCTGGTCCTCCACAGACATGGAAAGAGATTAGGACAGCTTTTTAGTTAAATCTCTTTGCAACCTTGTGAAGTGCACCAAATAATTCAGTGACCACAAGGCAAAGTCTCTGAAGTGTAAACGTGCTTACCAAATTTGTCCAATGCCCTAGACTACCTGTTAGGGAATGGATGGATGAAACTCAGCTCTGTAAACTCTTTCTTAATGTCTGTTGTCCACAACCACAGCATCTACAAGGACCCCTGCTCCAGTGTGCACTGTGCTTTGGGGGGATTCTATCTGGGTGCTTGCAGATAGGATTCACAGTATCCGGCTCCTTCCATGCATGACATGAGACGAGATCCATTAGATCATCTGCAGGGGGAGTCACCCAAGACATACCTGGGCCAGACCCAAAAGCTTCCAGGAACACAGATTCCTCCTGGGAAGGGGAGTTGAAAGACCAACCACATTTCTGTTTTAGAAGTTCTAGTATTTTTTCCAAAGGAGATGCCCTCAGGTGGAGATGTGGAGGGCCATTCCTCTTCACTGAAGTCAGTGTCCTCAGTGAAAGATTCCTGAGGGGAATCCAAGTTGTCTACCTTTATATGTCCTTTTCCTTAAGGCCTCATCAGTGGAATGGTCTGGTGAGTTATCAGAAGTGACAGGGGAGTCCTGAAGGACTGACTAGAGTCTTGAAAGGGTTGGCTGTTCAAGTGGGACAAAAGTGACAGGCTCAAAATTAAGACCCAAAACTGGTAAAGAAATGAGGTCCGGGGGGGGGGTCCTCTCTCTAGGCAAAGAGAAGACCCTCTCCACTATCTCGAAGGCAGAGGACTTAGGCAAAACTGAAGCCAGCACCATTGGAGCCAAAGTCCCCTGTTCTAATGACCCCTGAATCCCCAAAGGCCCCCTTCCTGAGGATGGAGTTGGATCCAAGCTGTCCAGTGCCAAAGCAGCTACAGGCAAGTACTGCAATGATAATTTCAGAGCTGAGCCCTCCCCTCCCGACCTCTCAGAGCTGACACAGATGCTTTGGCTCCAAGAGCCCTCCTGCTCAAAAAGAATCAGACTGCTCAGGGAAGTGGTCAGAGTCAAAGATTGATCTGTCTTTGGATCTGATGCAGACACCCCCAAGGATCTCAGATCTAAGGGCTCTAAAACCATGGGACAGATCAGAGGAGGTATTAATGGAGTCTCGGTAGTTGGCTGGCTCATGGGTCCAATGGGAGACAAAGCCGGAATTACCCCATCTGGATCTAAAAACTCAGAGGGACTTTCTCATCATCCTATCCACCTCGGCTTCAAACAAGCTCCTGGAGGACCTAAGTGTAGAGCTGGTAGAAGGCGGCCTAAAGTGCTTCCTTGGAGTTTCCTGCAGAAAAGAAGGAAGTCAAATATGTACTGGCTCTGTTGAATATCAGGGCAACTGGATCCATGGTGGTTTTGTTTTCAAGGAAGAAGGATCTGATTTTTTTGAACTTTTTGATGGAGGCTCGGTGGTTAGAGCTGAAGTAGCAGAGTGGTCCACAGACCTTTTTCTGGTGTCCTTATCTTTAGGATCACATTCAAACTTCCTTTTGTCAGACCTCTGGGGGAGGGGGTTGAGCCCTAGTTGGAAGAAAAGAGGAGGAAGGGAGAAGGCCCTTCAAAACTAACATTTCTTCTATCACTAATAGCTCTGGTGCTGAAACCAGCACAAATAGAACCAATGGTATCCAAGTGGGCAGCCCCTAAACAATAGACATATTCCCTGTGTACAACAGAGTTGGGAATCTTGTGCCCAGAGGGAAAACATTGTTTGTATCCAGTTGTCTGTCATTATGAAAACTATACCACACTTGATCTTAACCAAAAGATCAAGGACTAAAATTAAGATAGCAGAATTTTTTTTTTTTAAACAGAACAGAAAAGTACCAACAACTGTACAAATGAATACCTTCTATCAGGTAGAAAGGGAAAAGGAAAGCAAAGGTTGCAACAGTGGTACTCAAAGGAATATTGGAGTTTAGGTATAAAAAAAGGAGTTACTGCCTGATGGATACAAACCGCAAAACTCTAGAAAGTAAGGGAGGACAGGTAAGGAAAATCAGCAGGTAATATAGACTGAATGATAAATTGAGTAAAAAAATCACAATTTTCAGAAGAAAACACATAGTTCGAGAGAGAAAGATCCGTGTCTGAAGCAATATGGTGGCAAATGGTCTCTAAGGTATGTGAGGTTATTAGGGCATTAAGGGTAAAAGGAGGAGCTCCAGAGTTGGATCGGAGGACCGAGAAAAAGCATCTGAGTCGGGTCAGATTCAAGAACCATCAGTTGAGGAATGAACGCAAATGACATCAGATACTCTGTTTTGACATGAGTTGCTCGTTTTTTGTCTCCTCATAAGAAATTACTAGATCATCAGCTTTTCTAAAAGACTTTCTTCCATCAAGATAGTACCTCAACTTCCTATGTAGATGATCCTTTCTAACTGGTTTTGAGTGTCTGGATGGAATTACAGGGAGATCAATGGCTTGATTCAATGTAAAATCTGAAACCACTTTGGACAAAAATGAGGGATTTGTTCTTAATATGACCCTATCTCTATGGAAGATGAGACAAAATTCACTAACCATGAGAATTTGTATCTCAAACACTCATCTTGCAGAGGTCAGAGCACAAAAAAACAGTATTCCAAGCAGTGAACCTTAAAACTGTCTCATGAACTGGTTCAAAGGGAGACTGTTAACTTTTCCATCACGAAGATAAGATCCCAAGGAGGAGGACAAACCTGTTTTCTGAGTGGCCTAAACCCTTTTCAGTAACTTGCTTACTGAAAACAGAGAACGGGGAGAATTAATGGGCAACTGTGCTAAAACGGCCACTATCTTAACCTTGACAGAGGTGTAAAACAGGGCAGATGATAGTAACTCTCACAAATATTTAATAAGTGGTAGATAATCCCAGATAAAGCCCTTGTTATTAGAAAAGCCTCTACTCAAAAATCTTCTCCACTTTTTAGTACAAGATTTCCTACAGCAGGCTTTGCTGATTCTTCTAGTACTTGCTGCACATACCTAACAAGGTACCAAATTTGAATAATCCGGGCAGTCAGTTGAAGTTGTTTGAGAATGGGTTGTAGCAAACTCCCCTTGTCTTGTGAAAGTATATCCAAGTCTGTGAGGAAGCTTGTGGTAATTTCCCCTGATCAGTTCCATAAGAAGGGAGAAAGTACAGTTGTGTACGCTTACCAAAAATGTAAATGTTTGAGTGCATTCACTGTTGCAGTCATAACTGATAAGATTCCCTGCCATGAAAGCTCATGGCCAGCCTGACTACCAGACAATTTTCTTCTCCTCTAGCAGACATCCTGACCAATCTCAAGACATCTGCGTATAAAGGGAGTCAAGCTGGTACAATAACCTCAGTACTTTCTTTCCTCCAAAAGACAAGAGACCACTTACCAGTTCCTAAGGTCAGGGGCTAAGATCAGAAACTCCAGGGTATGTACAGAGGAAGAGGGAACATCCTGAAACTAGACAGGAGAATGCCCACCCCAATCTCATGGAACAAGATGGGAAGGAGGGAAAGAATACTGTCTACCCCAATTTCATGGGGCAAGAGGGGAAGGAGGGAGGGAAAGAATACTGCAACAGTGAATACCCTTGAATATCTACATTTATGCTAAGTGCATACAACTGTACTATGTTCTTCATGTTGCACTTCTGCAGTCATAACGGACAGGAAGACTTTCAAAGCTGGAAGGAGGATGAATGGAAAGTTTATGGAGAGGAAAGGATGCCCTGCAAGATGGCAGTGGCAAACCGACCTCTGGACTTGAAGACTGAAAGGTGATAATGTTTGGGGACGGTATGCACAGAGGACCAAGTAGCATTTATACCCCTATAAGAAAGGTTGCAGATGCAGTCGTAGCCCTAGTGGAGTGTTGTGACCTGATAAGAGTCTGGAATCTTCTTTCCATTATGGCTGTAGCCTAACAAGATGCAGTGGAAGATCCATTTGGAAACTGTTTAGAAACTTGGTCTCCCGTCAGAGATACAGACAAAGGCTACAAAAAAAGCTGGTCAGACTTCCTGACATTCTTTGTTGTGCCCAAGTAATAACACAGCTGACTATGCACATCCAAAGTATGGATGATTCTTTCCCCGTTGTTTTGAGAACCCAAGAACCCCAGGATCCTGATATATTCTCTGATCAAAGTCTGAGACTGAAGATACTCAGAAAAGTTTACAGATAAAAATCCATCCTCTCCTGCTAAAAAAAAACTTTTACTGACTGAGAGGTGTCTACAACACAGCCCAGAAAGACAACCCTGAGTGACAGGATCAAAGAGGATTTCTAAAAATTAATCTGGAGTTTCAGATTGGTCAGAAGAGAAGAATCCCATTCTAATAACTTCTGACATCTGTAAAAGGCTTTGCAAAGATCTGTCATCTAAATAAAGAAATATGTTAATACCATTCAGTCTGCAATGAGCTTTGACTGGAGGCAGACACTTTGTAAACACCCTTGCACTGGAGGATAACTCAGACAGTAATGCAGACAAATGATAAAGTGATCGAAACACACAAAATCTGAGAAATTTCCTGAAGCCTGTGTCTATAGGAGTGTGATGATAATGCATCTTTAAGATCAAATGTTACCAAAAAACTTCCTCAGGAATGGCAGGTAACAGATTCTTAAGGGTCAACATCCTGAATTTTGGTACTTTGATTTACAGATTCAGAAAGGACAGATCTAGAAGTGGACACCAAGGAGACGCCTCCTTTGGTAAGGTAAACATTCTTTTTGGTTACATGTTTAGCTTCAAAAGGCAAGGACTATTTGTTCTGTTTTTTTTTTAGAATGAAAAGACAACTTGGGAGACTTGTAAGAGAGAATCTGAAAAAAACTTCCTGTATTAATCTCCCTGTCGCTTCAAATTGTTTGAGGACCTGAGATGAGCCAGGAAAAATCTGATCTAATGCCAAATTTACAATTTCAGACTTCACCTTATCAGAAAACTTCTGATTACATACCCAGGCATATCTCCTCAACACCGTAGAAGTAGTAGTGGCTCTAGACAAAGTACCCGCACAATCAGACACACTCTTTAAGGCATGTTTTGTTACTTGACAAATGTTGAAAATATTAGAATTCAGATAGGCACTACCTCTGGTAGGGAGAGTAGTAGATAATTCTCTCAAACCGTACAAAACAAGAATAAACTGCCACAAGTCTGAAAGTTAAGAATTCTAGATGTCAAAGTGGGAAAAAAAAATCCGCCAAGTGTATTCCATGCTTACCTTTCTTTGTCCATTTGAGATGATGTGGATATGGCCACACAGTCTGACCTGAAGTGGAAAATGAATGTTTTGTTTAAGAAACTTTGTTTAGACTATAGGTCTTTTTGGTTACTGAAGATTTAGAGCTGGTATTATTACAGGTAACATTAAGTACATCCTCCAAGGCTGGCACAACAGGAGGTAGGGGAGTGGAATAAGGCAAATCTGCTTGTAACACATCATAACATCTCCTCAATTCAGGGGGACCCATCCACTTGTTTCATAAAAACACCTCATTCTTTGACTACTTCTGGAGAAAAGGAAAATTCATTCATTGGTGGTTGTGAGGACCACATTTCCTCTGAGTCAGAGATTTCAGCTTGGAGTTTGCAAAAGAAGCTCTGTCTCTACGTCAGAATTCTCCGACATGTTATCCTCAAGAATAACTCTGCTGATATTATTCTTGGGTAAGGATTTCTGAGTACCAGGAGTAACACCTTGTAACAACTGCCTGACTAAGATAAGAAAATTATCTTTTCTGATAGACATCACATCTTCAGAAGAACAATGTCTAACTTCTTTTTTTCTGTATAGGTGGATGAAGACCAACTACTAGAAGACACTTCTGCCCTATCTAGATGTCTCTTTCCCTGACTACCCCTAGCACATCTCCTAGAGTGACTCCCTGACCCAGAGATGATATTTTGCCCATGCTCAGACTGGACACTGCAACAGTTGAAGTGGACATGGCTGACTTCCAGATCATGGTGGCTGAACGAACTATACCAGATGAAGTTAGAGAGATAAGTGGTTGGACTGAAACCAGCCAATGGCTACTACAGATTTACCCACCATCAGCTGAGGAGTTAAGTGACTAACAGTGTCAGGAAGGGCTCCTTGGTAAGTTGCGTTTTCTTTTTAGGTACAGCAAGAGAAGGAACAGCCACAGTGGATTTAATACCCATGCTGAAACAGAGGAGAATGAGGTACAATTTGATGATGCAAGTCTATCAGAAGATAAGTTGCCAAAAAGTGTTCACAAGCAGCACACAAACATACACAGTTCCCTGGCACAGTAATGCATATGTAGCATACTAAAATCCTGTCAGAAACCCTTTTAACAAAAAACTAAATCTGACGGAAAAAATGACAGGAAGATGGTTACAAAGTGTAAATAAGCACCGACATGTTACTCCATAATAATCCTTGCCTGTATAAAACTCTACCAGATCCTGAAATTTTAGTTAAACAAAAAGTTTACTTCAGCAGTACACATTTTCACAAAGACAGTCCCCTAAATAGCTTAGAGCTAAAAATAGCAGTCCCTGACAGAAATCTTCCAATATTCGAAAGAACACTAGGTTTCTTAAAAGGGAAATAACTGCTAAAAAGCCTTATTTAAAAAAATATAATTTCCTAAAATGGAACTATATTTGTAAGGAAAGATTCTTCTCTGGGGACTTATCTGCCAGAAATGAAGATGAAGGTCCACTACTGCTCATGTGAAGTCTCTTGAGCCACTTCTTCATGAGAAGGCAAGAAGGTACTGAAAGAAAGCTTCTCTCTGACTCATGGTTTCCCCTCCACGGGGCTGCCCTATTAACAGAGTGAAGATGTGGGAGACAGACAGAGCCGATTGTTGTGTCCTGGGCAGGATACAACCCATTTAGTCTAAAAGCTACTGAAGCAATGGGAATAACGAGCATCAGGAGGAATAAGAAGTTCTGGAAGATCCAGCTGCAACAAATCATAATAATTCCTGAAAAACTGAGAAATATCACGGTTTCTGAATGAAACAACTAATTCATTCAAGCAATAGCTTCAGAGAAAGAATCCTTCAATGGGGCTGCCGAAGCCAGTCTCTCCTCAAAATCTGCATCAGAAATCTGTGGTGGCAACACAATGTATGTCTTCAGAATCAGTTTGAGGTTCAAACTTTTGAATCTCTTCAGAAAATAAAGAATCCATTTTCTTTTACAAGAAACAATCATACAGGGAAGGGTCCAGAGCCTGATAAATTATTCCTGTCCAAAGTAACTGAAACAGGAGAAGACGTGTTTAATTTTTTTTTCTCTCTTTATGACAGGAATTTCTGAAGAAACAGACCCACCGAGGCTACTCCAATAGCCACACAGGATGTCTCACTCATGGTCCATTGTGGCTATGGTAGAGACTACACCAGTAGGATTGAGGAGAAAAAGATAAGTGGTCCAAGGAACTAGTTTTGGGCACAACAGTCACCCATCTGTTTCTCAGGCAATTTAGCTGCCTGCTAAGGTGGCAAAGGCTGTTTAACAATTTTCTTCTTTTTTTTGGATGGCGTAAGGAAGAACCAAGGAGACAGTTGATTATTCCATGGTTAAACTGAAAAAGGTGCCCAAAACCTGCAGAAACCTGGTGGCAACAGTGGGTAAAACAGGCAAGCTATAACAAAAGGAACTTTGTCACCATTAACACGCAGTAAAAAGCACTTTAAACACTTTCTCCACGCCTCAAAAATAAAACAGATGTTTTACATTAGAAAAAGTAGTTTAAATAAGTCTTAACAACTGTTTACTATAAAAAGTAAAAAGTGATCCTCCTGAATATAGGTAATCAAAAGTCACAAGACGGTAGTTGAAATATAAAGTCATTTTTCTGCCATAAAAAGTAAAGTGGAACTAAGTTGTGATCGTCCCCCCCCCCCCCCCCAGGAACTTAACTGCCCAACAATTGAACAGCAAAAGCCAGCAATCAATCCTTAAAAATCCACAGAGGAGAACTCTCTCTGGCAGCAGAAAAGCTCTGAAGAACTTGATGCCCAAACCTGTCAGGAAAAGGAAAAAGACAAGGAATCTCAAAAATGAAAGTTGGAACAAACAGGTTCATCTTCACCCAACTAATTTTTATTTTTTATTATAGATAGGGTTAAGTCTAACATTCAGTGTGATGCACAGAACAGGGTAGCAAGGTTAGAAATGGAATGGCAGCTTAGGCTCAATGCTACCAGGCGCCCGGGGCTAAATGAATGTGTCACCATAAAGCCTCAGTTAAAATACTTAAGTAGTGTTATTTAGAGGAACTGCAATTTTATATTACATTTTTATATGTATACATATGTAGTGTATGACTATTATAAGTTTATTAAATGTTATGAATTGTTTTTAAACTAATACTTGGTTGTAAATGTATTCTTAAGAAATTGTCTGTTTGATTGATTTATTGATTAATTGGATGGGTGGGGAGAATGCATTCTTGCTTTAAATGTGGAGTGTTTTTTTATATGGAGTGTTTTACTGTCAGACTCTGAAGAAGCCAGGTTGCTGGTGAAAGCATATGCGCTTAGTCTGTTGTTGGTTGAATAAATCTTCGTGTTTCAGATCTTGAGTATTCATTCAGTGCACACTGTGGTTCGAATTTCATTTCATTTTCTTGGTTGAACCTTTGTTGGTTCTGGTGGACTGTTTAACTGTTATCGTGGTTCGACTCGGTGTTTGGTGAGTGAGGCATAAGACTTGAGACATGGAGAAAATATTGCAGGAACTTACTGCAGTGATTGAGAAGCTAAAGAAAGTGCACTGTGAAGGGAAATGTGAGGCTAGTGGTGAGCGAGACAGTGGACCTACTGACACGCAAATGGATTTATATACCCTGCATTCTCCTGGTTCAATTTCTCCAGGTTCCATTGCTCCAGGGCAGAGAAGCTTTAACCCAGCTTCCTACAGCGGAGTGGTGAGTGGCGCTCAACGAAACCAGGAAGTTGTGGTTACATCTGAGCCAGCGTCACCTATAGCAGTACAGAGTACGTCTAGGAGACAGGATTTGTCGGCTTGGTTTGAAACGCCGGACTTTGAAGCTACAACGGAGGTCTTTGGAGCAACGTGGAATCGTGATATGGACAAAAGCAGTCATCTTCCTTCTCTTAAAGAGCAGATATTCAGTATGAAAAACTAAGTAGAAAATATAGAGCGATGCAATTAGACAACTTGTTCCTGATTAAATCGAGGGGGCTTAACCAAGTCCCTAAGGGTTTACGTTTATGGAAGTTGCCGATGGGGGTAGGAATGGATTCTGACATTTTTCAAGACCTGGTTGAACTGTTTCAAAAAGCAGGTATGGAGCTTCTTGATTTAATCATTCGGAACAATAACAATAGACTCAATGTTTTACGTGAAGAGATTAGTAAGCTTCACTTTAGTATTACATCTGACTTATTGTTTTTACAATATAAAGTGAATTTTGAAAAAGTTTTAAAAACATTGAGGCTTTTGTGGAAAAACAGGGCCATTAAACACAAAAATTGGCCAGGGATGCTGCAGATTACAAAAATAAAGCAGCGCATCCACCGGTAGAAAAGTGTTTAATTTTAATGGTACTAATCATGAAAACGATATTGGTGGTGATGATATGGATGTGACACAGGAATTGTATGTGGAAGAAGGGGATGATTTTTTAGAGCCGCAGGTTTTCCTGCGAAGGTCGGAGAGGCTCTTGAACAAGCAGCCACAAACGGCCAAATCTCCACGTCAGCATCCAAGAAGGAGGGTGAACTATTAAATCCTAGTAGATGTAAAGCCAATGATGTTGTTACCAATACGTTAGACTTTAATGTATGTTTTGATTTTGTGTTGGAGTTTCCCACGAACTGTGAATTTTTGAGTGAAAAACAAAGTGACATGCAGATAAGTGATCAAAATTTACACCACACAAATGAGTATATTTTGGACAATGTAAAGCAAGTGCAGTACAGAAATTGTAGTAAGACACAGGATAGCAATGTAAATATGTATGTGCCTGTAACTCATAATGAACCCAACAATATTTGTTTAAGTCAAGAATTTGCTTCAGCTAACACTGATGTGTTGGATGTATGTACTTCTTCATTATCATGTGACATTGTTAGAAGCAAAGGCTTCACAATATATAATTACACTGAAATGGATATTAGTGATGTGTATTTTGAACTGTTTAGCAAAGGTACAAACTTTGTGCCAAATTTCAAGCTAGATATTGCACAAGTTTTACTAAACTTAAAGTTATATATTAGGAAGCTTAATTTGCAATTATATTTTGCTGGTCAGGGTTCATGTGCTATGATGTCTACAGACTGAACGTATCTTTAGGGATCAAAAGAAAAGTTGCTTCATGCCTCCCATAAACTCAGAGATCACTGGATTTGAACAGATGGTAGAATATGAGTTTAGGAAAATCTGTAGGCAAAAATCTGAGGTCAAGGATAATTTATCAGAGAATGAAAGAAAGGTTATACAAGAATTATGGTCAACACAGAATGTTAGATGTATGAAACCAGACAAAGGGGAGGAATGGTCATCATGAATAAAATAGACTACAGTAGTTGTATATTCAGGTTGCTTGGGGATGAAAACACATACACTAGAGCATCAATTAATGAAACTAATAGAGCATATAGAGGAATAGACATGTTTTGTTTGATGCTTTACATCAAGGAGTTATTAATGAGGTTGAGTATGAGTTTCTTTGTGTGAAGTTACCTATTATGCACAAGCCTTTTGGAATCCCAAAGGTCCACAAAGGGACAGAAAATGTGCAGTTTAGACCAATTGTTTCTGCAAAGGGTTCCAAGACAGAACCAATGGCTGCATTTGTGGACCATTTTTGTAAAAAAGCATTAATGGATGCTGACCACATACTAAAGGATTCGTGGCATTGTTTGGAAAGGGTAGGAAGTGTTAAGGGCATTGGGAATGAGATGTTTGGGTTTTTGACTATCGATGTCATTAACTTATTCTCAGTGATACCACATCAAACTGGGCTGGAACTGTTTTATGACAGTCTTTTGACTAGTCCCAGTTTTGATAAAGAAAGACTGGAGATATGTCATGACTTGATGGAAATCATACTACATAATAACTTTATACAATTTGATGGAGAGATCTATCAACAAAAGACAGGGGTAGCGATGGGTGCCCGTTGTGCCCCTGTCTATGCTAATTTAGTGCTATGGGCATGGGAAAAGCAATTTGTGTTAAACTCAAAGTACAAGGGCAACATTTTTTTGTACTGTAGGTTTTTAGATGACCTCCTTATATTTTGGAAAGGGGATGAGGAAAGTGTTAAGGAATTTTGCTCTTACATTAATGAAACCACAGATTTCCTTAGATTTACACACACCTGGAACAAAGAGAGAGTAAATTACCTGGACATTACCTTATTTAAGACCAAAGAAGGACTGGTGAATACAATTTACAGGAAACCTATTTATTCAAACTCGATGCTGCACTACACAAGTTGTCACCCTCTGCACCAAAGGAGAGGTGTAGTTAAGGGCCAGATGGTCCGGCTATGTAGATTAATCAGTAATGATGATTTATTTAAGAAGGAAATTTATACATTGATTGGAATGTTTGTTGACAGGGGGTACCCGCTATCAATGTTAACTAACATCAAAAGAAGTATATAGAAGAAGAAGAAACAAATATAGTCCTATTCTAAGAGGGCAAGGGAGGAGGGTGCAAACATAGGTAGTAGTGTCAGCACATTGAATAAAACAAATAAAGCAAAATTTGTTTTAACATACAATGAAAGAGCTAATGAACTAGGTTCTAGTCTCAGAAATTTGTGGAAATATTTTCTGAGTAAAGATATTAAAATGATCCTAGGTGATACCCGGTGATTGTCTATGGAAAAGGAAAAACTTGAAGAGTATACTTGAAAGAGAGGGTAGAAGCAACACTAGATCTGCCATGAGCAAATGTGGTTCCTGTAGAGGATATAGATACATAGCAGTTGGGACGACGTAAGTGTAGTGGGGTATCAACGTCTGATATCTTGTCCAGGTGCTTGTAACTGTAACTGTAGCACCAAGAATTGTATATCTTGCTTCGTGTATGTCATGCGATGCATTCTATGTGGGCATGACTACCTAAGCTTGAACAAGAATAGGGGAACATGTCAGTTCAATCAGGAGAAAAGGATGAGCACAATGCACTTTATTTGCATAGTGCAGTATGTGGGAATTTTAAATTTTTATTTTTTTTTTATTATAGATAGGGTTAAGACTAACATTCAGTGTGATGCACAGAACAGGGTAGCAAGGTTAGAAATGGAATGACAGCTTAGGCTCAATGCTACCAGGCGCCCTGGGCTAAATGAATGTGTCACCATAAAGCCCCAGTTAAAATACTTAAGTAGTGTTATTTAGAGGAACTGCAATTTTATATTACATTTTTATATGTATACATATGTAGTGTATGACTATTATAAGTTTATTAAATGTTATGAATTGTTTTTTAAACTAATACTTGTATTCTTAAGAAATTGTCTGTTTGATTGATTTATTGATTAATTGGATGGGTGGGGAGAATGCATTCTTGCTTTAAATGTGGAGTGTTTTTTATATGGAGTGTTTTACTGTCAGACTCTGAAGAAGCCAGGTTGCTGGTGAAAGCATATGCGCTTAGTCTGTTGTTGGTTGAATAAATCTTCGTGTTTCAGATCTTGAGTATTCATTCAGTGCACACTGTGGTTCGAATTTCATTTCATTTTCTTGGTTGAACCTTTGTTGGTTCTGGTGGACTGTTTAACTGTTATCTTCACCCAAGGTGCAGAGAAATTAACCTTTTACTCCTTCAGTGCTGACACACAAATCTCCAGTTTTAGAGACTATTAGCATTTGGATGGAGCCCCTTCTAAGGCAGCGAGAGTAGCCATTCATCCAAGTAAGAATTTCTTGTTTCATGACTTCCAGACTGCCTTCCCCCATTTCATTAAAATCTAGCCACTCATTCAGAAGCACTTCAGAAACTGACTGGGAGCCAATGATGAGGGTCTTTTTGAAAACACAAATAAAAGTGAGTGTCATTCCAACCCCTCTGGTTCCAGGCAGTATTAGGTTGGCCCACCCTCTCTAAATTTAGTCTTTCCCCAGTGCCAGTTTCTGCACCAATGGCTTTGTTGTTGGCTAACTAACCAGATCCCGTTTGGTGCAGAAAGGTGTCCCTACCTCACCTCTGGCTTCCACTCATCTAAAACACTCAATGCTGTCCTCTTCAGCATCAAGTGGATCCCACATTCAGCTACCTGATGTCAAGGCTTCATCACGGTATCTAGCAACAACTCACCTAAAGGCATTTTCAGTGTCCAAGTAGTCTATGTTCAAGCAATCAGTACAAGTCTCTGCCTTGAGGTATTCTGAATTCTCTATTTGGGACTCCAAATCAGTACAAGTCTCTGCCTTGAGGTATTCTGAATTCTCTATTTGGGACTCCCTTCCTTCTTCAGTGCCACACACTTCTATTTTGGCAGAAGAAGAATCTATTCCAAGGCGGGATCTCTCAGTGTAGACAGATTCAGGATCATGGAGGTTATGGAGAGAATAAAAGTCTCACCCCCAAATCTGACAACAGAAGAGGCGGTGGTGTTTCCATATCTATAAAGGCTGCGCACACCTCCCGACTGGTAGCCCAACATAACACATCTGAGATACTTCAGGTGCAGCTAACACCGGGTAAGATGGCGATTCAGGTCATAGCCTGCTATAGGTCCCTAACCATGTCCCAAGACTCACATACCTAAGCACCCTGGAGAATATTAGGGTCCAACCTAACACTCTCAAACCGGGGCGACCAACTACCCCTCCATTAACTGGGAAAACTACTCATGTGCCAATACACTTGCCCAATGCTTTCTGGAAATCATCAATTCCAATGCCCTGGACCAGCTCATTCTTACCCCCACTAGAGGTAGCAACATCTTTGACCTGGTCATTGCTAACATGGGCGATCACTGCTCGACACCAACAGTGAACTCCTCCCTGGTTAGATCAGACCACAAACTAATCACCTTGGAAATCTACATCACACACACACAGGTAATCACCATGAAAAATTTCTCTAAAGCTAACCTTTGACTCCTAAAAACAGAGGTGGCTAACTTCATAGCACCCATCCAAATGGAGAATAGTTGCATGACCACCGAATCGTACCACGTACACAAATGCACGGATCTCGCCATACCCAACAGAACCAAGACATTCTTCTCAAAAAAAAAAATAAGGAAGTCAATCTGGTGGTCCCCTGCCATAAACAAACAACAGGTGGAGGAAACTGAGGCACAATAAGGTGACATCCCAAGAATGGAAAAACTCCCTTATCAGCCTCAACAAAAGGTTGAGATCACTCATCAAATCCTCTAAAGCCAGCTATGAAAAAAGAATTGCAGCAGATAGTAAAGACAACCACAAGGCCTTCTACGGTTATGTAAAGAATCTCCACGGCAATACACAGATTTGCTCTGAACTACTACTGCACAAAGGTACCTCCTAGACAGAGCCAACAGATATTGACAATATACTGGCCGACAGATTCAGTGCCAACTTTACCCCCTAAGGACCAATCACAATACCAGTAGATCGGCAGGCACCCAGTATTACTGCTGCACAGGTTAAAACAGCACTGGCCAGCTTCTATGGGACCTGACAATATCTCTGGCTGTGTTCTACATGAACTACAGAGTGAACTGGCACCTCACCTGTGTGCCCTGTTCAATCACAGCCTCACCTCAGGCTTTGTCCCTACCGAATGGCGCAATACTACAGTCATCCCTCTCCACAATGGAGGAGCGACTACAGACCCTGGGAACTATCATCCCATTAGCCTGATGAGTCTGATATGCAAAGCTATGGAACGCATCATCATGGACCAAATAAACAAATATATAGGGAATCTCCAAACTCTGGATCCTACACAGTTTGGTTTTGTGAGGGGTAGATCATGCCTGCTCAACCTGGTCGACTTGAGTCAATCACCAGAGCTGTGGATGAAGTCAAGGTGGTTCATACAGCCTACCGTGATGGCCAAGGCCTTTAATACCATTCCCCACTCAGGAATCATAGAAAAACTCACTAAGCTAGGCATCAACCCCTATATTACTAGGTGGGGGTTGCAAACTGGCTTACAGATAGAACCCACACAGTGTGAAAGTAGCTGACTCCAAGTCACGCTGTCGGACCAGCCACGAATGGAGTCCGACAAGGTTCGGTCCTCTGGTATCTACTTCTCTGTTTGGTATCTACTTCTCTGAAGTCCAGGCCAACACGAAGGGACTCTGGCTGACTAAGTTCGCAAATGATTGCAAGTTGGGAGCTATTATTAACTCCCCAAGTGATGTTGAAATACTACAGAAAGGCCTAAATGAGACCAACGACTGGTGTCAGAACCATGGTCTTAAGCTCAATGTCAAAAAATGTGTCTTCATCCCCCTTGAGAAAAACACGGTTCCCTTGAATTACTACAGCGATGGTAGTCCACTGAATACAGAAGGCATTATAAGAGATCTAGGAACACAGGTTGACAGCCACCTCTCTTTTGACCAGCACATTGCCACTGTGGTCAGAAAGTCCTCCTATGTGGCACATCTCATTAGTAAGGGTTTTGCATCCAGGAAGAAAGAGGTCATAGTCTCCCTCTACTCTTCCCTCATTAGGCCAATCAGAGCGCAATGCCCCATTTGGAATGTACCTCACTAGACACCTGCAACAACTGAAGAGGCCGCAAAAAGTACCTCAGAAGGACGATCCTAGGCCTTAACAGTTGTCTTATATGGACAGACTCAAAAAACTCAATCTATTCTCTGTTTCATATCGCCTACTTAGAGGCGATCTCTGCTTGACTTACAAAGCCATGTCTGAACCAGCTCTGTTACAAATGCTACATCTAAAGAAATCCCAATCCCTCCACATCACAAGCTCCAGAGACCTCAACCTCATTACCACAATCAACAGAACATGGTGGAGGTACAGGTTCACAACCCAAAGACTGCCCATGCTATGGAATAGACTCCCCATACATGTCAAGCCGAGCACCTTCACTGGCCTTCAAGAGCAATCTTGATGAGTGAATGGAAAATAAAAAAATTCACCCCGGGGATCACTCCAGTGGCTCTACTCGACAGAGGCACTAGGAACTACGGTCGGAGGGGCACGATGGCAGGGTATTTCTATGGGCTAGGCTTGTAAAGGCTCCAGGGCCATTAGCCTAGTACACACCTATGAACTTGGTAGCAGCTCCACCCTGAAATACTGCTCTACCTGCTCTTCAGTCCACTCATCATAGCTCAGAAAGACAGAGCAGAGATGTTCTCTTCAGAGACTTACACCAGTTGAATGCAGATTCTTCCAGAGACCCTGAACCATTATAGCCGTAGGCATCAAGGTAAAAGACGTGCAAAAAGAAAACATATTGACTTCCTATCAGGGTCTATAACATTTGAAACTGACTTTGATAAGAGAGGGAGTTCCCCACAGATCACCTCCTGCAAACATCACCCATGTCAAAGACCATGAATTGATGAAACAGAGGATCTCTGCCATCTGATCTATCCTCTCAGGACAAGGAAGTGCTTTTCAAATTATACACCTATGCACCCTCTGCCACTTGGGTGGTCCTTCCTATGAACCATTTGATAGGTTTTGGTTGCCACTAGTGCTTGGCAGTAAACCAGACATGAACAAAGGTACTGCCGGAAAATCAGATAAGAACTTGAACCTTCTTGTGTGCAGACAGTTCTGGTCAAAGGGCCCTCTGGTGGATTCAATGATCATTAAAACAGCCACCAAAAAGGTCCACTGTCAACCTTATGACTCCACCTTAGACAGTGACAGGTGCAACAGAGAGTGCCCCTTTAATGGATACAGCTTCCCATGTTCATAAGAATTTTGTCTGCAAAATCAGGGGTATAGGGAACCTATTACTTGGAAATATGATTGCCAAGCATGAAGGCTCATTAGACTTTCAAGCTCTGGAGGCTGCTGGGTGGTAGCCATCTACATGCCAGAGTGGAGAGATGTACATCAGGCAGAACACGTGAGCAAAATATCACATCCACAAACTATGCCATACCATTACTACAAAAATACTAGTCCAAAAGCTACAACCTCCCAATGTGTCACCCCACCAAATGAAAGCAGCTATTCAAGATGTCTATCCTCCTTCAAAAGGAGACACCCAGAAGGTCCCACCAGACTAGACCACAGAGGCTCAGGTATTAATTTAAGATTCTGTTTGGTTCCAAAGAACAATAAGAAACTCAGGCCAGTTTTAGATCTCAGCATCGTGACTTAATGCATAGAAAATACCCCTTTCAGAATGGTGACTTTCATCAATTTTGCCATGACTCACAGCAAATGACAGTATGTGCTCAATAAACCTTCAGAAAGCCCATTTCCACATAAAAATTGTTGAGTAGTCCAGGAGGTTTCTACTCGTTCCTCTAGGGTCCGTCATTACCAGTTCAGAGTGTCAGCCTCACCATATCTCCTCCTCTGCTCATCATGTGCATAGCAGTAGTTGCAGCCCATCTACGACTCAAAGTAATGTGTTTTCCTCTACCTAGTTGAGTGGCTCCACACTTCAACAATCAAAAAATCTTTATTGTTATGCCAGAGACTGATTTTTAAAGCTCTTCCTGTCTTAAGGCATTTCCAGAATCTTTTCAAAAGTCAGAGTTGTAACCATCATGAAAATAACTTTCCTAGGATGCATACTAGACACTACTATAAGTCAAGTGCGTCTCACCCAGAAAGGCTGTAATGCCTTTAACACTCAGTTCAGATTTTCTGCCTTTACAAACTTCCACCAGCCTTGCTGCACTGGGTCTTATGGCAGCTTTTACCACCATGGTCAGTTATACAAGCTTCAACATGACATTTACATGGATGTTGTCAACACAATAGTCTCAAAAAAGAAGTTATGTACTCACCATAACGTTCCATCTGAGTAGTTATACTTAATTTTTCTGAACCTGTGGGTATTCGGATCAGAGCCGGCAACTTTTCAAGCATCTGCTCCGAGCGCCAAGCTTCTACCCCTTACCCATAACCCATCACCATCTCCTACCTTCCCCTCAGATCTCGTTTGCCACTACTCAATCCGCACCTCAATTTTATACCAAACCTTGAACAGGTTCAGGGGAAGGAGGGATTTGGCGGTTGCAGAAAATGAAGTTTAACTACTCAGATGGAACGTTATGGTGAGTACATAACTTCTTTATCTGAAGTAGTTAACTTCATTTTATCTGCAACCTGTGGAACAGAGTCTCCAGCGACAAACTCCTAGGAGGCCCTCATGGAAGGATATTCCTGAGCACCGCAGAGCCGAAGGATGCTCTTCCCTCTGGAGATCAAATCCAACTTATGAGAAATTAAGGTATGTGACCTTGCCCAAGTTGCTGCCACACAAATGTCACCCAGTGAAACCCTAGACCAAAAAGCGTCAGAAGTCGCCATAAATCTGTCAGAATGAGCTTTAACAGGACCAGGCTCGGACAGACCTTTGTCTTTATAAATTTGCAAAATACATTGTGTAATCCATCTAGCTAAGGAAACTTTGGAGATGGCTTTGCCCAGAAAGAGTTTAGAGAAGGACAGAAATAACTGGTCAGACTTACGAAAGGGCTTTGTGCTGTGTAAATATAAACAAAGCTGTCTATGAACATCTAGCAAATGCAGCTTATATTCACCCTTGTTCTGAAAATTTGGAAAGAAAACAGGCAGGTTAATTGTTTGATTCAGAAGTTACTTTTGGTAAGAAGGAAGGGTTCATGTGGAGCGAGACCCTGCCCTTATGAAAGATCAAGTAAGGGGGCATGGCAGACAAAGCTCGAAACTCAGAAACCCTCCTAGCCAACGTAATGGCCACTAGGAAGGCTGTCTTTCAGGATAAGAAAGTACAGTTGTGTACACTTACCATAAATGTAGATATTAGAGTGTATTCACTGTTGCAGTCATTACACTTGGTTTATCCTGCTGGCAGGCTACCCTCAGTTGGCCTGAATTCCAAAGTCTAGGTCCGGCCGGGTTGCTGTCACCTCTTCCCTGACGTCAGTGCGCCAGGGGTATAAAAGATGCAGCCAACGCCATTTTCTTCAGTTTTTCTTGCCCCAGATGTCAGGTGCCCCCCAAAGCGTAGGCTAAAAATATGCCAATAAAGCATGCATGCACCAAAATATATATAATACCTTCATCTATAAGCAAATACACCACATAGGTTGTATAGGTTAGAGAAGAGCAGATAAGTTGCAGCAAAGATACGGGGGATGGTGGGTGGGTAACCTGGACTGCAACAGTGAATACACTCGAACATCTACATTTATGGTAAGTGTACACAACTGTACTATGTTCTTCGTGTTTCACTGTTGCAGACATTACACTTGGGTTGAATCCCAAAGCTAAGGTTGGGAGGCTAGAGCTAAATAGCATTAGGAGCGGCTATGAGGCCCTGCAAAGCCTGCTTTAGAGTAGAGAGGTAAATGATAGTGCTTTGTAAAGGTGTGCACTGAACTCCAGGTTGCAGCCTCTAAAATGTCTTTGGTTGGTACTCCCCTGAGGAAGGCTGCTGAAGTGGCTGCTGCTCTGGTTGAATGTGGCCTAATGCCCTTAGGCACTGGCATGCCATGTTGTGAATAGCAGAAACGGATGCAGTGGCCTATCCACTTTGAAACAGTCTGCTTTGAGATAGCCTTTCCTTGTGATCCTGCAGCATATGCCACTAGTAGTTGCTCTGTCTTTCTGAAAGCTTTGGTTCTGTTCAGGTAGAAATGTAGCTGTCTGTGTATGTCCAAAGAATGCAGAATTCTCTCCCCCTTATTCTGTGGGTTTGGATAAAAAGTAGGCAGATGAATAGCTTGGTTAAGGGCCACACTGGACACTTCCTTAGGCATAAATGTCGGGTTTATCCTCAGAGAAACCCTGTCTGGATAAAAAATGACAAAAGGTACCACAGCCATGACTGCATGTAGCTCTGAGACGCATCTTGCAGAGGTTATTGCAAGGAGCAGAGCTGTTTTTCAAGATAAAAACTTTATATCAACTGTAGCGGCTGGCTCAAAAGGAGTCAGGGTGAGTTTTTCCAAAACATAATTGAGGTCCCATGCAGGTATTGATTATCTCCTTGGAGGCCTTAAGTTTTTGGCTCCTCTGAGGTACTGCCTTAACAGCGGATGAGAAAAGATTGGTGGCTCTGTATTGTAATGAGCAGAAATGGCAGAGGCATGAATTTTGATTGATGAAAAGGATAGGGCTTTGTCCAGCATCTCAGTTAAGTATTGCAAAATCTGAGGAACATTTGGTACAGCTGTGTCAATTCCTTGTGCCTGGTTCCAAGCACAGAATCTCTTCCATTTTCCAGCGTAAGATTTTCTGGTACTAGGCCTTCTGGCCTCCAAAATGACATCCATTACAGCTTTAGTGAGAGGCGGGTTTTGTATTACTACATTATCCGCCATGCCGCCAGATTTAAGGTCTTTAATTGGCTGTGCAGGATCTGATTGTTTTGTTGGGATAGTAGATGAGGTATTTGAGGCAAGGTCCAAGCCGGGCAGTGAGACAAGTTCCTTAGGATTGGGAACCAGTGCTGGTGGGGCCAGTCTGGGGCAATCAGTATCATCTTTGGCTTCTCTTGAATGACCTTTAGGAGTACCTTGGGGAGGAGAGGCAGTGGAGGAAAGGCATATACTGCTAAACTTTTCCAGCTGAAAGAGGGCGTCCACTTTCCATGCTTGTCTGTGAGAAGTACTTGTGCAGAATCTTTTTAGTTGGTAGCTGTGAGGAGAGGCAAATAGATCTATATCCGGGCATCCCCATTTCCTTGTTATCATGCTGAAGACTTGTGAATCCAATTTCCACTCGTGGGGATCCATGAGGTTTCTGCTTAGTTCGTCTGCCAGAGTATTTATCTTTCCTGGCAGGAATTGTGCCTGCAGATGTACCTGGTAAGTCAAAGCTGTGTCCCACAGAGTTATGGCTAGTCTGCAAAGGGGGTAAGAATGAGTGCTTCCCTGCTTGTTTATATACCACATGACAATAGTGTTGTCTGTCTTTATCAGTAGTTGTCCCGGATGAAGTAGGTCCTTGAAGGCTGTTAAATCCAAAACAAACACAAATCGGAAGAAAGGAAGCGGCACTTAAACGGCAAACAAATAAATTTAATAAATGATGTAAAGCGCTTTTCATTTGTTATATGCACAAACTTCTTTAGACAAGTAATTGCAAGTAGCATACATCTTATAAATACTCACAAGTAACAGTACAATGAAGCAATCAAGTGATGAAATACTAATTAACATTTAAAGGAATAAAATCAAATAAGCCAACCTACTTATAAGATGTATGCTACTTGCAATTACTTGTCTGAAGAAGTTTGTGCATATAACACAAACGAAAAGTGCTTTACATCATTTATTAAATTTATTTGTTTGCCATTTAAGTGCCGCTTCCTTTCTTCTGATTTGTGTTTGTTTTGGATTTAACAGTCTGTTTTTGCCTCAGTCCGTTCATTAGTTTTTATATGGCGTCTGAATCAGGAGTGAGTGATAGCGGTACTCCACTTGAGAAAACACCGGAGATTTTTAAAAATCCCATGAGTGAAAACGTCCCTAGTACCATAACAAGCCCTGACTGGATTTCCAATGCAACATTGGACGCACTTTTGCAGCGTATGGATGCACTATTCATAAGTTTGGATAAATTAGAACGCCATCAACATTTCTGTTTAAATCTGCCTTCACCTCCGTTGATACCTCGTGTTAACACTGTAGTTGACTCAACCAACCACACCGCTGGTTGCTCGTCAGGATTACCGAGCCTTACATGCGGGCAGAGGAGTATTCCAGCCAGCAGCTCAACTATTACTGGAAAGTCACCAGCTTGCAATATAGCACCTGACAGTGTGGTTACTTTACAGACTAGTAAAGTGGACTTATCTTTATTGAACAACTCGAGTGCCATTTCTCCTGCTATGCTGATAACTGAACCTGCAATTGCAAATGAACGCGTTTTATTAAACACCACCAACACGTCTGACTTTCCGGATTTAAAGAATTGGATGGTTGACAACTTTTCTTTTTCCTCGACATCTGAAGGGGCGAAACAATCAACCACCGAGAAAGACTGAGTATACAGACATAACGTACAATTTAAAGTTTCTAGGCAATCTTTTAGTTAAACTGAAAAAGACACAACTTGAAATCTCTTATTTTCAAGAGCGTCTTAAATGCAAAATTGTCCCCAAGAGCTTAAGGCATTATCAGTATCCGACTGGTCTGGCAGCAAACTCAGCATTTCACAAGGATTTACTAAGGTTATTTGAACAACAGGGTTCAGACTTATTAACTTTAATGATTAAGCATTATTCTATATTAGTAGAGACTTTAAGCCTGCAAGTTGCCGATCTTGATACTAAGATTAAACTAGATCAAGAATTTTTTCACTATAAATATGAATATAGCAGAATGTTTACCAGCACTGATCAATAACTTAACAAACTCAAGAAAAACAAGATTAAAAAGATCGATAGGGACGTGAAGACATACAACGAGGGGTCAGCCTACCCTTCTCCACCACAAGCCCAGGTTTGGAAGGGTCCTTTGACCTCCGCTAAAACTTCTAATTACAGTAGAACTGTGCAACCTTTACCTAACAACACCTTTGACAATAACCAGTCTTTTTCAGAAAACCGCCCTGTGGGTAATGAAGTTCTTACAGATGTTGTTATGCAAGATAACTCTAGAATGACTGAAAATGTACAAGACAATCATGGGTCAGGTCATTACAATCTGAGATCTAATAACCCGAATTTTTTAGGAGCCAGACTGAAACAAACATCAACAAGGTCAAATCAGACTGGCAAGTGGAACTTGAAACAGTACAGGAACTAGTTTCCCCTTTGGAAACCATCAATGCTTTAGTTCCTGAAGTTGAAGTTGTTTCTTCTGTTTCTTTAAGTTATAAACACAGCCTATCTGATAGTTTTCTTGATATTTCTTTCGTATCTGATAGTATAATGCAATATGAAGCGAATAACTTAGGAGACTCCTAATTTACCTGCCATACTGACTAATATGGAAGGTGACTTTAAAGTCTATAATTATTCCACAGTAACTATTACACAAGAACAAGTTATTTTCAAAGGGTTATACTTACGCTCCTGCCCAGAGATTGGACATAGTTAAGACCATTAATGATATTAAATTGTTTACATGGAAGCTTAATTTCAATTTAATGATGGGCAGTAATAGTACTTTATGTAACAACCCCTTTAGAATTTCTAGAGTGTATAACCCACCATTACATCCACTGCTAACTATTTTTGAACAAATGTGCGAGTTAGACATCCATGAGAAATTTAAGTCAGGGTACAATTTCCCTACTTTTGGCAATTGTTCTAAAGCTGAAAAGGAGTGCATCAACCTTATCAAACTCTATGACATTCGGATTTGTAAACCTGACAAGAGAGGGGGCCTAGCTATCTTTGACAGTGACGACTATAAAGTAAGAAGGTTACACTTGCTAGACAGTCCAGCCTACCTTTCTAGTTCAAGGTCTGAGACTAATGTTGCCTATAGCACCATAAAGAACAGTATTGAAGAAATGTTCATAGAGGGTAGAATTGATGAAAACATCTTTAATTACATGTGTACATCATATCCTAGGTTCCCCCACTTGTTCGGAATACCTAAAATACACAAAGATATTCACAATCCCCCGATGCGCCCACTGTTAGACAGTAGGGGTTCTCCCACTTATCCATGTGCAAAAATCGTGGATGCGGTTTTACAGAAGTATTTAGCTAAGATCAACCACATTTGTAAGGATTCTTGGTCATTTCTTGACAAAATTAACCAGCTAGACTTCAATTCCACTTATAATTTTCTTACTGTGGATGTCAGAGATCTGTACACATGCATTCCACATGATACAGCATTGGAATGGGTCAACCAATTTTTAAGAACAAATGGAGCATTAAATACTGATGTCACTTGTTAATGAACTTTTGGTCTTAATCCTTGAAAATAATTATTTTATGTTTGCAGATAACTTCTACTTACAGAAAGTTGGTGTCGCAATGGGTTCCCCATGTGGGGCAAGCGTAGCCAACTCAGTTATGGGAAACTGGGAACATCTATGTGTCTTTAATAATTGTGAATTTAAGGATAAATTCATCTTTTCTACACGTTACCTTGACGATAAGCGACAAGGTTGTGGATCAATTTAGTAAATCCACACACTTTTTACAATTCACTTTTACATTCAGTAACATGGCCATACTTGGATATTGAACTAAACAAGGACTTGAGGCTCCAGAAATTTATTGCTAGAATCCATAGGAAGAGTACGTATTCAAACTCTTTCTTACATTACTCAAGTTGTCACCCCCATCATCAGAAGCGAGCAGTTGTCAAGGGCCAATTAGTGAGGGCAGCCCGCATCGTCACACTTGACGAAGATTTCCAAGTTGAATGTTCTTTTTGAAAAACATGTTCCTACATCGAGGCTACCCAGACCAAATGGTTAGTAACATCATTGAAGAGGTCTCACGTAAACGCCTTAGTCGCTTTTATAAACCAATTTTGGATGGGGCAAACATTCAATACCAACATAAAGATGTGTTAGATACATCATCGCCTCAAGATTGTACTGTTTTCCTAGACTTGGAAGTTCAAGGGCCCAAATTTATTACAACTTATAGTATTAACAGCAGAGACTGCTTTGAGATTTTATGTAAAAACTGGGCTACCTTTAGGAGTGACCCTAGTGTGTTTCAAAGACTAGGTGATCGACCAAAAGCGACCTATGGAAAAGCCAAAAATCTTAAAGCATTTTTTGAACAACAGAAGCAGGGTCCAAGTAGCTCTGCATGTATGTATAAATGTCAATCTTGTAATTACTGCAAATACGTTATGGAATCTAATAGATTCAAAGTGGAAGATCAAACTTACAGTTTGAAGCACAGAGTCAATTGCAACACTAAGATGATTATTTACTTAGCTCAATGTCAGTGTTGCTCAGCATTTTATGTTGGCAAGATGGAGAGACGCCTCCGTGATCTTATTTATGAACATACCTATGCTATTAGAAAAAATAAACACGATAACGCTTTGGCCAAACATGTTTCATGTCACCCAGATCACAACTTTAAGTTCATGGTGATAGATCAGATCACTCAGAATAAAAGGGGAGGCCCAACTGGCTTAAAATTGGAAGAGCTTGAACTCATTTGGCAGATTAGACTGAATGCGTATAATGTTCCTGGAATAAATGAAAACTGCTCTATCTGCAGTGTTTTAAAGATTAAAAGTTTAGCAAGATGAACTTGCTAGATTTAGTAATTTTTACTATTATTTTTTAGTTTTTAATAATTTCTTATTGATATTAAGTTTTAGTTAGTTGCTTGTTAGTTTGTAAGTAGGAGGTGCAATGTGTACAATAGGTTGAACCGTAGGTTGGCTTATTTGATTTTATTCCTTTAAATGTTAATTAGTATTTCATCACTTGATTGCTTCATTGTACTGTTACTTGTGAGTATTTATAAGATGTATGCTACTTGCAATTACTTGTCTGAAGAAGTTTGTGCATATAACACAAATGAAAAGCGCTTTACATCCTTTATTAAATTTATTTGTTTGCCGTTTAAGTGCCGCTTCCTTTCTTCCGATTTGTGTTTGTTTTGGATTTAACAGTCTGTTTTTGCCTCAGTCTGTTCATTAGGTCCTTGAAGGCTGTTTGGGCATTCTGGACAGCTAGCATCTCTTTTTGATTGATATGTAGATGCATTTGGTTTGCGGACCATGTTCCTTGAATGCATCTTCCTGCCATGTGGGCCCCCCAGGCATAATCTGATGCATCCGTTGTTAATGTCTGCCTGGCTGGGGGTAAAGTGAATGGCTGTCCCTTGTTCTAGTGACAAGCCTTCGCCCACCAAAGAAACTCCTTTTGCAGGCAGGGAATGAGGGTAATTATAGTTTCCAGGCTGTGGCAATGTTAAGTCCAAACACTTTTTAGGTACCATTGAAGTTTCCTCATATGCAGTCTCGCATATGTAATTAGTAGAATGCAGGATGCCATAAAGCCCAAAGCCTGCAGAATTTTTCTTGCAGATAACTGGGCCTTTGTTGCCAACAGATTGAAATAGGTAGTCAGTTGCCTTTGTCTGGCGTGAGATGAGCCATCTGGGCAGTTGTATTTAAGCTTGCACCCAGGAGTATTATCTCTTGAGAGGGTACTAGTTTTGATTTTTTTTTTGTTGACTGTGTACCCTAGGCCTGTTAGAAATCTCTTTACAAATACCAGATGCTGTAGTGGAATGTCCTTGTTCTCTGCTTGAATGAGGCAGTCGTCCAAGTAAGGATATATTTGTATTCCTCTTTGTCTGCAGAATGCAATTACTGGTGCCATGCACTTTGTGAAGACCATGGGCGCAGTAGCTAAGCCAAAGGGCAGTGCAGAGAATTGGTAGTGCATTGAGCCAGCTCTGAATCTGAGGTATTTTCTGCATGTTTGTCTGATTGGGACATGCAGGTATGCCTCTTTTAGGTCTAAAGTCACTAGCCAAGCCTTCTTGCCCAGCATGGGCAGAAGTTGCTGTAGAGTCAACATTTTGAATGTTGGTATATCCAGAAATGTGTTTAGAATAGATAGGTCCAGTATTGGTCTCCAGGTCTTGTCCTTTCTTGGTACCATAAACAGTCTTGAATAAAATCCTTGTCCCTGCTCTTGCTCTGGTACTTGTTGAATGCCCTCATGTCCATGAGGGATGAGACTTGCTTTTGTGCCTCTGCCCATTGATGTTTTGGCAGGTCTGGCCAACCGTTTGTCCTTAGCAGGGTATGAAGTGAAACTTGTAGCCTTGTGACACTATGTCTAAGACTCATTTGTCCTGGGTTATTATGTGCCAGTTTTGAGAAAAAAGTGCTAGTTTTCCCCCTAAAGGTGCTGCCAGAAGACAAGTGCTTGGTGCAGGCAGGGGGAAGTCATTGGGACCGTTTCCTGTATGGTTGTGATTTGTCTTCTCCACTTTTGGAGGTAGAAGCACCCCATTGTTTAGACATGTACGAGCCTTGGGGCTGGGATCTGCCTCTTGGGCGTCTGTATCTGCCCCTTTGTGGTCTGTCTGACACTGGAAAGGACCAATTCTTTGTAGGCCAGTGTCTGCTAAATCTTGGAGGCTGAACCTGTAAGAAATCCTTAACGGTTTGCATAGATTTAGCTTTGTCCTCCATTTTCATTAACACCAAACAAAGTATCATGCTGTAATGGGGCATCTAATAATTTTGCTTTGACATGATCAGGCAGAGTTTGTTCCTTTAACCAAGCATGTCTCCTGATGACAGAGCCCGTCACAGCGGCTCTGCAGGCGGCCTCCAAAGAATCAAAAAAAATTGCAAAGTATGCTTTCCAACTTGTTCAGCTGCATGCAATACATCCTGCATTTCTTTGCTTTCTGCACATTCTGAATTAGTCAACATTTTCTGTTTAAGCAGTGACATAATATATTGCTGATATTTGAGCATATGAAACTGACAATTTAAAGCCCTTATAGCCAAGGTTGCGGAAGTGTAAATCTTTTTCCCCATCTGTCCAATGCCCTAGAATCCCTGTCAGAGGGGGTAGGGTTTTTGCAGAAGCCTTGACCCCTTTAGGACCCTGAGAGGGTTTCTGGGTCAGCAGCAGGGTTTTGAAAATGAATTTATGAGAGTCAGGTACCCTGTAGTACCTGTCCGGCTTAACAGGAGCTGGAGGTAAGAAGTCAGGGGTCAGACTGGACTCTGAAAATACATCAACAATGTCTAACACAGGTGAAATAGCTAGGGACCTGTGTTGTGGTAGTAAAAGGAAGTCTCTGAGCCTTTTCTTAAATTCTGAAAAATCTTGGCTCTCCCAGTGGAAAGGCTCCCTCATGGTATGCAAGGTTTCCCCAAAGAATAATCCTCAGGAGGAGAGGCTGAAGGGATAGATTCTTCAGCATCAGAATCCTCATAGGGAGGAAGAGAGTATTCCTGATCAGAAGAGAAATCAGATGAAATGGAAACCTGATCTGAAGATTCATATTCTGTCTCTTGCCTAGACCTTTTATAAGGAGGGGGATGGGAACCCCTAATCAAAGTAATTAAGTCTTCGGCCATTTTGAGCATCTGTTTTTTTGGGCATGGAGGCTTGTCCATGAGGCTGTTGTACTTGTTTCTTTGTCTTTAAGGGCGCTTTAGTCTTTGCCTCTGAAGCTGAAGTGGTTTTAATGTATAATTGAGTTGGTCTGAAAATACCCTCAGAAGCCGATGCCTGCTCAGTGGCTCCGGACCCATCTGAGGGAATAGTCTCCGAAGGTCCAATACTTTGACCTTCCAGTGGCCTAGGCGACTCCACGTGGGAGTCGGGTAGCCTCGGTCTAAAGTAGCGGGCGCCAGGGGCTGCAAAGGCCCCTCACTGAGAACCGGAGACTGGCTTAGAAGAAGCCTCGCCGTCCGTTTTGGACCTCAGATGCCTGTCCTTCTCTTTTTTTTTGCATTTCTTGTGAATTCCGGTAGTCGGATGGCTATCAGATGACATGGTATAATTAAATCTTCTGCCAAAATAGTGTAATGCAAAATCATACAGACGCTTAATAGTGCTTTGGTTAAATCTAGTACAAAACCGACAACTAGCAACGTCGTGGTCAGGGCCTAGGCAAGGAATACAGTAAGAATGAAAGTCCTTATGAGGTATTTGCTTCCCACAAGAAATACAATTATTAACTTTTTCTGACATCGGTCTGGAGCAAGAAAAAAGTTTCCCCAATGGGGTACTTAGCTTTTAATGAAGACTTCGGATCTGAAATTCGAATTCAGGAGTCGGCCGATCGGCACTAGCGAACTGCTTATGCTTCGGGCACCGCGCGGCAAGAAAGACTGAAGAAAATGGCATCGGCTGCATCTTTTATACCCATGGCGCACTGACGTCAGGGAAGAGGCGACAGCAACCGACGCCGGACCTAGACTTTGGAATTCAGGCCGACTGAGGGTAGCCTGGCAGCAGGATAACCCAAGTGTAATGACTGCAACAGTGAAACACGAAGAACATCTTCAAATTTACTGATGCTGCAGGTTCAAAGGGAGGAGCAACTAAAGCCTGCAGAACCAAGGTAAGGTCCCAAGGAGGAACAGAGTCATTAATTGGGTGTTATAAAAGAAAGATGCCTTTAAGACAGGCCTTACACAGTCTCTAAGAGGCCAGGGCATTCATGTTTTCACCGAAATGGAAATTCGAGATAGCTGCCAGTTGCACTTTCACCGTTGAGGAACTAGTCCTTTGTTGGAAAATATTTGGCTAAAAAATCTAACACTGCAGGAACAGGGGCTGTAAAGGGATCTAGGTCCCTCTGAGAAGCCCAAACAGAGAATCGTTTCCATTTGCTGCGGTAAATCTTCCTAGTGGAGCCTCCTTAGGGGACACCACCAGAATACTTTTTACTGAAGATAAAAGACCGTGAGTCCTCGCAATCAAGGGAACTGGAGCGACCAAGCAGTCAGCTTGAGGCTGTCCGGGTTGGGCAGACAAATGCCTGAGGGATGAGAGATGAGATCCAGGCAAGGATCCAGCATCCAAGGAGGAGCTAGAACATGAGACCAGAGGAAGGAAAACCACACCTGATGAGGCCAGAACGGGGCAATGAGGATCACTTTGTACCCCAGATGGCAAGCTTTCTGAAGAAACCTCAAAATGAGAGGTAACGAGGGATAAGCATACAGTAACCCGGGAGGCCAAGCATGGACTAGAGCGGCTCTGGGGGGATCCTCTGGTGAGGGGGTCAGAGCAAAGAACTCACTGCACTTCGTTTTGGAAGGAGATGTGAAAAGATTGCAGAAAGGCTGATCCCACGCAAGGAAGATCTCAGCTACTGATTGTTTCAGAGACCACTCGTATGGCATTAGAATAGCCCGACTCAATTTGTCTGCTAAAATGTTGGAGTGTCCCAGGATGTGCGTTGCTGTCAGAAATAGACTGGTGGAGATCGCCCACTCCCACGCTATCATAGCCTCACGACAGAGAGGGTAAGATCTGGTTACCCCCTTTTTTTTATGTACCAGACAACCATGTCTGAACTGCAATAGTCCCCAGAGGAAGAACAGTGTGAAAGGCTTGCAACACTAAAAGCACTGCTCTCGTCTCCAGAACATTGACATGCAATCTGGTCTCGGTCTGGGACCATGTGCCTTGGGGACCATCCTCCCCAAATAATGCCCCCCCATCCGAGCTGGGAGGCGTCCATGGTCACTGTGGCTTGGGCTGTGGGTGAAACGAATGGCTGTCCTGCTAAGATCTTCGGCGATTAGAGCCACCAGAGGAGCGACGCCCTGCAGGCTTTGCTGATATGAATTGGATATTCCATGGGGAGCTCTAGCCAAGACCACTGTACTGCCAGAGTCCACTGAAGAACATGTATGTGAAGACGTGCACAGGGGAGGCTCGAGATTGCTGCAGACATAGAGCTTAGGGCTCGGAAAACGTCACCCGCCTTTGGTAGTCTGGGGCCAAGGATCACTGATATATGGGCCCGTAGGCTCTGGACCCTGTCTAGAGTTAGGAAGACTTTCAATTGGAAGGTGTCCAGCCGTGCCCTGATAAAGTGCAATATCTGCACCGGGTCCAAGAGGGACTTGGAAACATTGATAGCAGTCCCTAGCCGGATTATAGGATGAAGGAAGGAGTCTCTGGCTATGCAAAGAAGATGCATGGTGGAAGCAGTGAGGAGCCAGTAGTCTAGGTAAGGAAATACCTGAATTCCCTGAAGCCTCAGGTGAGCCGCTATGACTTCCACTACCTTGGTAAACACCCTGGGGGCTGTGGTGAGACCGAAGGTCGGGCTCTGAACTGGAAATGATTGGCTCCCAGCCGGAAGCGAAGGATTCTCCTGGAGCTTCTGCGAATCTTGATGTGGTAGTAAGCGTCCAGGAGGTCTACCGAGCACATCCAGTCGCATTCTAAAGATAAAATAAAATGGACTGGAGGGTGACCATCCGGAATTTCTACTTGGCTACAGCCAGGTTCAGTGCTGACAGGTCCAAAATGGGCCTGAGGTCCCCAGTCTTTTTTGGCACTAAAAAGAACGTGGAGTAAGCACCTGATCCAGACTGACCTTGGAGGACCAGTTCGATGGCTCATTTGCGAAGCAGCTTGGAAATCTCTAGTGCTGCCACCTCCCTTTGAGTGGGTGGGACATCTGGGAGGCACTTTGGTTGGATGGGAGGGGGTAACGAACGGGATGGTGTAGCCTCTGGATATTATTTGAAGCATCCAACGATCCGCAGTTATGGACTCCCAAGTCATTGGGAGCAATGATAATCTTCCCCCGACTGCCTCCAGAGTAAGACAGTCAGGCAACCCCTCAGGGCTTCTGCGTGGGCCTGTCTGAGGTCTCCCTAGACCCAAAGTTCCTCAGGCCCCCTCTGCCTCTGGGGCGGCGTCTGTTCTGTCCCCCTCTGCCTCTAGGGGACGAGTTGTCCTGAGAGTCCCGGGAAAACTGTGATTTTCGGAACCACACCTTCTTTTGCCTTCTCTGATTCCTAGAAAAGGATCTTTGAGGGCTAGAGAAGTGGACTCTGATGGCAAAGTCTTCCCATCCTTTTCGCTCTGGACCAAAGTGTCGCATACTGTCTTCCCAAAAAGAGAAGAACCATCGAAGGGAGCATTTGTGAAAGACATTTTTGAGGGGTTCGCGAATTGACACAGTCTTTGCCAAGCATGTTGCCTCATAGCCACGCCAGTCCTAGCCGCTCCTTCCGTGGCATGGGAAAGGAGACTCATGGACATGTTCGATGCTGATTTGAGAGTCAACATTTTTGCGAAGAACAGACACTTGTCCTCCGGCGACAAAGACTCTGGGGGCGACACAGCGAACTCTGTGACTAGGCCTTGCTGCAGTCGTATAACATGTGCCAAACAGTTCAACACTCGGATGGAAAACTTCACTGAAGAAAACACTCACTTCCCAAATCGATCCACTGCCCTGGACTCCTTGTCCGGAGGGTGGACCGAGGAACTCTCCTGTGCCAGTTCCCTCTTGGTGGCTGCTGCAACCACCATAGCATCCACCGGGGATCCTTTGTGCCAGGCCTGTCTGTCTGAGGGTGGAGAGAGAATCCTGTCTGGGCATTTTGGTATTGGCTCTATGGTGTCAGGCTCCTTCCATGCCCATGTGGTGATAAGATCCACTAAGGGATCTGCAGGAGGGGACACCCAGGATGTAGATGGGCCCGTGCCAAAGGTCCCCAGGAACACTGACTCATCCGTAGAAGGTTATGGGGCTGACCAACATCCCCTCTGGTGGAGGATCTCCATGATGTCTCCAAAGGAGACATCCTCGGGAGATGACCAGGGAGAACCTTCCCCTTCATCTAAATCAGTGTCTTCTGTCAAGGACTTGGGGGAGTTCAGACGCCTCCTTTTACATGTGTGCTTATGGGGACCCTCTTCAGTGGGACTCTCTGAAGAGGGCTCGTGAGACACGGCGGGGGTACCTCCTGGGGAACCGCCTGGGGGGCCTCTAGCACGGGCTGTCCCTGTGACAAGCTGAAGGAAGTCGTAACCGAATCCAAGAGAGTTTGGGTGGAATCCAAGGAAATAGGCTGGGGTCTCGATCCATGGAGAGAACCTTCTTCACCACATCGAACGCCGATGGAATGTGTACCTCCTTAGTACCCAACAAGAAGAAAGCTCTCCCTGGGTCCGCCCTGATGATCGGGGCTGAGGCAGGAATAGCCATAGCTCTGAAGGAATGGCTCAGATACGACAAAGTTAGAGCCGAAGACATCCCCATCCCCTCGGATCAGACTCCCCATCCTCGCCCAGAGAGTTGCTTGGATTCAAACTGGTCTGATCTGAGAAACTCAAGGTAATCGCCGGATTCGAGGTTGGAGGAACAGTCTGCGCTGAACCCCCAGCTCTGGGGATCATCGAATCCATAAACCCCGAAACCGTAGGCCGGATCGGGGAAGGAGAAATTGGATGAAAGAAGGGCATGGAGGTCCCCCTCCAGAGGAACAGGGGCCTGGCAAGACTCCCATTTGGATTTGGGTCCGAATAAATCTCATCATCCTGTCCATATCCAACTCCTAAAGACTCCAAGTTGAGCACGAGGAGGAAACAGACTCAGATCTGGCTGGTTGTTGCGACAACCTAGATGAAAGCCTTGGATCCAAGGGCTCCGCCGGCTCTGGGGAGAACCTCGGTGAGTGGAGCCAAGGAGATGTACGTCTACACACTTTAGAAGGCAAGCTAGGGAAGGGCTCCAGCTCTGGAGACCACTTACGGGGCCTATCCCCCCTCTATCTCTGTCCTTGTTCTTCCTATCCTTTCCTTTGACCTCCCCTTCAACAGGTCTAGTGGGAGGGTGAGTCCCAGCCTGGGGGGGGGGGGGGTTGAGCAACTGCTGGAGGAGCCAAGGCTGATGCATCCAAGGAGGAAACAGGTAGAAGGCCTTTTGCAACCAGTTTGGCCTTCCATTCTTTTAAGGCCCTGGGGTTAAACCCAGCGCACATGCTGCACTGAATGGAAAGATGGGGAACACCCAGGTAAATAACACACAGAGTGTGGCCATCAGCCAGTGAAAGCCAATGGCCACACTCTTGTGCATTTTTTAAAGGTAGGCTTTGGCTGATCAGCCATACTACTAACACACACAGCCAACCTACTTAAAACTAAACACTCTAGCACACACATCTAAGGGGTAGGAAAAGCCTTACTAGACTACTTTACCACAAACTTTTTTTTTTAAACCGACAAACAGCAAATGGGGGAGGTAAAGCGAACAAAACACAAACTCGCTATATAAAGCAAAAAAAACGACCAAAGTCACTTACTAACACCCAACACCTGGAGCTACAGAGATCACGATGCTGATGCACAAAGCAGCAAATGAGATATGAGGGAAGGTAAGGGATGGTTATGGGTAAGGGGGAGGAGCTTGGAGCAGATGCTTGAAAAGTTGCCGGCTCGGATCAGATATGGATCCGAATAAAGTACAGTTTTGTACCTACCATAAATGTAGATGTTCGAGGATCCACATTGCTGCAGTCATAACCTGTGGGTAGTCCGCTGTCCTCGGTCGGCCCGAATACCAAAGAGCTAGGCTGGCGTCGGTCATGGTCGCCCGGAGCTGACGTCAGTACGTAGTAGTACTTAAGCGCATGACCGACGCCATATCCTCAGTCTTTCTTGCCCCAGAAGTCAGAAGGCCTTAAAAAGAAAAGGCCAGAGCCAAAATAGTAAATACCAAACAACCACAAGTGAGAAAATAACAATTATCCCAAAGGAAAAAACAGCAACCCCAAACTATAGAGGGGAAGGAGGGAGGGAAAATAGGACTGCAGCAATGTGGATCCTCGAACATCTACATTTATGGTAGGTACAAAACTGTACTATGTTTTTCGTCTCAGATTGCTGCAGTCATAACCTGTGGGTAGAATCCCAAAGCAAAGGAAAAGGGAGGCTGGCAAACAAAAAGCATTAGGAGCTGCTAACATGCCCTGTAAAACTGCAGTGGCAAACCCAGCCCTAGACTTGGAATAAAGAGGGAGATGGTAATGCTTAGTAAAAGTGTGTACTGAACTCCAAGTAGCTGCCTCCAAAATATCCTTAGTAGCTACCCCCCTCAAAAAGGCAGCAGATGTGGCAGTAGCCCTAGTGGAATGAGGTCTGATCCCAGCAGGAACATTCTTCCCATGATGAGAATAACAAAATGCAATACAATGACCAATCCACTTAGAAATAGTTTGCTTTGAAACATCTTTCCTTGAGAAGCCAGAGCAAAAGAAATAAATAACTGTTGAGTCTGCCTGAACTCTTTAGTTCTGCTCAAATAATAACGTAGCTGCCTGTGAATGTCCAAAGAATGCAAGACTTTTTCCCCTTGTTTTGGGGATCAGCATAAAAAGTAGGCAAATGAATAGACTGGTTCAAGGCCACATTAGAAATCACTTTAGGCATAAAAGTAGGGTTAGTGCAAAGACACCCTATCCTTATGGAATACCAGAAAAGGTTCAACTGCCATGAGTGCCTGCAATTCAGAGACCCTCCTAGCAGAGGTAATGGCCAACAAAAAGCAGTTTTCCAAGACAAAAACTTCAGCTCAGACGTAGCTGCAGGTTCGAAAGGAGGTAAAGTAAGCTTCTCCAACACAAAATTGAGATCCCAGGAAGGAGTAGGAGCTCTCATGGGGGTCTTATATTTTTGCCCTCTAAGAAATTGCTTAAACAAAGGATGAGAAAATAAAGGAGGGTCACAATCATAGTGAGCAGAAATGGCTGCAGCATGAACCTTCACAGAGGAAAATGACAAACCCTTGTCTAGTAATTCAGTAAGGTACTGTAGCGTAAAACTCAAATTAGGTACTGAGACATCAAAGCCCTTTGCTGTGCTCCAAAGAAAAATCTCCTCCATTTATCAGCATAAACTTTTCTAGTACTGGGCATGGCTTCCAAAATGACATTTAAAACCTGTTGAGGAAGCTGAGACCCCACAGGCTCTAAAACAGAATACGCCAGGCTGTTAGATGCAGGGACTGTACCCTGACATTGAGCAAATGATTGCTTGACTGGGACAACAAGTGAGGAATCTGTGGCAAGGCCAAGGAGGCTCCTGAATTAAACTCCTCAGCAGAGGATACCAGTGCTGACGTGGCCAATCTGGTGCTATTAGAATCATGCAAGGCTTGTCCCGCCTGACTTTCAAGAGTACCTTGGGAAGGAGAGGCAGAGGAGGGAAAGCATAGACGTGAAGGTTGTTCCAACTGAAAGATAGAGCATCCACTTTCCAAGCTTTTGGGTGAAACATCTTTGTGCAAAATTTTGGTAGTTGGAAATTTAGTGGAGAAGCGAACAGATCTATGTCTGGAGTTCCCCAAGCTACTGTCAACTGTTGGAATACCTGAGGATCCAATTTCCACTCGTGGGGGTCCACAATTTGTCTGCTCAATACATCTGCTAGGGAGTTCTGTGCTCCTGGCAGAAACCGTGCTTGAAGAGTGATGTGCAAACTCAGAGCAGTCTCCACAATATCATAGCTCGTCTGCAAAGAGGGTAAGAATGGGTTCCCCCCTGCTTGTTGATGTACCACATGACTGTTGTGTTGTCTGTTTGAATCAACACCTGCCCTGGTTGAAGAAGGTCCTTGAAGGCCATCAGGGCAAATTGGACTGCTAACATCTCCTTCATGTTGATATGCAAATGTTGTAGTCTGGGAGGCCACGTGTCTTGAATCCATTTCCCACTGAAGTGTGCTCCCCAAGCCAAGTCCGAGGCATCCGTCGTTATGATCTGACTCGCCTCTGGTCGGGTCACAGAGAGTCCCTTGTTTAGGTGACATTCCTGCGCCCACCACAAGAATTCCTTCTGGATGCAAGGAATTATCCGAATGACAGTGTCCAAATCGTGGCAGTGTTGAGTCCATACAGTTTTGAGATACCAATGTAGCTTCCTCATATGCAGTTTGGCATTGGGAAGTACTAGAATGCAAGATGCCATGAACCCCAAGGCTTGAAGGACTGTCCTTGCAGTCAGCCTGGACAGTACTGATAACTGCTGGAAGTATAGGTGAAGAGGTCTTTGTTTGTCCGGGGTCAGAAAAGCCATCTGAGAAGCTGTATTCAGTCTCACACCCAGAAAGCACATGTCCTGAGAGGGTACTAGACTGGACTTTATTTCGTTCACAGAATACCCTAGGCACCTTAAAACTGCCATTACATACTGCAGATGTTGATGTAACTTGTCTTTGTCCTGAGCAAGAATCAGGCAATCGTCCAGATAAGGATAAATTTGTATTCCCCTCTGTCTGAAGAAAGCTATTACAGGAGCCAGAACTTTTGTGAACACCCTGGGCGCAGTAGATAAACCAAAGGGCAATGCAGAGAACTGATAATGAGAAGTACCAGCCCGAAATCGCAGGAATCTCCTGCAGCTGGGCCTGATAGGAATGTGAAGATAGGCCTCTGAGATCCAGGGTTACCATCCAGTGATATTTGCCTAGCATAGGCAGAAGTTGTTGTAATGTTAACATCTTGAACTTTGGAATGTCTAGGTAGGTATTGAGAATGGACAAATCCAGAATTGGCCTCCAGGTGTTTCCTTTTTTTGGCACTAGGAATAGACGGGAATAAAACCCTAGGCCTACTTCTGACGGAGGTACCACCTGGATAGCTCCCATCTGTAAAAGCAAAGAAATTTGTTCCTGAGCCTCCAGCCTTTGCTGAGGAGGTACATCCGGCATGCCTTTGAAAGGAGGAAAAGTGTGAAAGTAAAACTTGTAACCTTGATTTATTATTTCCAACACCCATTTGTCCTGGGTGACCAAATGCCAGTTTTGTTTGAAAAGTTCCAATTTTCCTCCTAGAGGAGCTGCCAGAAAAGAAGGATCTGGCAGCTGAAGATACAGGTCATTGGGTCTGTTTACGAAAAGGCTGACCCCTGCCCTCACCAGAAGACTGTGCAGGAGAACTCCCAAGTCCTAGGTCTGAAAGAACCCTGAGCGTGAGCCCTGCCTCTACCACGTCTAGACCTGCCCTCAGACTGAAAATCCGAAGAAGGGTAGGACCATCCTCTAGGAGGCCAATTCCTGCTAAACTTAGGGGGCTGCACCTGCACAAAATCCTTGACCGTCTGCATAGACTTAGCTTTATCTTCCATCTTTTTCAAAACTGACTCCACAGGAGAACCAAAAAGAACTTCAGATTGAAGAGGAGCATCTAAAAATCCGAGCTTTAACATGCTCTGACAAATTTTGATCCTTAAGCCAGGCATGTCTACGAATAACTGAACCAGTAGCAGCCACCCTGGATGAAGCCTGAAGAGCATCGAAACCACACTGCAAAGAATGTTTTCCAACTTGATCTGAAGCATGAACCAACTCCTGCAATTCCTTACACTCTATACCCTCAGATAAAGCATCCACCTTAGATTTCAATTGGCCTAACAAAAAGTTCTGATACTTCAGCATATGAAACTGGCAATTTAAAGCCCTCATAGCTAACGAGAAGAGGTGTACACTTTTTCCCCACCTATCCAACGCTCTAGAATCTTTATCCAAAGGAACAGGATTCTTAACCACAGAAGCCCTGACACCCTTCGCCCTTGAATAATAGTTTCGGGTCAGCTCTAGGACTCTATACAAATATTTATGTGCTTCTGGAACTCTGTAATATCTGTCTGGCTTGACAGGGCAGGGGTAAAGAATCAGGATTAAGTGAAGCTTCAGAAAAACATCCTGAACAACATCTAAGACAGGGGAATAGCCAAAGGCCTATGTTGTGGTAAAACAAAATTCCCTAAGCCTTTTTCGAGAATCTGAAAAATCCTGACCTTCCCACTTGAAATGTTCCCTCATGGAATGTAAAGTTTCAGAAAAGGAAAAATCCTCTGGAGGAGAAGCAGAAGGACAGGAATCCTCTGCATCCGAATCTGAATAGGGAGGGTAATCCTGAATATTCTCAGCTGAGGACTCAGAGTAGTCTGAAGAATGCTCCAATCCCTCTAAATCTGTCTCCACCCTAGGCCTCTTCTCTGGGGGGGGGCATAGATCCCCTGATCAAAGTAATCAAATCCTCTGCCATTTTCAACATATGTTTTTTAGGAACAGAAGCTGAAGAACTAGGGCTATGGCCAGTACCAGAAAGACCAGGTTTAGCCTTAGCATGGCCTTTAGCCACTGAGGTAGAAGGCCTAATAACCTTTTGTAAGGATGGAACTACAGATACCGGAGAAGCACCCTCGGCCTGGCCTAACTCCAGAGAGGCCAACTCCTGCAAAAGTAAAGGTTCCCCCTGGGATTCAGCCGAGACCTCGGCGGATCCACAGATTCAACCGGAGGTTCCATAGAACCGGCGTCCGCAACGACGACTCATCCGGTTTAGACCTTAAAGATTTATCTTTATGTTTTTAGCAGTATCGGGGATCCGGCGGCATGTTGTAGTTACACCGCTCAAAACAAGCCTGGCACAGTCTAATCTTCGTTTAATGGTGCGCTTATTAAATCTAGCGAAAGCGACACCCGACTACGCCGTGTTCAGGCCCCAAGCAAGGAATACAGAGAGAATGATAGTCCCTATGAGGTATCTGTTTCCCACAAGAAATACAATTATTAACTTTTTCTGACATCCGGATTAACTGAGGCAAGAAAAGACAAAAATTTTCCCCAACGGGGTACTTAGCCCAACTTGGTCTTCGGTCTGAAACTCGAAAATTGAAAATTTCAGAACGCCGAACGGCACTTGCAAACGCTGCTTCTGCTTCGGACCACGCGGCAAGAAAGACTGAGGATATGGCGTCGGTCATGCGCTTAAGTACTACTACGTACTGACGTCAGCTCCGGGCGACCATGACCGACGCCAGCCTAGCTCTTTGGTATTCGGGCCGACCGAGGACAGCAGACTACCCACAGGTTATGACTACAGCAATGTGAGACGAAGAACATCCACAGGTTGCAGATAAAATGAAGTTATCTACTTCAGATCAGCAGTTTTCCTTACCACCACAACGCACTTAACTCTGACTTACAGGAATCATCTAAAGTGGTGGCTGACTTCCCCATTAGTTTCTCATGAGAAGACTATTCATAAAATTCCCTCCATCCGGAACAACGACTACTGCTGCCTTTTTGGGGTAGGGGAAACCCTTTTTATTTTAAACACCTTTATTGAATTATCACTTGTGACATAGGCAAACTAGCATTCATATAAAAATAATCAAACCATATTTGCAAGTTCACATTTACATAAGTTATACACCATGTATATTGTTATATATCATTTAGTCAAAGCAACATGTTCAATTCCTGCCTTCTCTTAAACCTCATTCCTTATCCAAATTATTCTGCATGCACTGTTCACACAATTTCCATTAGTAATTTACTCCTACCCTTTTCTAAAGATCCTACTTTCTGTTCTTTTATATCTGCTACAATATTCACTACAGTTGGGTTAGATTTTGATTTCCATTTTCTCTCTTTTTTTTTTTTTTTAGCAATTCACCAGAATTTGAACTTAACAAGGCCTTACTATGCCTAGGCAATTCAGATCCTGTATCCCAGCTTAAAAAATCATTTCCTTATTTACAGTCATTTGCTTACTCAGTATTCCTGACACCTTTGTAGAGAATTTTTAAAGTCTGCCAATTCATTGCACTGCATATTGCTAAACCAACTCATGTATGGGTACATAATTCATAGCTATAACATTTGTTTTACCTTCATTAATTAATTTAATATCCCGAAAAAAAATCGGAACTATTCTCAGAATGTTCCCTTTCTGGTTACATCAGGTACAAAATAATACCATCTGCAAATAAAGCCACATTTTTGAACACCATACCAATTATATCCTTGAATTTTTAAGTCCTTTATTTTCTTTGCCAGTGATAATGCAAAAAAACAAACAGGAAAGGATACCCTGTCTGGTTCCCCTGTTTAAAAAGAACTAATCATAAAAGAACACACACACTTTAATTTTTGCCTCTGATCCCTCATAAAACTTTCTAATTAACATTATTCTTCTAACAGGAAATGCAAATGCTTCCACTGCCCTACTCATAAAATCTCAGCTTACTCTACTGAATGCTTTATCTGCATCAAGACCCACCAATAACAGCAGTACTTCCTTACATTCGGTTTCCCTCTGGATCATACTTGTATAAATGTTGTCAAATGTTTGCCTTCCCTCCACAAAACCACACTGACTCGTATCTATAAATTTTGGCATTATTATTGCCATTATTTTAGCTATTATAAACAAACACTTTATAATCATGGTTTAAACTGAAACTTAATCTACATGAAGCTGGATTAGATGGGTCTTTACCATCTTTAGATATTACAGCCACCACATTTTTTTTTCCAGGATTCTAGCACCTCCTCTCCTTTTAAAATACTGAAACAAAACATTCTAAATCTTTATCATTTTCTTCCCTCTGAGCTTCCAAACTTCCATCAGAATACCATCTATTCCTGGAAACTTTCCTGAAGTTGGTTATACATCACCATTTTTATCTCACCTTCTCCTATCCTACGGTTATTTGTTGAGCCTCATCTACCTCTAACCCTGGCATATTTAAGTCTTCCACTTAGACTTAGATTTGTGCTTTTTCTTGACTTCTGCAGTTCACTGCTTTATACAAATTTTCATAAAATGTCCAAAATGTATCTAATACCTCTCCATGACCTCTGATTATTTTTCTTGTTTTAGGCTCCTTAGAAGTCTGGCAACAAGCCTTTCTACTTTCTGCTGCTTAAGTCGAGACAAAAGTTTTTGTGCGTTGGAGTTATTAAAAAAACTGCTCAACAGCAATCTTTCTAAATTCAAATGTGTGTCTTCTGTGAGATTCCCATTTTTTAATTCTACAACCTTTGCTGGGTCATCTAAATGGTCCTTACTACTTAACTAGATCTCTTTTTCTTTTATTTCTGCTTTACTTTGAAACTCAACTTTCATTTATCCCACTCACTAGCGATAACTTAAGGAGTGCTTTACCTTCTTTTACAACTTTTAGATCACTTCCACTAGTCATTCCTCTCTTTTTAACAAGTAGGTGGAGAAGCATCAGTGTCTCAACTTTACTTCTCTTTTTAACAAGTAGGTGGAGAAGCATCAGTGTCTCAACTTTACTTCATTACCCTGCATTTTATCTCGGTAATTACTGGCGCATGATCTAAAATAGTTTTTGGATGTGTGTCAAAGTTCTTTAATTAAATACACTTGTTCCTGTGAAACAATTTCTGTCCAGTCTAGCACAGTTATTGTACCTTTGGGAATAATGTGCAAATTCTCTGAGTTCCTACTACTGAATTCACGTCTTTTATGACACACATTTTCATAAATGTCTTAAGAAATCTACCCACTTTTGTTATATTTTCCTTTCTAGGCCCCCATATATATATTTGCATTGTTGCAAATCAAATTTTAGTCCTCACCTGTAAGTAATATTTCCTACTGAAAGCTGAAATCTCCCAAATTTTTGTATGCTCCATAATAGCAGTTTTAGGTAGAATACAAATACTTGCAAGTAGCCCCTTACTAGCATAAATCTGACATTATCTTTTTTTCCTCTCCTATTACTATCGGAACTCCTCTCGCAATTAATACTCCTCTTTTCCTTTTTGTCCCTGGTATTCTGTAGAATATCCATCCTGAAGTCCTTTCTTTACCAAATTTACATGTTCAGTTCTTTCCAAATGTGTCTCCTGTGGCAGAGGTATTTGCACTCTGCATTTTTAATGTGGTTCATTACACTTTCTTTTTGTTATATATCTGTGAGACCATTTATATTCCAAGATAACATGAAAGGAGTTGTCATTATGGTAAGAAGTCATTATTCTAACCTACTACATGTCAGCTTTTTTAAATGTTTGTTTTCAGCATTTGTGATATGTGCACCCACTAATGTTTGGCAGGTTAATCCTTTGGGTCTATATTATATAAGCAAAGGCAATGAATTGAGAATGCTATACAACTGACTCACAATCCCCAAAAACCCAAAATGTCGTAGATACGGATCAGTGATTTTTTTTCCGAGGGAAAAAAATTGCTGATCCGTATGTATGTATATATATATATATATATATATATATATATATATATAGATATATATATAGATAGATAGATATATATATATAAACCCCCCCCCCACATGCCTTGATGTGGGGGGCTGTGCCCCCCCTACTTAAATATACTAACTCCGAGATTGCACCACAGTGGAGGAAATGGCTAAGTCCCGAAAACGGCCCAGTGATTTTATTTTCCCTAGGAAAAAAAAAACGTCATTCCGTGCTTTCGGTGTATTGTCATTTTGCATAACGACATTCGATTAAACAGTGTTCGGTAAAATAATAGGGACCCAATCCTTTATATAGCTTTTTCTTATCAACACTAGAACCTCTGTCACATTTTACAAGATGTTTTAATAAAAATCCTCAAACAAAAAAACAAACCCCTCCAGAACATCCCCATAACTTGTTAACTTAATATAAACACACAACTATGTACATCTTCAAATAAAGATGTTTAACCCACCTAATGGAACATTTGTGCCAAACAGACAGCTGCTAACACAGGCCCTAATTAACTTGAAATTGAGGTTATGCATGCTAAGACATTTAATTGCTTGTGCTTCTACTTACACTAATTGGAGTCTATTCTTTTTAACTTTATCCCCACATATGAAAATGCGCATGCTTTCAGAAATCATCAACATTTAGCCCTGAAGAAACCAGTGTTGTCTTTTACTGCTTTATCAGCCTGCCTCCAAAAACATGAGAAAAAAGAAAAATTAAGTTTCTCTGTTGCAGCCTGAAAGATAAGCTGAAACATTTACTGCTGAAGGAAAACTTTTCATTATATTCAGCATTCTCATATTTACTTGTTTCCACTTAAAATTTGTTATTAGATTAAACCAAGGCTCTTAATCCATTCACATTTGCAAAAGTAACAGAAAACATATCAGTTCTACATATATTATGGCCTGTATACTTTGATACCCCATCCTCCACCTCAACTCAGGATTACAGCCTATTAACCTAAATATACTTTCACGCTTTTTGTCTAGCATTTCTTCTCTTTTTGTGCTGCAATGTTTAATATCTTAATACCAAAACAAGAGTGAAGAAATGTGAAAGGTTTCAAAGAAATACTGTTAACAAATGATTTAACTTGCAGCTACCTATTCTCTCTCCTCCTTCCCTCTCCTCAGAATCCTTCTAAAAGTACAGTTTTGTACCTACCATAAATGTAGATGTTCGAGGATCTACATTGCTGCAGTCATAACCTGTGGGTAGTCCGCTGTCCTCGACCGGCCCGAATACCAAAGAGCTGGGCTGGCGTCGGTCATTGACGCCTAGAGCTGACGTCAGTACGTCGTAGTACATAAGCGCAAGACCGACGCCATATCCTCAGTCTTTCTTGCCCCAGATGTCAGAAGGCGTAAGAGTGAAAGAAGGCCAGAGCCAAAAAAAAAATAAAGGCCCAACAACTACCAGTGTGGAGATAGGGATAAACCTAATAAAAAACACATCCACTTACCAACTATAGAGGGGAAGGAGGGAGGGATAATTGGACTGCAGCAATGTAGATCCTCGAACATCTACATTTATGGTAGGTACAAAACTGTACTATGTTCTTCGTCTCACACTGCTGCAGTCATAACCTGTGGGTAGAATCCCAAAGCAAAGGAAAAGGGAAGCTGGCAAACTAAAAAGCATTAGGAGCTGCTAACATGCCCTGTAAAACTGCAGTGGCAAACCCAGCCCTGGACTTGGAATAAAGAGGGAGATGGTAATGCTTAGTAAAAGTGTGTACTGAACTTAAGTAGCTGCCTCCAAAATATCCTTAGTAGCTACACCCCTCAAAAAAGCAGTAGAAGTGGCAGTAGCCCTAGTAGAATGAGGTCTGATCCCAGCAGGAACATCCTTCCCATGATGAGAATAACAAAAAGCAATACAATGACCAATCCACTTTGAAATAGTCTGCTTTGAAACAGCTTTCCCTTGTGAACTCAAAGCAAAAGAAACAAATAACTGTTGAGACTGTCTGAACTCCTTAGTTCTGCTCAAATAGTAACGTAACTGCCTGTAGATATCCAAAGAATGCAGGACTTTTTTCCCCCCTTATTTTGGGGATCAGCATAAAAAGTAGGCAAATGAATAGACTGGTTCAAGGCCACATTAGAAATCACTTTAGGCATAAAAGTAGGGTTAGTTCGCAAAGAAACTCTATCCTTATGAAATATCAGAAAGGGTTCAACTGCCATGAGTGCCTGCAATTCAGATACCCTCCTAGCAGAAGTAATGGCCAACAAAAAAGCAGTCTTCCAAGACAAAAATTTCAGTTCAGACGTAGCTGCAGGTTCAAAAGGAGGTAAAGTAAGTTTCTCCAAAACAAAATTGAGATCCCAGGAAGGAGTAGGAGCTCTACGTGGGGGTCTTATATTCTTTGCCCTCTAAGAAATTGTTTGAACAAAGGATGAGAAAATAAAGGAGGGTCACAATCATAGTGAGCAGAAATGGCTGCAGCATGAACCTTCACAGAAGAGAATGACAAACCCTTGTCCAGTAATTCAGTAAGATACTGTAGTGCAAAACTCAAATTAGGCACTGAAACATCAAAACCCCTTGCAGTGCTCCAAAGAAAAAATCTCCTCCATTTATCAGCATAAACTTTTCTAGTGTTAGGCCGCCTGTCTTCCAAAATGACATCTAAAACCTGTTGAGGAAGCTGAGACCCCACCGGCTCCATCACAGAATACGCCAGGCTGTCAGATGCAGGGACTGCACCTGAACATTGAGAAAATGATTGTTTGACTGGGACAACAAATGAGGAACCTGTGGCAGAAGCCAAGGAGGCTCCTGGATTAAACTCCTCAGCAGAGGATACCAATGCTGACGTGGCCAATCTGGTGCTATTAGAATCATGTAAGGCTTGTCCCGCCTGACTTTCAAGAGTACCTTGGGGAGAAGAGGCAGAGGAGGAAAAGCATAAACGTGAAGGTTGTTCCAACTGAAAGATAAAGCATCCACTTTCCAAGCATCTGGGTGGAACAACTTTGTGCAAAATTTTGGTAGTTGAAAATTCAGTGGAGAAGCGAACAGATCTATGTCTGGAGTTCCCCAAGCCACAGTCAATTGTTTGAAAACCTGAGGATCCAGTTTCCACTCGTGGGGATCCACAATTTGCCTGCTCAATACATCTGCTAGGGAGTTCTGTGCTCCTGGCAGAAACCGTGCTTGAAGATTGATTTGCAAACTCAGAGCAGTCTCCCACAAAATCATTGCTTGCCTGCAAAGAGGGTAGAAATGGGTTCCCCCCTGCTTGTTGATGTACCACATGACTGTTGTGTTGTCTGTTTGAATCAACACCTGTCCCGGCTGAAGTAGGTCCTTGAAGGCCATCAAAGCAAATTGGACTGCTAACATCTCCTTCATGTTGATATGCAAATGTAGTAGTTTGGGAGGCCACACGTTCTGTATCCATTTCCCATCGAAGTGTGCTCCCCAAGCCAAGTCCGAGGCATCCGCCGTTAAGATCTGACTCGCCTCTGGTCGGGTCACAGAGAGTCCCTTGTTTAGTTAACATTCCTGAGCCCACCACAAGAATTCCTTCTGGATGCAAAATATAATCCGAATGACAATGTCCAAACTGTGGCAGTGTTGAGTCCACACACTTTTGAGATACCATTGTAGCTTCCTCATATGCAGTTTGGCATTGGGAAGAACTAGAATGCAAGATGCCATGAACCCCAAGGCTTGAAGGACTGTCCTTGCAGTCAGCCTGGACATTACTGATAACTGCTGGAAGTATAGATGAAGAGTTCTTTGTTTGTCCGGGGTCAGAAATGCCATCTGGGAAGCTGTATTCAGTCTCACACCCAGAAAGCACATGTCCTGAGAGGGTACTAGACTGGACTTTATTTCGTTCACAGAATACCCTAGGCACCTTAAAGCTGCCATTACATACTGGAGGTGTTGAAGTAACTTGTCTTTGTTTTGAGCAAGAATCAGGCAATCGTCCAGATAAGGATAAATTTGTATTCCTCTCTGTCTGAAAAAAGCAATCACAGGAGCCAGAACTTTTGTGAATACCCTGGGCGCAGTAGATAAACCAAAGGGCAATGCAGAGAACTGATAGTGAGAAGTACCAGCCCGAAATCTCAGGAATCTCCTACAGCTGGGCCTGATAGGGATGTGAAGATAGGCCTCTGAGATCCAGGGTTACCATCCAGTGATCCTTGCCCAGCAGAGGCAGAAGTTGTTGCAATGTTAACATCTTGAACTTTGGAATGTCTAGGTAGGTATTGAGAATGGACAAATCCAGAATTGGCCTCCAAGTGTTTCCTTTCTTTGGCACTAGGAATAGACGGGAATAAAAACCCTGGCCTACTTCTGACGGAGGGACCGCCTGAATTGCCCCCATCTGTAAAAGTAAAGAAATTTGTTCGAGCCTCCATCCTTTGCTGAGGAGGCACATCTGGCATGCCTTTGAAAGGAGGAAGAGTGTGAAAATAAAACTTGTACCCGTGATGTATTATATCCAACACCCATTTGTCCTGGGTGACCAAATGCCAATTTTGTTGAAAAAGTCCCAACTTTCCTCCTAGAGGAGCTGCCAGTAGAGAAGGGTCTGGCAGCAGAAGATACAGGTCATTGGGTCTGTTTACGAAAAGGCTGACCCCTGCCCTCACCAGAAGACTGTGCAGGAGAACTCCAAGTCCTAGGTCTGAAAGAACCCTGAGCGTGAGCTCTGCCTCTACCACGCCTAGACCTGCCCCTAGACTGAGTATCCGAAGAAGGAAAATCCCATCCTCTAGCAGGCCAATTCCTACTAAACTTAGGGGGCTGCACCTGCAGAAAATCTTTGACCGTCTGCATAGACTTAGCCTTATCTTCCATCTTTTTCAAAACCGATTCCACAGGGGGACCAAAAAGTACTTCAGATTGAAGAGGAGCATCCAAAATCCGAGCCTTAACATGCTCTTACAAATTTTGATCCTTAAGCCAGGCATGTCTGCGAATAACTGAACCTGTAGCAGCCACCCTGGATGCAGCCTGAAGATTTCAATTGACCTAACAAGAAATTCTGATACTTCAGCATATGAAATTGGCAATTCAAAGCCCTCATAGCTAACGTAGAGGAGGTGTATACTTTTTTCCCCCATCTATCTAAAGCTCTAGAATCCTTATCCAAAGGAACTGGATTCTTAGCCACAGAAGCCCTAATACCCTTCGGACCTTGAGTAATGGTTTCTGGATCAGCTCTAGGGCTCTTGTACAAATACTTATGCGCTTCAGGAACTCTATAATATCTGTCTGGCTTAACAGGGGCAGGAGGTAAAGAATCAGGATTAAGGGAAGATTCAGAAAAAACATCCTGAACAACTTCTAAGACAGGAGGAATAGCCAAGGGCCTATGCTGAGGCAGAAACAAAAATTCCCTGAGCCGTTTCCGAGAATCCGAAAAATCCTGACCTTCCCACTTGAAATGCTCCCTCATGGCATGTAAAGTCTCAGAAAAAGAAAAATCCTCTGGTGGAGAAGCAGAAGGACAGGAGTCCTCTGCATCCGAATCCAAATAAGAAGGACATTCCTGAAATTCTTCAGCTGAGGAATCAGAGTAGTCTGAGGAATGATCCATCCCCTCTAAATCTGCCTCCACCCTAGGCCTCTTCTCTGGGGTGGGCATAGAACCCCTGATCAAAGTAATCAAGTCCTCAGCCATTTTTAACATATGCTTCTTAGGAACAGGGGCAGGAGAGCGAGAACTATGACCCAGGCCAACATGACCAGTTTTGGCCTTAGCATGGCCTTTAACCACTGAAGAAGAAGGCCTAATAACCTTCTGTAAAGATGGAACTACAGACACCTGAGAAGCACCCTCAGCCGGGCCTAACTCCTGAGAGGTTAACTCCTGTAAAAGTAAAGGTTCCCCATGGAATTCAGCGAATCTCGGCCGGATCCACAGGTTCAACCGAGGCTCAGAGAACCGGCGTCCGAACGGACGACTCATCCGGTTTAGACTTCAAAGTTTTATCTTTACGCTTTTTAGCGGTAGTGGGCGTCGGAGGATCCGACGGCATGTTATAATTACCCCTTTTTCCAAAAACAAGCCTGGCACAGTCTAATCTTCGTTTAATGGTGCGCTTGTTAAATCTAGCACAAAAGCGACACCCGACCACGTCGTGCTCAGGCCCTAAACAGGGAATACACAAAGAATGAAAATCCTTATGAGGTATCGGTTTCCCACAAGAAATGCAATTATTAACTTTTTCTGACATCCGGATAACTGAGGCAAGAAAAAACAAAGATTTCCCCAACGGGGTACTTAGCCCAACTTGGTCTTCGGTCTGAAACTCGATAAATGAAAATTTCAGAACGCCGAACGGCACTTGCAAACGCTGCTTCTGCTTCGGACCACGCGACAAGAAAGACTGAGGATATGGCGTCGGTCTTGCGCTTATGTACTATGACGTACTGACGTCAGCTCTAGGCGTCAATGACCGACGCCAGCCCAGCTCTTTGGTATCCGGGCCGGTCGAGGACAGCGGACTACCCACAGGTTATGACTGCAGCAATGTGAGACGAAGAACATCATTAATTACATGAAGTGAGGCAAATGTTTTTCAGTTCCCCACAAGTTTAACAAACTCAAAAAAGTCCACTCTATCCACTTATTCTTATGCAGTCATGTTTCTCAGTCTCACATTTATTCACTAATTTCTATGTTGTGGGTCTTCCTCCTGTTCATCTCCAAACTCCAGACTACAGTTCAATTCCAAGGTATTCCAGACTGGGTGGTGAAACACTTTGAGGGAAGGATGGTGACAGTATTTGGAGTCAGTCAAGGACTTCTGTAGGCATCAACATCTTAAGACATGAGAGAACTCCTCCAAATGTCATATGAGTTTTATGACCCCTCTTACCTTTACAGACAGACAGCACATCAGTGGTCAGGTACATCAACAAGTAGGGAGGAAGCAAATCTTGCCAACTCTGCAAGGAAGTCATGAGAGTATGGCAATGGGCACTAGATTCAGGTCACTTTCTAGTCACAACATTCACACCAGGGGAAAACATATGGCTAGTGGGCAGACTAAATAGATCTATCCTGGCACCTCATGACTGGCTCCCTCAATCCAAGAATGGCTCACAAAATTTTCAGTCACTGGGGCATGTCTTGTTTCCACTTACTTGCCTCTCCCTCCAACTCCAAATGTAGAAGATGCTTAAGACTTAATTCCCCTGGAGGGACAGTCATCAAGGGACACAGTAGTTTGCCAGTGCCCTCCCCAATCTTCTGTACACCTTTCCTCCCATTCCCTGACATACCAATTTTATACAGAAAACCATCTCCTGCTAATCAAAGATGATCTTCATTGCTCCATACTGGCCCAGACAGATCTGGTTCCCTCTACTTGGGTCTCATCTGAAGCTCTCATGGCTTTTAGATCTCTTATACCCCTCTGGACAGCTTCATTCAGGCCTTTTCAAGTTCAAGCTGACAATATAGTTTCTATAATTTCCTTATTGGCTAGGTGGCCTGCCTTTTCACAGCAAGCTGTCAACATCTTGTCAGCATCTCAGAAACAATCGGCTCAACAGATGTATAAGAACAAATGAAAGTGCTTTTCTAACTGGGCCAATAGTCAACGCTTAGCTCCATACTCTATCTTCCAGCTCTGATGTGGTGCAATTCCACTCCACATTGTACAAGAAACGCTCAAGCTTCACTACTAAGATTCAGATAGTTTCTATTTCAAATTTTCCCCCAGGGTTTCAAAGTGCCCAGCATTAAGGTAAGCACATACATTCTGTTTATCTTGCCAAACGGGATGCTATTAGCATGAGATCTGTTTTTATTTTTAAAAGCAGCTTTGGGATGAATGACTTAAAGTAAATGTGTACACAAGTCTCCAACTCTAACTGACAGAGAAGGTAGTTGTCAACTCTCACTGCTAACAAAGAAATCTGGAAAAGACCACACTGGAAACTGATGGTTAAAATGTGTTCCTGCTCATTTTCCACTCATGAAATACACATTTCTCTGCTAAAACCAGCTTTGAGAGTATTCTGTTAGAATGGCTTAAAGTGAAATTTCCTTTTCTTTTAATTTTTTGGTCCCTATGACCATTAAGATCCCATATCCCTTAGTCTGTTTCACTGACCCTAAGTATCCTAGTATGCCATGGGAAGAAGATGAAAGCCAGGAATCCTTGTCCTCCATACAGTGGTAGTTTATGACATGTTTACGTGTGATTGCTTGCTTCCAGACCATTACTGCTAGTCTGCACAGAGGATAACAGTGACTGCCTCTGTTACTTTATACACCACATTATCATTGTGCTGCCTCCATCATCTCCAGAAGGTTGATAAATTTCTTCCTCTGTTTTTATGTGGGACTGAAAGCAAACATTTAATACCCTGACAGGAATTTGCAGATGCCATTAGAGAAGTCCCTTGTCTAATTATGACAAAAAAGTTAGGAGATGTTCTAACAGACATGTTTCTAAAATCCATAGGCTCCCTGAGTTCCTTTTGAATCTGTCTCATAATAAATAGGTTCTCTAAAATCCACAGTCTCCCCAAGGTACTACTGCACCTTTCTCGCATGAAACCTTGCGAAACCACTAAAATAGAGGGGAAGCACCGCAGCACTCTGCTGTTCCAACTGAGAAGTGAGCAGGAAAAAATATATCATCTGCTGCACCCCGTCCTGAGACTGCGCTGGTATTCAAGAGAGCTGCTAAAATCTCTGATTGGGTGGGGTGTATATCCGATTTTTGATTTTGGGGTGATGCCCAGATTATGAAAACAATGCACATATTTTTACTACAGTGTTACCATAAAGGATTTATGTAGTGGTGACTTTTCCCTTTTTAATTTCACCAAGTCTTTTGGGTTTTTGATACCATGATGGGAATGGACCTCATTCTTCAAGGTATGATTCAAGCTCATGAAAATAGAAGTTATGTCCTTACCATAACGTTCCATGTGGAGTGTTCATCTCGCCTTTGTTCTTACACCTGGGTTCGGAGCCGATCCTCAGCTCCGTGTCGGCCACTTGGCAAAGCTCTGCATCGAGAAGAAGCTCGAGACCAACCTATCTCCCACAATCCCCCTCTGCCTTTACCTCAGATCTAGTTTGCAAGCAAACCAGAAGTCAACGGAAGAGAATATAACACATTCATGCAAAAACATAGCTGAAACACAGCCACAACAACTGAACAAAGGCAGAAACGGGAGAACCAAACCAGACACGTAAACTGGACGTTCTTCCTGAGGGTGGGAGGGTGGGAATGTAAGAACAAAGGCGAGATGAACACTCCACATGGAACGTTATGGTAAGGACATAACTTCTATATGTGAGAGTGTTCAATCTCGCCGTTTGTTCTTACACCTAAGTAGCGTCCCTAGCCCCATGTTCCTGAGGAACTCACGGAGAACGTTCCTGAGCACAGTGGAACCAAAGGTTGCCCTGTCCCTGGAAATCCTATCTACTTTGTAATGAGTAATGAATGTATGTGGTTTAGACCAAGTGGCAGCCGCACAAATAGTGTCCAACAGTAGGCGGGCTGCATGAGCCAGGGATGTAGATATTGATCTTGTAGAATGCCCTTTGGGCTTGACAGGTAAATTCTGCTCAGAGGCAGTATAAACAAAAATAATACAATCGGAAAGCCATTTGGAAAGGGTTTGTTTCGTAACTGCCATGCCCTTTCTGCTGTCTGCAAAGGCTATAAAGAGCTGGTCTGTTTTTCTGTGATCCTTTGTTCTATCCAAGTAAAACCTGAGTTGTCTATGAACATCTAACTTGTGTAACATATATTCCAACTTGTTGGAATGGTTCTTGAAAAAGTGGGAGGCAATGGACTGATTAATATTATTAATGGAGCAAACTTTGGGAAGAAAGGATGGATTAGTGCGAAGAGATACTCTATCAGGGTGAAAGATCAAATATGGGTGTTTAACGGAAAGAGCTTGAAGTTCCGATACCCGTCTGGCCGATGTGATAGCTACCAGAAAAAGGGTTTTCCATGATAAAAACTTCAAAGAACAGGAAGAGGCTGGTTCAAAGGGTGGTAGCATTAGCTGTGATAACAGAAGGTTCAAATTCCAAGGTGATGTAGGAATTCTAACTGGTAGCCTAATATGGCAAGATCCTTTTAGAAAGGCCTTACAAAGTCTATGAGCCATAATAGGAGCCCCATTTTCTCCCACATGAAAGTTTGAAATGGCAGCAAATTGCACTCTCAAAGTGGCAGGAGAAGCTCCTTGGTGGAATAGTTTGGCTAAAAACTCCAAGACTCTGTTAAGAGGGGCTATTACGGGATCCAAATGTTGTGTAGTTGCCCAGTGTACAAAACGCTTCCATTTACTAGTGTATATCTTTGTAGTGGAAGCTTTATGAGAAGCCACCAGAATATTTTGAACTGCAGGGGAAAGAAGCTCATACCTGGCTAAGAAGGGAAGCGGAGCAGCCAAGCTGCTAGTCTGAGGGAGAGTAGCGACGGGTGGGGAGCCCCTAACGAGTGGGTCAGCAGATCCGCCCGGTCCAGGATCCAGGGTTCCCGACCGTGTGCTAGAAGAAAGGGAAACCAAATTTGACGAGGCCAGAATGGGGCAATGAGGATTATTGTCCTTTGCAGGTTGTTGGCTTTCTGTAGAAATTTTGCAATCAAAGGAATAGGAGGAAAAGCACAGGAGACCCGGGGCCAATCGTGAACCAGAGCGCCCCTGGGGACTTCCCCTGGAGGTAATAGGGCAAAATAGCTTCTGCATTTGGCGTTCATTGGAGACGCAAACAGATCGCAGCAAGGCTGGCCCCACTTGCGAAAAATTTCCTTCACAATTGATTGTTTGAGGGACCACTCGTGAGGTAACAGGATGGCTCTGCTCAACCTGTCCGCTATGACGTTGGATAACCCCGGGATGTGCGTTGCTATCAGAAAGCGACCCGTGGACTCTGCCCATTGCCAGATTCTCATGGCCTCTCTGCATAGTTGATAAGACTTGGTTCCCCCTTGTTTGTTTATGTACCAGACTATGAACATGTTGTCCGACTGAACTGTAATGGTCCCTAGAGGAAGAAGGGGAGAAAAGTGTTGCAACACTAGAAACACTGCCCTCATCTCTAGAACATTGATGTGCAGATTGTACTCCAATTTGGTCCATTCGCCTTGGACTGTCTGTCTCTGAAAGATGCCCCCCCACCCTATCAGGGAAGCGTCCGTGGTCACCGTAGCTGTCGTGGGTAGCACAAATGGTCTTCCGCTGGAGAGATTGCAAGTCTGAAGCCACCAAGACAGGTGCGATTTGCAAATGTTCGTGATGTGAATTTCGTGTGTCAGTGGTAACTGTTGGAACGACCATTGTGCAAACAGTAGCCATTGAAGAACTCTCATGTGCAGTCTTCCCAAGGGTATCGCAATGAGGGAAGCTGCCATGAGACCCAAAACCTTCAGAACCAGTTTTGCTGGGGATTTTTTGGACAATAGGAGAAGAGATACATGGTTTTGTAGGGAGGCTATCCTTTCTGGAGGAAGCCTTAGGATTAAGCAACGCGTATCCAATTCTGCTCCTATGAATGAGATATGCTGTGATGGCTGTAATAAAGATTTTTCGAAATTTACGGAAATTCCGAGATGAACACAGAGTTGTAGTGTGTAATCCCTGACCTGAATCAGTCGACGCTCGGTGGTGGCAGAAAGGAGCCAGTCGTCCAGATACGGAAACACCTGGAATCCCAAGCGTCTCAAGTGAGACGCTACCACTGCCATACATTTGGTGAAAACCCTGGGGGCTGAGGTCAGACCAAAGGGCAGGGCTCGAAACTGAAAGTGACTGGCTCCCAGCCGGAAGCGCAAGTGATCCCTGGACGCCCTGGCCATTTTGATGTGGTAGTACGCGTCCTTTAGATTTATTGAGCACATCCAGTCGTCCTTCTGTAAGAATGGAAGGATCGACTGCAGCGTGACCATCCGGAACTTTTCTTTCTTGATGAAGGTATTGAGTTTGCTTAGGTCCAGAATTGGCCTCCAGTCCCCTGTCTTTTTTGGAACTAAAAAGAACCTTGAGTAAGTTCCGAATCCTCTTTGGTCCGCTGGGACTGGTTGGATGACTTTTTTCGAGCAGCTTTGAAATTTCTATAGCTGCAGGGCCTCGTAGATGGGGCGGTACATCTGGAAGTCTTTTCTGCGGAATTGGAGGCAATAGGAAAGGAATTCTGTAACCTCTGGTAACAATGCTTTTTACCCAATTGTCTGATGTAAGACTTTGCCAGGCCTGAGGGTATAAAGCTTAGCGACCCCCGACTGCCTCCAGAGCAGGACAGTCGGGCCTCCTCTCAGGAGTGCTGGAAAGGTTTCCCGGGGAGTGTATCCCTGTCACCTTGGTTTTGCGGACCCCCTCTGCCGCCAGGGCGACGTCTTCCACCTCTGCCCCCCCTCTGCCTCTAGAGGGGGCATCACCCTGTGTGCCTGGGAAAGAGCCTTGGGGTTTTCGAAACCACATTTTTCCACCACGTTGCCCTTTGGGGTACGGTCTGGATGGGATGGAAAAACGGACTCCGACAGCAGAGTCTTTCCCTCTTGCTCACACCGGGTAAGGGTCTCCTTTACTTTTGGGCCAAAGAGAGTGGCACCATCAAATGGGGCGTTAGTAAAGGAAGACTTGAAGGCTTCCGCAAAAGAACATAAGCACATCCAGGATTGTCTACGAAGAGCAATCGCTGAAGCCGCAGCCCTACTCGATCCTTCGGCTGCGTATGAGATCAGCCTCATGGACGAGTTCGCAATAGATGTAAGGGTATTGAGTTGTGCTGTAACTTTCTCCGAGACAGCAGCATCTGTAGTACCCTGGAGGGTATCTCCCAACTCTTTGATTAGATCCCTCTGTAACCGTGTGAAATGGGTCAAATAGTTCAGGGATCGCATGGAAAAAGCCGCTGAACTAAAAATGCGCTTCCCATACCTGTCCATAGTCCTAGAATCTCTGTTAGGCGGATGGACAGATGAGGAAGATTCAGACATCTCCTTTTTTGTGGCCGCTGCCACCACCATAGCGTCCACTGGAACTCCATTTGTGAGATAAGCCTTGTCTTGTGGGGCAGTAATATATTTATTAGGCTTTCTAGGGACTGGCTCCACCATGTCAGGTGTCTCCCACGCCCTTCGAGCAATCAATTCCATCAATTCATCAAAGGGCGGAGTGACCCAGGAGGAGGAAGGGCGAGCACCGAATGCCTTCAGCAAGACTGACTCATCCTCAGAAGGGGGTAGGGCTTGCCAATCACCTCTCTGTTTTAGGATCTCCAGGATGTCAGAAAAGGAGACATCCTCTGAGGGTGATTTTGGGGACCCCTCTGACTCATCTAAGTCAGTGTCCAATGTCAAGGATTCTTGTGGAGAATCCAAATGTCTCCTCTTACACAATCTTTTCCTCGGAACTTCATCGGGGGGAGCATCCGATGAAGCCTCCGAGGAAGAGGGGGCACCCTCTGGGGGTGGCTGAGACATTGGTGCTCGACGCTTAGATGTAGCCGTGGGTGCAGAGGAGGATAACGGACCCTTACGGGAAGGAGAAACTGTTTCTGCTGAAGTGGTTGTCTGAGTCGACAACACCTTCCTCATGAGGTCGAAGGCCCCCGGGTCCAGAGTCGAGGTATCCCTCGGTTCCGAAGAAAACTGAGGAATCCCCGAGACAGGAACCGATGGCATCGACCCCGAGGACGGAGCCGAGTCGATCCGAGCCGAGGCTCCGAGAGGGAGAGTCGGAACCGAAACGCCGGTCCGACTCGGTCCCGATCCAAGGATGGATCTTCGCCCGCGACTCCGGTACTGGGTCAGTCGGAGTCGAGGTGAACGGTGCCGACCGAGAAAAATACGGTTCTGGCACCGAGGGCTCCACAATCATCAGATCAGACTCTCCCGGCTCCGAAGACTGGATAGGCCTCGGAGGAGGAACAGATGGAGATAAGGGAAGGCCTTCGAGTCTCGACACCAACTGGGAGGAGACAGAGATGAGTTTGGACAAGGCCGTATTCTCCATCAATTTCTGCACCACGCAGTCTACATCGGTGTCGGAGAGGGGCCTAGAAGAACGCGTCGAAAGAATCGAAGACGGAGCCGACCTCAAAAGTACAGGAGGAGGAAGCTCCGTCACCGGTTCCAAGACTCGAGGCTCGGTAACTGACAAAAGTTCAACACTCGGCCCCGAGGTCTGTGGAACCGGTGATCGAACTTTAAATGAAGAGCTCGGAGCCGATGACATGGGCTCCGACGTCTTCGATTCCTTCGAAGATTTAGATGTCTGGTCCGATGCATCCAAAGCCTCTTGGAAAGCAGGCTTCAAAAGGCCTCTATCCATAAGTTTCCTGTGCCTATCTGTTGTCATGACCCTTCCACTGAAAGAATGACAGATGGAGCAGTCTTCTTGCAGATGGAGAGGGCCAAGACAGTAGACACAGGAACTATGATTATCTGTGACAGACATTTTCTGCCCACATTGGCACCGTTTGAAGCCTGATTTAGCTTTTTCAGACATGTTAACAGTACAGTCAAATCCAAAAAGTTAAACAGTGTAATAGCCAGTAATAATGTCAAATCCATTAATAAAAGTCAAATCCTGTTAAAGTCAAATCCTGAATATAAAGTTAAAGGGTGGGGTAGGCCCCGAGGGAACTAACTTTAGATAAGTATATAAAATTTATATACGTACTCAAGAAACCCTCGATACACTACACACACACACAACTAACTTTAAGTAAGGAAGAAGAGAAAATGTATCCAAAAAAAATATTAGATAAAAACAATCTTAGCTTTGAGGTGGTCCGAGCTCATCAAAAATGATCTGACGTTGCAGCGGCAAACTAGATCTGAGGTAAAGGCAGAGGGGGATTGTGGGAGATAGGTTGGTCTCGAGCTTCTTCTCGATGCAGAGCTTTGCCAAGCGGCCGAGATTGAACACTCTCACATTTAGTATTGTTTCAATCTTTGATATTAGTCAGAAATACTCTTCGCAGCACCCACAATGTGCCCAGTAATGACTCTTTCTGCAATTCGTACAGAGTTACATGCATCGGTAAAATATACAAGTACAATAGTAAACCCTTTTTATAAGACGCATTGCTCCTACTACTATTGGAACTGTCCAGGTATCCTCCTTCCACATTGCCCTCATTTTTGCCTGCAAATCCTGATATTTAATGACCTTGTCTCTCTCTAAATGTAAGACACTATAGTCTTCAGTGGTGGCTTCACTGAGAATTACCCAGGACAACAGCAGATGTATTGCATGCCTAAAGGAGATGAAATCTTACTCATCCAAGCAATTAGCCTTAGAGTCCTTGGGGTGGGATGTACAAGTGACAATCAAGAGGTCCAGATACTGAGGCAACAGCACATTTCTGCCCTTATTAAGCTCAAAAGGAATGACAGCCAATGATACCCTGGCCAAAAGGGTACTGCAAGCAACATTTCATGCTTTACATTTTCCAAAGCCCTATGTATTAAGGGTACCGAAGGAAAGACAGAGAAACTGACCTGCAAAAGTTAAAGGGAAGGTATCTGCTGTCCAAGTCCCTAGCACGTGTATGAAGACGTAAAAATGTCCTGAGCTGTCTTCTGGAGAAGTAAAATGATTAAGCTCTGGTGAACCCCACCTGTAGACCAAGTTCAAAAACAAGTCCCTGTGTAGGATCACCTACTATGGCCCTCTCCTGTATTGTTCTACTGGTCTGCTAAAGGGCTCTCCCGAGATGGAATGTAGGAGGTCCTAAGGGTCAGTGCTAACCCACTCTACCAGATCCTAAGCTAGCACTGTGGTAGCACTTTGATGGCTAAAAATGGCTGCCATTGTCTCTTTTATATTAGTGTGTGTTTTACTGAGCTTCTTGTCCTAGGCCCCTCACATGCATCTAGGCATCTGTGGTGAGAGTCTGGATGTCTGGTACCATCTTCATGGCACTCAGCTGTTTGAGGTGCACCTGACAGGACACTGCAAGGATTTGGCACAATGGCACTACAGGCTTAAGAAGTACTGTAGATTACTCATATGTAGTCATGCAGGGGAACAATCAGAATGGCTGAAGCCATGCACCTTAATCCTGTCAGAACTCCATTACAGTTGTATGACTTTACTCTGCTGTCTGGAAGTATTTTGACAGAAGAACATTTCACCAGCAAAGAGAAAAAAAAGAAGTAAAGAAGTTAGGTACTCACCATAACGCTCCATCTGTTTTTTTTTTTTAAACAAAAAAACCCACATCTTTATTAAATTATCACATATAACATAGGCAATCTTACTTTTATAAGATGAAAAATGTTCCGTCTGTGCTGTCCATTTTATTCCTCAGCTGTTGGGTTTGGATCCGATCTCTCTGTTCCAAATTGGCTGTTTGTAAAGCTCGTGGCAACCAAGAACTCTCGAGCTTTTCCTTACCCATAATGCACCAACTTGAATTACCTCAGATCTTGTTTTCTGCCTTAGTAGAAAGTAAAAGATGGAAACTACTGTGGAGAAGCTATATTTGGAGTACACAAAAATAAGAACATGTATGACCCCTAAACACTCACACTGCCAGACACCTTAAGGATGGGGGATAGTGGGAGGGGAGTTGAAGAATGAAAATGGACAACACAGATGGAATGTTATGGGGAGTACATAACTTTTTTATCTGATGTAAATTTTCATTCTGTCCTCAACTATTGGGACAGAGTCCCCAGCTACCTAATTTCCAAGGACGACTCAAGGAAGGATATTCCTGAGCACCACAGAACCAACAGATGCCCTTCCTCTTAAGACCAGATCTAATTTTTAGTGATTTACAAAGGTACGGGGAGTAGCCCAAGTAGCTGTTACACAAATTTCATCCATGGACAATCTGGAGTGAAAAACTGAGGAAGCTGCCATGGATCTGGTGGAGTGGGCTTAAACCGGTTTGTCAGAACAATGCCCAATTTGTTATATGCAAAAGAAATGCAATTTGTTACCCATCTGGCTAGAGTAACTTTGGTAACTGGTTTACCCAATGGTGGCTCCGTATTATCTATATATCTCAAAACACACTTATATGAATCTTGGCTTTGCACATGTAATACTCCAGGTTGAATAATAACATAAGCATTACTTATACAGTTTTGCTGTATTACCTCTATTACCCTATCCCTTACAGCAATACTACTCCTCTATAAATAGTTACATTCTTACCTATAACTCTCACCACTGAACTTTTATTAACTATGCTCTACTTGCTTAAGTGAATCTCTTTACCTAGATTCCTAACTTATGTCATGCTATTCCACAAACATAAGTTAAGCCATGGATTGCTGTCATTTATCAAGTGTTTACTACCTTGTTTTACTTCACTACTGTGTTTAGTTTTTTACATTATTATCTTGCAAATGTGTTAACATTTATTCTATTAGTATTGTATTATTCTTTGTGACAATTTGTATATAAGCTATGACTGGAGCTCGTCTCCCCGGGGCTCCGCTGAAAATGAGCACTGTCCCAAGTAGGACAATCCAAGTAAACAATGTAAAAATAAATAAAATTAAAAAATATGAAACAATTTATCAGTTTCTGCCTTTTTTTGTCCTATGCAAGTACAAACATAACTGTCTATGAACATCCAATAAACATAATACGTATTCTCCTTTGTTAAAAAATTTGGGAAAGAATACTGGTAAATTAACAGATTGATTTATATTGGATTCGGACACCACCTTTAGAAGAGAAGTTGGGTTGGGACATAGGGTAATTCTCCCTTTATGAAAGATCAAGTATGGAGGTTTTGAACACAATGCTTGGATCTCAAAAATTCTTCTGGCCAAGGTAACAGCCACTAAGAAAACTGTTCTCCATGAAAAATATCTGAGTTCACATGGAGCTTAGGGCTCAAAAGGGGCCCGTGTAAGAGACTGCAGCAAAAGGTTAAGGTCCCAAGTGGGTGTAAGATCTCTAAAGGGTGGCCTTAAGAGTACAGTGCCTTTTAACAAGGCTTTGCTCAACGTATGGGATGCTACAGAAGAGCCATCTATTCCTGAGTGAAAATTGGATATCGCTGCTAATTGTATTCTAATAGTAGAAAAAGTAGCTCAGTCTTTTAAAAGATGCACTAGAAATTCCAAGATATCCTGAATGGGAACCAAAAAAAGGTTCAATGTTACGATTTGCAGCCTAAAAAACAAATCTCCATTTGCTAGAGTACAGTCTTCTGGTCAAAGGTTTATGGGAGGACAAAAGAATATGATGGACTAGAGGACAGAGCATAGGTTGCCTGGCTATTAATGAAACTGGAGGAGCCAGGTAGTCAGCCTGAGATTCACCAAGTCTGGATGCATCAAACCTGTTGGGTGATACAAGATGTCCAGAGTTGGATCAAGAAATCAAGGTGGTTGAATTAGGTGAGGCCAAACAAAGGGAAACCAAATCTGTTGAAGCCAATAAAGGGCAATGAGGATGACCTTGCTCTTCAACGTTTGGAAATCAATGGAGTGGGAGGATACACATAATGGAGATCAGGGGGCCAATACTGAACAACAGCATCCCTCAGAGATTCCCCCCTGTGGGGAGATTAGGGCAAAGTAGCTGCTGCATTTGTTGTTCAGGGAGGAAGCATATGGACTGCAGCAAGGCTGGTCCCACTGTTAGAAGACTGTTCTTGCAATCTTTAGGTTGAGGAACCCTTTGTGAGGTAGAAAAATGCACTTGCTCAATTTGTCCACCATCAACACTGGACCTCCCTGGAATGTGCATTGCTAAAAGAAAGCAGTTGGAAGAGATCACCCACTGGAACCCTCTTGACAGCTTCTCAACACAATGGGTAGGATTTGGTTTCTCCCTGTTTGTTGATGAACCAGATGACTGACATGTTGCCTGACTGTACTGCAACTGTCTCCAAAGGGAGAGCTTTCTGAAATTCCTGCAATGCTAACAGCACTGCTGTCATCTCCAGGACATTTACATGCAAACTGGCCTCTTCGGGGGACCAGTTGGATGGTCTTCCCCAGATAATTACCCCCTCCTACCCTAGTTGGGAAGCATCTGTGGACACTATAGCTCTGGGCTAACGGGCAATGAATAGACAACCTTGTAGATCCTGGTCTGAATGAATCAACCATTTCAGATCTCTCTTGCAAATGATTCTCATCTTGTAAGACATTGGTTGATAAAGAATGGACCACTGAGTAGCCAACATCCACTGTAGCATTCTCATGTAGAACCTGGCAACCTGGTACTAAGGTTACTGATGCACCATCGACCCTATATCCTGAAGGACCAACTGGCCTGAAACTGAAGTGCTGCATATTATTCTGACGAAGTCTTATGGTCTGAACTCTCAGTAATGGAAGGGAAGCAACAATTGTCTTTCTATTGAGAATTGCTCCTATAAACTCTAAAGTCTGAGTAGTCAGTTCCAAACAATATTTGTCGTAGTTTATGGTAATCCCCAGACGAGAGCTAGAGAACCTGGTCTCTTGCACATACGAGTTGATGCCTGGTCGGAGTGGTAATGAGCCAGTTGTCTAGCTATGGAAACACCTGGAATCCTTGCAGTCTGAGATGAGCTTTAACTACTGCCATGCACTTGGTAAACATCCCAAGGGTTGTGGTGAGTCCAAAGGGCAGTACTCTGAATTGATAATTACTGGCTCCCACCTGGAAGTGTAAGTACCTTCTGGAGCATCTGTTCATCTTTATGTGACGGTATGTGTCCTGAAGGTCTACAGAGCACATCCAGTCATCCTTGCCCAGAAATGGGAGAATGGACTGAACTGTGATCATCCGAAACTTGGTTCTTCTAACTGTCGTTTAGTTTGGAAATATCCAGTACTGGTTTCCAGTCCTGTTTTCTTTGGCACTAAAAAGAACCTTGAGTAAGTTCTAGATTCTATTTGGTCTGGAGGGACCTTTTGGATGACTTTTTTCTAGCAGCTTTTGTATTTGGGACAGCGGGGATTTTTTTTGGGATTGGGAAAGCAAGAGAAGAGGGCATAATATATCCTCTGGAAATGATCCTCTGCACCCAAGTATAGAATAGTTGTGTAAAATCTTACCATAAACATACATGCCCTTCTTTTCCATGTTGCAGAATTCTCAACACTTTGGTTCTCCTCTCTTGCTACCTGAATGTCCGGCCAGTATGCAAAAGCTTGTAGCCACTGTTGGGTACGTGGGATGTCTGACATTGGCCTCAGGAATGTGGGCCATAGAAGTGACGTTTGCACATACCTGACCTCAGAACTGAGTGCCCCAGTCGGACCCCAGTCTCAGGAAATTGTGCAAGTCCAACGCCGTCCTGTTAAAGGGAAGGAGAGAGAAAGGAGAGGGGAAGGAATACTGCAACATGGAGAAGGACATCTATGGTTATGGTAAGATTTTACACAACTATTCTATGCTCTTCTATTCTCATGTTGCAGTATTTTCAACACTTTGGTGAGTGCCAAAGCTCACGGAGAAGAAAAGGGTGGTGGCTTGGAAATATTTTCTGTGAATCCATGCAGGATTGCCCTGGTGAATCCAGCCCTGGATTTGGAAATGTCCAATTTGTAATGCTTGGTAAAGGTGTAGACAGAGGACCACGTAGCTGCCTCTAAAAGTGTGGTAGTGTCCAAACCTTTAAAGAAAGCTTGTGATAAAGCCACAGCCCTAGTGGAGTGTGCTTTAATTTTTGTCCCTAAGGATTTCCCATGGTACGCATAGAAAATTACTCTGGAAATCCAGGCTGAAAACTGTCTGCTGTATCACAGCTTTCCCCAGGGTTATGGGATGAAAGCAGACAACTGGTCTGATTTTCTGATGTGTTTGGTTTTGTCCAGATAAAAAGGTGGGGAGGTGAATGGCTTGGTTTAAGGATAATTCACTGACTACCTTGGGCATGAAGGAAGGGTTGGTCCTAAGGCTCACCCTGTCTTTGTGAAAGATGAGGAAAGGAGGGATGGCCATGAGGGCCTGTAACTCTGATACGCTTCTTGCTGAATTCAAAGCAACTAATAGTACTGTTTTCCAAGTGTAGTGTTTCAAGGAAACCTTAGAAGCTGGTTCGAAAGTAGCCACCATGAGCTTCTCCAAAATGTAATTCAGGTCCCAGGGTGGATGGATGGGTTTCCAGGGGGCCTTGAGATGCACAACTCCCTTAAAGAACAGCTTTGCAAGCAATCGAGAAGGCAGTGGGGAATCCAGAGGGAGACAAGCTGAAATAGCAGCAAGGTGGGCTTTAACAGGGGAGTATGCCAATCCTGACTGCAAGAGTTCACACAAGTATGACAGTACCAAAGGGACATCACCTTGGAATGGGTCCAACTGTCTTTGTAGACACTAGGAGGAGAATCATTTCCCCCTTTAGACATACAAGATCTTATTGTATTACATTTCCTGGCCTCCTGTAGGACTGAGAGCACATCCTCATTGTAAAGGTGTCTGTACGGGATCAGAATTCTATCACCCACAGGGCAAGGTACAGGAGTTGGGTGTATTAGGAATCTCGACCTGTGTGAGAAGGTCCACTCTGTGAGGTAACTTGTGGTGATTGACCCTGGCTAAATGCAGGAGGAGGGACAAAGTACAGTTGTGTGCAATTACCATAAATGCAGATGTTTGAGTGTATTCACTGTTGCAGTCATTACAATTGGGTTATCCTGCTGGCAGGCTACCCACAGTCGGCCTTAATTCCAAAGTCTAGGTCCGGCGTCGGTTGCTGTCGCCTCTTCCTGACGTCAGTGCTCCAGGGGTATAAAAGATGCAGCCGATGCCATTTTCTTCAGTCTTTCTTGCTGCGTGGTGCCCAAAGCAAAAGCAGTTCGCAAGTGCCGGTCGGCAGACTCCTGAGATTTTCGTGTTCGAATTTCAGATCCGAAGTTTTCTCTAAAAAGCTAAGTACCCCATTGGGGAAACTTTTTTCTTGCTCCAGACCGATGTCAGAAAAAGTTAATAATTGTATTTCTTGTGGGAAGCAAATACCTCATAAGGACTTTCATTCTTACTGTATTCTGTGCCTAGGCCCTGACCACGACGTTGCTAGTTGTCGGTTTTGTGCTAGATTTAACCAACGCACTATTAAGCGTCTGTCCGATTTTGCATTTCACTATTTTGGCAGAAGATTTAACTATACAATGTCGTCGGATAGCCATCCAACTACCGGAATTCACAAGAAAGTCAAAGAAAAGGACAGGCATTTGAGGTCCAAAACCGATGACGAGGCTTCTTCTAAGCCAGTCGCCGGTTCTCCAGTTCTCAGTGAGGCACCTTCGCAGCCCCTGACGACCGCTACTTTAGACTCGCAGGCTGCTACCGACACCCACGTGGAGTCGACCAGGCCGTTGGAAGCTCAAGGTATTGGACCTTCGGAAACTATTCCCTCAGATGGGTCCGGAGCCGCTGAGCAGGCATCTGCTTCTGAGGGTGTTTTCAGACCTACTCAATTAACTAAGTGCCCTGGACTCTTAGTGAACCCATGGTTGCTCCCCATCCCAGATCCGAGCCATCCGTATACATCTCTTGCACTGGTAGGGGAGGCAGTAAGGGAAGTCCTGGATTGCAGCTTACTTGGTCCACCCACCACTGAATCTCTTTTTTTCAGGCAAGGAAGGAAAGTGAGTTTATAATCTAGAGGATGAGTGTGCTGTGTCCACACAGAACTAAGGTACCACTGTAGCTTCCTCATGTGCAGCCTTACAAATGGTAACGTGGGAATGGTCAGTGTCATGTGACCCAGAAGCCTGAGGTACTGCCTGGCAGTCAGGTCTGTGGCTTGGAGGGGAGTAAGCAGGTACTGCTTTAACCTTTCCGCCTTTTGGGGTGGCACAAAGGCCCTCATGACATACATACTTATCCTGCACCCCAGGAAAATCCGATCCTGAGAGGGGGTCAGGATGGAATTGGGATAATTTATCTTGAAGCCCAGTGCTTGCAGGAGTGAATTTACTGTTTTTAAATGGCATTGCAGGGGATTCTACACAGCCTGCCTGGATGAGAAAGTCATCTAGGTAAGGGAAAATTTAAATCCCTAGGGTCCTGCAGAAGGCCACCACTGGTGCCAAGCACTTGGTATAGACCTTTGGTGCTGTAGAAAGTCCAAAAGGCAAGGCACAGAATTCAAAATGTGAGGAGGCCAAAGAAAAGTACAGATATTTCCTGTAGCTGGGCCTTATTGGGATGTCCAGTTAGGCTTCCTTGATGTCCAAGGTGGCCAAGAACCTTTGAGGAAAGATCAAGGGGAAGAGGATCTGCAGAGTGAGCATTCGAAAGGTGGGCACTTTCACAAAGAGGTTGAGATGGGAAAGATCTAAAATTTGTCACCAGGGACCATCTTTTCTTGGGACTACAAAAAGTCTTGAAAAGAAACCCTTTCTCCTTTCTGAAATAGGGACAGGCTGAACTATTCCCTGGGCCATAAGGCTGTCTATAGCTGGCTGAAATAATAGAAGTTGTTCTTTGGAGGGCTGTGGAATGCCTCTCAAGGAAGGGGTTGTGATCCAGGTCAAAAAATAACCAGTCTGTATTATGGACAAGACCCACCTGTCTATGGTGATGTTTTTCCATGCAGGGAGGCAGTGAGACAGCCTTAGTGATGGAGACGAGGGGTTGTTTTAAGGATGACAAGTAGTCACAGACTACCTGTCCTGTCTTGAAATTGACGCGTCTTGGTTGGAGTTTGTGCAGGCCTGGAAGGAGTGGCTTGCTTCCTGGCAATTTTTCTGCTCCTAGAAGGAGGAGGGGGAGCACTGTGCTTTCTGATGAACTGGGTGTTAAAGGGGTAATTCCTGTGGAATTTGGGGATAGGAGACACAAACAAGTGTTTGAGGTCCTGTAACTCCCTCCCCTTTTACTGCAGGGTTTTGAATAATTCTGCCACCTTTGTCCCAAAAAGGGCAGAGTTATCCAGGGGTGCATCTAAGAGTTTTGTCCTGATATCATCAGGAAGTGGCTTCAACCTAAGCTAGGAACATCTCATGAGCACAGAAGCAGATGCAGCAGACCTAGCAGAGGTTTCTGCTGCACTGTAACTGCATTTAATGGAGTGCCTTGTGACCTGTGAAGATAAAAGACATAAGGTGGATAATTGAGCTTTGGCTGGAGACTCTGGAATTTCACTGAGAAGTTTTGTGGCCTGTGCTAAAAGGGCTAGGGCATATTTGGACATGTGGGTTTGGCAAATTTTTGCCCCAAATATTAAGGTAGATGAAGTGAAGACCTTTTCCCAAGGCATTCCATGGCCTTACTGCCTTCGTCTGTGGGGAGAAGTGAGGAGGATGGAAGGAGTTTGGAGGCTTTATCAGCTGACAGAGACAGTGCCAGGGTCCGCTGCAGGGCACTTAACCAAGAATTTGGCCTCCTCAGGGACTTTGCAGAATCTGTCAGGCCTTCGTGGAGCAGAAGACTGGGAGTCTGGGTTAACTGATGCTGCACTGAAAGCATCAAGAAATATTAGTAGTACAGGGGGAATAGTTGAAGGGGCAGGGGAGTCCATCTGAAAAAGTTCATAGTCCCTCTTGTGTACCTCTGTCATTTCACAGGAATCCCATTTGAAATGCTCCCACATCTTTGAAATGGTCTCCCCCAAAGGTAAGGTTCTCACTTGGCAATCTGTTTCTGCTGATTCTTCTTCAGGGGAGGTGTAGCCAAGGGAAGATGGCATTTGTGAAAAACAGGAGAGGCAATCCTCTGAAGAAAAGTCAGAGTATTCCTCAGCTTCAGGCGGGGAAGGGTTCAAGGTCTGAGGCCTAGGACTCATTACAGAAGGAGGCCCAGGGGTGGTTAAGGGTGCAGCAGGCCTCACAGCCATAAAAGCATTAAATAAGCTTTGATAAAAGGTCTGCCAATTTGGCTGGCTCTCAACTGCTAGGGAAACAGGTTTCCTTTTTCTTCTTTAATTTTGAGGGAAGGCCTAGCATGTGTCTGAGCCAAGGTAGGCCTGGATTCAGAAGCCTGTGTAGTGGAAGGATCTGTCTAAGTAGCCAGTATGAACCAATGCTACCCCTCACCTTTGGAAGCTGGGTTCTGCTGCTTCCACACTGGTACCCGCTATACCCATATTGGTGGCAACCGAGGATTCCTCCAGGCTGATGTTAGTCACAGAAGGGAAGTCGGGTGGAGGAGGTGCAGCTACAGACAAAGAACTAATAACCATGACCTTTTTCTTAGGCGACTCAACAGGCTGACTGAACAGTCCCTCCATACCCAAAGCTAACGGCTTAAGGCGCTGGTAAATGTTTAATGCATGCAGATGGCTGTGTAGCGTTTTCAGAAAGAAGGCCTGGCTGACAGAGCAGGATTTATGGTCGTGCTTAGGCCCTATACAAAAAAGGCAAAGCTCATGGGCATCTTTATGAGGGATCTGATGAACACACCTAAACTTTCCTTTCCTGGATGATATGAACCTAAACATAATGCAGTGATCAAAAGAAAATGTCCCCAACCATATACTTATCTGAGAAATTTCAATCTAATGGCCAGAACGGCAGGAACAGCTGATGGTGAACTGGCAACAGAGAAGCTCTGAGGTCTGGTACATGCAGACATAACTTTTATGGCCCACGTTCCCTAGGCCAACGTCCGAGATCCCACATACCCAGCAGTGACTATTCATTAGCGAGACAGGAGAACCCAAGTGTTGAGAATACTGCAACAGGAGGACATCTTTTGTTACATCTAGCCAGGCTCTCTGGTGCAGGGGATAAGGACCCTCCAACTATCTCCAGAGGTGGACAATCGGGTCTCCTGTCAGGAGCACTAGTAGGGTTTGTCAAAGAAGATTCTATGGCATTCTGGTTCTGCAAGCCTCCTCAGCCACAGGGGTGTTGTCATCCATTCAAATTCCCTGGGGAAACACCCGCCATGAACATCTTGAAAAGGACCCCGAGACTTCTTGAACCACAGTTTTCGACCACCTCATTGATTCCTGGAAAATGTTCTTTGAGGAGTCGAAAAATCCATACCCATGGCAGACAGAGTCTTTAAATCCATTTCCCACATGGACAGAGTGTCTTTTACCTTGAGGCCAAATAAAGATATTCTGTCAAAAGGTGCACTGATAAGAGAAGACAAAGGGCTCTGCAAACTCAGAGGCACATCCAGGCATGCATCTTTATGAAAATGCCTGAACCCGCTGCCCTTGAGGTTCCTTCCGCTACATGTGAAATCAACCTCACAGAAGAATTGGACATGAATTGTAGGGATATCAGCTGAGAAGTAACAGATGCCCGAACTTAATCAGAAACAGCACCCAAGAGGGTATTTGATAACTCCTTGATACAAATCCCTCTGATGTCTAGTAAAATGTGCCAAATAATTTAGAGACTTCAAGGCGAAGGTTGCTGAAGCATAGACATGCTTCCCAAATATGCCCATCGCCAGTGACTCCCCTCCCTGTTTGGGGATGGACAGTTTAACTTTCCTCAGCTAGTTCTTTCTTGGTGGCTGCTACATTGATCATGGCATCAAGAGGAACTTCCTTCCCGCAGAACTATCTTCCAGTGGTACCATTATCCTGCCTGGTCTGCAAGAAATGGGCTCTATGGTGTCAGGGTCCTTCTACACCCACCATGAGATCAAATCATTCACCCAGGACATAAGAGGTTCCAGTACCCAAAGCCTCCAAGAGAACAGATTCTTCAGACATAGGGTTGCCAGACATCCAACCACCTCTCTGCTTAAGGATTTGCAGGTGGTCTCATCGAAATCTGTATCTTCAGTGATGGAGTCTGTTTCCTGTTAAACATCCTATTCTTAGGGACCTCCTCAGTGGGATGCTGTAGGGAGGTATTAGAAGAGGAGATACTTCCCTGGGTGGGAGCTTGGGGTTTTGGTACTGACTGCCTCTGTTGAAGGAGATAGTGAAGCTCTGAGCACTGAGACAACATGGCACAGGACCAGACCTCTCAACCTGGAAACATCAAAAATCTGGACAAAGCCCATGAAAAATAGGTACAAATCTGTACATCGATTAAAATCTAATTTGCATACATAATTACGTAGCCCCACCCGCACCAATGGAATTGTGGGGTATCAATTTTCAAATACAAACTTAACAGACAACCAAGATATGGCACCACTGACCCCCTGCAGCCATTCCAATGTCCCATTACCTGGCGATTTCACCACATTTACCATAAACACTAATGTGTGCATACTGCTTTACTTATACAATGATTATTTGGATTTATTCTTAAATTTTGAAGCACAATGCACAAAACACTAACAGATCAAAGCAATACTGTCTCAATGAAAATAGACTTGGCATTAAAACTTCATATTCATTGAAACCCACACCACATCCAAAGAAAATGCATCTGGCCAGTGGTGGATAAAGATTACCTTTGGGCTGTTTTTGAATCATAGGCCCCTTGCACACAAAACAAGAAACATACATGTGTTCTTTGATACACCTTCCTGACTTTATGCAATGAAACAAAATGCATGAAGCAATGATGACAAAACTGCCCAAGTCAGAACATTTCCATCATAAAAGTCTACTCACTTCTACAATCAACTAGTATCAGTACCTATGCACAATTTCTGCAGAAGTAAAAAGTGATCTAAATAATTCCACATTGGAAAGCCATACAAATCAACACACCTAAATCTGCTGGAAAGCCACACAAATCACACATGCCTAAATATGCTGGAAAGCCAAGCCATACAAAATCGCCCACACCTAAATCTGCTGGGAAACCATTCACATTTCCATTCCAGTACAAATGCTGTGCATACAAATAAAATGTAGCTTTTTTCCTCGGGTCTCTGCTGAAAAAGGGCACCTGCCCAACTAGACCAACCCAGTTAATAAATGGCAAATAAAATAAATACATATAAAAAAATGCCATTCAGAAACACATACAAAGCCGTTCAGCTGGCTGAAATGCAAGTACGTGTGCCGTGCATACAACAAAAGCAATGCATCCATGACACACATGCAAACAGATCATTGCTAAAAATGTAGATAAACACAGTCACACACTTGTGAGCAGGAGATTAATGCTGATAAACACACACTTGCGAGCAGCAAATTGATTAATGTAGAATTTTGTAAACACACTTGCGAGCAGCAGATTGAGCGGTGAACAATGCAGATAAACACAGCCGAGTAAACACAAGCAAACAGTTTTTTGCTGGAAACAGCACAGTTCTTTCTTGCCAGCACTTAAAATAAACAAACCACAAAGTTCTTGCCATAATACAAACAGTTCAGAGAGTTGTTTTCTTACCTGGAGGATGGGACACGTGGGCTGACTGCAAAGTTTAAATTATGCCGCCATCGTCGCTGTTATGTTCCCTACTTCCTTCCGAGTCCAAGTAACACAAACAGGCAGTGGGCAGGCAACAGCAAATCATACAATACAGTAAAGCAGCATAATTATCTTCTCAGATAGTCCCAGGCTCCCAGCACGAACAGCAGCTTTCTTTCTCATCTCGGCCCTCCGATAATAAGTCCCAGACCAGTGACAGTCCAATGACAGGCAGGCGGCAGCTAAGTGTTTCTATTTGAATGTGATTGGCGGCAAGCTTTTCAAATACAGCAACAGCTTGCAGCCAGCCGGAAATGATGACGCGAGCTCAAGGAGCTCAATTCCGACTGGCTGGTAGTGCTGACGGCGCTGACGTCATTGCGCACGTGATGACGTCAGCTACGACAGCGCGAAAATTAAAACAAAATAAAAAAATAAGGCAAATAAATCGGAAATGAAGGGGTGCCAATCGGGAATCGTGGCACCCCTTCTTTTGGACCCCAAAATTCGGTAAAAAACGAATAATTCGGGACAGTTGGGAGGTATGCACAGGACTTGAAATCCAAGGGGGAAAGCATCCGCTAGCACTGGCAAAGCAAAAAATACTCTCTTCGCAGCCTCAAATGCAGAACTGCTTGGAAAGAGAGACCATCAGATCCAAGAAGACAAGCTTCTGAATCATAGGTCTCCCTTACACCAAGGGCACCAGCTCCAGGTGGAAGCCGAAGCTAAGCTATCCAGTGCCAAGGCTCCTAGATGCAGAGACAGCTCCGAAAGCTTTGGGGTCAAATGAAGTATCTCAGATCCAACAGGTAAACTATAGTTCTGGAAGCTCTCCATATCCAATGGGACTGGAGCCCTCAGAGAAGATCTTGGATCAAAGAAAAAAATTATCCTCAGATCCAAGCCAGACAGAACTAGAAGACTCCGATCCCAAAGCTTTGAAGCTACAGGAATCAGAGGAGGAATTTGTAATGGGAGAGTAGTAGCTTTACACATCTCCTGACCCAGCAGAATAGGAGCTGAAGGAACTCCAATCTGGCAAATACACCAAGAGAATCTTCTTCACCAGTCTCTCCACACCCTCTTTCTGTAAGGTTTCTGGAACAGCAAGTGAAGTAAATGGATACCTGGGCTTTTCTACGAAAGGAGAAGGTACCACCACATCAGGAACCAAATCCAGTGACAGAGTACCTAGTCCTGGGTAAAGCTTTTGTAGTTTGATGGATTCGGAATGTTTCTGATCAGAGTACATCAGATCCAAGGGTTTTGACTTCATCGGATCCAATATTTTTTCCTTGGTGGAATCGTGAAGTTTAGCCTTTTTTGGATCTGGGGTTGGGACTGGCTACTTATGAGACCTCTTCTTCGAGGAGTCAGAAGATGAGGAGGAAGATGGATTAGGAGAAGATTACTTTTTTAACTTTTGCAGTTTTCGATTTAGAGGAAGCAGCAGAAGCAGCCTCCGATATAGCTTCCCCAAAGGAAGAAGGAAGAAGACCTTTTAGGATAAGTTTATTTTTGCATTCAACCAACGTTAGAGGATTAAAACCATGAAAAAAAGAACAATCCTCTTATAAATGGAGGGGCCCTAAACAGTAGACACAAAGTGTGTGGGCATCAGAAATCGGCAGCTGCTGGTTTACCAGTCATCTTTAACACAATCTTAAGACAGACAGACTTTTTTTTTTTTTTTTTTTTTTTTTTTTAAAGCAGAATAATATTAGAAAGAGATAAAAGGGATAAGTACCAACCATGGTAACTAGAAAACTACAACAGCACCATATGAGAAAGAAGATATTAACAACAGTATCCAAAAGGTACAGACCACATTGTACAATAGACAGAGAAAAACGGTAGGAAATTCATAATTAACAGTAAGGGATAGTATAAAAGAATTTGAAAAAGAAAAAATCTGAAATACATCAACTTATCTCACTAACGCTCCAGAAGAATGGAAACCACATCTTTTGCTTAAAGCGGCAAATGATTTCCGAGGTAACTGGGTTGGTGCATTATGGGCAAGGGAGAGCATGAGAGTTTCTGGTTGCCACGAGCTTTAGCAATGGCTGAGTCAGATCCAAGGGATCAGATCTAAGCCGAACAGTTGAAGACAGAATGAAAATTGACATCAGATCCTTTTGTTATTCTGTGTTCAACTGTCTCCACCAGAAAGAGCACTTGTTTTGTGTGTAACTAAACTGGACTGTGGCAGCTTTAAAGAAAGGTCCACAAACTGGAAGAAAACCAGTGTAAACCAGAGAGCCTTCTGTATCTCCTCTATGGAGGATGCCTGAGCAAGATACTTATCCAGGTTTGGCTAAATATGAATGTCCTTTCTTCTACAGTACATAATACCTGAAGTCAGACAGTCTGCAAATACCCTGCATGCAGCACACAACCCAAAAGGAAAACTAATAATGGTATCCCCTGCATCAAGTATGAAGAAACACCTGTCCACCTTGACTACAGGGACTGTGAAGGTAGGCATCTTTTAAGTCCACAGCGACCATGCATGCTAATGAGAACAGCAGAGAAAGAAAGATGTGCAGTGTTAACATCATGAATTTTGAGACTTTTAGAAATCTGTTTAGACTCGACAGATCCAAGATGGGTCAACCCTGTTCCTTCTTTTCTTAGAACTAGAATAGCCAGGAGGAGAACAATACTATCTCTACTACTACTACCCATGGTACTCTCTTTCCCTATGCCCCCTGCCAAAAAAGTTCTTGCAGCATGAGATCACTAAATCTAACTGGTATATCTGGACTAGATGTATATCTGAGAATTTTGGGGTTCTAAGAAGTGCAGTGTGTAACAATGTCTTAGAGAATTTAAATTACCCATTCATCTCGAGTGATGTTTTCCCACCATTTTAAGAGGCTTAGGTGACACCCTAACCTTTGTTGTGTAAGGTTAAAAGGAAAGGGGAATAGAAGAAAAAGTGATATGGGTGAGGGCTGTGTGATGGGGATGGAATTAGCTTGGAGAAGCGACAGTTGTTACTTTGGGTTTCAGTCAAGGGAACCCCAAGGTTTCTCTTTATGGCCTGTTTGCCATTTCTGCTTGTCAGCCTTATTTATCCTTTACCTGGTTTCTTTTATTTTTCCTTGCACTTGATCATAAGGCTTTTCTGGTTTTTCAGTTGTATCTACAAACTGAGGAATGACAGAGCTGCTGCATTACCTTTTCTTTCTTCTCAAGTCTCAAACAGCTTTTCTGCAGAGAGTCAGAAGACAAATCCCTTATTCATAATTATATTTAGGAGTTCTGCTTAATTGGGAAGGGTATTACTACTAGGAGTCACATCAGCTCCCTTACAGGAATCCATAGTCACCACAGCTGTATCCAGGAATTTTTTTTTTTTTTTTTTTTTTTTTTACACAGAGGTAGCTACGGGAGTTACTCAACTTGTAAAAAAAAAGGCAAGCTTCTGGAGAGTCAAGGATACACTTGAATGGCCAATGGACTAGGCCGAAGCAGACCTAAGGCCCTTACCTCGGTCTTGGAAAATTCCTTAGCTCATCTTTGAAGTTCTGCTCTCATTCTATGAGACAATTCCTCAAATCAGGTACCCTCTTTGGGAAAGGCAGTGGAAAAGGTGCCCTCAGTGTCACACTCGTACACAGAGGGGAAGGATATTTGGTTTCTATAGGCTATGTCATATCTCTAGAAAACTCAGAGTGAAAGGATTTCTTTTTTCATTTTCAGATTAGAGTCCTCCAACACTGATGGTTCTTCAGAGGCTGGCTGCCTAATTCTCAGATGTTTTATCATGCCCTGTGTCAACTGGTGAAATTCCTGTAAGCAAGGCTTGGATGTGGAAGGAAAATAGGGTCAAGTCAGCACTAATTGTAGGAAGGCCGTTTATGTCCATTTTGATTTGGACTGCTCCGTCCTAAGTATGGATGCAGGCCACAGCCTTGGAGGACTTGGGCTGTAGGTGAACACTCAAGATGTTGATCGGATCACTGCTGTCCTTGCTGAATACTAACAATAGCAGGATGCCACCCTCACCCTTGTTAATTATAATTCATGCCTCACAACCTGAAGCCCATACAGTGTTCTCAGGACTGACCAGCAACAAACTAGCTTGAATTTGTGAAGGTATCACCACCTGGAAATGTGGCAGCTTCCAGAGGAGTCACACCACAGACCTTGGTAGAACATGATGCTGGATTCAAATTCATGCAAAGCAATAGCACCCCTTCAAATCTGATACCCTTGAAGAGGGATGGATATCCCAAACTCCAGTCTCTAGACATTTCTTCTCTACAAATAACCTCAGAAAAGTACTTCTTTTTTTAACAGGATATAAGAGACAGGTCTAGCCAATGCCATGGTGACATGAGGCCAGATATGTGATTTCCTCAGAGCTAAAACTCCCTGCAGAAATATTGCTCTTACTTGACTTTTCTCTGCTTAAACCTGGCACAATGGGGACAATTAGGCACACAGTGATCAGATCCCAAACATAATACATACTTGCTATGTAAATCTTTATGGAGGACTTGTTTCCTATACTCCACTTAACAATTTGTTTCTTCAGAATCGGATATCTAGTGTTGTTTCGAAAAGCTAAAACAAGCTGCAATATAAAGAAAGTACAGTTGTGTACACTTACCATAAATGTAGATGTTAGACTGTATTCACCGTTGCAGTCATCACATTTGGGTTATCCATGCAAGGGTAGCCCTCGGCCATCCCGAATACCAGAGGCTTACTATTTCTGTATTGGTTGCCATCGCTTCAGGACTGACGTCAGGTCATCAGTAGTATAAAGTAAGGCAGCCGACGCCATTACATCAGTTTTTCTTGCCCTGTCAGGAGCCCCCAGGTGGGAGCCAGGTTATGGTGGGAGAACCCCACCATAGAAAGTAAATACCAAAATGTCCCTTGTAACAAGAGAGAGAAGAAAGAAGAGGGGGCTGGAGGGAGGGAAACCAGGACTGCAACAGTGAATACACTTTAACATCTACATTTATGGTAAGTGTACACAACTGTACTATGTTCTTTGTGTTTCACTGTTGCAGTCATCACATTTGGGTTGATTCCCAAAGCTGAGGAAAAGGCTGGAGGCAGTCAAGGAGACTAAGGGCTGACTAGGATACCCTGCAAGACTGCAAAGGCAAACCCTGCCCTGGATTTGGAGAAGATAGACAGGTAGTAATGTTATGTAAAAGTGTGAACAGATGTCCAGGTGGCAGCCTCCAGGATGTCCCTGGTGGGGACTCCTCTGAGGAAAGCTGCTCTGGTGGAGTGAGTCCTGACCCCCTTAGGGGAAGGCTTTCCATGTTGCTTGTAGCAGAAATGGATGCAGTGTGCTATCCATTTGGAAATTGTTTGTTTGGAGATGGCTTTGCCCTCTGCCCCTATAGCAAAGCTAACCAGCAATTGATCAGACTTTCTGAAGGATTTAGTCCTATCTAGATAGAATCTGAGTTGTCTGTGCACATCTAGACAGTGCAGGATCCTTCTTCCCTTGTTCTGTGTGTTAGGGAAATGGTGGGCAAATTAATGGATTGGTTGAGAGCAAAACTGGACACCACTTTGGGCATGAAGGATGGGTTAGTCCTGAAGGAAACCCTGTCAGCATGGAAGATGATGAAGGGCTCCACAGCCATGAGTGCTTGTAGTCCGGAGACACTTCTGGCTGAAGTGATGGCCAGAAGAACAGCTGTCTTCCACGAGAGAAATTTTAACTCTGCTGAAGATGCTGGTTCGAAGGGGGGGGGGGGGCAGGATGAGCTTTTCCAACACAAAGTTAAGGTCCCAAGCTGGGGTTGGTGCTCTTCTGGGTGGTCTCAAGTTGCTAGCCCCTCTTAGGAATTGTTTGATCAGAGGGTGTGAGAAAAGAGGCTGCTCAGTGGGGAAATGAGCAGAGATGGCAGAGGCATGAATTTCAATAGAGAAAAAAGAAAGACCACTGTGTAGCAGGTCAGATAAGTAATCCAGGATGAGAGGGAGGGAGGGCTGTGCTGTATCGGCTCCCTGAAACCAGGTGCAGAACCTCTTCCATTTGTCTCAGCATAAGACTTTCTAGTGCAAGGGCATCTGGCCTCACGTAAAACATCTAGAACCTGTTTACTGAGGTTGGCAGATTGATCGGTGGTTAGGGAATAAGCCAAGCTGCCAAACTGAGGGTCTGCAATTGGGGATGCATGAATTCTCCTTCCACTGGGTCAGGAGGGTTGGGGTCTGAGAGAGAGGCCATGGTGGCAGTGGGGACAGGCTGGGCAGCAGTGGGTACCATTGCTGGCGAGGCCAGTCTGGAACAATAAGAATTTTCCTTGGTTTTTCCTCCCTTATTTGGAGCAGTACCCTGGGGATGAGAAGTAGTGGAGGAAAGGCATAGACCGACAGATTGACCCAGGGGAAGGACAGAGCATCCACTTTCCAAGCCATGCAGTGATGCTCCCTGGTGCAGAAATTGCTTGGTGTGGGATGGTTGGTGTGGGAGGCAAAGAGGTCAACCTTCGGGGTGCCCCATTTCTGAGTTATTACGGTGAAGGTTCTTTTGTCTAGCTGCCATTCGTGTGGGTCCAGAAGATTTCTGCTAAAGTGGTCTGCCAGAGAGTTTAGAGAACCTGGCATGAATTGTGCTAACAGGTGGAGTTGCATGGCAGAGGCTGTGTGCCAAATGGTCATGGCCAGCCTGCATAGAGGGTTGGAGCGAGTCTCTCCATGCTTGTTGATATATCACATCACAGTGGTGTTGTCTGTTTTAATCAGGAGAGCCCCTGGGGAGAGAAGGGGCTTGAAAGCTGTCAAGGAGTGCTGGACAGCTATCATCTCTTTTTGGATGATGTGCAGATGGATTTGCTGTGGGCTCCATTATGCATCTGCCGTCCAGGTGTGCACCCCAGACATAGTCTGATGAATCTGTGGTGAGGGTCTGGGCAATGGGAGTTGGTGAGAAAAGTAGACCCTTGTTGTGGGAGCATGTTGTTGCACACCAAAGAAAATCTTTTCTGAGGCAAGGTATCATGGGTATAAGAGTTCCAGGTCTTGAGAGTGTTGACACCAAAGGATTTTTAGGTACCACTGAAATTTCCCTATATGCAGTCTGGCATATGGAATGAGTAGAATGCAAGATACCATGAACCCCAGAGCTTGCAGGATTTTCCTTGCAGATAACTGGGGTCTGTTGGCTAGTTGAGAGAAGTAGGCTGTCAGGTACGTTTGCTTCTCTGGTGTAAAGAATGCCATCTGGGATGCTGTGTCCAGGCTTGCTCCCAGGAATATAATCCTTTGGGTGGGTACTTGCTTGGATTTCTTTTTGTTGATTGTGTACCCTAGGGAGGTCAGTAGGGACTTTACAAAGGCCAAGTGCTTGAGCAGCTTTTCCTGGCTGTTTGCCTGAATTAGGCAGTCGTCTAAGTATGGCTAAATCTGGATATTCCTTTGTCTGCAAAAGGCAATGGCCGGAGACAGACATTTTGTGAAAACTCTGGGAGCAGTAGATAAGCCAAAGGGAAGTGCAGAGATCCTGCCCTGAAATGCAGATATTTCCTGCATGATTCCCTGACAGGAATGTGGAGGTAGGCCTTTTTAGGTCTAGGGTGGCTAGCCAAGCATCCTTGGAGGATCATGGGTAGCAGTTGCTGGACGGTGAGCATTTTGAATTTTGGTATCACCATGAAGGTGTTTAGAATGGATAGATCAAGGATGGGCAGGTGCCCTCTTTTCTGGGTACCAGAAAAATTCTGGAGTAGGAACCTTGGTCTTTCTGTTCTGCAGGAATGTGCTCTATTGCCTTCATAGAAAGCAGGGAAAGGACTTGCGCCTCTGCTCACTGGTTTGGAGGTAGATCTGGGAACCCTTTTGGAGTTGGAGGGGTGTGAAAAGAAAATTTGTAACCCTGGGACACCATGTTGAGGACCCAGAGGTAGTTGGTAATTGTGGCCCAGGTGCTTGCGTGAAACGAGTTTTCCTCCTGGGGTAAGTGAAGGTGGGCAGAGGGAGGGGGTGGGGGAGGAGAGTCACTGAGTTCTTACCATGAGGGTGTGGCTTAGAACTACCTGTTTTTGAAGAGGAGGAAATCCACTATTTAGATCTCTGCATTCCCTGTGGCTGCTGTCTGGGGGGGGGGGGGGGGGGCTGAACTGACCTGGTGGGAGCAATGCCTGCTGAATCCGGGTGGATGGACATGTAAGAAATCCTTAACTGTCTGCATAGATTTAGTTTTTCATCCATCTTTATTAAGACCTCTTCTGCCTTGTTGCCAAATAAGTTGTCTTTGTCCAAGGGTGCATCCAACAATATAGATATGACATGGCCTGGCAAGTGTTGTTCTTTAAGCCATGCATTCCTTCCAAGGACTGAACCCATGACTGCTGTCCTGCAAGAAGCTTCTAGGGCTTCAAAACCACAGTGCAAGGTGTCTTTAGTTCTTTGACTTGCAGAATCCATTAACTTTTGTAACTCCTTAGGTTCTGCACAAGTAGGAAAGGCAGACATTTTTTGTTTGAGGAGTTCCAGGGTATGTTGCTGAAATTTTAGCATATGGAACTGGCAATTTAGTGCTCTGACAGCAAGAGTAGCAGAGGTGTACACTTTTTTACCCCATCTGTCTAGTGCTCGGGAATCCCTATCTAAGGGGATGGGATTCTTAGCAGAGGTTGCTTTAATTCCTTTAGGCCCTTGAGAATTTACCTTAGGGTCAGCTGCAGGATTTTTAAAAAGAAATTTGCATGAGTCAGGGACTCTAATACCCATCTGGTTTTCTGGGTGCAGGAGGCAGGGTGTCAGGAGTCAAACTGGATTCCAGGAAAACATCTTCCTCAACATCCATGATGGGGGAATGGCCAGGGGTCTGTGCTGTGGAAGATCTAAGAATTCCCTGAGTCTCTCTTTAGACTGAGGGTAGTCCTGACATTCCCATTGGAAATGCTCCCTTAAGGGATGAAGGGTTTCCCCAAAGGAAAAGTCCTCAGTGGGAGAGACTGAAGGAATGGAGTCTTCTGCATGAGAATCCTGATAAGCAGAGATGGGTTGCATGTCTTCATATTCAGATGCATCAGAGTCATCAGACTCCTGTTCAGACAAAATTACTGGGGACAGATCTCTTTCTTTTGGAAGGGGTAGGTTGGCTTCCCATAATCATCATAATAAGGTCTTCTGCCATTTTAAGCATTTCAGACTGAGGCAAGGAAGCAGGTGCCCGAGATTGGGTCATCGGTTTCTTGGGTGTGGTTCTTACCCTAGGCCTTAGGAAATCCGTAGTTTTCGAAAAAAGTGAAGACATGAAAAAGTCATCTGTGTCGAGAATCTGTAATGCGAAGTACTTCCTCGGAAGCTGGTGCCTGCTCAGCAGCTCCAGACCCTTCCAAAGGAGAGACAACCGTAGGATCCTTAGGCGAAGAAGAGTTTTGTGGCATAACGGACTCCGAAAGGGTCTCGGTAGTGGCCTGTGAATCCACAGAAGCGGGCATCAGGGGCTGCAAAAGTGACTCACTGAGGACCAGAGAACTGATGGCTAACTTATTGGAAGAGTCATTGGTAGGTTTGGACCTGTGCGGTCTGTCTCTGTCTTTATCTTTATGTTTTTTCGGAAGATCTGCGGTCGGATGGCTTACCGAAGCCATATCGGAATTCGAGGACTGTAAATGAAAATATCTAGCTAAAATAAGGGCATGACGACATATAGTTCTGGCGTTGAACAAAGCACAAAAGCAACAACAGGGGATGTTGTAGTCTGGGCCTAAGCAAGTGACACAGTAAGAATGAAAGTCTCGGTGTAGTATTTGCTTTCCAAAGGCGAGAAAATTAACTTTTTCTGACATCGGATAGTGCAAGAAAAAAGGATCCCCAATGGGGAATTGGCTTTAGAAGACTTTAGCTTCAGTTCGGAAGACGAAACTCAGGCAGCGGCCGACCGGCACTCGTGCGAACTGCTTCTGCTTTGGGCTCTGCGGCAAGAAAGACTGATGCAATGGCATCGGCTGCCTTACTTTAAACTACTGACGACCTGACATCAGTCCTGAAGCAACAGTAACCGACGCAGAAATACTAAGCCTCTGGTATTTGGGCTGGCTGAGGGATAACCTAAATGTGATGACTGCAACAGTGAAACATGAAGAACATCAGCAAAACAGAGAAATTTTGGCCAAAGCAGTACTTACCTGAGCTTTGGAAGGCAAACTGCACTGTCACACATCGCAGTAACTATGCGACTTACCTGAGCTTTGGAATGCAAGCTGCAGTGGCAGACAATGCAGTAAGAATGCATTTGATCTTAAGCAAACAGCAGCAAAAAGCAACTGAAGCTGGTATGGGCAGACCTCCCTCATCAACCAGTGATGTCAAAGTGGGAGAGTATTTGACCTCCCCAGGAGGGGGAAGGTGAAAAGCTCTGCAAGTCAAGAAGGCCACTGTCCCCTTCTTTGGCAGACCATCACAAGTCATTACCTCAACAGTGAATTACACAATGAACATCCTCAGGAACACCATTAAATGATACAGTCAGGGACAAACCTTCCCTGGTCCCTTTAACATAAACCAAGGTACATAACAAGTTGTGGCTCAGGTCTTTAACAGTTAAGGAGGAGCTCAAAATCCTGCAGGAACCAAGAGGGGCAGACAGGATGTGCTCCTATCTTGGTAAAAATCACAATATCCTGCTTTGAATATTTGCCTTTCTGAAAGCATTACATTTCATGCCTGGACCTGGAAAAAGACCTTCCTGCCAGTCCCAGCAGGAGGAACTCTTGAAGGACACCATACTTCTGACCATTAAGTAAAATAAAAAGATCTATCTTCACTTTACAGACAGACACTACATCTCCCATAAATTAGCACAGTACTCCTCATGATGCAATGGCAATACAGGAATTTGCTGTTAATCTGACAGCCACACAGACATTTTAATATTCTGGTGTTAAAGCATGTGAATGCAGGATGTAACAAATGACAGGAATGATCAAAAGCCAGGCTCGGCAAGCGCTCCAAAGACAAGAATTGTATGCTGAGGCACGCCAGCATGTCAAGCCAGAGTGGACTTTGCTATGGATGTACAGCAATCTCCAGTGGTTGAATTTTACAGAAAAAATGTTGATTTGTGACTGATGGAGAAGATACACCCGACAAATAAGTACATTCATGCAGACATTATTTCCTGTGTACCAACTCAAATACTACCTGCAATACCTTGTGTGACGACCCACCACTGTCAAGCAGTAATCAAGGAGCCTCAATTCTCACCACTGGGACATCCACTGAGAGGATAACAAGTACACACACAGTACTTCCAGATGCAGCTCACTGAACCAAGTGCAATTTCCCTTAAGAGCACACAGAGACCACAGTCAGTCTGGGCCTGGTTTCTCCCTCTTCCTCCAGATCCCCAATAAGACTCCCCACTGGTGCAGCTACAGAGTTGAGATCTCAGCTGAGTGACCAGGCCAAGACCTCCAGCACCCTCTCTGTCCAACCAGTGCTTCCTGTCTGTGCCCAAGCAGCTGACATACACACACACACACACCCGGGAAAGGCTGGCACAGGTTTAATAGCTATGCTCCCCTTCTGCCCAGACTATAAGGTAGTTACCACTACCACAAGTCACTCCTTATAAGCTACTCTAAGGCCCTTTACAAAGGGTGCCCAATCTTACTTTGTAATGTTCATATTAATACAAATGGTAGTTTGACCAAGATCAAGCCTATTGCAAGTGGCACACACAGTGTCACCAAATGTGTAAGTACTCTCAAAACTTAAGTATCCCTACACAGATCAGCTACAATGAAAGGTTTAAATACATTTAATAATAAATATTGAAAGAACAAGACAATACTAAATATATATTCACAGGAGTTCAAAGCACAAGAAATATTTTAAACGTTGCAGGACAGGCTCAAAAAAAAAATATCTAAACTAAGCTTTACTATTTTACTACATTCCGGACTGTATCTAACAGAATTACACTACTCTAGTAACTAAATAATAGAGAAAGCCATATGTGGTGAATGGTGGTTCTTGTTGTTGTGAAGTCCAAGCAGGGTTGCCAGATTTCTAAACAGACAGGTAGGGAAGGGACCAAAAAAAAAAAAAAAAAGTCTCATGTGGAACTGCCTGCTGTTCATTAAACAGAAGTAGCTACGATTTCTGATGGTCTCAGATCAAAAATCACACAGCAGTGTCTCTTCTGTTCAATGCGGAAAAGCCCGTTGGTTCGCATTGAACAGAAGTGGCACCGCTTTACGATTTATGACTGGCCCATATGCCGGTATATGAGCCAATCAAAAATCACACAGCAGAGCCTCTTCTGTTTAATGCAGAACAGCCCGCTGTTTCACACTGACCAGAAGTGGCTTCGCTTTAAAATTTATGATTGGGCCGTATGCCGGTACACGAGCTAATCAAAAATCACAAAGCAGAGGCTGTTTTGCCGGGATTTTAACAGGCAATATTGTAACTTGAGATTGGGCTGCTGATCTCGGGGCAGTTCCGCACAAATAGGGATGTATGGCAACCCCTGGGTCCAAGACAGAAAGCTCTGTCTCACTGTGACTTCTCAAAATAATATCTAAATTACTACTGCTGGGATAGCTTGCAGAATTACATCACTTTTTGTCATCTGACTTCTAGTTCCCAGGCAAAGCTCCCACTGCTAGAAGCTGGCAGTATTTAGCATCTACCTGTAAAAGCACCCAGACAAGGGGTTTTGCTCATCTTTGACAGGTGCTGAAGTCATAATACAACTGCATTCCTTCATGCTTCCAGACTAGTAATTAGTTCACCCCAAAGACTATACAGAAAGCTTCCTAGTACAGACTGTGTGCCTCTAGCTGCACTGAAGTATCTTTATGGCCTAGTCTATAAAGTACTTTAACTTCAGATAGTTTTCTAAAGTTTGCTAGACTGAGGTTAATCCTCCAGTTTCCTTTGTTAAAACAAATACATTTAAACAGTTACAATAGTGCATATGTACATTTCTGTTCTATTCCAGTATGGCACACTGTGGATATATTTTAAGCACAGACACTTTACAAATATTTTTCAACACAAACATGTGTACAAAGCAGTTTGATACACACATGAAAAGATCTAATACATTTGTAACACAAGCATCTTGTAAAAAGTAGCTTGATATTCACAAATGACATACAATTATTTACAAAATTCAAACTAGCTATGGTGGCAGCACCTCCTTTTTTCACATATCTTCCATCTTTCGAAGACTCAAGCTACTTTTTCAAGTGACCCTTGAGAAACGTTGCACGAGAGGGATGAGCCTAGGGATGAGCCTATCTGGGAATACATTACCTCATTCTCTGTCTTGAGATCCCAGCTGCCTTGGCATTGCTGACCCCATTACAGATCTGCACTGTCATATGCCTGCTCCACCATAGTAACTTGGGATTCTGCTGGCTGGCTTGCTGTAGCCATATATCCCCTTCAGATTATTCCTGCATTCTACTGCAAATACTTAGCACAAGAGCCCATCATGATTAGGTTTTCATTATATTAACATGGTACAGTTTGTAACCCCACTTCCTGCTAGTAGTTCTATCATGTAGTTAACATCACTGGCCTTTCTTACCACTATGAAGGATCCCCCCAAGCTGCCTGCAGCTTGGTGTGTCTGACAGGAATAAGAACCATAACCTGCTGCCCCACAGCATACACTCTGGCTCGAGCATTCCTGTCATACCAGACCTTTTTCTGCTGTTAGGTTTCTACTAGGTTCTCCTGGGCCAAGCCCATGAGTTCCCTGAGCCTTGTCATGAGATTTAGGACATATGTCAAATATACAAAGTGTCAACTGGGCCCCCCTTAAACAACTAGCCCTAGACAAAGCCATTGAACATTTCAACTCAACCTTCCTAAACATCCTAAACCATCATGCACCTTCCTGAACCATTAGAATAAAAACTAACTATGCCCCATGGCTCACCAAAGACACCAAAACTAAAATGAAACGAAAGAGACAAAGCTTGGACACGGTATCAGAGAAATAAAACCTTACTTAGACAAAACTATCCAGAACTCCAAAACAAAACCAAAAAGCAAATCAAACTAGACAAAGCCAATTACTACAAAAACATGCAGGAAAAACATGCTCATAACTCCCAGAAATTTTGGGCCACATTAAATAGCATACTCCGCCCAGGAAAAAACACCAACCCATCCCCAGTGCTACCTAGCAATCTTGAAGACATTACCGCACAATTCAACAAATTCTTTATGCCCAATACAGTACCAGTAGTCCCACACAAACAAATACCCCCAACCCTTCTCAACACACAACCCAACATCCCCACTTTCAACCTACACCCCCCCCCGTGTCCACCAGAGTAATTTGTACGCTTCTCAAAAACCTAAAATCAACAACACTAGCAACCGATAAGCTCCCAGTAGACTTCCTTCAGATATCAGCTGATGCCATAGCCTACCCAGTCTCTATTCTCATAAACAAATCACTGCTGGAAAACAAAGTACCCACCCCTCCTGGAAAACCTCACATCTCATTCCACTACACAAAGGGGGAAACCTCCTTAGGGCTGACCAGTTATCATCCAACTGCAATCCTATCACCTCTGTCCAAATATTAGAAAGAGTGATTCACACTCAACTAATGCAACACCTCAAAGATAACCTTCTCTCTGCTTCACAATATGGCTTTAGACCATATCACAGCACCACCACAGCCCTCCTATCATTCACAGATATAGTTAACCACCACAGAAACAATGGTTTGTTTGTATCCTCCATATTCTTAGACTTATGAAAGCCTTTGATATGGTTACCGACAGCAATCTTCTCAATTCTCTATCTAGCATAAACATAAGCCCCTCCTTTATTGCTTAGTTTTAACAGCTACTTATCTGGCAGTCAACAAACGGTTCTCTGGAAAGACCAACTATCCCCCCTTGCGAGTTACCATAGGGAGACTCTCAAGGGTCAATTCTCAGTCCCTTACTGTTCTCCTTATATACTAACCACATAACTTTATCCTCACCCTCTGTTGTCAGTAGTACAGTATGTAGATGACACCACCCATATTTGCGCCACACTACATGAACTTCGGTCTTTAACCCAGAACTACTTCACCCTCGCAGAAACGTTTCACCAATATCAAACTTCTTCTCAATCCCAAAAAAAACAAACATTATATTTGCCCCAGGAAAACTACCACCCATAAGTGAAAGCTTCTCCATCAAATTCAAAGACAACACTCAAATCAGCCCTACCACACACACACACTGCTAGGTGTTGAAATTGACAAACTTGAACTAGACATCCACATTGCTCAAACCATCAAGAAAGTTAACAAAAACCTCAGACTCCTTTATAGGAATAAACACTTTATGACTAATAACACCAACGCAACCATTGCAAGGACCCATCTCCTATCCATCCTCTTATATGCCTCTTCCACCTTAACTAATCTCCGGCAAACCAACCTAAATAAAACGGAATCTTGTTACAACAAAATCACCAAATTTGCTACCGAATCCCCTTATAGGTCCCAACATAGTCTGTCATTTAAGCAAGTTAACAGGTTGGAGCTACCTCATATGCTACTACTCAACCAACTATCTACTGCTCACAAACTCTACTACTTTCCCAACCTAACCCCCGCACTATAGGAACTCGTACAACCCAGACATCCTCACTAGAACTCTTAGATCCAGCAATAAAAACCTCATAAAAGTCATCAAGCACAGAAATGATGCTGGCAAATCCCTTTTTCCCAGCACCATGGCCAAAAAATGGAACACCCTGCCAAGCCATACAACCCCTACCACCTGCACTACTCAGTTTAAAAAAACTCCTGAAAAAACATTTTCAGAATATTTGGCTATGTTCATGCCATTCACCAGGCTAACCATTAAAAAGGTAACTCCTCTGTATCCCAAAAACTCAGTGTTTCATGAATACAAAATTCTGCTTCTTTTTAGATCTTTTGAGTAGATGTCTTTTGATACTCTATACCCCAATGTTTGACTTTTGTATAAACTGTTAATTTAATGTATTCCATACTGTATATGCATCATCTCCTTGTGTGTATGCAATGAAAGCTCTCACAACATGAAACGAATGTTCCATGTAAATGCCTGTTATTCTATGTATGTGTTGTTTGGAGCTTATCTCCCCGGGCCTCCACTGAAAATGGACCGGTGTCCAGTCGGACTTTCTCGGTTAACAAATGTAAAATAAAAAAATAAAAAATAAATATGCCACAACAGACTCCTTGTGGGATTCACACTCACCTTCCCACTAATCATGAATCAAATCTAGAAGTTCCCTCACCCTATGCTCGTACAGCAACTCAAAAGGTGAGAAACCTGTGGATTCCTGTGGCACCTCTCTGTAAGCAAACAGGTGGGGCAAATAGTTGTCCCTCTCTCTCTTAAACTGGTCTGCAAATGCCCATAGCATGGTCTTTAGTACAGAGTTTAACTTTTCCACAACACCGTTAGTCTGGGGATGGTAGGGTGTGGTCTTTATGTGCTTCACCCAACAGTGCTTTCATAGACAAGCCAGGAGGTCTGACATGAAACTGGCACTTCTGTCAGTCAGTATTTCTTTTGGGAAACCTACCCTGCTGAAAATATCCAAAAGCATTTGCCACCTTTTCTGCCTCAATGGAGGACAGGGCGACCACCTCAGGGTATCTGGTAACAATCTACTACCAGTAGCATATACTTCTTCCCTGTGGAAAGTACAGTTGTGTACACTTACCATAAATGTAGATGTTTGAGTGTATTCACTGTTGCAGTCATCACACTTGGGTTACCTGCCTGCAGGTAGCCCTCAAGTCGGCCCGAATACCAGAGACTTAGTATTTCTGCATCAGTTGCTGTCGCTCCATGACTGACGTCAGGTCGTCAGGGGTATAAAAACATGCAGTCGATGCCATTACATCAGTTTTTCTTCCCCAAATGTTAGGAACCCCCCAAATAGGGAGCTAAGTTATGGTGGGGAAACCACCAGTAAAAAGTAAATACCAATACCCCTGAAAGGGATGAGTAATAGACACAGAGAGGAGCGAGAGAGAGACAAGGGGGCTGGAGGGAGGGAAACCAGGACTGCAACAGTGAATACACTCGAACATCTACATTTATGGTAAGTGTACACAACTGTACTATGTTCTTCGTGTTTCACTGCTGCAGTCAACACACTTGGGTAGATTCACAAAGCTGAAGGGTCGAGGCAGTTAAGAACTGGGGCTGGCTAGTATGCCTTGCAGGACTGCTGTTGCAAAATCCGCCCTGGATTTGGAAAAGATAGGCAGGTGGTAATGCTTGGTGAAGGTGTGTACAGAACACCGGGTAGCAGCTTCCAGGATGTCCCTGGTAGGGACTCCCCTGAGGAATGCTGTAGAGGTAGAAGTTGCCCTAGTGGAATGTATTCTGACCTCCTGAGGGGTTGGTTTCCCATGGTGCTTGTAGCAGAAATGGATGCAGTGTGCTATCCATTTGGAAATTGTTTGTTTTGAAATGGCCTTGCCCTCTGCCCCTGGTGCAAAGCTGACTAGTAACTGGTCAGATTTCCTGAAGGGCTTAGTCCTATCAAGGTAGAACCTGAGCTATCTGTGCACGTCCAAGGAGTGCAGGATCCTTTCCCCTTTATTTTGAGGATTAGGGAAGAAAGTTGGCAAATGGATAGATTGGTCGAGAGCCACACTGGACATCACTTGAGCATAAAGGAAGGGTTAGTCCTGAGGGAAACCCTTTCAGCATGGAAAATAATGAAGGGTTCCACAGCCATAAGTGCTTGTAGCTCAGACACTATTCTAGCTGAAGTGATGGCCAGAAGCAAGGCCGTTTTCCAAGAGAGGAATTTTAACTCTGCTGACGCTGCAGGCTCAAAGAGGGGAAGCGTGAGCTTTGCCAGTACAACATTAAGGTCCCAAGCAGGGGTGGGTGCTCTCCTTGATGGCCTTAAGTTGTTTGCCCCTCTCAGGAACAGTTTCATAAGAGGGTGAAATAAGAGAGGTGGCTCAGTTTTGTAATGAGCCGAAATGGCAGAGGAATGGATCTTAATGGTGGGCAAGGATAGGCGTCTGTGGAGTAGATCTGCTAAGTAATCCAGGATTAGAGGCAGGGAGGGCAGAGTTGTGTCCTCTCCTTTAGAGTGAATCAAAGAGCAGTACCTTTTCCACTTATCAGCATAGGATTTTCTTGTACTGGGTCTTCTGGCTTCAAGAATGATGTCCAGCACCTGCTTGCTTAGGCTGGTTACTGGGGGAGAATTCAAGGAATAAGCCATGCTGAAAGATTTAGGGTTTGCAGTTGCATATGCAAGATCTGTCCCCCCTGCTGAGAGAGCAGGGTTGGGTTCTGGTGTAGGTCCCAGGGTGCACCGGTGACAGGCTGCGCAGGAGTGGGTACCAGTGCTGGTATGGCCAGTCCGGGGCAATCAGAATCGCCCTTGACCTGTCCTGTCTTACCTTGAGCAATACTTTTGAGAGAAGGGGCAAAGGGGAAAGGCATAGATTGAGAGATTTATCCACTGGAAGGATAGGGCATCAACTTTCCAGGCCCTGCTGTGAGGAGTACTGGTGCAGAATTTGCTGAGCTGGTGATTGCAGGGGGAGGCAAAGAGATCCACCTCTGGGGTCCCCATTTCTGAATCAGAAGGTCAAAGGTGCTGGGCTCGAATTGCCACTAGTGTGGGTCTAGGAGATTTCTGCTTAAGTCCTCTGCCAGTGAGTTTTGTTAGTCTGGCAGGAATTGAGCTTGCAGATGGACCTGCATGGCCAAGGCCTTGCTCCACAGGGCCATGGCTAGCCTGCAGGGTGGGTTCCCCCATGCTTGTCGATGTACCACATAACTGTGCTGTTGCCTGTTTTTACTAGCAGGTGTCCTGGTGAGAGTAGGGATCTGAAAGCTGTCAGAGCGTGCTGCACAGCTAGCATCTCTTTTTTGTTGATGTGCACATGAATTTCACTTGGGCTCTAGTGTTCCTGAATGCACTTGCCATCCATGTGTGCCCACCAGGCATAGTCTGATGAGTCTGTGGTTAGGGTCTGGATGGCATGGGGTTGAGTAAAGGGCAGTCCCTTGTTGTGGTTGCATGCTGCTACCCACCAAAGAAACTGTCCTTAGACAGGGTATGATAGGAATGGCGGTTTCTAGGTCCTGAGAATGTTGGCACCAAATACTTTTTAAGTACCAATGAAGTTTCCTCATATGCAGTCTGGCATATGGAATTAGTAGGATGCATGAGGCCAGGAAACCTATGGCCCACAGGATTTTCCTTGCGGCTAGCTGGGTTCTGGTGGCCATTTGAGTAAAACAGTCTGTCAGATAGACTTGTTTTTCTGGAATGAGGAATGGCATCTGGGATGCTGTGTCCAAGCTTGATCTCAGGAATACAATCGTTGACTGGGGACTAGTTTTGTTTTCTTTTCGTTGATGGTGTACCTCCGTAAGGTTAGAATGTTTTTTACAAATGTCAGGTGCTGCAACAGCATTTCCTGACTGACTGCCTGAATCAGGCAATCGTCAAAGTACGGGTAAATTTGAATATTTCTCTGTCTGCAGTAAGCAATGGCTGGAGCCAGGCATTTTGTGACTACTCTGTGAGCAGCGGATAAGCCAAAAGGAAGTGCAGAGAGCTGATAATGCATAGATCCTGCCCTGAAGCGTAGATATTTCCTGCATGACTCCCATATAGGGATGTGCAGATAGGCTTCTTTTAAGTCTAGGGTGACTAACCAGGCATCTTTGGCTAGCATAGGTAGAAGCTGCTACAGGGCGAGCATTTTGGTACCACTAGGAAGGTGTTGAGAATTGAAAGATCTAGGATTGGGCGCCAAGAGCCCTCTGGAATAGAATCCTTGACCTATCTGTTCTGCAGGAGCAGGCTGAATTGCCCTTATAGAGAGCAGGGATTGAACTTGGTTTTGTGCCTCTGCCCACTGGTTTGGAGGAAGGTCTGGGAACCCTTTTGGGGTTGGCAGTGAGTGGAAGTAAAATTTGTACCCCTGGGATACAATGTTGAGGACCCTTCGGTCTTTGGTGAAAGAAATCCAGTTTTCTACATGATAGGCAAGTTTTCCTCAGGGGCACAAGCAGTTGGGCAGAGGTGGGGAGTGGAGTTGAGAAGTCATTGGGAATTCTTGACGTAAGGGGGTGACTTAGTACTCCCTGCTTTAGAGGTGGAGGCACTGCATTGCTTAGATCTCTGCATTCCCTGAAACTGTAGTCTAGGGGGTCTGTTTCCCCTGGGTCTAGTTTGAGATGGCCTTGAGGGGGCTGGAAAGGACCAATGTTTCGAGGGGCAATGCCTACTGAATCTAGGAGGCTGTACATGTAAGAATTCTTTGACTGTCTGCATAGATTTAGCTTTTTCTTCCATCTTTTTAAGAACCTCTTCGGCTTTGGTGCCAAACAGATTGTTCTTGTTCAAAGGAGCATCTAATAACTGATTTGACATGGTCTGGCAAGGTCTGCTCCTTAAGCCAAGCATGCCTTATCAGTACAGAACCAGTGACTGCTACCCTGCAAGATGCTTCCAGGGCGTCAAAGTCACAGTGCAATGTATGCTTACTGACTTGGCTTGCAGAATGCATAAGCTCTTGTAATTCTTTATTTTCTGCAGTCTGTAAAGGTAGCTATTTTTTGCTTATTAAGTTAAACATGTTGTTGGCACTTAAGCATGTGAAACTGACAATTCAAAGCCCTAATGGCGAGAGTTGCAGAGGTATATACTTTCTTACCCCATCTGTCCAAAGCTCTGGAATCACTATCCGAAGGGGTGGGATTCTTAGCTGTTGTTGCTTTGATACCTTTAGGCCCATGGGAGATGATCTCTAGATCAGCAGTAGGATTTTTGAAAATGAATTTGTGAGAGTCAGGTACTCTGTAGTACCGGTCTGGTTTCCTAGGAGCAGGGGGTAAACCATCAGGAGTTAAACTGGACTCCATAAAGACATCATCCAGAACCTCCCAGGACTGGGGGTATTGCTAAAGGCCTATGTTGTGGCAAATCTAGAAATTCTCCGAGTCTCTTTTTGGACAGAGGATAGTCTTGGCATTCCCAATGGAAATGCTCTCTTAAAGTATGTAAGGTTTCACCAAAAGAAAAATCCTCTGGAAAAGAGGCAGAGGGAATGGATTCCTCTGCATCTGAGTCCTCATAAGCAGATAAGAGCATGCCTTCATAATCAGATATCATAATCAGATACCGCAGAGTCGGACTCTTGGTCTATTGAAGCTGCTGGGGACAGGTCTCTTTCTCTTTGCAGGGGAAAGCGGACTTCCCCTTATCAGCATAATAAGGTCTTCTGCCATTTTAAGCATTTGATGTTGTGGCAAGGGAGCACATGCATGAGCTTTGGTCATTTTTTTTTTAGACGTAGCACTTAGTCTTGGCCTTAGAAACTCGGTAGTTTTATACAGAACCGAACACTCAAAAGAAGTCGGTTTGTTTCGAACATCAGTAGTGCGAAGGACTTCCTCAGAAGCCGTGCCTGCCCAGCTGCTCCAGACCCGTCCAAGGTAGAGACATCCTTCGGTTCCATAGTCGAAGAAGAGTCTCACGGCATACCACACTCCAAACAGGTCTCGGTAGAGGCCTGCAAATCCAATGAAGCAGGCATCAGGGGTTGCAAAAGCACCTGAGTATCGGCAAACTGATGACTAGCTTAACGGAAGCACCGTCGGCAGCTTTGGACCAGTGCGGTCTTGTCTTGGTCTTTATCTTTATTTTTTTGGAATATCTGTAGTCGAGTGGCTTACCGAAGCCATTTCAGAATACGGAGATCGAGAAAGAAAGTATTTACTGACAATAAGGGCCCAATGACGAACAGTTCGGGCACTGAACAAGACACAAAACCGACAGCAAGGTACGTTGTGGTCTGGGCCTAAACAGATGACACAGTAAGAATGGAAATCTCGGTGTGGTATTTGCTTTCCACAGGCAAGGCAATTGTTAACTTTTTCTGACATCGGTTAGAGCAAGAAAAAAGATCCCCAACAGGGTACTTAGCTTTAGAAGACTTCAGGATAATTAAATTCGGAAACGAAAACTCAGGTAGCGGCCAACCGGCACTGGTGCGAAAGTACAGTTTTGTACCTACCATAAATGTAGATGTCCGATAGGTATGCATCTGCAGTCATAACATGTGGGTTGTCCTTCCTCAGGCAGCCCTTCGGTCGGCCGGATTCCAAAGTCTGGGTCTGGCCTCGAATGATGTCGCACTTTCCCCGACGTCAGAGCTTCTGGGGTATAAAGGCATCAGCCGACGCCATTTTCCTCAGTGTTTCTTGCCCAAGATGCCAGGTGCCCTCTAGGAAGGCTAAATTTGGATAAATGTTGAATGTTCCAAACAGTAGCAAAATATATATATATATATATATATATATATATATATATATATATATATATATATATATATATACATACATACATACATATATACATACATATATACATACATATATACAAACAAACAAATACACCATAATAGATTCCCCCAGCTAGCTGAAAGAGGGGTAAGCACCCTAGGAATACCACAGAGGGGAAGGAGGGTGGGTAATCCTGACTGCAGATGCATACCTATCGGACATCTACATTTATGGTAGGTACAAAACTGTACTATGTCCTTCAAGGATGCATCTGCAGTCATAACATATGGGTAGAATACCATAGCCAAACTGGGGGAGGAGGTACTAAGATAAGGATGGTGTAGTTAAGATCCCCTGTAAAACTGCAGTTGCAAAGCCTGCTCGGGATCTGGAGTATAAAGGTAAATTGTAATGCTTGGCAAATGTATGCACGGAGCTCCAAGTAGCGGCTTCTAAAATGTCCTTGGTAGCCACCCCTCGTAGGAAAGCTGTAGTGGTGGCTGTGGCCCTTGTGGAATGAGGCCTGATATTTTCAGGAGCTGTCTTTCCATGAAAAGAGTAGCAAAAGCGAATGCAATTTCCTATCCATTTTGAAATTGTCTGTTTGGAAATTGCTTTTCCTTGCACCCCAGTTGCATATGCTACAAAAAATTGGTCAGTTTTCTGCTGGTTTTAGTTCTGTCCAGATAGTAGCGTAGTTGTCTGTGTATATCCAAGGTGTGCAAAAGTTTTTCTCCTTTGTTCTGTGGGTTAGGAAAGAACGCAGGCAAATGAATAGCTTGGTTCAAGGATACCCTGCATACCACCTTTGGCATGAAAGTAGGATTGGTTCTCAGAGACACTCTATCCTGGTGAAAAATAAGGAAAGGCTGCACTGCCATTAATGCCTGTAACTCGGATACTCTTCTTGCTGAAGTGATTGCCAGAAGGAAAGCAGTTTTCCAAGATAAAAACTGTAAGTCTGCTGATGCTGCTGGTTCAAAAGGAGGTAGTGTCAATTTTTCCAGCACAAAATTGAGATCCCATGCAGGCAGATTAACATTTTTGATCCCTCTCAAAAATTGTCTGAGAAGAGGGTGAGAGAAGATAGGAGGATCCATATTGTATTCTGCTGAAATTGCTGAAGCATGAATCTTAATGGAAGAGTAGGACAGGCCATTGTGGAACAATCCTGCTAAGTATTCTAGGATGTGTGCTAGGTTTGCCACTGTGACATCTGTGCCCTTTGATGTGCTCCAAATGAGGAATCTCTTCCATTTAGCTGAGTATGTCTTCCTTGTGGAGGGTCTGCGAGCCTCCAGGATAATGTCCTTGACCCTCTGAGATAAGACAGTTTGGTTTGGTTTTAAGCAATTTTCCAGGCAGTTAGTTGCAGTGTTTTCAAGTTTGGATGCAGGGTCTTGAAACTGTTCTGCGTTAGAAGAAGAGGCCATAGGGGTAGAGGCCATGAGTTCGCCTGAGACATGCTTCTCAGTAGCGGATACCAGTGCTGTCTTGGCCAGTCCGGAGCTATTAGTATCACCTTTGGCTGCTCCTCCCTGATCTTCAGTAGAACCTTGTACATCAATGGGAGAGGTGGAAATGCATACACTGTTAGGGCATTCCAGCTGAAAGAGAGAGAGTCCACCCTCCAGGCTAGTGGGTGGTATGTCCTTGAGCAGAATTTCTTCAGTTGGTGGTTGAGTGGGGAGGCGAACAGATCTATCTCTGGCATTCCCCATTTCTTTGTTATGAGTTTGAAGATGTCTGGATGCAGCATCCATTCGTGAGCATCCGTGGTAGTTCTGCTTAAGCTGTCTGCTAGTGAATTCTCTTTTCCTGGTACGAATTTGGCCTGCAGCTGGATATTGAGATTCAGGCCTAGGTTCCACAGATCCATTGCCATCCGGCATAGAGGGTAGGAATACGTGCCTCCCTGTTTGTTTATGTACCACATGACCGTGGTGTTGTCTGTCCTTATCAGCAGATGCCCTTGCTGGAGGAATGGTTTGAATGCCTCGATTGCATGCTTCACTGCCAGCATCTCCTTTTGGTTTATGTGCAAGTTTAGCTGGCCTTGAGACCATAGGCCTTGGATACATTTGTCCTCCATGTGTGCTCTCCATCCTAGGTCTGAGGCGTCCGTGGTGATGGTCTGCCTTGGTTTTGGTTTGTTGAAAGGCAACCCTCTGTTGGACTGGAAGGCCTGAGCCCACCACAGGAATTCCTTTTGAAGGCATGGAATGATTGGTATCATGGTTTCTAGACTGTGCCTGTGTTGAGACCATACATTCCTTAGGTACCATTGTAATTTCCTCATATGCAGATTATGCAGGATGCCATGTAACCCAGGGCCTGCAGGACTTTCCTTGCAGTAAGCTGAGCTTGTCTTGTCAAAGTCATGAAGTAATCTGGAAGTTGTTTTTGTTTTTCTTCTGCGAGAAAAGCCATCTGAGTTATTGTGTCCAGATCCGCACCCAAAAAGGTTATCCTTTGGGATGGCACTAGTCTTGACTTTTGGATGTTGACTGTGTATCCCAAGGCCTGTAACAGGTGTATGACATAGGCCAAATCCTTTATCAATTTTGTCTTGTTGTCCGCTTGTATTAGGCAGTCGTCCAGGTATGGGTAGATTTGAATTCCCTAAAGTCTGCAATGTGCAATTACTGATGCCAGGCATTTCGTGAATACTCTGGGCGTAGTAGATAAGCCAAAGGGTAATGCTGAGAATTGATAATGCTCTGATCCTGCAAGAAATCTGAGGTGTCTTCTGCAATCTGGTTGGATAGGGACGTGCAGGTATGCCTCCTTGAGATCTAGAGTCACCAGCCAAGACTCCTTGCCCAACATGGGAAGAAGTTGCTGTAGGGTCAGCATTTTGAATTTTGGCACAATGAGATATGTGTTCAGTGCGGACAAGTCGAGAATAGGCCTCCATTGGTTTTCTTTTCTTGGTACAAGGAATAGTCTGGAGTAAAATCCTTGGCCTTGTTCCATAGATGGTACCCTTTCTATCGCTTTCATCTGAAGTAAATTGTTGATTTGTCTTAAAGCCTCTGGCTTCTGGTTTGGTGGAAGATTTGGCATTCCGCTCCTTTTTGGTAAAGTGTGGAAGTGAAACCTGTATCCTTTGTCTATTGTTTGCAATGTCCATGTGTCCTTTGTAATGCAATGCCAGTTTTTTGAGAATAAAGCCAGCTTTCCGCCCAAGGGAGCTTCCAGTTGTTCCCTGGTAGGCGGAATCAGAGTCAAGTCGTTGTGTCTGTCCTGTGGTAGTGGTTGTAGTTGCAGCTGTGGCACTACTCTGGTTGGCAGGCTGCCACTGACTGCCCCTGTAGGCACCCTTTGATTGACCTCTGCCTCTAGGGCATCTATTCCTGCCCCTCTGTGCTCTGGAGGTGTCTGGAAAGGACCAATTCTTTGAAGGCCAGTTTCTGCTGAACCTCGGAGGTTGGACCTGCAGAAATTCCTTTACTGTTTGCACAGATTTTGCTTTTTCTTCCACTTTCTTTAGAATCTCCTGTGCAGGGGAGCCAAATAAACTTTGTTTCTCCATTGGAGCATCTAGGAGTTTAGCCTTGACATGGTCTGGCAAGGATTGCTCTTTTAGCCAGGCATGCCTACAATTACTGCCCCAGTCATAGCTGATCTAAATGAAGCCTCCAGTGCATCATAGCCACATTTTAAGAAATGATTACTGACCTGCTGAGAGTTGTGTACCAAATTCTGAAGGGATTTACGGTCTAAAGGTTCAGGAGAAGAAAGCTTTTTATTCAGCTGATCTAACAAATATTCTTGGTACTGTATCATATGGAATTGACAGTTTAATGCCCTGGCAGAAAGAGTAGCAGAAGTATAAACACCTTTTTACCCCATCTCTCTAATGCTCTAGACTCTCTTTCAGAGGGTAGGGGATTTTTGGCAGTGGCAGCTGCAACACCTTTTGGGCCCTGAGAAATAGTTTCTGGGTCTGCAGCATGGGCTTTATACAGGTGGAAGTGAGAATCCGGGACCCTGTAATATCTGTCAGGTTTGGCAGGGGCCGGGGGCAGAGAATCAGGTGCAGAACTGACATCATTATACACATCAATTACAGTTAGCACTGGTGGTATGGCTAAGGGCCTATGCTGGGGCAAATGTAAAAATGTCCTTAATCTTTTTCTAGAATCAGAAAAATCCTGACCCTGCCATTGAAAGTGTTCCCTCATTGAGTGCAAAGTCTCCCCAAAGGAAAATTCTTCAGGAGGGGAGGCCGAAGGAATAGAGTCCTCTGCATCAGAATCCTCATAAGGCAAATAGGCCCCTTCCTGATGGTCTGACAAATCAGATCCATCCGTGGAGTAATCAGAGGAGAGAGGTTCAGAGGGTTCAGTCCTAGGCCTTTTGTCAGGTGGAGGTTGTGAAGCCCTGTCTGGGTGAGGTTGGGAACCCCTAATTAAGGATATAAGGTCCTCAGCAAGACTAAGAATCTGAGAACTTGAGGAAGGCCTCTGTGAAGTAGATTTGGCAGGTAAAGCTTTTGTAAGTTTGGCAGCTTTAGCCCTGGAGAAGGCCTTAATAGACATAGAAGCTGGGGGCCTAGCTGCCCCACGTGCAGGAGTAGAAATGTCGAATGGAATGGTGTCGGACAATTCTTGAGTGCTAGCTTCGGTAGGGATTTCTGAAGCCGACTCAGCCAGGGCCTCTCTGGCCTCTGTTGTCGGAGGTATGGTTTCGGTCGTAGTAAGAACCGAGGACTCTGTTTCAGCCGAAACAGAGACACTCGCGGTAGGCCTAACCGTGGTTTCAGCCGAAACCGTGGGCAGCGAGTGTCGGTCCTTTCCCCTGCGTTTTTTGGCCATATGCGTAGTCGGAGTCTCCGACGGCATTTTATATGCAAAAGCGGTTCCGAAAAATTCTTCTGAAAACTCCGACCGACGTCAGAGTCCGTCGGTTGAAGGAGGCACAGGCTAAACAAGCTGATACGTCGTGGTCTGGGCCTAAGCAAGGAAGGCAGTAAGAATGGAAATCCTTATGAGGTATTGGTTTCCCACAAGTTAAACAATTATTTACTTTGTCTGACATCGGCTGAGGCAAGAAAGAGTCCCCAACGGGGTACTTAGCTTTTTTCGAAGTCTTCGGTAGCTGAAATCTCTGGATCTGACCGACCGGCACTTGCGAACAGCTTCTGCTTCGGGCACCGCGTGGCAAGAAAGACTGGGGAAAATGGCATCGACTGATGCCTTTATACCCCAGAAGCTCTGACGTCGGGGAAAGTGCGACATCAGCCGAGGCCAGACCCAGACTTTGGAATCCGGCCGACCGAAGGGCTGCCTGAGGCAGGACAACCCACATGTTATGACTGCAGATGCATCCTTGAAGGACATCTGCTTCTGCTTTGGGCTCCTCGGCAAGAAAGACCGATGTAATGGCATCGGCTGCCTGTTTTTATACCCCTGATGAACTGACGTCAGTCCTGGAGCGACAGCAGCCGTCCCAGAAATACTAAGTCTCTGGTATTCGGACCAGCTGAGGGCTACCTACAGCCAGATAACCCAGGTGTGATGACTGCAACAGTGAAACACGAAGAACACCTTTGGGTACTCAAGAGGCCCCACAATATCCATAGCTACCCTCTGAAACGGCTCCTCCATCACAGCCAAAGACATCAAAGGAACTTTGACCTGGTCTCCTGCCTTCTCCACTTTTTGGCACTACTCGCATATCCTGCAGTACTCTTACATCCCTGGAAATCCCAGGCCAATAAAAGTTTTGCATAATACGTCTCTTTATATGCTTTATCCCCATATGCCTTGAAAAGGGAATGTCATGGGCTATAGCTACAAGTGCCAGATGGTAGGTTCTGGGCACTACCAACTGCTGTATTTTCTCACCCTGTAGCCCTCCTTCAGGGGTCCACTCACTATACAGTAACCCTTTGTCCCAGTGCACAGATTCCCCCTTTCCTTGAGAATCAGGTGCCTCCTTCAAGGTGTGTAATGTAGGGTCTGACAGCTGAGCCTGTCTCAACTCTCTCTTTGTAGCCCTTCCCAGCTCCCCTTCCACAGGAAGTCTGGTATCCTCTGACAGTGGTGCCTCACTGTCAACTTAGGTACTACTACTCACCTTTGCCCTTGCAGTCACTCTGTCCAAGGGAACATCAGTACCCACCAGCAGCTGTGGTTCACCTTCAGTCTCACTGCTACAGGGTATCTCCCTCTCTGAATAACCAGCTCACCAGTCCTGGCTTCAAGTGTGAGGTCTATCTGGGTCCCCCCAGGCTACCAGACCTACATGCCTGTTTCCAAGCCTGAGTGCATGTAACTGCATGTACACAAATTATTGCATTATCAAAATCATTCCCTATCGGGACATCTGCAGGGATATCCTCAAACATACCTACTTGCCTGCTTCTTTTTCCACCCTCCCAGTCAAGGTGAACCCTAGCCAAAGGTATTTGGAATAGGGCCCCTCCTAAACCTCTAACTGTCCAAGCAAGAAATACTCCTCTTTAACCACTGCAGGCTTCACAATGGTTAGGTCAGAGGCTCTCTCTCCTAACAGTGGCCTGTTTCCCATCCACTAAGATAGGATACAACCACGTGTGGTAGTTTGGTAAACTTGTAGTCTCCAGACAACTTACCACTGGCATTCCCTTATTCCCACTTTCTGGCTCCCCCACATTTTGATCCCCACCTTGCCTCTGTGGACATCTATATGCTACATGGCCCCACTGGTTACATTTAAAACATTCAGCCCTTGGTCCTGGACATGTACCTGAACTACTGGCTTCTCCTGTTACTAGCAGACTCTGTTGGGGCAGTTAAGGCTGCCCACCATGGGTTCTCACATACATATGTGCAGCACTGGGTATCCCTTTCTGTGCAGTGATGCCCTACTTGCTAGGTATGTCTTTTTTTCCCCCAACTCATCTGTGATTTTGCATTCTCTATTTGCCAACCAGATTCTCACGTCCTCAGGCAAAGTGCTAAGGGCTTGTTCCCTCACCAAAAGATTTGCCAGACCTTCCAAAGTGATGACCCGACACCCACTTACCCACCTATGAAAATAAGTGCTTAACTCAGCAATATAATCACGCACACTCAACTGCCTTGCGTCTCTGCTCATGAAACATTTTTCTATAAGCTTCAAGGGTTAACTTAAAACCCTCTAATAAACAATTTTTAACTGCATTATAATTTAAGCAATTTTTAACTGTATTATAACTTAAGCAATCAGTATCAGACAACATTGAAACAGCAGTTACAGCTTTACCATGGAGTAAAGGGGTCCGGCACCATACCCAGAGCCCTTGGTCAACATTCAACTGTTTACAAACCCTTTCCAACATATCAATAAAACTATCAAAATTATCACGCTCTGTAAATTATGGAAGAAATAAATAGGTAAGTACTCTCAAAACTCAAATACCTCTACACAGATCACCCACAATGAAAGGTTTAAACAGATTTAATAATAAATAAAATAAAACAATACTAAACATATATTCATAGTGACATCAGAGTTCAAAACACAGGAAATATTTAAAATAACATTGCAGGCTCAGATAAAGAAAACTAGCTAAACTAAGATTTACTATATTCCTGACTGCATCCAAGAGAATTACTATACTCTAGTAGCTTACTAATAGAGCAAGGAAAGTGTGGTGAGTGGATCTTGTTGTCAGGTCCAAGACACAATGCATAATGCTCTGTCCTACTAAGAGTTCTCAAAATAATATCTAAAATATTACTTCTGCGATAGCTTGCAGAATGACATCAATTCTTGTCATCTGACTTCTAGTTCTCAGGCAAACCTCCCACTGCTGAAGCTGACAGTATTTAGCATCTACCTGTAAAAATACCGAGAGAGGGCTTTTGCTCAGATCGTTGGCAAGTGCTGGAAGTCATAAAAATTGCATTCCTTCATGCTACCAGACTACCAATTAGTTCACCCCAAAGACAATACAGAAAGCTTCCTAGCACAGACTTTGTGTCTCTAGTTGCACTGAAACATCTTTATGGCCTAGCCTATAAAGTAATTTAATTTCAGATGTTTTTCTAAAGTTTGCTAGACTGAGGTTAACTCTCCAGTTTCTACTGGTAAAACAGATACATTTAAACAGTTACAATAGTGCATGTGTACATTTCTGACTTCTTCCAGTAACAGCACACTGTGGAAACATTTTAAGAGCAAACACTTGACAAATCCATTTTCAACACAAAAATCTGTAAAACTCGGTTTGATATACACATGACATACAGTTCTAAAACATTTGGAACACAAGCATCTTGTAGAAATTAGTTTGATATTCACAAATGACAAATATTTACAAAATTCCAGCTAGCTGTGCTGTCAGTACTTCATTTTGTCACACCTTGCTTCACTGATGCAAATGTAAACAAGCAGTAATTACGTTTTAATAGTTTTGTTAGTCTTTTGTAGATGTTTGAAGCTGCCAAGCTAGTTGTACTAGCCAAGTCTGTGAGTGATTATCTCTGAAAATTTGTTTGTACATTCTCTATAGCATGTGCACTAAGATGCCTTGCTTACAGCCATTAACTCTCTTCGGAGTATCTTAAGATTTTTATGTATTTTTAGTTTAGCTCTCTGTCATAGTTATACAATACAGTAGTTTTTCCTCAAGTTGCTTTTGACGGACATCTACTCAAAGACCCAGTATTTTGGATGTACATACAATTTATTGTCTCACAGAGTTGCTCTTCAAACTTCGCCTCACAGACTCCAATAAACATGACAACTTTCAAGTTGGGCATAGTCAATACACAGATCTAGGCTGAACGTGGTCTAAAAAGGGCAACGATTAAGAAATATGTCAATGGCCACCAGCATAATGCATTTATCTTCAAGTGGTTCAAGAGTGGCTATATGTAAGTCTGCACAATACATACTAAAATACTATAGTTATATTGACTGTAGTTTTACTTCCTTTTGACAACAGGGTTTTCAAATCTTTCTAATTAACCACTTCTACATTCTAAGATAAAGGACAAACCTGATCAAACTGCATCTTCCCAAGAAAATGAGATGAAATAAAGAACAAAAAGGAATTGGAATTAGAAGGCCTTCATGGCAAAATAAGGTAAAATTTAAAAAAAATAGCTGCCAGAAAGGAAAAATGTACTAAAAAACTTGCTGAGAATACAATACAAATATGAATACTTAACTTCAGACAGAATGCATCAATGACACACGACTTACACTGAATAGCATAGGAGGCAAGAAGGGCTGCAGTATGACAGGGGCAAGACAACCTAAAATATGAAAAAGAAAACATTGCAGTAATTAACACAGCTGAAAAAGTAAACTCAAAGTTCTACTAGTTTTATTAACCTGCTCTAATCTGTAAGAAAACAAATCTTAATCTAGCAAGTATGAATGGTACAGCGTGCATGTTTTTACATAAAAATGCCAGGATAAGATGAAAAACAAATGTACAGACAGGTCCCAGCATGTAGCTTTTGCAAGACATTTCCCTGTGAGCTACATCGCCGAAACCAGAAGGCTGCAGCAGCAATTTACCGTAGAGTAGTACAGCTGAAAAGCACAAGCTTTGCAGTTGTATGCTATGAGAAGAGATGTAGAACATTGCGGCAATTCCTAAAGGCTGCTACCCGGCTGTTGGTGGCTAGAAAACAGCCGGGTAAGCAGCCCTTAGGGATTGCCACAATGTTCTACATCTCTTGTCATAGAGTACAGTGGCAGCACTTGTGCTTTTCAGCAGTACTGCTCTACGGCGAATTGCTGCTGCAGCCTTCTGGTTTCAGCGATGTAGCTCGCAGGGAAATGTCTCGCGAGCTACATGCCGGAACCCTGCTCATACACTATTTACACTGTCAACTTGAAAATACAGCAATGTAACTACTGTCCACTTGAAAATACAGCAATGTAACTAACACAGTTGTGAAGATAAATAAATCTCTGCCTTGACCCAGGCATCCCAAGTTGGAAAAGTAGATCTGGCCCCAAGTGGAGGAGAGTACAACAGCTGGGAAGCACTAAGGGCAGAGATATAAGTGTCCTTCAAGCAGTGCATCAGCATGAAGTAAACGTGACACTGGGCTAAGCGTAGGATTATGTACAAGGGTTGCTCTGAGGCAAACCGGGACTAAGGCAAACAACCATGACAGCTGCCAGTATGACTGCCTTCAATCATCAGTCTTATTTCCAAGGGAATGAGTGGGCCAACTCGTTAAACGGAAGTGCTAATGGTCAGCCAGTAATGAAAGACAAAGACACTCGAAAAATGGGTAAGACAGATCAAGCTAGCTGGAAAAGGCAAATTTCCCTTCTGTGAATGAGCAAAACTGGAGAAGTGTGTACACTGAGGAATTACACTAAGGAGGTGTGAATGCAACTGTTCCAGCAAGACCTAATCAACATAGCAGAAAAACACATTACTTTACTTGGACCCTTAATATTGTTCCTAACAGGTTTACCACCCTCTCCTTAAAAATATCTGACATAATTTTAAGTTATCACTGCAAATCTCAATAGTAACTAAAATCTAAGGCTCAGCCTCCACATTTAGATTTTAGGCACAATCAAGCGGCCTAGCAGATCTAGCATTCAATATGTGTACCAGTAAAAATGGAAGAAAGTGACTGGTAGGGGTGGTGTGCCCACAGTGCACTTCTGAAGTTTTACTATCCTTCTATCATTGCAGGGCAGATACTACACAAAAGGAACACCCAACAGAGTCTGGCTCTCCAGACAAACCTCAAGTGAAATATGACACTCATGCTGAGAAAGCAGCTTGGAAATATTTCAAAATTCTTAACTCACATCTCAGTTGGGTGGAGTTCTGTAATATCCAAAATTACTGCAAAAGGACTACTCCCCAAGCCAAAGCCACCTAAAAGTCCTTCAAGCAAGGCTTCTAAATAACCCCCAAACTTCCTAGACATAACTGAAAAACTTATTAGGCAGATCAAAAGCATGTCTCCATGCCATAATTTCACTAGACAACTCAAACATTCAATCGACTCTTTGACCTTTGGTCTTATTGGAGATATTATCTTAATCACTCCATCCCAATCTGAAACTTCTAAGGTTTCCACTTAGAATATGAATTCCTGGCTAAGACAACTAGCTATCCTTGTTGGAGCTGGATCTCATGGCTTAAGCCCAAAGCTTCTTAAAATGTACAATACCTTTACTGCTGCGACATTCAAGTAGACAATTAAAGCATTAAGTTGTCAATTTCTAGTCACACTTTATCTGACCTTTAGAAGTCATCCATAATTATACATCTTCCCAAAAGTACAGTTTTGTACCTACCATAAATGTAGATGTTCGAGTGCTAATACAGCTGCAGTCCTTACATATGGGTTCTCCTGCCGTCAGGCGGGTCCTCGGTCAGCCGAATTCCAAAGTCTTGGTCCGGCGTCAGTTATCGTCGCCTTCTTCCCCGACGTCAGTGCGACAGGGGTATACAAGACACGGCCGACGCCATTTTCTTCAGTCTTTCTTGCCCCAGATGTCAGGTGTCCCCAAAAGGAAGACAATACATAATTTATATATCTATGTATAGTCATGCAATGCAATATAATCAAAATTCAATAGTTGCAAGCAAATACACCATAGAAGGATAACCCAAACAGGTTGTTTGTGGAGGAGTTAGCCACTAGGCCTGTGCCAAGAGGGGAAGGAGGGAGGGAAACCTGGACTGCAGCTGTATTAGCACTCGAACATCTACATTTATGGTAGGTACAAAACTGTACTATGTTCATCGTGCATACAGCTGCAGTCCTTACATATGGGTAGAATCTCAAAGCTACGCACAGGGTGGTAGGCACTAGGTGGAATTAGGAGGAGCCGGAATGCCCTGCAACACAGCAGTGGCAAAGCCTGCTCTTGCTTTGGAGTATAAAGGTAGGTGGTAGTGTTTAGTGAAGGCATGCACCGAACTCCAAGTGGCTGCCTCCAAAATATCTTTGGTAGGAACTCCTCTGAGGAAGGCGGTAGAGGTAGCTGTGGCCCTTGTGGAGTGGGATCGGATGCCTGTAGGCACAGATTTACCATGAAAGGAGTAACAAAAACGTATGCAGTGGCCTATCCATTTTGAAATTGTCTGTTTGGAAATTGGCTTCCCTTGAGCTCCTACAGCATAGGACACAAAGAGTTGTTCTGATTTCCTGAACGGCTTTGTTCTGTCCAAATAGTAACGCAGCTGTCTATGGATGTCTAAGGAATGTAGCAGCCTTTCCCCTTTGTTTTGAGGATTGGGGTAAAAGGTAGGTAAGTGTATGGCCTGATTTAAAGCTACCCTGGATACTACCTTAGGCATAAATGACGTGTTAGTTCGTAGGGAAACCCTGTCCTGATGGAAGATGAGAAAGGGCTGCACAGCCATGAGGGCTTGTAATTCCGAGACCCTATGAGCTGAGGTAATAGCCAGAAGGAAAGCGGTTTTCCAGGACAAATATTGTAAATCTGTTGAGGCAGCTGTTTCAAAGGGAGGCAATGTCAATTTTTCCGGTATGTAATTAAGATCCCAGGCTGGGATTGGTTGTTTCCTTGGAGGTCTTATATTCTTAGCCCCTCTGAGGAACTGTCTTAAGAGTGGGTGAGAGAATAAGGGTGGATCAGTGTTGTATTCTGCAGAAATGGCTGAGGCATGGATTTTAATGGAGGAGAATGACAGTCCACTGTTCAGCAGCTCAGTTAGATACTGTAATATCTGAGGCAAATTCAGTTTTCTAGGATCCTGGTCCTTTTTCTCATTCCAAGCGCAAAACCGTTTCCATTTTGCGGAGTAAGCTTTTCTAGTAGATGGCCTTCTGGCTTCCAAAATGACATCCTGTACCTCCTTGTAGTAGGGTCTGTTGTGGTATTAAGGAATTTTCCATGCAGCCAGATTGAGTGTTTTCAGCTGACTGTGAAGAGTTTTGTAGCTGTGCTGAGTCAGAAGGAGAGGCATTAGAGGTAGGATATAGGGAGGAGAATGTGTTAGGCTCCTCAGGAGTGGATACCAGTGTTGTCTTGGCCAGTCTGGAGCAATCAGTATCATCTTTGGTCTGTCTGTTCTTGTTTTCAAAAGCACCTTGGTCAGTAGAGGAAGAGGTGGAAAGGCGTAAACTGTCCTTGCTGTCCAACTGAAAGAAAGGGCGTCCACTCTCCAGGCCTTTGGATGAAATGTCCTTGAGCAGAACTTTGTCAATTGGTGATTTTTGTGGGAGGCAAAGAGATCTATATCTGGCCTTCCCCAGGCTTGGATTATCTTTGTAAACACTTGAGGATGCAACTTCCATTCGTGAGGGTCTGTCAGATTTCTGCTTAGATTGTCTGCCAGCGTGTTTTCCATACCGGGCAAGTACTGTGCTTGAAGCTCGATTTGCCATTCCAGAGCCCTGTTCCAAAGTGACATGGCCAGCCTGCACAGGGGGTATGAATGTGTTCCTCCCCGTTTGTTTATGTACCACATTACTGTGGTGTTGTCTGTTCTTATTAAGAATTGCCCAGGATGCAGGAGGTACTTGAAAGCTGTAATTGCATGTATCACTGCTAGCATTTCCTTTTGATTGATGTGAAGGTGCTTTTCCTTTTGGGACCATTTGCCCTGAATGCACCTGTCTGTCATGTGTGCCCTCCAGGCGTAGTATGAGGCGTCTGTTGTGATGACTTGATTTGCTTGAGGCTTGCTGAATGGTAGACCTGCGTTTGTTTGGCATGCTTGAGCCCACCATAGAAATTCCTTTTGTAAACATGGAATTAGTGGTATTATTGTTTCCAAACTGTGGCTGTGTTGAGACCATAGGTTTTTTAGGTACCATTGAAGTTTCCTCATATGCAACTTTGCACATGGGATTAGAAGAATGCAAGATGCCATGAATCCCAGCGCCTGCAGGATTTTCCTTGCAGTTAGCCTGGTACAATTTGCTAGTATCTTGAAGTACTGAGTTAGTTGCCCCTGTTTTTCTGGCGTAAGATAGGCCATCTGGGTGTTTGTGTCCAAGTTGGCACCCAGGAAAATTATTTTCTGAGATGGTGTTAGCCTGGATTTCTCTTTGTTGACTGTGTATCCCAGAGAATTCAATAACTGTATTACATAAGCCAGATGCTCCAGAAGTATGTGCTTGCTGTCCGCTTGGATCAGGCAGTCGTCCAAATATGGCATAATTTAAGTCCTTTATCAGAGTTTGTTGGTTGTCCGCTTGTATAAGGCAGTCGTCCAGATATGGGTAGATTTGAATCCCCTGGAGTCTGCAGTGTGCTATTATTGATGCCAGGCATTTCGTGAATACTCTGGGCGCAGTAGATAAGCCAAAGGGCAATGCAGAGAATTGATAGTGGATTGAACCTGCAAGAAATCTGAGGTATCTTCTGCAGCTTTGTCTGATTGGGACATGCAGGTATGCCTCCTTGAGGTCCAATGTTACCAGCCAAGACCCCTTGCCCAGCATGGGAAGAAGCTGCTGTAAGGTGAGCATCTTGAATTTTGGTACTAGTAGAAATGTGTTTAGGATGGATAAGTCCAAAATGGGTCTCCAATCGGTTCCCTTCCTTGGTACCAGGAATAGTCTGGAATAAAAACCTTGACCTTGCTCGTGAGTAGGTACCTCTTGAATAGCTTTCATGTCCATGAGCTTTGAAATTTGTATTTGAGCCTCTGCCCTTTGATTGTGTGGCAGGTTCGGCATGCTTCTCATTTTTGGAAGACTGTGAAAATGAAATCTGTAGCCTCTGTTTATAATGTCCAGGATCCATTTGTCTTTTGTGACAATATGCCAATTTTTTGAAAATAATGCCAGCTTTCCTCCCAAGGGTGCTGCCACTTGAGCCTTGTTTGGCATGCAAAGGGGAAAGTCATTGGGTTTGTTTTCTGTATTGCTGTGCATTGTCTTCGCCACCTCTTGATGCTGGAGGCTGCCATTGTCTGCCTCTATATGATCCTTGAGATTGTCCTCTGCCCCTTCCACGTCTGTATCTACCTCTTTGGGGCTTGTCCGTGGCTGGAAAGGACAAGTTTTTTGTAGGCCAATTTCTACTCAATCGTGGTGGTTGTACCTGCAGAAAAGCCTTAACAGTTTGCATAGATTTAGCTTTTTCTTCCATTTTCCTTAGTATTTCCTCAGCATTAGTACCAAATAACACATCCTTTTGTAAAGGAGCATCCAGTAATTTAGCCTTGGCATGATCAGGCAGGGTTTGTTCCCTAAGCCAAGCATGTCTACGAATGACTGATCCTGTAACTGCAGCTCTACTTGAGGCCTCTAGAGCATCATAACCACATTGCAAGGTGTGCTTACCCACTTGTTCTGCACTATGCATCATATCTTGCAACTCCTTCATATCTGGTTGTTCAGGTTGTGACATTTTATTCTTTAATTGTGATAACAGAAACTGCTGATATTTAAACATATGGAACTGACAATTTAAGGCCCTCATGGCTAGAGTGGCCGAGATATATACCTTTTTTCCCCACCTTTCTAAGGATCTAGACTCTCTTTCGGAGGGTAATGGATTCTTAGCAGTAGAGGCCTTCATTCCCTTGGGACCCTGAGAAATGGTGTCTGGGTCAGCATTATGGCTTTTGTAAAGAAATTGGTGTGAGTTAGGAACTCAGTAGTACCTATCAGGCTTGACTGGGGCTGGAGGCAGGGAATCCGGATTAAGGCAAGCCTCCAAATAAACATCATCAAGTATGTCCAAGACAGGAGGTATCGCCAGAGGCCTGTGCTGGGGTAGTAGAAGAAATTCCCTAAGCCTTTGCTTTGAATCTGAAAAATCCTGGCCTTCCCAATGGAAGTGTTCCCTCAAGGTATGCAAGGTTTCCCCCAATGAGAAATCCTCTGGGGGGGATACAGAAGGAATGGACTGTTCTGCATCAGAATCTTCAAAAGGGGAGTACGAATGCTCCTCTTCATCAGAATGTTCTGAAATAATGGAGCCCTGGTCAGAAGAGGGAGATTCTTCCTCCACTCTGGGTCTCTTGTCCGTGGGGTTGTGAACCCTGATAAGAGTAATTAAATCCTCAGCCATTTTGAGCATCTGCTTTTTAGGCATGGGGCCTGTAGATGGGCCCTGTGCAACCGGCCTCTGGGAGTGCATGGCTGATTTAGACTTAGTAAAGGCCTTGATGGAAAAGGAAGAAGAAGGTCTGAAGACACTATGGGTGGAAGTAGATCTGTCCACATTAAGAGGTTCAACACTCACTGTGGCTTCGGTAGCTGTAGTCAGGGTGTGGGCCGAGGAACCTGCGGTCTTGGGTACAGAGGACACCGCCAGAGAAGCGTCGTCGGTAGTCAGGGGCTGCGCAGGCGCCTCACTGAGAACTGGACCACGTGTAGCCGGTCTTGGCGTGGTGTCGGTTGAGACCGCGGGCCTCGCGTGTCGGTCTTTGTCCTTGCGTTTTTTGGACAAAACGGTAGTCAGAGTCTCCGACGACATTTTATAGTTAAAAACTAGTTTAGTTAGCACTAAAGCGACAGCCCAAGACGTCGTGGTCTGGGCCTAAACAAGGTATACAGAGGGAATGGAAATCCTTATGCGGTATTTGCTTCCCACAAGAAATACAATTGTTAACTTTGTCTGACATCAGTCTGAGGCAAAAAAAGTTTCCCCAACGGGGTACTTAGCTTTAAAGAAGACTTCTGTTTCCAAATTTTCGTAATTTCAGGAGCTGGCCAACCAGCACTTGCGAACTGCTTCTGCTTCAGGCACCGCGCGGCAAAAAAGACTGAAGAAAATGGCGTCGGCCGTGTCTTATATACCCCTGTCGCACTGACGTCAGGGAAGAAGGCGACAACAACAGACGCCGGACCAAGACTTTGGAATTCGGCCGACCGAGGACCCGCCTGACGGCAGGAGAACCCATATGTAAGGACTGCAGCTGTATGCACGATGAACATCAGTGGAACCCACCGATTCTTTTTTCCTAACATCCATGATCCCTCATCTGTGCAGTCTTAGCAGTCAAAATGTCATCTCTTAAATTCATCTGTATGCGGACACCACCTGTCCTTCCTTTGGTCTCCACAGTTATTGACATTTAACAAACCCAATCATCTGCAGACACTATAACCCTGACAAAGAAAAATCACCTCCAATCTATTAATTGTGAATTATGTATTCTGTAAATAGCCCAGAACTATCTGCCAATACTTCTCCTTTACTAGTCTCAACTTAAGAAAGCATCCACCCTATAAAAAAGTCAGGCCTCTTAGCAACCACTGCCGCTGGATATCAAAACAAATATGCAAAAAAAAAGAAAGAAAGCTATCAAGACACCCTGTCAATTCATTCTTTGTTCAAATGTTGTACATAGAAAGAAAACCACCCAACTGAACTTCATACCAATCACAATGGAAAACATTGATAGGCAACTCAAAACAATAGACCTACTTTTCAAAAACGTCTACTAGGCCTATTTCCTAGACATATTCTAATAATTATACCTCTCTTAACCAAATATAACTTCCTTCTTGAAAGGCCACTTAGAAATGCATTCTACTAAAAAATACCAGATTAATTCACTTCTCCTTTCCTCAGCTATACCTCTGATTTATCTACAGAGGTAGAGGACACCACCCCAGAGCATATTACACACATTTCAAACCTTTTTACAAAATGGAAAATGGGCTGCATAATAACAATCCCAAAAACTGCTAACCTCTCAGAGCCAAAACAATACCAATTCACAGCTGTAACATCACCATCAGCTAAACTATAAATATAGTTTACAAGCAAATAATCCAGTTCTTACAAATATATATTCCTGACAGCAAAGTCACATAGCTTTCACACAATACTTGGAAATTCAGCTGCACTATTTTGTGCTGCCTATAATACAACCTGCTTCAAAACATGGTTCACGGACCACTAACAGATGTAACCTATGTAAACCTTTAGAAATTCAAATCAGTTGATCATTCTCTCCATCATCTCAGCAACTCAGTTATGTCCCACAAACTCTCACGTGGCTATTCAACTACCTCAGGATACATCTATCAAAGAAAATTTGGGGCAGTCTCTCTCTCTCCTTTCTTCCATGGCCGTGTCACGATTTTATACTAGGCTCTACTCATTTCTTCCTGCACAATCAGGCCTCCATCATATAAAAATGATTCTGCACACTGAAAACCTCTCAATCCTTTTCTCTTCAAAATAATTTGATACTCTGCAATAAGACTTCCTCAACACCTGTAACTGCTTCTCCACAAACAACCTTACTGTTAACTGCCTATAATGTTTCACTCCACTCAAAGACTGGCTAACATCTAAATCTTTAAGGCTCTAAATGCCGTATACAATTCTGCTCATACAAGTATCTAGCTGAAGTAGTTCAGCTATACCCCCCTTCTGAGTCTCAACCTACAGACAGAAAACATAAGTAAATACCTCCCAGCTCAAAATCTCATAACTTTAAACCTTCTTACCCTTAAAATTACTTATTCAGTAGCCAAAATCAGAATTCATACTTTCGTTCAATGTCTTAGACAACTCATCCAGCACCAAGCTACAAAAATATTGAACATATTCCTACATTTTACACAGCTCTGAAAAACTCAGAACATACCATGTTGCTTCCAAACTACATGAAATGTACGTTCCATCAACCCAAAAGTAAAACTTCTCAATCACTTTATATAACTTTCTGCTTCCTTCTAGCACATTTCTTATAAACATACATATCATCTTGCTCCCTCTGTAAAATACCACTGTCATCATTCTTCAGTCATCCCCTTTCACTCTGAAAAGCAAAGAAAAAAAATCTAAAACATGGCCCTGCAGTCTGCACCAACATTACTAGTGAAACATGTATCAGCCCTGTTCTACCCTTCACTAGGTCCACAATATAACCTTATTTATTTAACTCCTTAAAATGCAAAATCTCTCTTTCATATCTTCACCTGAAAATTCTACTATAACTACTCTATCAACTCTCACTTCAACCATTCCTCCCTCCTCTCTCTCTCTCTCACTACTGTCCCAACATTAATCTCAGTTCACAGTTTATAAAAGTATTTACTATCAATGCAAGTTCCATTTACTTTATGGAAATTTCATATTGTATCGCGCTGTCAAATATTTACTGCAGTGGTGGTGCTGCGGTAGTGTTGTCGCCTCACAGTAAGACACTGTCCTGTTCGATTCTCAGCTAAAGCATCTTCTGTGTGGAGACATGCGTGAATGGGAGTACCTTCGTTGAAGGCTGTGCGTTAGGCCTGGCAAGTCGGTACGTAAAAATCTGCCAATCATTAGCAGACCGGAGTTCCACTGTGGCATCCCCTAACCGGGAAAAGCCGAAAGATACAACATACAACAACATCACACTGTCAATATTTCATACCACACCTTTTTGGACATGTACATTTGTGCATATTGTAAACATATGCACTGTAAGCTAGCACTAACAACTAAAAATGGTATTACTGTAACTAACTGTAATTCCCCTTGGCCCCAGTTGTGAAAAAAGGTCATATGATCCACATATCCTGGCAGGGAGTTGCCAGTTGACATACTGGTTAAGGTGTTTACCTCACAAACATCAGGTGCAGTACCATGCAGAGTTTGATTCTCATTTTTGAAATGGAAACGGCCCATTCTTAAAATGGCCACTAGGGGCAGCTAGCCTAGTATTTACCTATAAATAAGTTAACAAAATAAAATAAGTGAGTATATTTTTTGGAATTACAAGAAAGTCTCAGATCCCTGATATGTAATAAATTCACCACTGGGTGGTGCAGTTCACTTTACAATGTATACTTGAGGCTTTACACTGAGCAGCATCTTCTCAGCTTATCTTGACAACTGTCATCTTTAGCTACCTGCCACAAAACAGAACATGTACTTAACCACAAAGCTAAAACTACCACTGCAAGAGAACTACTCATCACATTTTTGGTTCACAACAAATTGCCCAAATATGCATTAAGCAAAATGAATGCCATTCGAACTTGCCTCATCTGCTACTGATGCCTCTGACTGGTAGAAAAATGTATGCTAAGCCAAACAAGTTGAACAAAAATGTCTATCCCGTAACTGAATTGCTGCTGACATTTAAAATCTAGTTTAACATCCTAGCAAAGCAGAATTTACATAAAACTGAACACACTATTGAACAGACTGTGAATAATTGCACTGATCACTACATTCCTTTGCTAAATCCCTTAAGTAACAGTTTTTAATGGATGGACTTTCATACTCAAAATACACAACTAGCTCTACACTTAAATATAATAACTATATGTCTACTAAATTCATCTTTATAAACACTGTTTATGATTATGTAGTTACAAGCCAGTCTTACCTTCCAGTAAAGATGTCTTGTTTAAGCTGCAAGAAAAACTGATACCTACATTGAAAGAAAACAACATTTAGTAAGTCAAGAAAATGTAGCAATATGCAAGATCATTTGTTTGTATTTAATAAGTCAAGAAAATGTAGCAATATGCAGGATAATTTATTTGTTTACTGTATCTCTGAGTTTCCAACAAGTCAACATATGCCTCAGTCCTGACACCACCTCGATAACCTCCCCCTCCAGCTATTTACGACTTGTAGCTTTCTAATTCCTGACACAGCACTTCTCTTAGTGGGTTTTGTATTCTCCACGAAATAAATGCCCTACTGATTTCATGCTTGTCGGGAGCCAGAATCCGCCACATAACACAAGCCCTCAGGTCACTCCAGAACAAGTACAAATATAACTCTGTAATTTGTTCATGTTGGTGTGAATGACCTGAGAGGTACCTCCCTGGACTACATGAAAAGAGACATGGAAGAGCTCTCTGATCACATACACCAGACTGGTATGACCCTGATCCTGAGTAGCATCCTGCCCTCACCAAGAATGATACCTCAGTATAAAGAAAAAAATTAATTTCAACAATTATCTAAGCTTCTGGTGTCATTCAAAGGGGATCCAGTGTCTGTCAGCCTGGGACGACATGCTTGACAAGCCGCGTTGCTTCGCAAGAGACGGCTTGCACCTGTCACCCATAGGCTTTCGAATACTGGCCAAGTCTCTTGCTGCCCCCATAGTGCCTTTTTTAGGCAAGGCTCAAAAGTCAAACCCACCTCCGTAAACAGCACAATTAACAAAAAACTGAGGGCTATGCTACTCAACGCCAGGAATTTAAATCTCAAAATGCACGCGCTCTAAGCACTCCTCAGTATGGAGAACGTCGACATCTGTGCTGTAACTGAAACCTGGTTCAAGGCTCCAGAGAGCACCCCAGCACTACCAGGCTACAACTCATACCACACGTTTCGGCCACAGAACACTGACAGAAACACAAAAGGAGGGAGTGTATCCATATTCATCAAGGATACCTACACCTCCACGTTAGTGGCGCAGCATGATACCTCTGAGATCATCCATGTGCAACTAACATCGGGCAAATCTGCAATGCAAACTGTGGCCTGCTACAGATCACCCTCCATGACCCAGAACCACCACTCCACCCTTTCTGGAGACACTGGAAAACATGAAGGTCCTACCAAACACCCTGATATTGGGCGATTTCAATTACCCTACCATTCACTGAGAAAACTACTAGAGTACAAACTCCCAGGCCCAGCGCTTCCTGGAATTCATCAACTCAAATGCCCTGGATCAGCTGGTAAACTCCCCTAACAGAGGTGAAAATATATTGGATCTGGTCATCACCAACATGGGCGACAGGTGCTGAACACCGGAGGTCACTGGTTAGATCAGACCATAAACTAATCACTCTGGATGTCCACACCCCACCACCAACCCAACTAAGGAAACCACAGTAAAAAACTTTTCTAAAGCAAACTTCACCTTACTTAAGACAGAGGTGGTAAGTTTCACAGCCCCCACGCTAAAGGATAACGCTGCCCAAGATGCAAAAACCTTTACAAATACACTCTATGAGCACCTACAAGGATGCATGGATCGTGCCATCCCTAGCAAAACCAAGACTCACTCCTCTAAGAGAAGGAAACCAGTTTGGTGGACCCCTGCAATAAACAGGCTATACAACAGGAGGGGGAAACTAGTTCAGAAAATAAGCAAATCCCAAGAAGGAAAGACATCCCTGATCAGTATCAGTAAGAAACTGAGGTCCTTCATGAAATCATCCAAGGCTAACTTAGAAAGAAAAATAGCAAAGGATTCAAAAGATAACCACAAAGCCTTCTTTAGCTATGTTAAGAATCTAAGTGGCAACTCGTAGATATGCACTGAACTAATGCAAAATAGTACAAAATATACTGAACCCACTGACATTGCCAACATCCTGGCAGATAGACTCAGTGCAAACTTCACCCCATCTTACCTCCAAAAGGGCCCACAACAATACCAGAAAAGTGTGGTGTCCCAAAAATCACAGACGCACAGGTGAAAACAGCCTTTTCAAAAGCCAAAAGCACAGCGTCAATGGGACTAGATGGTGTCCCAGGCTGAGTCTTGCACGAACTACAGAACAAACTAACCCCCCACCTAAACACACTGTTCAACCTCAACCTCTCCACAGGCTATGTGCCCATAAAATGGCGCACAGCAACGGTTATGCCTCTCCACAAAGGAGGGGCCACAACTGAGCCTGGTAACTATCGCCCCATAAGCCTGACTAGCCTTGTTTGCAAGGCTATGGAGTGCATCATCATGGAACTCGTTAAAGACATTGGGAACCTCCAAACACTTGACCCGACCCAGCTCGGCTTTGTTAAGGGCAGATCATGCCTACTAAACCTGGTTGACTTCTTCGAGACAGTCACCAAAACCATAGACGAGGGAAAGGTGGTTCACACAGCCTACTTTGACCTCACCAAGGCTTTCAACACTATTCTACACTTGGGTATTACAGAAAAACTCACCAGCCTGAACATAAACCCCTAAGTCACAAGATGGGTTGCCAACTGGCTTACAGACAGAACTCACACGGTAAGAATAGCGGGCTCCAGGTCCAACTCTAAACCAGTCACAAGTTGTGTCCCGCAAGGCTCGGTCCTGGGACCCCTACTGTTCGGCATATACTTCTCAGAAGTACAGGCAAACACAGGAGGACTATGGCTAACTAAGTTCGCCGATGACTGCAAACTGGGAGCCATAATTGACTCTCCGGCTGACACGGACATCCTCCAAAAGGGCCTTACTGAGATGGACACCTGGTGTCAAAGTCATGGCCTCAAGCTAAATGCCAAAAAATGCATAGTCATCCCATTTGGGAAAAACAAAACACCCACGAATTACCATATAGGTGGCAGCATCCTTAATACAGAAGAGGTAATAAGAAATCTGGGGACCCAGGTAGATAGTAATCTCTCCTTTGACAATCATATTGCCAAAGTAGTTAGGAAATCCTATGTGGCCCATCTAATTACTAAAGGGTTTGCATCTAGAAATAAAGAGGTTATAGTGCCCCTCTACTCATCACTCATTAGACCAGTCATAGAGTACAACGCCCCATTTGGGATGTACCTCATAAGACACTTCCAACAGCTGGAAAGACCACAAAATTACCTCACCAAGAGGATTACTCGTCTCAAATATATGTCCTATGCAGCCCAACTGAAAAAACTACGGCTGTACTCAGTGGCATATCACTTACTCAGAGGTGATCTCAGCCTGACTTACAAAGCCATGTCCAACTCAGAATTGATGGACATGCTCCACCTAAAGAAATCCAAGTCACTGTGAGCCACATGCTCTAGTGAGCTAAACCTCGCCACAACAATAAAAAGAACATGCTGAAGGGATAGATTCCTGTCACAGAGACTCCCCATGCTTTGGAACAAAATTCCAAATTACATCAGGCAGAGTTCCTTTACTAACACTCTTCAAGAGAAACCTTGACGAGTGGATAGGTAACAGAGAATGCACCCCTGGGATCACTTCATTGGCTCTGCTTGACAGACGATTAGTTAATTAATCAATGGGGCGGCGAAAGCAGACACACTCTGGCTAGGCTGATAAATGCCCTCGAGCAGATAGCCTAGTACCCATCTATGAATCTATGCTGCTGCTGCTGATAAACATGGACTCTCTGACAGCAGGTCTGTTAACCAACAGTAGGACTTGCACTACTTAGAAATTAAAGAAGCAAGACAATGGTATACTTGGTTTTTCTAAACCAGAGAAAGCCTTGTTGGGGCTAACACATTTGTACTGAAGTCCCTTAAAGAAAAACTTCAGTACAGTGAATATACAATATTTCAATGGTCGTTTACATTAAAACACTAATCTGAAATCAAGAGTTGTAGGCTATATCGAGAGGCATCTAGTTGCTAACACAAAGTGCTGCAGTACATGCATATTTTATATAAATCAGGACTTTCTGGCCATATTTTGTATAAACAGCACATTTTTATTTATTTATTTATTTTTTTACTTTTTGCCATCTGTGACTTGCCAGCCTAATCAAAGCAGATTAGGAGGTAACAATTTCACTTAACTTTAATAAAATTCTAAGGAAATGCTGTGCACACAAGGCATAGGGGAATAGGTCAAGTAGTAGTATGCAGGTGAGGCCTGAGTGAACAGCAGATATGACACAAGTAGTACTAATCAAAGGTGATGGCAGGAAGTAAAAACAGGGCACCGAGTACCAGTATTACTAGATTAGGACAGATTAGCAAAATATACCAGATGCCAGTCAAACAGGTTAGGAATTAGACACGTACGATGGTGCAGAGGAGACAGAGGAACAGTCATCTGAGGTTGTGCTGCTTGTTTGAAAGGCTAGAGAGAATCTGAGGTGCCAGAATGCAGAAGGAAGTGCATCACATAATAGGAATACTACACACAGAAGTTTAGAAAGCTTACTAGAAGTGAGTTACTGTCCATTTACAAGATACTACTTCACTGGCAAAATTCACAAACTGAAAGCTGAATTTTAGAATTTGTCAATATATGACAAGGCTAATTCATAGGATTTATTACAATCCAGGGATACAGATACATGGGCATTAGAAAACGAGTGAAGGTTCTTTGCGAGATATACTACTAAGGAGACAAATAAGGACAAAGCATTTTATAGAGAAGGGGGAATACAACACATGCATGTGTGATAACGGAGGTAAGATTTGGACGGCTGAAGGCAGAAAGGGCAGTACAATGTTATGTTCAAGAAGGAAGACTGCCTGCATCTTGCTACAAGGTCTGACCTGGCTTAGAACAAAATAGTTTGCTTATGAACCATAAACATACATTACTCGAGAAGTTACGGGGGCTCTTTTTATTTAGGAGCCATAGTTTACTTCATAAAAGGCTTTTATTTTTTTAATTTGCAGCTATCAAACTAGCACCCAGTGTTGCCTTTTCCACACTGAAAACAATGTGGTAAGTATCCAGCTGACTCATCAGATAACACCAAGTTCATTCAGCAGAGGAGTTTGAAAAGTTTCACTACACAGCCAGAAACAAATGCAATCTGAGGGTCATGCTGCTCAACGTGAGAAGTCTAAATCAGTCACTCGAAGCACTCCATAGAATGGAGAACATCGACAGTTGTGCTGTAACAGAGACCTGGTTCAAGGCAACAGAAAGCAACCCTGCAGTACCAGGCTATAATTCATTCCACACCTTTCAGCCCCAGAACTTGGACCGAAGCTCCAAAGGCAGTGGTGTTTCCATATTCATAAAGGATGTGCACACCTCCAGACTGGTAGCTCAACATAATGCATCTGAGATACTTCAAGTGCAGCTAACATTGGGTAAGACAGCAATTCAGAGACTCACACTCCATGTTCCTAAGCACCCTGGAGAATACTAGGGTCCAACCTAACACTCTCATACTGGGCGACTTCAACTACCCCTCCATTAATTGGGAAAACTACTCATATACCAATACACTTGTCCAACATTTCCTGGAATTCATTAATTCCAATGCCCTGGGACAACTCGTTCTTACCCCCAACTACAGGTAGCAACATCCCTGACCTGGTCATTACTAACAAGGACGACTGTTACTCTACACCAATTGTCAACTCCTCCCTGGTTAGATCCGACCACAAACTAATCACTTTAGAAATCCATATTCCTCCCACCCCCCACCAAGGTAACCACCATGAAAAACTTCTCCAAAGCTAACTTTGGGCTCCTAAAAACAGAGGTGGCTAACTTCACAGCACACATGCGAATGGAGAATAGTTGCATGACCACCAAATCATACACCAAAGCACTGCACGAACACATATACAAATGCATGGATCTTGCCATACCCAATAGAACCAAGATGCTCTCCTCCAAAAAAAGGAAGCCAATCTGGTGGTCCCCTACCATAAACAAACTCTACAACAGGAGGAGGAAACTGATGCGGAATAAGGTGAAGTCCCAAGACTGGAAAAACTCTCTCATCAGCCTCAACAAAAAGTTGAGATCCCTCAATAAAAACCTCTATGTAAAGAATCTCCATGGCAATAACCAGATTTGCTCTGAGCTACTGCACAATGGTACATTCTATACCGAGCCAACAGATATTGCCAATATACTGGCCGACAGATTCAGTGCCAACTTTACCCCCCCCCCAAAGAACCAATCACAATAACAGTAGATTGCCAGGCACCCAGTATTACTGGTGCACACGTTAAAACAGCACTATCCAAGGCCAAGAAATCAGCTTCTATGGGACCTGACAAATTCCTGGCTGTGTTCTACATGAACTACAGAGTTAACTGGCACCACACCAGTGTGCCCTCCTCAATCACAGCCTCACCTCAGGCTTTGTCCCTACCGAATGGCACACTGCTATAGTCATCCCTCTCCACAAAGGCGGAGTGACTACAGACCTTGGGAACTATTGCCCCATTAGCCTGACGAGTCTGATATGCAAAGCTATGGAATGCATCATCATGGACCTAATAAACGAGGATATAGGGAATCTCCAAACTCTGGATCCCACACAGTTTGGTTTTGTGATCATGCCTGCTCAACTTGGTCGACTTCTTTGAGTCAGTCACCAGAGCTGTGGATGAAGGCAAGGTGGTTCATACAGCCTACCTTAACTTGCAAAGGCCTTTGATACCATTCCACACTCAGGAATCATAGAAAAATTCACTAAGCTAGGCATCAACCCCTATATCACTAGGTGGGTTGCACACTGGCTCACAGATGGAACCAACAGTGTGAAACTAGCTGACTCCAAGTCAGACTGCCTACCAGTCACGAGTGGAGTCCCACAGGGTTCGGGTCCTGGGTCCTCTCCTGTTTGGTATTTACTTCTCTGAAGTCCAGGCAAACACGAAGGGACTCTGACTGGTCGCTGATGATTGCAAGTTGGGAGCTATTATTAACTCCCCAAGTGATGTTGACATCTTACAAAAAGGCCTCACTCACACCAACGACTGGTGTCAGAACCATGACGTTAAGCTCAATGCCAAAAAATGTGTCATAATTCCCCTTTGGAAAAACTCAGTTCCCATGAATTACCATATCAATGGTAGTCCACTGAACACAGACGGCGTTATAAGAGATCTGAGAACACAGGTTGACAGCATCTTCTCTTTTGACCACCACATTCCCAACTGTGGTCAGAAAGTCCTATGTGGCACATCTCATTACTAAGGGTTTTGCATTCAGGAAGAAAGAGGTCATTGTCTCCCTCTACTCTTCCCTCATTAGGTCATTCATAGAGTACAATGCCCAATTTGCCAAGTACCTCACTAGACACCTGCAACAATTGGAGAGGCCACAAAAGTACCTTACAAAGAGGATCATAGGCCTTAAACGCTTGTCCTATATGAACAGTCTCAAAAAACTCCAACTATTCTCGGTCTCATATCGCCTACTTAAGAGGCGATCTCTGCTTGACGTACAAAGCCATGTCTGACCCAGCTCTGTTAAAAATGCTACATCTAAAGAAATCCCAAATTCCCAATCCCTCTGCACCACACACTCCAGAGACTTCAACCTCATCATCACAATTGACAGAACATGCTGGAGGGACAGGTTGATAACCCCTAGACTGCTCATGCTATGGAATAGACTTCCCATACATGTCAAACAGAGCACTTCACTGGCCCTCTTCTAGAGAAATCTTGAGGAGTGGATGGGAAACAGAAAATTCGCCCCAGGGATCACTCCAGTAGCTCTACTCGACAGAGGCACTGGGAACTAAGGTCAGGTGGCACGATGCCAGGGTAATCCTATGGGCTAGGCTTGTACAGGCTCCAGGGCCATTAGCCTAGTACACACCAATGAATCTGTGTCTCTACAGTGGTGAGGAAATCATTCTATGTTGCGCACCTTATAAACAAAGGTATGGCATCCAGGTCCAAGGAAGTCATTGTTCCACTGTGTTCAGCACTCATCAGACCAATCATTGAGTACAATACCCCCGTTGGTACGTACCTATCCAGGCATACCCAACAACTGGAACATCCACAGAGGTTCTTCACTAAAAGAATAATGACCACAAGTAATATGTCCTATGCAGACCACCTCAAGGCCCTATCCCTGTATTCTGTCTCCTACAGGCTTTTGAGGGGAGATCTATGCCTGGCATTCAGGGCATTGTCAGACTCCAGACTGTTGGACCTTCTGCATATCCACAAAACAAACAGTACCAGAATTACCTGTTCTAAAGACTTAAACCTTGCCTGTGATATAAACAGGACCTGCTGGAGAGAGAGGCATGCATCACAGAGACTACCCCCATCTATGGAACAGGCTCCCCCATCCATGTGAAGCAGAGTACCTCCTTAATACAATCAAGTGCAACTTGAACAATTGGATGGGAAACCGTAAATTCATCCCTGGTTTGGCACCTATTTCTCTGACGCAAACAGGTAACCTGCATCTCCCATGCCCATGAGTACACTTATCAAGCGTATCAGAACTCAGAGATTTGGGATGTATGGCTATGCTTAAAAAGGCCCCTGTGGTTGTTAGCCTAGTAAACACCTATGAACCTATAATCCCATGCTGGAATTCATGTACACATATAATCAACAAAACCTTTTTAAAGGTGTTGAAAGACTGGCGCTGTTTGGAGTCCATTTATTCCAAAGGCACCACAGACACTAAATGAAGTCTGTTATATCTGCTATGTTGTTAAAGCTTCTCAGCTTAACTGGGTTTGCTCATGTTTTAGCCCTCCTATCTGTTTCAGGCACAGTCTCCCAAATAGGACAGGATCTTTCACCTCCTGGAATTATAACATGCACGCAAACCTACTGGGAGATAATATTAAGATGTACGACAAGGAAAGTACAGTTTTGTAAGAAAAACAGATGTTTGAATGATCACTGATGCAGCATCCTTACCTATGGAAGTTATGCCCTGCATAGGATATAACTGCTGACAGCTTCCACCTGCCCATACTGTTAGTCAGCTTGAGCCAAGCTGATTAAAGTCAGGTGAAAGGGCCAAGTCCTTCAGAAATTTCATGCCAACTGAAACAGCGAGGATAAGCCCAGAGAGGACATTGACATGAAAAAAAAAAATAACATCCACACCTTTGCATAAAAAACACAAAAACAAGGGGTATGGAGGGAGGGAGCAGCTACTGCAGCCGTGATAATTTGAACATCTACTGTTACAGTATGTTTACTTACAAAACTCTACTATGTTCACCATTATGATCACTGCTGCAGCAGCCTTAGCTACATGGGTAGATTACCATAGCTTAAAATAACTGGGAGATCCAAGTAAAGCCTGTCCTATACCTGGAGAAGGAATCTATTTTGTAATGCTTTGTAAGGGTAGGCACGGATGAAGAAATTGCTGCTTCTAGAATACTTCTACAGTCCACCCCTTTCCAAAACACCACAGATTAAGCCAAGGCCCTGGCAGAGTGAGTCTCTACTCTGATTGAAATAGTTTTGCTGTGGTGGGAACAAAAGGTAATAGCCTGAGATAATCCTTTAGATATAGTCTGCTTTGACACAGGCTGTCCCTTTTTATTACATTCACAAGAACTTAACTGTTCAGAAATTCTAAAAGATTTTGTTCCGTCAAGACAATACCAGAGCTGTCTGTCAACATCCAAGGTATGAAGTAATCGGTCACCCTCATTTTTTGTTTCTGGGGAAAAAAAACAGGCAGATAGACATATTGGCTTAAGGTAAACTCAGATATTTAGACTTTAAAGATGGGCTAGTTCTCAAAGAAACCTCCTCTCTGTGGAAGATGACAAGTTTGCCCCACCAGAAGAGCCTGCAACTTGGACACTCTTTTTGCTGAGGTCATAGAATCAGCAAAACAGTTTTCCATGTTAAGAACCTCAAAGTCAGCCAGAGGAGCTGATTCAAATGGAGCAAGTGTTTACCAACACATTCTTGGATTAGATAGAAAATGTAGAAATAATACAAATTATTGGCTTGAGTTGGTTTATAATTGTCTATTGTAGATGCTTTTATGTTTAATTTTTTGTGATTTTAATTTCCTGTACTTGGTTAAAATGATATTTATTCTTAATGTATTATAGGGAAATTCAAAATGGAACTAAAACATTGGAAGCAATATTGTACATAATGTAAATAGTGTGTGAAATGTATAATGGTTTGGCAAAACAATAAAAATGATTATTGAAAAAAAAAATGGAGCAAGTGTTAGTTTCTCTAACACAAAATTAATATCCTAACAAGATGCCAAAGATCTTCTGGGAGGCTTCTAATGTAAAAACCCAATTCAAAACATTTTCACGAGACTGAACTTAAAAAGAGTAGGATCCACAGACAAATATGCTGAAATGGTTGCCAAGATGGGTAAAACAGGCCACTGGAAATTAACTCGCACATATACTGTAAAACCAGAGAAACAGTAGCTGTAACTGGGCACTGGTTCTTTCATTCATTAAGTAGAAAACTTTCTCCATTTGTAAAGGTATGCTTTTCTAATATCAGGCTTTCTTGCCTCAATTAACACCTGTGCTCAAGAGGTATTAAGACCATATCATCCAGGCAGTCAATTGCAATTGTTAGGGCCAGGATGTGTCAAATACCTCTGATCTTCTGTGAGTAAATCAAGTCTGTGGGGAAGCCTGTGGTAACTGTTCCTAATTCTATAAAAACAAGGACCACTGTTGCCTGGGCCAGAAGGAAGTCACCACAATGAACTTTGAGAAGTCCTTCTAAATCTTCAAAAATGCATTAGACATCAGTGGGAAGGAGGGAAAAGTATACAGGAACATTAGTGTCCAAGGAAAGAAAAGGCATCTGTCCTTCCAGTCCCTCATGGATGGAATCCTGAAACAGAATTTTGCCTGTTGATTTAGACAGGAGGTAAAATGGTCTGATTCCTATAGTTACCATGCAATATTTTATATACCCTACTAATTATGCTTTTTTTAACAGCAGCCTCTGTTCTAGAGTCTACTAAAAACTGTACCAGTACTGATCTTTCCCTTAGGAGCCCCCAATTTCTTTCTCTTTGCCTATACTCTGATATCAATCCTTGATTGGGAAGGCAAATCTCTTGACTGCAGTCCAAATGAATTCTTGGCCCATTCCCATTCTATTACCTTTCCCTCTATAATTATTTGCTCCCAATAGCTTGGTTACTTTGACAGTTTTCTCCAGTAAATTCCAGTCCTCTCTTGCCTATTCTCTGTACCCGATTGCAGTCATCCCTATCACAATCTCCTTTCTCCATCCTTGAGTTGCCTTAGTTCTTAGAATACTCTCTCATATTTTATGAATATAATATTCTGTATGGTTATTGCTAGTCTCCCTAAGGATCTGCAAGCAAAATTCCAGTTACTCCTTATTTCTTTATCTTCCACCTTGTTTCATCACCATCCCTTTCCACTTTGAATTCTTCTTATGCCACATATAGGAGCTTTAGCTGTATAGTGCTGAAATACCCCTTCAAATTAGGAAATCCCAAACCACCTCAACTTATCCTACCTGATTCTTGCCATCTTCCCCTGCAAGATATAATACTTCAACTCATTACTTGAGGGCAATACAGCAATTACCTCATGTACACTGGGGCAATGCAGCAATTGCCTCATGTACACAGACAACCCTCTCCTCCTACCACCCAACACTACAACCTGTGAGAGATGCACTTACATAGCCAAACTGGAAGCAACGCTCTCTCCACCCAAGATTGTGCTACACAGTCAAGAGAAGGTTAACACCCGCACTACACCTCAAGCAACACATAGCCCTTCTAAACTCACACCACCAACACCCACACATAGCAACACTAAATCCACATATGCAGAGGCCCCTTAACTGTAACCTGCCCAAGCAACAAGGACCTCCAAAGCTGAAACACAAACACCAATCACAACCAAAGTGTCACATAGCTCACAACACCAGTGTGTCACCCAGCAACAGCTCATAAGACAAGACAATGTACTTAACACTTTAGTCATAGGTGACTCTATAGTCAGGCACACTGATGTCCCACTCACCAGGCTGAACAAGGAGAGAATTACAGTGAGCTGCCTGTCGGGTGCCAGGATCCACCACATAACTCATGCACTCAAGTCACTCCACAACAAGTACAAATATAACTCTGTCATTGTCCAAGTTGGAGTGAATGACTTCAGACGTACCTCCCTGGACTACATGGAGAGACATGGAAGAGCTCTCTGATCATGTGGCCCAGGCAGGTATGACCCTAGCCCTGAGTAGCATCCTGCCTTAGCCCAGAATGATACCACAATATAAGGACAAAATGATTGACTTCAACAATTGGCTAAGCTTCTGGTGTCATTCAAAGGGGATCCAGTATCTGTCTGCCTGGGACGACATGATCGACAGACCACGATGCTTTGCCAGAGATGGTATGCACCTGTCGCCCCTGGGGATTCAGGTTACTGGCTAAGGCTCTTGACACCCCTATAGTGTCTTTTTTAGGCAAAGTTCAAAGGACAAAACCACCACCATTACAGGTACAAGCATGCAAAATCTGAAGGTAATGCTACTCAATGCTAGAAGTCTAAACCTCAAAATGCACTCTCTTGAGGCACTCCTAAAAATGGAGAACATCAATATCTGTGCAGTAACTGAGACCTGGTTCAAGGCTCCAGAAAGCACCCCTGCAATACCAGGCTACAACTCTTACCACACTTTTCGGCTACGAAACCAGGTTCGAAACACTAAAGATGGAAGATTGTCCATATTCACCAAGGGTATTCACACCACCAGGTTTAGTTGCTCAACACAATGCATCTGAAATTCTCCAGGTGCAACTAACACTAGGTAAGACTGCAATCCAAATTGTAGCTTGCTACAGATCCCCCACCATGCCTCAAGATTCTTACTACACCTTTCTAAACATACTGGAAAATATTAATATACAGCCAAACACCCTAATACTGGGTGATTTCAACTACCCTGCCATTAACTGGGAAAACTACTCGTGCACCAACACCTTTGCTCAATGGTTCTTGGAATTCATAAATTCCAATGCCCTGGATAAACTAATCCATAGTCCCACCAGGGGCTCCAATATCCTAGACCTGGTCATTACCAATATGGGAAATCGATGCTCCACACCTATGGTCACCCCCCTCGTTGGTCAAGTCAGACCATAAGCTAATCACCCTCAACATCCACATCCCACCACCACCCCCCAAGTAAGGAAACTTCCATAAAAAACTTCTCCAAGGCCAACTACATGCTACTCAAGTCAGAAGTTACAAACTTTATGACACCCATGCAGATGGGAACTGAAAGTTCGACTGCTGAATCCTACACTAAGGCACGGTACGAGCACATCCACTCATGCATGAATTGTGCCATCCCAAATAGAACCAAGATGCTCTCCTCCAACTTCACCTCCCTCTCACCCCCTATATGGCCCATCTCAATACTGGAAGATTGCCAAATTCCAATAATAACGGCCATACAGGTAAAAAATGCACTCTCCAAAGCTAAGAATACAGCATCCATGGGACAAGATGACATCCCGGGCTGTGTACTACATGAACTACAAAATGAACTGGCACCTCATCCAAGTGTCATGTTTAATCATACCCTCACCTTAGGCTTTGTGCCTACTGAGTGGCGCACAGCTACAGCTATCCCACTCCACAAGGGGGGATCCACCTTGGATCCCGGGAACTACCGCCCCATAAGTCTGAAGAGCTTAATCTGCAAGGCCATGGAACGTATTATCATGGAACTTATAAACAAAGACATTGGCAACATTAAAACACTGGACCCCACCCAGTTTGGGTTTGTGAAGGACCGATCTTGTCTCCTGAACCTTACTGACTTCTTGCATCAGTCTCCAGAGCCGTGGACGAGGGTGAGGCAGTCCACACAGCCTATCTGGACCTCGCCAAGGCCTTTGACACCATCCCCCACTTTGGAATCATAGATAAACTTACTAAGCTAGGCATTAATCCCTACATCACTCGATGGGTTGCCAACTGGCTTACTGACAGAACCCACATTGTAAAAGTAGCAGACTCCAATTCCAGCTCCAGACATGTGGAGTATCTATGGGTTCAGTCCTGGGACCTCTCGTTTGGTATATACTTCTCTGAAGTACAGGCCAACACTAAGGGACTCTGGCTAACAAAGTTTGCAGATGATTGCAAACTAGGAGCCATTATTGAATCCCCAAATGATGTGGAAACCCTACAAAAGGGCCTTACAGAAACAGATGCTTGGTGCCTGAGCCATGCGCTCAAGCTCAATGCCAAGAAAAAAGAAGTTATGTACCTACCATAACGTTCCATGACAGTTGACTTCTTCTCGCCTTCTTTCTTGTTGGTTGGGTTCGGAGCCGATCCTCGGCTCCCACTCGGCCATCTTCAAAGGCTCGAGAGCTGCATACTGGCTCGAGGCCACCCCATATCCCATGATGCCTGGCGCTAGATACCCAGATCTCATTTGGTAAGTCTAACTGCAGACATAATAAAGAAAGCATCCTATCCTGGAATATATAAAACCTCCAGAGAGGCTACTAGACAGAAAGGAATAGCCAGAAAAGACTCAGCCAGTGAAAAAAAAACATAGGTAACTCTTCTCGGTCTACAAGGATAGGGGGATGGAGGGTGGGACGCAAGAAAGAAGGCAAGAAGAAGACAACTAACATGGAACGTTATGGTAGGTACTTAACTTCTTTATGTTAAGTTGTCTATCTCATGCTGGTTGGGACAGTGTCCCTAGCACCTAAAATCCTGGGTGGCTCATCGGAACAAACTCTACAGAACAGTGGAACCAAAATCTGATCTGTTTCTGGAAACCACATCCAACTTATAATGCGAAATGAAAGCATGTGGGGTGGCCCACATAGCCGCAGCACAAATAGATTCCATGGGCAACCTAGCCTGAAAGGCCACCAAAGTGGCTAAAGCCCTGGTGGAGTGACCTTTTGGTTTAACAGGTAATTGTTTATTCCTCAGTTGATAGATAAATGTGATGATAGAAGTCAACCACCTGGACAAGGTTACTTTTGAGACTGGAAGACCTTGTTTACCCTCAGCATAAGAAAGGAAAAGTTGGTGCGATTTCCTGATATCCTTAGTTCTAAGTGATGCAACTTATATTCCGCCCTCTTGGAGTGGCTGGGAAAAAACACAGGAAGGTCTATGGACTGATTCAAATTATTTTCTGAAGAGACCTTAGGAAGGATTAGTCCTGAGAGCAACCCTATCATTGTGGAACACTACGTACGGAGGACGGGTACAAAGAGCCTGCAGTTCCGAAACTCTTCTTGCTGACGTAATGGCTACCAGGAAGAGAGTTTTCCAAGATAAAAACTTCAGGGAACAAAAAGCTGCAAGTTCGAAGGGAGGCAATATTAGGGAAGCTAAAATCAAATTTAGATCCCACGGAGGTGGAGGATCTCTCACTGGAGGCCTGAGCAGAGTGGTCCCTTTGAGAAAGGCTCTACATAGCTTATGCGACATGATATTATTTCCCGACAGGCCAATGTGAAAATTTGAAAATGCAGCTAACTGAACTCTAACTGTAGTGGAAGCGGACCCAAAATGAAAGAGTTCTGCAAGAAAATCCAAAATGTGGTGTATAGGGGCTGAAAAGGGGTCTATTCTCTTAGTCTCTGCCCAGGAAGAAAACTGTTTCCACTTACTAGCATAAGTTTTTCTAGTGGTAGACTTGTGCGATGATGAAATAATTTCCCACACAGACTGGGAGATATCTGGAAGCCTGGCTAAGGTTGGAAGTGGAGCAACCAAGCAGTGAGTTTGAGAGATTGCAGGGATTGGAGCAGCCCGCCCTATTGATGGATCAGAAAGTCTGGAACTGGGTCCAGAGTCCAAGGCTGCTCGAGAAGGTGATGATGCAGGAACGGGAACCATATTTGTCGAGGCCAGTAAGGAGCAATGAGGATCATTTTGCAGCCCAAAACGGTAGCTTTCTGTATCAGTTGTGGAATAAGGGGAAACGGAGGGAATGCATAAAGAAGTCCCTGAGGCCAATCGTGGACTAAAGCGTTTCTGGGGGAAATGTCCGGGAAGTGGAAGGAGAGAGAAGAATTTGTTGCATTTGCTGTTGAAGAGGGTGGCAAAAAGGTCGCAGCAAGGCTGGCCCCATTTGCGGAATATTTGGTCCGCCACTACTTGATTCAGAGACCACTCGTGAGGCATGAAAATTGCTCTGCTCAGCCTGTCTGCTATGACGTTGGACTTCCCAGGGATGTGCGTTGCGATCAGACACCGTTGGGAAGAGATCGCCCACTGCCACAGTCTGAGTGCTTCTCGACATAGGGGGTAGGACTTGGTTCAGCCCTGCTTGTTGATGTACCACACTACTGACATTGTCCGTTTGAATTGCAATGGTCCCGGTAGGAAGAGAGTCCTGAAGAGCGTGTAACGCTAGAAGCACAGCCCTAATCTCCAAGACATTTATATGCAGGTGGTACTCGTGAGGTTGCCAGGTGCCTTGGACTGTCCTGCCCTGATAATGCCCCCCCCCACCCGATCAGGGAAGCGTCCGTGGTAACCGAAGCAACTGGGGGGGGGGTACAAATGGTCTGCCTAGGGGTACTGATGCAGAGACCATCCACCATGCAAGGTGCTTTTTGCATGCTTCTGTTATCATGATCATGTGAGACAAGGGAAGCTGCTGGAAGGACCACTGTGTGAAAAGCAGCAACTGGATGATCCTCATGTGAAAATGAGCTTGAGGAACAAGTATGATTGCTGCTGCCATGAGACCTAGAGTTTGGAGGACGAACCTGGCTTGAATTTTCTTGCATGCTAATAAGACCTGTACATGTTGACGAATCACTAATACCCTGTCTGGTGGAAGGCTCGCTGACATATTTTTTGTATTTAAATTTGGGCCTATAAAGGTGATAGACTGACAGGGCGACAATGCAGACTTTCTGAAATTTATTGATATACCTAGTCTGGAACAAGTCTCGATAGTGTAGTCTCTGGCTCGCAGAAGGTGATGCCTGGTGGTAGCAGTAAGGAACTGAACACGTAGATAGAACAAAATCTCAGCAGGAACACAGTAGTTACAGAAACACAGGCTTTAATGAAGCTTTCGGGCTCTCAACCCTTCATCAGCATATAACATTGTACATTTCGATCCATTTAAATAGAGGAAACAGTTAAAATCACATGATCAAACCAGCCAATAAAACATACTAAAAGAAAAAGGAAACAAATACATCAAATTCTGTATCGAAATATGTTTGAGTCCCTTTATTATAAAAACCCTCATCGTAATATACTTAAGGTTATTTACTATACTACAAAATTAATTATATATTATAAATTACTCATTTGGCGCTTCACTAATACTGGTTTAATAGTAGAAGTACCATTCAAACCAGGTAAAGTGTCAGCTTGTAATCTTATTATCCATTCTAACTCTCTCATATCTAAAAAGTTGTTAATATCACCCCCCCTCACACCCACTTGCACTACATCTATACATCTAAACTTAAAAGTGTGGTTGCTAAATTCATATATATGCTTAAATAAAGCATTTGTCTGTATTTGTCTATTTATCTCTGATCTATGTTCGATTATACGGTCTTTCAGCCTACGTATAGTCTTTCCTACATAAAAAGCCTGGCATTGCATGCAGGTGGCAAGGTAGACTAATTTCATAGTATTACAATTAGCACTGCAGTAAAATTGAAATTTTTTGTGTGACAGGATGTTTAAAGGTACTATCTGTATCTAAAATGTCAATGCAACAGCTACAATTGTAACATTTATAAGTCTCTATCTTACTATGTATGGTATTATGTTGTTCCACAAAATCTTTATAGCACAACATATTCTTTAAGCTTTGACTATTCCTATAGGAAAAGCTGGGTTTGGGGCCCACTATTGAGCTGAATTCAGGCATTGCCATTAAAATTGGCCAATTTTTCTTGATTATTTCACATATTTGGTTAGAGTAGCCAGAGTATGTGGTAATGTATCTCAGGGTATTTTCTTTCTTTTTATTAACTATCGGTAAACTATAATTAACATCTATCTCATCATCTATAAAAATGGGTTTATAATCAGTTTTTCTGCCCTCTGTTGTTATTTTAATAGTTTTATCAATAATACTTTCAGCATATCCACTTCTAAAAACTCTGTTTTCATATTTGTTATTTCATTAATGTATATTTGTTCATCTGTTGTTAATCTACTTATTCTTATAAACTGTGATTTCATTATACTTTTAAATACATGTGAAGGATGCATACTAGTACTATCCAAGTATCTTATTGTATGCACGTCTTTCTTATGTACCATAGTTTGTATCATGTTGTTCTTTTTATATAACTTTACATCCAAAAATATCATTTCATCTGGTGAGAAGCACATTTTAAATTTAAAAAAATTTGTAGTGTTATTAATGTATGTCGTGAAAGAATGAAGTTCTTCTATCGTGCCATCCCATACGAAGAAACAATCATCTACGAATCTTGCATAACTTTTTACATGTACATTCAGTGCATTTTTATTACTTAAAATAAATTCCTTCTCCCAATGGAAAAGTACTAGATTCGCAAAAGTATTTGCCACGGAAGTACCCATGGCTACTCCAGTTAATTGTTTATATGGAGTACCATCAAAAATAAAAATATTATTAGTTAGTACCAAATGAAGAAGAAAGCATATATTTTCCACTTCACGAGATTGCTTAGTCGTGTTAGATAATAAAAACCTTCTAATTGCCTCTATGCCATAATCTATGGGAATAACCGTAAATAACGATTCCACATCCAATGTTACAAAAATATAGTCATTAGGCGCATTTTTATACCATATACTAAGATTCTTCAAGAAGTGTGAGCTGTCCTTTATTATGCTATCACATTTAGGTAATAACTCAGATAGTACATTCTGTAAATATTTAGATATAGTTTCAGTTATCCACCCCTTACCTGAGACTATAGGTCTCAATGGTGGTTGCTCTAAAGATTTGTGTATCTTTGGAATTCCATATATTTGTGGAATTTTAGGGCATGGGGTGGAGAAATAATTAAACACATCTATTGGAATATCATTATTTAACTGCATGTCGTAAATAGCCATGTTCACCTGTGTAATACAGTTTTTCACATCAGGAAAAGTAATCTTTTTAAAAATATCAGTATCAGATAAGAATGCAGTAAATTCATTCATATAATAAGTTCTGTCCATTAAGACTATTGCCCCACCCTTATCTGCTTGCTTTATAATTATATCTTTCTCATTCTTTAAATATTTAAGGGCTTGATATTCTTTAAAAGAAAGATTATAGTTCCTTTTTGTTGTGTCACATTTAGAAAACATAGTTCTTAATTCAAGTTCAACAATATTTATAAATGCCAGAATAACCGGAGACAACTGAGGAATAAATAAACTTGATTTTCTGCATACAGCACTATTTTGAACTGAATTTTTAAATATAAATTTTAACATCAAGCTTCTAGCAAACAGTTTTAAGTCTATAATGGCACTTACAACATTATCCATAGCAAAGGGAATAAATTTCAAGCCTTTGCTTAATACTAATAGCTGCTCTTGTGAAAGAATCCTTTGCGTTAAATTTAAAGTACCTTGTTTTATTATTGCAGTCTCTCTTATCGGTGGCGTTTGTTGCTTTTCTTTGGACTGCTGTACTTCCTCTTTGCCCCTTGAGTTTGAGGTGATTCCCTGTCCATGACAGTTGACTTCTTCTCTTCTTTCTTGTTGGTTGGGTTGGAGCCGATCTCGGCTCCCCACCTCGGCCACATCTCAAAGGTTCAGGTGAGCTGCATACCGGGCTCGAGGCTGGATTCCATATCCCATGATGCCTGGCGCCAGATACCCAGATTCCCCACGGTAAGTCTAACTGCAGACATAATAAAGAAAGCATCCTCCTATCCTGAATATATAAAAACCCAGAGACATTAGACAGAAAGGAATAGCCAGAAAAAGACCTGCCAGTGGAAAAAAACATAGGCAACTCTTCTCGGTCTGTAAGGAAGGGATGGAGGGTGACGAAGAAAGTGAAGGTGTGAAGAAGAAGACAACCAACATGCGGAACGTTGTTATGCAGCAGGCAATTTCAAATTTCTCATAAGCGGGTTGTCTCATCTCATGCGAATGGGGACAGCAAATCCCCAGCACCCAAAAAATCCTGGTGGCCTATCGGAACAAACTCTTACAAAGAACAGGAAACCACAAAAACTGATCTGTTTCTGGAAACCACATATCCAAATTTTATACTAGAATGAAAGCGGCTGTGGGTGGCCCACATAGCCGCAGAAAGCACAAATAGATTCCATGGGCAACCTAGCCTGGTGCCACCACAAAGTGCCAAAGTTCTGGTGTGGAGTGACCCTTGGTTTAACAGGTAATGTTTATTCTCAGTTGATAGATAAATGTGATGATAGAAGTCAACCACCTGACAAGGTTGGGCTTTGAGATCAGACCTTGTTTACCCTCAGCATAAGAAAGGAAAAGTTGGTGTGATTTCGATAATCCTTAGTTCTAAGTGATGCAATTCTCATATTCGCCCCTTCGGAGTGGCTAAAACACAGGAAGGTTCATGGACTGATTCAAATATTTCTGAAGAGACCTTAAGGAAGGCAAGTGTGATTTTCAGTCCTGAGAGCAATTCCTATCATTGTAGCACTACGCACGAGGATCGCGCTGTGAGCCTGCAGTTCAAACTTCTTCTTGCTGACGAATGGCCACTAAAGAGTAGGAAGAGAGAGTTTTCCAAAGATAAAAACTTCAGGAATGCAAAGCTGCAAGTTCAAGGGACAATATTAGTGAAGCAAATCAACTTAGATCCCACTTGAGTGGAGGATCTCTCACTGGTGGCCTGAGCAGAGGGTCCCTTTGAGAAAGGTTTCATAGCTTATGCATATGATATTATTTCCATACAGGCCACCGTGAAAATTTGAAAACGCAGCCAACTGAACTCTAATTGTAAAAGCCACGGACCCAAATGAAAGAAAGTTCTGCAAAGAAAACCCTCAAATGTGTATAGGGGCCAGTGGGTCTATACCTAGTCTCTGCCCAGGAAGAAAAATGTTTCCAATTTCTACCAGCATGAAGTTTTCTAGTGGGTGTGATTTGAAGGAAGATGAAATAATTTCCCACACAGACTGGGAGACATCTGGAAGCCTGGCTAAGGTTGGAAGTGATAACCAAGCAGTGAGTTTGAGAGAGTTGCAGGGAGTTGGAGCAGCCCGCCCCTATTGATGGAGGATCAAGGAAAGTCTGGAACTGGGTCCAGAGTCCAAGGCTGCTCGAGAAGCAGGTGAGGATGATGCAGTGAACGGGAGACCATATTTAAGCGAGGCCAGTAAGGACAATGAGGGGATCATTTTGCAGCCCAAAACGGTAGCTTTCTGTATCAGTTGTGGAGACAAATAAGAGGAACGGAGGGAATGCATAAAAGAAGTCCCTGAGGCCAGTAAGTGATTGGAAGCGTTTCTAAATTTGTCCGGGAAGTGGAAGGAGAGAGAAGAATTTGTTGGGAAATTTGCTGTTGAAGAGGGTGGCAAGGAGTCGCAGCAAGGCTGTGGCCCCATTTATGAATATTTGGTCCTACCACTACTTGATTCCAGAGACCACCTTCCGTGAGGCATGAGAAAATTGCTCTGCTCAATTATGTCTGCTATGACGCTGGACTTCCCAGGACAATGTGCGTTGCGATCAGACACCGTTGGGAAGAGACGGCCTGTTGTGAGTCTGAGAGTGCTTCTGCGACATAGGGTAGTAGGACTTGGTTTCAACGCCCTGCTTGTTGATGTACCACACTACTGAAAGCATTGTCGGTTGAGATTGCAATGGTCCCGGGCAGGAAGGGCGAGAGTCCTGAAGAGCCGCAGTAACGCTAGAAGCACAACCGTTCTAATCTCCAAGACATTTATATGCAGGTGGTACTCGTGAGGTTGCCAGGTGCCCTGGACTGTCCTGCCCTCGAGGCCAACGCCCCCACCCATCAGGCCGCACCGTAGCAACCGGGCAAATGGTCTGCCTAGGGGTACTCGATGCAGAGACCATCCACCATGCAAGGTGCGCTTTTGCATGCTTCACATATCATGATCATGTGAGACAAGGGAAGCTGCTGGAAGGACCACTGTGTGAAAAGCAGCAACTGGATGATCCTCATATGTGAAAATGAGCTGAGGAACAAGTATGATTGCTGCTATACATGAGACCTAGAGTTTGGAGGAACCCAGACCTGGCTTGAATTTTCTTACGCATGCTAATAAGACCTGTACATGTTGACGAATCACCCTAATATACCCTGTCTGGTGGAAGGGTCAATGCATGACATATTTTTCTTGTATTTAAATTTAGCGCGCTATAAAGGTGACAGATATATAGACTGGACAGGGCGACAATGCAGACTTTTCGAAATTTATTTATATAACCTGGGGTCTGGAACAAGTCTCGATAGTGTGGGGTTCCCTGGCTCTCGCAGAAGGTGATGCCTGGTGGTAGCAGTAAGGGAGCCAGTCGCTCAGATATGGGAAAATGTATCTGGAATCCTTGCCGGTTCAGGTGAGCTGCAATCACTGCCATACATTTGGTGAATTCCCTGGGGGCTGTAGAGACCGAAAGGGCAGAGTTTGAACTGTAATACATTCCCAGCCGGAGGTTAAGGAATCTTCTGGACATTTGTCCCATTTTGACGCAGAAAATTTATCCTGAAGATCTATAGTAGAGCATAGCCAATTGTCCTGACTCAGAAAGGCATATACGGACCGTTATGGACCATCCTAAACTTGGGTTCTTTGTACAGACCTGTCTGGTCTGCTGAGATCCAGAATGGTCTCCAGTCCCCTTGCTCCTTGGTACCAAAAGAACCTTGAGCAATTCCGGATTCCTTGCTGGTCTGGGTTGGGACTTGCTGGATGGCCCTTTCTAGCAGCAGTCTCCCTGAAATTTCTGTACTGCTTTTGTCCCTTAGGGATCAGTGGTAAAAATCAAAGGACCTACTATTACTACGTGGTGCGAATAAAGGGCCCAGCTCCGGATATAACCACCGGGCACCAGCCTTGGCCTCTGAGTTATGTCTTGCCAGGCCTCGGTGATATTTCCGACTGCCACCGGAGGTAAGCAGTCGGGCGCAACCCTCTTTCAGGAATGGTAGTGGGATGGCTTCTCAGAGAAGGATTCCCTGCTGCCTCGGCTCAGTGGCGGACCCTCTGCCACGTGAGGGCGTGCGCCTATTGTTCCTCCTCTGCCCTGGATGGGAACCTCCACCACGCTTGTCAGGCAAGGCTCCCCGAGAACATATCTTTCCACTCTTCTGACCGCTGAGATATGGTCTGAAGCAGGTGAAAGTGACTCCCCGACGGCAGGAAGAGTCTTGCCTCCTGTTCACATCATCACCTGTGTGTGTCTCACCTGTGATCCAAAAGAGAGGAACCATCAGCAAAAGGAAAGACGCCTGAAAGGTTCCGCTGCAGGCCGCAGATCCAAGCGCATCTCCTTAGAGCAACACCTGTGCTCAAGGCTCTCATCTCGCCCATCGGCTGCATATAAGAAATCGAGCCTCATGGAAGAGGTCACTGAATTAAGAGTCGCCAGGCTGGAGGTTTTAGCCCGCCCTCAGCTGATGGATCTTGAAGTACTTCAAGTTTCATGAGATCCGAAGGGCGGTAAAGTGGCACAAATACCCAGAGCCCCGCAAGGTCGCCAGAAGAGAACATCCGCTTCCCATATCTACCATCGCCCCGACTTTGTTAGGGGATGAACTGATGGTGCTCAGCCAACCTTCCCTTGTGGCCGCTGCCACCATGGCAGCAAGGCATCAACAGGGACATATTTGGTCAACAACTGTTTATCCTGTGGTGCCATGAACGGAAGCGGGTCTCTGGGGTGGTCTGTCTGAGTTGACCGCGCCCGAGCCACCACGGACATCAGTGGGTCGAAGAGACACACAAGAGGTGTAGGTCGGGATCCAATGCATCCAGAAATACTGAGTTATCTCGTGGGCTTATAGGATAGTCCAGTTCTCTGCCTTTCCAAGCATCTCAAGGATGTCTGATAGTTGAGAAATTAAATTTTCAGAGGGGATCTCGGACCCTTCCGAATCCTCCGTCAGCATCTGATGTGACAGACTCAGGGAGTCAACATGCTTCTTGTATTTTCCACAGGTGGCTCCCTCTGAATGATCAGGAGGCCCCTGAAGAAAAGAGTTGGCACCCAATGGGGTGCCCTGAGCCGCTGACTCCACGCCAGCCCTCCTGGGAGGGAGGGGACAGAGGCAGACCCAGGCAACCATAGTGGAAGGAGCCGGTGGGGATGATCGTACACCCAGGGCCAGCACACCTCATGATTCCCCTTCGGGCGGTTCCTGCTCGGATGCTTTGTAGCTGGCCCGGTTCCTCAAAGAGACCGGAATCCTCTCCGCATCGAGGGGACGGAGGCTCCAGCCGGCGTGCACGAGCGAGCTCATCAGCGCCCGGGTTCGCCAGAGGAGAAAGTACAGTTTTGTACCTACCATGTAGATGTCTTGAGTGTTCACCCTGCTGCAGTCATCACACTTGCTATCCGTCGCTATGTCCCCGCAGTCACGCCGGATTTAAAGTCTTGTCCGGACCGGCCGGTTGTTGTCGCCCATCCCTGATCGCCGTGAGCACCAGGGTAGCATATACTGCAGTAATTGACCCATTTTCAGTTTCGTCGCCATGTTCAAGCAGAAGAAAGTCTCGCAAGTGCCGGGCCCGTCAATTTTCCTGAGATTGTCGACCACCCTCAGTGACCGAAGTTCTATGTTGGCACTTCAGAAACTTTTCTTGCCTCAGATCTATGTCAGAAAGTTAATGCATTTCTTGAGGGAAGCAAATACCTCATAAGGATTTCATTTTATTGCATACCTGCCTAGGCCTCTGATCACAACGCTACTTAGTTTCTATTTGTGCCAGGTTTAATATGTTTACTATTAAAAGACTATTTGATTTCGCATCTATTAATTTGCCTGGTAGAAAATTTAATCATAATACGCCGGAGCTATCGACCATCAAGGCAATAAAAATGCAGGGATATGAGTCAGACAGCCCAGGACTAAGCCATTGAGGCCTTTGGGTTTATCCGTTATGTTCTTAGTGAATCATGCAGCTGACTACAGTTCTGGAACCAGAATGAAATTTTAAAAGTACTAGGCAGCCTTTTTCTTCAGGCCCTTCTGCATCTAACCCTTTTGAAAGCTATTGGTTTAAAGGTTTCAGACACCTCAATCAAAGTTTCAAAGATTCTAAATCTAAAATGCTACAAGTCTCCTGTTAACATGCCAGAAATAATCAAAATGGCTGAGATTTTTTATTTTTTTTTATTTTTTCTGAAAACCCTCCTTAAAAATGCTAAAATCAACTAGGGAAATTCAGGCTCTTCTTTATTCAAAAGGCCCTTTTTGACCTAAGAAACAGAAAATTTAAACTTCAACAATGGCCCGAAAAAAACCATCTGGTATCTAAATTCCTCTAAACCAAAACCCCCCCGGGGGGAAATTTTAAGGGCCCAATTTGAGGCCCTTTTGGGTCCTTTTTATTTGGTTTTTTTCCCCTTATTTTTTTGGGGGAAAAACGGGGGGACTTTGGGGAAAACTTTAAGTTTTTTTTTTTTTGGGGGAAACCAGAGATTTTTTTGAAAACCCCAAACTTTTTTTAAAAAAAAAAAAAAAAAAAAAAAAAAAAAAAAAAAAAAAAAAAAAAAAAAAAAAAAAAAGGGGGGGGGGGGGGGGGGGGGGGGGGACAAGCCTCCTTTTATTTTTTTCAGGCCCTTCTTTGGCTTTAAAATTTTAATACTAGAAGCCTTTATTGGCCCTTCTAAAAATTAAGCTGTTCTAACCATGGTTCAAAAGCATCTAAATCAAACTTCCGAAGACCTTCTAAATCTAAAATGCCTAATTCATCCTGTTAGGCTATGCCTAGATAGATAATCAAAATGGCTAAGATCTGATTTCTCTTATCATTCACAGCCCTCCTGACAAAGGCCTGAAAAAGGGGAAGATTTCTTTTGGAGCATATATTTGTTTTAGGCTCTGGGGTGGAAATATTAACTCTCCTTTGAATATTCTTATCTAAAACTCATTCTAACTTTTCCCCTGAATACTTTTTTCGGAAAATTTTAAATCTTTGAGGGAACAGTATTCAGATAAGCAGCAGTAAATTCATTCAATAAAAGGCTCAGAAGTTTCTTTCCCAACCCTTATCTCTTGCCTTAATTATTCTTTCATTGTGGATGATTTTAAGGGTTGTTTCAACAAAGATTATTTCCTTTGTTGACGTACTTTAGAAAACCTATTCTTAAAATTTTATTACAAAGTCCATAAATGAGAATATCTGGAGAAATTCAGGAATAAAAACTTGTTTTCTGCAAGCATTAATTGCACTGAATGAAGAAAATTTTAACATCAGCTTTAGCTTTTAAGCACTAAATTGGCACTTACAAATTATCAGCAATTTAATTTCAGTTAACTCATCTCAAGTAGAGCTCTTTGTGACTTTAATCCTTGGGGCTCAAATTTAAAACCTTGTTTTATTATTCATCTTCACATACCTTTTGACGGGTCTATATCAATACAATTTGCTTGATATCATGTATGCTTCAAGATAAGTTCTTTTCTTGTATTATTTTTGAAATTATTAATGCAAATAAGTAAAGGCAATTTTGACAAAGATCAGTACTTTCCTGCAAAAACATACAGTTTTGTCCTACATAAATGTAGATGTCGGAACAGGATAGCATTTTCTGTCTAAATTGGGTTGTCCTGTCGTTGGTTTCCCTTGGTCGGGTTTCCCAAGTCTGGGTCTTGCTTGTCTCACTTCACCGAGGCATTGTGTGGTCTTGGTATAAAGGCATTAGCGCGAATTTTCCTCAGTGTTTCTTGCCCAAAGATTCCAGTTGCCCTCTTGAAAGCTAAATTTGATAAATGAAGTTTGCATAGTAGTGTATAATAAGATTAGATGTATTTAAATCTACAAAGAAAACATAAGATCCCTAAGCTAGCTATTCGGTAAATACCCTTAAGTACCACAGAGGGAAAGGGTAATCTTCTGCAGATGCTATCCTGTTGACATCTAATTTTGGTATAAAACTGTAAAATGTCCTTCAAGGAAAATCTGAGTCATAAACCCTTTGTAGAATACCATAGCCAAACTAGGGAGGAGAAGAATTATGGTGTAGTTAGGACCCCTTTGAATATACAGTGGAAAACCCTCTGCTCGGGATCAATATAAAAGGTAATTAAAAATGCTTGGCCAATTATGCATGGAGGCCAATTAGCTCAATAATGTCTGAGCTTTTCCTTAAAGCTGTGGTAGGGGCTTAAAAATTGTTGTGCTATAATGTTTTGTGGAATTGCTTACCATGGTAGAGTAGGGAACTTATGAAATTTTTACCATTTAGATTGTTGTTTGAACATTGCTTTTCCTTCTTTCCTGTAAAATAATTACAAATTCTGGTAAAGTTTTCTATTAATTATTTCTGTCCTTGCCACCTGTCTATGACATCCAGTTATGTAGAACTTTCCGTGTTCTGTGGTTGGAAAGAAGGTAGGTAGGGGGATTACATAGTTAAAGACACTCTGGATACACCTTGGGCATAAATGTAGGATTAGTCCATGGACACTTTCTTGAGGGTAAGATTAGGAAGGGTGTTGATTAAGGCCTGTATTCAAACCCCTTCTTGCTGAAGAAGTTGCCAGTAGGAAAGATTTCCAGGATAGGTGTTCGGTTTGCTGTTTCTGCTGGTTAAAGAATTTAATTTTGAGCACAAATTTAAGTCCCATGCTGGTAATGGTTTTTAGGAGGTTTAACATTCTTGGTTCCTCTGAGGAACTGCCTGAGTAGAGGATTTGATAAGAATTGGGATCAGCTGTATTCTGCTATAGTATGCATGTATTTGATGGTTGAATAGGACAGCCTGTATGTTTCCTCTCTGCAATGTCAAGATGTTAGTTATCTATCTTTAAAGGTCTTTTCCTCTTTCAGTACTTCAATGAAAAGCCTTTTCCTTTCCTGCATGTTCTTCCCTTGTTAAAGGTCTGCGGGCCTAAAGGGATAATGTTAACCCTTTGGGATACTTGGGTTAGTTGCTGTTATGTAATGTTCCGGCAGTCAGTTGCAGAGTTTTAGGTTTGGATGCATGATGTTCTATTGGTAATGGTTGGCTCCCAGGCATCAGGGTAGGAATCTTCCGGAGACATGCTTCAGAATGGTACCAGTGTTCTTGGCCATTTGGAGCACAGCAATTATCCTGGGAGGCCTATTGGATTTTGACCAGAAACCTTGTGCATCATGGTACAGGTGATGCATCTGCTGAGGCCCCAAAGAAGGATAGAGTCCACCTTCCATGCAAGGTGGTTGTCTATTGGGAAATCTTTGGGCTGGTGTTTGGTGGGATGCGGATAGGTCTATTTGGGGCATTCCCATTTCTTTGTGATTGCCCTTAAGATGGGTGGCATCCATTCGTGAGCATCCGTGTCTGATTAACATGTCTGCTAGGATGTTTCTTTTCCGGTATAACTATTGCCTTTAACTGGATGTTGTAGCTCGGGGCCCATATTAAAGGTCCAAGTCTTCTGCTGGAGGTATGAATGAGTGCCTCCCTGTTTGTTGATGTACCACATGCTGTGGTGTTTCTGTGCTTATCATAAATGGCCTTCTTCCAAAATGGCTGAAATTCTGATTGCTATTTCTGCCAGCATTCTTGGATTTATGTGCAGGTGCAGCTGGTCTGAGTCCATAACCTTGTATCTTTTTCCAGCATGTGACCCGAGATGGCTCGAAGCAGACTCCACGGCAGAGAGAGTCTTGCCTTCCTGTTCACACCTGGTAAGGGTGTCCTTCACCTGTGATCCAAAAAGAGAGGAAACATCAAAGGGGGTGTTGGTAAAAGACGCTCTGAAAGGTTCCGCGAAGTTGCATAGCCGCATCCAAGCATGTCTCCTTAGAGCAACACCTGTGCCTGCGGCTCTACTCGCTCCATCGGCTGCATAAGAAATGAGCCTCATGGAAGAGGTCACCACTGAATTAAGAGTCGCCAGCTGGGAGGCTGCCTTAGCCCGGGCCCCCTCAGCTGATGGATCTTGAAGTGCATCTCCAAGCTCTTTAAGGAGATCCCTTTGAAGGCGGGTAAAGTGGCACAAATAATTCAGAGACCTCATAGAAAAGGTCGCTGAAGAGAACATCCGCTTCCCATATCTGTCCATCGTCCTGGACTCCTTGTTAGGGGGATGAACAGATGAAGAAGTTTCAGCCAACTCCTTCTTTGTGGCCGCCGCTACCACCATGGCATCAACAGGGACATATTTGGTCAACAACTGTTTATCCTGTGGTGCCGTTATGAATTTAGCGGGTCTTCTGGGGGTGGGTTCCACTGTCTGGAGCTGACCGCGCCTTCCGAGCCACCACGGACATCAGTGGGTCGAAAGGCGGAGACACACAAGAGGTGGAAGGTCGGGATCCAAATGCATCCAGAAATACTGACATCCTCAGAGGGGCTTAGGGTAGTCCAGTTCCCCCTCTGCCTAAGCATCTCAAGGATGTCTGAGAAGGAGAAATTGAAATTTTCAGAGGGGGATCTCGGGGACCCTTCCGAATCCTTCAAGTCAGTATCTGATGTGACAGACTCAGGGGAGTCAACATGCTTCTTCTTGCATTTCCTCTTACGAGGTGGCTCCTCTGAATGATCAGGGGAGGCCTCGGAAGAGAAAGATACACCCAATGGGGTGCCCTGGAGCGTTGATTCCCCACGCTTGGGGTCTGGAGGAGGGACAGAGGCAGACGCAGGCACCATAGTGGAAGGAGCCGGTGGGGATGATCGTGGGGCTGACTCAGGGGCCAGCACACTCCTCATGACCTCGAAGACGTCCCTGCTCGGATGCCGAGAAGGCTCCGGTTCCGAAGAGACCGGAATCCCTCTCCGCACCGAGGGGGACGGCTCCAAAGCCGATGTACGAGCCGAGCTCATCAGCGCCGAAGCTCCGAGAGGGAGAAAGTACAGTTTTGTACCTACCATAAATGTAGATGTTCGAGTGTTCACCCTGCTGCAGTCATCACACTTGGGTTATCCTGTCGTCAGGCGGTCCCCGCAGTCGGCCGGATTTCCAAAGTCTTGGTCCGACGTTGGTTGCTGTCACCTCATCCCTGACGTCAGAGCACCAGGGGTACATATATTGCAATCGACATCATTTTCTTCAGTCTTTCTTGCCACGCGGTGCCCGAAGCAGAAGCAGTTCGCAAGTGCCGGTCGGCCAACTCCTGAGATTGTCGAATTCGAATTTCAGACCGAAGTCTTCTATAAAGCTAAGTACCCCGTTGGGGAAACTTTTCTTGCCTCAGACCCATGTCAGAAAAAGTTAATTGCATTTCTTGAGGGAAGCAAATACCTCATAAGGATTTTCATTCTTATTGCATACCTTGCCTAGGCCCTGATCACGACGTCACTTCTTGTCGATTTTGTGCCAGGTTTAATAAGCGTACTATTAAAAGACTATCTGATTTCGCACGACACTATTTTGGTAGAAAATTTAACTATAACATGCCGTCGGAGCTACCGACTACCGGCGTGCACAAAAAATGCAGGGATAAGGACAGACAGCCCAGGACTAAGCCAGATTCCGAGGCCTTGGTTGATCCGTTATCCGGTTCTCAGTGAGGCTCCGATGCAGCCCCTGACTACCGCAGTTCTGGAACCAGAGACCGCTACGGACATTTTGACGGAATGTACTAGGCCGACGCAGCCTTTTACTTCAGGCCCTTCTGACGATTTACCTTCTAAGGACGTCGGTGCTTCTGAAACGCCATTGGTTTCTGAAGGCGTTTTCAGACCGACGACTCTCAGTCAAAATGTTTTCCAAGTCGAAGACTCCTTCTAAATCTAAAATGCCTACACTTCAGTCTCCTGTTCAAGGCCCTCTGCCTAAGAAACAGATAATCAAAATGGCTGAAGATCTGATTTCTCTTATCAGGGGTTCACAGCCCCCTCCTGACAAAAGGCCTAGACAAGAGGAAGATTCTGCTTCCTCTGAGCAACTGTGTATTTCTTCGGATTCCTCTGAGGACCAAGACTATTCCTTCTCTCCTTATGAAGATTCTGATGCTGAAGACTCTATTCCCTTAGCTTCTCCTCCTGAAGACTACTCTTTTGGGGAAACTTTACACACTATGAGGGAACATTTTCACTGGGAAGGTCAGGATTACTCTGATTCCAAGAAAAGGCTCAGAGAGTTTCTTTTACTCCCCCAACACAGACCTCTAGCCATCCCACCTGTTTTGGAGATTGTGGATGATGTCTATTTAGAATCCAGTTTCAACCCAGACTCTCTACCTCCTGCTAAGCCTGACAGATACTACAGAGTACCTGATTCCCACAAATTTCTTTACAAAAGCCCAGTAGCTGACCCCGAGACTATCTCCCAGAAGGATTCCATGGCTAAAAACCCAGTACCTTTTGAGAGGGATTCAAGAGCACTAGACAGGTGGGAGAAAAAGGTTTACACCTCAGCCACATTAGCTATGAGAGCACTAAATTGTCAATTTCATATGCTTATCAGCAATTTCTAATCTCTCAGTTAACTCACTCCCTCCAGTAGAGATCTTTTGAGTGTGTACCTTTAACTCCTAGTGGGTGTGGCTTCAACATTTAAAAATTTAAGTTATCACCTTACATTTTTAACAAATACCCTTTGACAGAGATCATATATCAATACAATTGTGTTTGCTATCATGTATGCTTCAAGATAAAATTTTCTGATACCTTGTATGTAACATAGTTTTGGAATTATTAATGCAAATATGAACAGGCAATATTTGACGCCTAGAGGAGCAGTAGGGTGTAACTGCAGAAACGCCTGGAGACGTCACTCGGCTCCGAAGGGAGAGTCGGAACCGACTGGGAGACAGGTAAATCGGTTCCGGCCGGAACTGAGGCTGAAGGAACAGCTTCACCCATCGACGGCTCCGAACTGGGAGCCGAAGATTTATGTGGCTTAGAGGCCTTCACGGGCTGAATCTTAGCCGGTGAATCCTGTTTAAGTAATCCACGTAGGAAAGGAATTAGGGAGAAAAAAAAAAAACAAGGACACTAACAACTATAAATTTTTATCAAAAAACGAGTAAATAATGAAAATATACGACCTGAGCCAGTAAGACAACCTCGCAGCAGAAGCGGCAAACGAGATCTGGGTATCTAGCACCAGGCATCATGGGATATGGGGTGGCCTCGTGCCAGTATGCAGCTCTCAAGCTTTTGAAGATGGCCGAGTCAGAGCAGAGGATCGGCTCCGAACCCAACCAGCAAGAATGAAGGCGAGATAGACAACTTAACATTGTATAGTTATCCCCTTTGGGAAAAAACATGTACCCGTGAATTATCACATAGGTGGCAGTACACTAAACACCGAAAGTGTGATGAGACTTAGGGACACAGGTGGACAGTGGTCTCACCTTCAATAACCACATCGCCACAACAGTCAGGAAATCCTTCTATGTGGCACACCATCACTAAGGGCTTTTCATCTAGAAAAAAGGAGGTCAGTGTCCCACTGTACTCATCCCTCATTAGACCCATTATAGAATGCAACGCCCCATTTGGTATGTACCTCTCAAGACATCTGCGACAACTGGAAAGGCCGTAGAAATACCTCACTAAAAGAATCACAGGCCTAAAGCAGATGCCCTATGCTGACAGCCTTAAAAAACTCCAGCTATACTCTGTCACATATCGTCTACTCCGAGGCGATCTCTGCCTAACATACAAGGCCATGTCAAACCCAGAGGTGTTGGACATGCTACACTTAAAGAAATCCCAATCCCTCAGAGCCACATGCTCCAGGGATCTAAATCTTGTTATCACAATAAACCAAACATGCTGGAGGGATAGGTTCCTGACCCAGAGACTCCCCAGACTCTGGAATAGACTGCCCATACATGTCAAGCAGAGCGCCTCTTTGTTCCTCTTCAAAAGGAACTTTGATGATTGGATGGGTGAAAGGAAATTCACCCCTGGGATCACGTCAGTCTCCCTGCTAGACAGGGGTGCAGGGAAGTAAATAGTATGGGCAGAAATAGCCAGGGAATTGTTATGGCTAGGCTTGTATAGGCCCTAGGGCCAATAGCCTAGTATCAACCTATGAACTTTCTATTCACAACTCATCTGGTTAATAAATATGCTTGACTTATGTATAAAACTAAAGGGACTAGAACATTTTCACTGCTGGTATTTGTTTAGTCTCTTCCCACATATCCGTAGCAGACGTAACATAATCCATAGCCCTAAATATTTCACTTTATCATGTCCCCATAAGTACGGGTAATACTGAACCAACTCATGCATAGGCACATAGTTTACAGCTATTGTGTTTGTTTATTTTCATTAATTTTGTATCCCTAGAAGACTAGAAACTGCATAGGAATGTTTCACAACACTGAAATGTCATTTCTGGTTTTATAAGGTATAAAATACCTACTGTAAATTAAGTCAGTTTTTCGTGACCACCATGCCAATTATATCCCTGAATTTCTGAGTCCCTTATTTTGCCAGTGATTCTAAATATATCACAATTAACAAAGAAGTAAGAGGACACACCTGCCAGGTTCCTCTGCTCAAAATAACTTACCTGAACGGAACCCCTACTTTAATTTTCACCTCCGATCCCTCATATATCCTCCTATTCAACCTTATAATTTTATCAAAAATGCAAATGTTTCTATTGCCCTACTCAAAATCCCAAGTTACTCTGTTGAATGCTTTCTCTGCATCAAGATCCACCAACAAGTTGATCCATATCTATCAATTTTGGCCTCATGTTTCCCATTCTTTTAGTCATTACAAACAATTTATAATAGTTTAGAATCGAAATGGGCCTATATGAAAGCTGGATCTCATGGGTCTTTTGATATTACAACCACTACTGCTTTCATCCAGGATCGCTATTTCTACTTTTAAAATGCCGTTGAACAAACAGATCTGTATCACATTCTTCCCTCCTAGCTTCCAATATCACTTTATTCTCAACTAGCTTCCAAACTTCCACAGGAATACCATCTATTCCTGGGGACTTTCCTGCACCTTGGTTACACATCACCATTTTTACCTCATCTCCTCCTATCCTAATTGTTAGTAACTGAGCCTTGTCTACCTCTAACCTTGGCATGTTTAATTCTTCCATAAACATTTCCATTTGTTCTATTTCTTTCTTTCCACATTTCTCAGCATTATAAAGATTTCATAACATCTCCAAAATATTTTTAATACTTCTGCAGGATCTCTGGTTATTTTCCTCATTATAGGCTCTTTAAGCTTAGCAACACCCCTTTCTACTTTCTATTACCTGAGCCGTTGTGCTAAAAGTTTTTGTGCTCTGGAGTCATTATAAAAAACAACTGCTTAACAGCAATTTTTCTAAACTCGTGAATATTAGCGAGGTAGTCCCTTATTTTCTCTTTAGTACTTTGCAACTGTGCCTTTTCTTGTTCTGAAAGATTCCCCTTATTCTGCAGTACTTCAACCTCTGTCAGTCTTTCGAAATAATTCTTGTTACTTCTTAACCATATGTCTTATTTGATTTCCACCATACTTTTAAACTCCACTTTAATTTTATCCCATTCCCTAGCTATATTTTCAGAAGAGAACTGTCTTCCCTAATAACTCCAGAATAATTTCACTAATCATTCCTTAAATTCCTCTCTTTTTAACAGATAGTTGGAAAAGCACTGGTGTCTCATTTTTTTCGCCCTGCATTTTTAGTTATTGGCACAGGACTTGAAGCAGTTATTGGATGTATATCATAAGTTTCAATTTGCAATGGTGACGGACAGGTTGACAGACGAGATCAGACAAGAGTCCCCACGGACTATGATGTTTGCAAATGACATCGTGATCTGTAGTGAGAGTAGGGAAAAGGTGGTGCAGACCCTGGAGATATGCTCTAGAGAGAAGAGGAATGAAGGTCAGCAGGACTAAGACAGAATACATGTGTGTGAATGAGAGGGAGGCTAGAGGAATGGTGAGGATGCAGGGAGTAGAGCTGGCGAAGGTGGATGAGTTTAAATACTTGGGATCAACAGTTCAGAGTAATGGTGAGTGTGGAAGAGAGGTGAAGAAGAGAGTACAGGCAGGATGGAGTGGGTGGAGAAGAGTGCCAGGAGTGATTTGTGACAGACGAGTACCAGTAAGAGTGAAAGGGTAGTGAGACCAGCTATGTTATATGAGTTGGAGACAGTGGCATTGACAAAAAGGCAGGAGTCAGAGCTTGATGTGGCAGAGTTAAAGATGTTAAGATTTGCACTGGGTGTGACGAGGATGGACAGGAATAGGAATAAGTATATTAGAGGGTCAGCCCAGGTTGGAAGGTTGGGAGACAAAGCCAGAGAGGCAATAGTACATTGGTTTGGACATGTGCTGAGAATGGATGCAGAGTGTATTGGGAAAAAGATGCTAAAGATGAAGCTACCAGGTAACAGGAAAAGAGGGAGGCCAAAGATAAGGTTTATGGATGTAGTGAGAGAGGACATGCAGGTAGTTGGTGTGACAGAGCAAGATGCAGAGGACAGGAAGAAATGGAAACAGTTGATCTGCTGTGGCGACCCCAAACAGGAGCAGCCGAAAGAAGAATATTAAAAGTTTCAATTAAATGCACACATTCCTGTTAAATATTTCTTCTACCCTAGCCCAGTTTTTGTACACTGGGGAATGATAAGTAAATTCTCTCTAATTCCTACTACTGAATTCACATCTTCCGTACCAAACATTTTCAAAAATCTACCCTCTTTTGTTATGTTTTCCGTTCTAGGTCCCCCAGATGCATCCTCACTACTGCAAACCAAATTCCAGTCGATACCTATAAGTAATATTCCCCTACTGAAAGGATAATTTCTCCCAGAATTTTCTTAAGTTGCACCATAGTAGTTTTAGGTGGAACAAATATATGCCAGCATAATCTTGGAGAAAGCATATGATAGGGTGCCTAAAGAGGAGTTGTGGTATAGTATGAGGAAAGTACAGCTGTGTACACTTACCATAAATGTAGATGTTAGAGTGTGTATTCACTGTTGCAGTCATTACATTTGGGTTATCTGCTTGCAGAAGCCCTCAGTACGCCTGATTAACAAAGTCTTGGGTCCTGCGTCAGATGCTGTCCCTTCTTCCATGACGTCAGGTCGTCAAGGGTATAAAACATGCAGCCAACGCCATTACATCAGTTTTCCTTGCCCCAGATGTCAGGTGCCCCCCTAATGGGAAGCAATTAAATCTATAATTACAAGGCTATACCTCCAACAAAAAAGCAAATGCACCAAAAAGCTTTCTGAGCATAGTAAGGGAAAGTAGAGGTATAGCCAAAAGAAAAAAGGGGGCTAGAGGGAGGGTAACCAGGACTGCAACTGTGAACACACTAACATTTATGATAAGTGTACACAACTGCATGATGTTCTTCATGTTTCACTGTTGCAGTCATTACATTTGGGTAGATTCCCAAAGCTAAGGTTGGGAGGAAGAATTTAAATAGAATTAGGACCAGCTATAAGACCCTGCAAGACTGCAGTGGCAAAGTCAGCTCTGGATTTAGAGAAAATTGGCAAATGATAACGCTTGGTGAAAGTATGTACAGAACTCCAGGTAACAGCTTCTAGGATGTCCCTGGTAGGAACGCCCCTGAGAAAGGCTGTGGAGGTAGATGCGACCCTGGTTGAATGGGGTCTGATGCCCTGTGGGATAGGTTTTCCATGGTGCTTATAGCAGAAATGAATGCAGTGGCCTATCCATTTTGAAATGGTATGCATTGAAACAGCTTTCCCCTCTGTCCCTGAAGCAAATGCCACCAGCAGTTCAAATTTCCTTTGAGGTTTAGTCCTGTCCAAGTAAAATCTAAGTTGTCTGTGCAGATCAGAGTGCAGTATCCGTTCCCCTTTGTTCTGTGGGTTAGGAAAGAAGGTAGATAAATGAATGGAATGATTAAAAGCCACACTGGACACCACCTTGGGCATGAAGGAGGGATTGGTTCTGAGGGACACCTTGTCCGCATGAAAGATGATGAAAGGCTCCACTGCCATAAGGGCCTGTAATTCAGATACCCTTCTTGCAGAAGTGATTGCTAAAAGAAAAGCTGTTTTCCAGGAAAGGAATTTTAAATCTGCAGTAGCAGCTGGCTCAAGAGGAGGAAGAGTGAGTTTCTCCAAGACAAAGGTAAGGTCCCAGGCTGAAGTTGGAGCTCTCCTGGGTGGCCTTAAATTTTTGGTCCCTTGAGGAACTGCTTGAGCAGTGGGTGAGAGAAGAGGGGAGGCTCTGTGCTGTAATGAGCTGAAATGGCTGAGGCATGAATTTTGATGGAGGAAAAGGACAAGCCCTTATAAAGCATCTCAGTCAAGTTTTGTAGAATCTGAGGTAAATTGGGCACTGCTGCACTCATCCCTTGAGATTGACTCCAGGCACAAAATCTTTTCCATTTTGCAGCATAAGATTTTCTAGTACTAGGCATCCGTCCCTCTAAAAAGATATCCATCACTGATTTACTGAGGGATGGTAAAGGAGAGATTAGGTAATTAGCCAGGCTGCTAGGCTCAGGTTTGCAGCTGAGGGTTCAGAATCTGGTTCTCCTGCTGAGACTACAGGGAAGGAGTCTGAGGCAAGTGCCATGGGGCCAAGCGTGACACACTGTGCAAGAGGGGGTACACCAGTGTTGGCATGGCCAGTCTGGTGCAATTAAAATAGTCCTTGGCTTGTCCTGTTTGATCTTTAGTAGTACCTTGGAGAGCAGAGGCAGAGGAGGAAAGGCATAAACTGATAGGTTTTTCCAGCTGAAGGATAGAGCATCCGTTTTCCAAGCTAGCTTGGGGGGAATCAGTGTGCAAAATTTGTCCAATTGATGGTTCTGGGGTGAGGCAAACAGGTCTATATCTGGGCTCCCCCACTTGCTTGTCAACATGTTGAAAATCCTTTGTTCCAGACTCCACTCATGTGGGTCCATGAGGTTTCTGCTTAGTCAGTCTGCCAGTGTATTTAGTTTTCCTGGCAGGAATTGAGCTTGTAGATTCACTTGGTAGCGCAAGGCTGTGTTCCACAATGCCATGGCTAGTCTGCAGAGGGGGTAAGAATGTGCACACCCCTGCTTGTTTATGTACCACATGACAGTGGTGGTGTCCGTCTTTACCATTAGTTGTCCTGGAAGAATGTGGCCCTTGAAGGCTGCCAGAGCATTCTGTACAGCTAACATTTCCTTTTGATTTATGTGCAGGTGCATTTGACTTTGGTTCCATTTGCCCTGAATGCATTTCCTGGCCAGGGGAGCCCTCCCATGCATAGTCTGATGCGTCTGTTGTTAAGGTTTAGGTTGCAGGGGGTAGTGTGAATGATAGTCCCCTGCTTTGGTGGCAGGCCTCTGCCCACCAAAGGAACTCTAGGCGTAGGCAAGGTACGATAGGAATCATGGCTTCTAGATCCTGTGAATGTTGACACCATAGGCTTTTGAGATACCACTGTAGATTCCTCATATGCAGCCTTGCATATGGAATTAGAAGAATGCAGGAGGCTGAGTTTTTGTGGCCACTAGTTTGAAGTAGGTTGTCAAATGAATCCATTTCTCTGACGTGAGGAAAGCCATTTGGGAAGTTGTATTCAAGCTTGCTCCCAGGAATATAATTTGTTGACAGGGTACCAGGTGTGATTTCTTTTCGTTTATGGTGTACCCCAGACAAGTCAGCACCCTTTAAACAAAGGCCAGATGATTCAAAAGTATGACGTGGCTTTCGGCCTGAATTAGACAATCGTCCAGGTATGGGTATATTTGAATATTTCTTTGCCTGCAAAATGCAATGACTGGAGCTAGGCACTTTGTGAATACCCTGGGCGCAGTAGATAAGCCAAAAGGCAGTGCAGATAACTGATGGTACATGTAGCCTGCTTTGAAGAGTAGGTATCTTCTGCAAGACTCCTTGATAGGGATGTGCAGGTATGCTTCTTTTAAGCCTAGTGTTGCCAACCATGCATCTTTACCTAGCATAGGAAGCAGCTGGTGAAGAGTCAGCATTTTGGAATCACCAGAAAGGTGTTTAGAGTTGAAAGGTCCAGGATAGGACGCCATGTATTGCCTTTTCTGGATACCAGGAAAAGTCTTGAATAGAAACCTTGTCCCTTTTCCTCTTCTGGTACCAAATGATTAGCCCCCATGCTTGAGAGAGAGAACTTTATTTTGGCCCTCTGATGTGGGGGTAGATCTGGCCACCCGCTTGGTGTTTGGTAACGTGTGGAAGTGAAATCTGTATCCTTGGGACACTATATTTAAATCCATTTGTCCTGGGTAATGAGTTCCCAGTTTTTGGCCTGCAGACCAATCTTTCTGCCTAAAGGAGCATTCAGTTGGGAAGTGCTTGGAAATTTTAAAAGCAAGTCATTGAGACACGTTTCCATAGGGGGAGTCTTACTACTTCCAGATTTGGGTGCGGAAATCCCCCACTGCTTAGTCTTGTGTGACCCCTGGGACTGAAATCTGGGGTTTCTGCTGTGCCTGGGCTTTGCTTGAGAAGACCTGGAAGGGTCTGGAAATGACCAATTCTTAGAGGGCCAATGCCTACTAAATCTAGGAGGCTGAACTTGCAAGAAATCTTTAACAGTTTGCATAGATTTAGCTTTATCTTCCATCTTTTTAAGAATCTCCTCAGCTTTGTTGCCAAACAGGCGGTCCTGATTTAAGACAGCATCCAACAGTTTAGCTTTAACATGATCAGGCAAAGATTGCTCCTTAAGCCAAGCATGTCTTCTGAGCACAGACCCAGTAACAGCAGCCCTGCAAGAGGCCTCTAATGAATCAAATCCACATTGCAAAGTATGTTTACCAACCTGTTCAGCAGAATGCATTAAATCCTGTAATTCTTTATTTTCAGCACAGTCCGGGATCAACATCATTTTCTGTTTAAGCAACCCAATAACATGTTGTTGATACTTTAACATATGAAACTGGCAGTTTAAAGCCCTAATGGCCAAGGTTGCAGAAATGTAAACCTTCTTACCCCCATCTATCCAGCGCCCTGGAGTCTCTATCAGAAGGGGCAGGATTTTTAGCAGTAGAAGCCTTAATGCCCTTGGGTCCCTGTGAAATAGTCTCTGGATCTGCAATAGGATTTTTAAGAAGAAACTTGTGTGAATCAGGAACCCAATAATATCTGTCAGGTTTTCTGGGAGCAGGAGGCAAAGAATCAGGGGCCAAACTAGATTCCGAAAAGGTATCACCAACAATGTCTACTACAGGAGGTATAGCTAAAGGCTTATGCTGAGGCAGAAGTAAGAAATGCCCAAGTCTTTTTATTTTAATCAGAAAAATCCTGGCTTTCCTAGTGGAAATGCTCCCTTATGTAAGGTTTCACCAAAAGAAAAATCCTCTGGAGGGGAAGCAGAGGGAATACAGTCCTCTGCATCAGAACCCTCATAAGTAGATAAGAGCAAATCCAGATCATCAGAAGAATCAGAAAAATCAGAATCCTGGTCAGAAGATTCATAAACAACTTCAGTCCTAGGTCTCTTAGAAGGGGAGGTTGGCTTCCCCTGATTAAAGTTTTAAGATCTTCAGCCATTCTTATCATTTGTTTTTTTAGGCATAAAGGCCTGAGCATGCAGCCTGGGCATCAGTTTCTTAGGCATGGTTTGAGATTTAGGCCTAAACGAAAAAGGAGGCGTCGGTTTAATATGCAAGTCTGTAGGCCTGAATACACCCTCAGAAGCCAGTGTGCCTGCACAGCGCCTCTGGACCCATCCAAGGTAGACATCCGCAGGTTCCACAGTTGAAGCATTTCGTGGCATACCGCACTCCGAATGGGTTTCAGTAGAGGCCTGTGAATCAGAAGTAGCGGGTATCAGGGGCTGCGAAAGCACCTCACTGAGTACTGGCGAACTGGCGACTGGCTTAGGAGAAGCGTCATTGGCAGCTTTGGACCTAGGCGGCCTGTCTGTGTCTTTATCTTTGCATTTTTTCAGAATCCTGGTAGTCGGATGGCTAACCGACGACATTTCTGGATAATTAAACCGAGAACCAAAATATTTAGAGGTGAAAATATACCGACAACGGATAGTGCGCTGATTAATTAAAGCACAAAACTGAAAGCAAGGTATGTCGTGGTCAAGGCCCAGGCAATGAATACAGTATGAATGAAAATCTTTGTGAGGTATTTGCTTTCCACAAGTACTGTAATTATTAACTTTTATTGACATCGGTAAGGAGGAAGAAAATGTTTCCCCAACGGGGTACTTCGCTTTAAAGACTTCGGTTCTGAAACTTGAAAATGAAAATTTCAGGAGTCGGCCGACCGGCACTTGCGAACTGCTTCTGCTTCGGGCACCACATGGCAAGAAAAACTGATGTAATGGCGTCGGCTGCATGTTTTATACCCCTGATGACCTGACATCATGAAAGAAGGGACAGCATCCGACGCAGGACCCAAGACTTTGTTAATAAGCCGACTGAGGGCTACTGCAAGGAGATAACCCAAATGCAAGGACTGCAACAGTGAAACACGGAGAACATGTCTAGAGTGGCAGAGAAGTATGTAAGAGTGGTACAGAACGTATGTACGAGGGTAGTGTGACAGTGGTGAAGTCTGCAGTGAGAGTGACAAATGCGTTTAAGGTGGAGGTGGGAATACATGAAGGCTCTGTTTTGAGACCTTTCTTATTTGCAATGGTGATGGACAGGTGGACAGACAAGATCAGACAGGAGGCCCCATGGACTATGATGTTTGCAGATGACATTGTTATCTGTAGTAAGAGTAGGGACTAGGTTGAGGAGACCCTGGAGAGGTGGAGGTATGCTCTAGAGAGGAGAGGAATGAAGGTCAGCAGGACTGAGACAAAATATGTGTGTGTGAATGAGAGGGAGGATAGAGGAATGGTGAGAGTGCAGTGAGTAGAGTTGGCGAAAGTGGATGAGTTTAAGTACTTGGGATCAACAGTTCAGAATAATGGTGAGTGTGAAAGAGATTTGAAGAAAAGAGTACAGGCAGGGTGGAATGAGTGGAGAAGAGTATCAGGAGTGATTTGTGACAGACAGTTACCATTAAGAGTGAAAGGGAAGGTCTACAAGAGGGTAGTGAGACCAGCTATGTTGTATGGGTTGGAGACAGTGGCATTGACAAAAAGGCAGGAGTTAGAGCTGGAAGTGGCAGAGTTAAAGATGTTAAGATTTGCACTGGGTGTGACAAGGATGGACAGGATTAGGAATCAGTATATTAGAGGGTCAGCTCAGGTTGGATGCTTTGGAGACAAAGTCAGAGAGGCAAGATTGCGTTGGTTTGGACGTGCTGAGGAGGGATGCTGGGTATATTGGGAAAAGGATGCTAAGGATGGAGCTGCCAGGTAAGAGGAAAAGAGGAAGGCCTATGATGAGGTATATGAATGTGGTGAGAGAGGACATGCAGGTGGTTGGTGTGACAGAGCAATATGCAGAGGACAGGAAGGAAATGGAAACAGATGATCCACTGTGGCGACCCCTAACGGGAAAGTGCAGTTGTGTACATTTACCATAAATGTAGATGTTCGAGTGTATTCACTGTTGCAGTCAATACATTTGGGTAATATGCTGGCAGGTTGCCCTCAGTTGGCCTGATTAACCAAGTATTGGGTCCTGCGTCGGTTGCTGTCCCTTCTTCCATGACGTCAGGTCGTCAGGGGTATAAAACATGCAGCCGATGCCATTACATCAGTTTTTCTTGCCCCAGATGTCAGATGCTCCCCAAATGGGGAGTTTTATATATATATATATATATATATATATATATATATATATATATATATATATATATATATATATATATATAAAATTAAAAACACAAGAATATACCTCCAACGAAAAGCAAATACACTAAAAAGGCTTTTAAGCATAGTAAAAGAAAGTAGAGGTATAGTATGAGAAAAACAGGGGGCTGGAGGGAGGGTAACCAAGGTTGCAACAGTGAATACACACTAACATCTACATTTATGGTAAGTGCACACAACTGTACTATGTTCTTCGTGTTTCACTGTTGCAGTCATTACATTTGGGTAGATTCCCAAAGCTATGGTCGGGAGTATGGATTTATACAACATTAGGACCAGCTATAAGGCCCTGCAAAACAGCAGTGGGAAAGCCAGCTCTGGATTTAGAGAAAATGAGTAAGTGATAGTGCTTGGTTAAAGTATGAATTGAACTCCAGGTAGCAGCTTCTAGAATATCCCTGATAGGAACACCTCTGAGGAAGGCTGTAGAAGTAGATGCAGCCCTGGTGGAATGAGATCTGATCCCCTAGGGGATAGGTTTTCCATGGTGCTTATAGCAGAAATGAATGCAATGGCTTATCCATTTAGAAATGGTTTGTTTTGAAATAGCCTTTCCCTCTGCCCATGCAGCAACTGCGACTGGCAGTTGTTCAGATTTTCTTCGAGACTTAGTCCTGTCCAAATAGAATCTAAGTTGTCTGTGTGCATCCAATGAATGCAGACTCCGCTCCCCCTTGTTCTGTGGATTGGGAAAGAAAGTTGGCAAATGAATGGACTGATTAAGAGCCACACTGGATACTACCTTGGGCATGAAGGATGGATTGGTCCTGAGCAACATCCTGTCCGCATGAAAGATGATTAAAGGCTCCACTGCCATAAGGGCGTGTAATTCAGATATCCTTCTAGCTGAAGTGATTGCTAAAAGGAAGGCTGTTTTCCAAGAAAGAAATTTAAAGTCTGCTGTAGGCTGGCTCGAAAGGAGGTAGAGTGAGTTTCTCCAATACAAAGTTAAGGTCCCAGGCAGGGGTTGGAGCTCTCCTGGGGTGGTCTCAAGTTTTTGGCCCCTCTGAGGTACTGCTTGAGCAGAGGATGAGAGAAGAGGGGAGGTTCTGTGTTATAATGAGCTGAAATGGCTGTGGCACAGATTTTAATGGAGGAAAAATACAGGCCCTTGTGTGAAGCATCTCAGTTAAGTATTGCAAAATCTGAGGTAAATTGGGCCCTGCTGTGCTCATCCCTTGAGATTGATTCCAGGCACAGAATCTTTTCTATTTGACAGCATAAGATTTTCTAGTACTAGGTCTTCTCACCTCCAAAATGACATCCATCACAGGTCTGCTGAGGGATGCTAAGGGGGAATTTAAATGATTAGCCAAGCTGCAAGATTCAATGTTGGGAGCTGAGGGTGAAGGATTTGGTTCTGCTGCTGAGACAATAAGGTCAGTGTCTGAGGCAGGTGCCATGGAGAAATCTGTGATACTGCGCAGGAGTGGGTACCAGTGTTGGCGTGGCCAGTCTGGAGCAATCAAAATCATTTTTGGTTTGTCCTGTTTGACTTTTAGCAGAACTTTGGAGAGCAGAGGCAGAGGGGGAAAGGCATAGACTGAGGTTTTTCCAGCTGAAGGACAGAGCATTCACCTTCCAGGCTTTTTTGTGTGGTGTTCTTGTGCAAAATTTGTTCAACTGGTAGTTCTGGGGTGAGGCAAAAAGATCTATGTCTGGGCTCCACCATTTGCTTGTCAACATATTGAAAATCCGCGGTTCCAGTTTCCATTCGTGTGGGTCTATGAGTTTTCTGCTTAGTTCGTCTGCCAGAATATTCAGCTTTCCTGGCAGGAATTGAGCTTGTAGTTGTACTTGGTAGCTCAAGGCCGTGTTACACAATGCCACGGCTAGTCTGCAGAGGTAGTAGGAATGTAAACCCCCCTGCTTGTTTATGTACCACATAGCCATGGTGTATCTGTCTTTACGATTAGTTGTCCTGGATGGAGGTAGTTCTTGAAGGCTGTCAGAGCATTCTGTACAGCTAGCATTTCTTTTTGATTGATATGCAGATGCATTTGATTTGGGCTCCATTTGCCCTGAAAGCACCTCCCTGCCAGATGAGCCCCCCATACGTAGTCTGATGCATCTGTAGTTAGGGTTTGGGCAGCAGGGGTTGGTGTTTTGGTGGCAGGCCTCTGCCCACCATAGGAACTCCAGACATAGGCAAGGTATGATAGGAATCATTGTTTCCAGGCTGTGACAATGTTGACTCCATAACCTTTTTAAGTACCACTGAAGTTTCCTCATATGCAGTCTTGCATATGGAATTAGAAGAATGCAGGAGGCCATGAACCCCAAGGCTTGCAGTATTTGTCTTGCAGATAGCAGGGTTTTTGTGGCCACCTGTTTGAAATAAGTCACCAAATGAATTTGCTTTCCTGGCATGAGGAAAGCCATCTGGGCAGTTATATTCAAGCTTGCACCCAGGAATGTAATTTTCTGAGAGGGTACCAGTTGTGACTTCTTTTCGTTTATGTTGTACTCTAGACAAGTCAGAACCCTTTTTACAAATGCCAGACGTTTTAAAAGTATGGCCTGGCTTTCTGCCTGAATTAGACAATCATCCAGGTATGGATATATTTGAATATTCCTTTGCCTGCAAAATGCAATTACTGGAGCCAGGCACTTTGTGAATACCCTGGGCGCAGTAGACAAGCCAAAGGGCAGTGCAGAAAACTGATAATGCAAGTAGCCTGCTTTGAAGCATAGGTATCTTCTGCAAGATTACCTGATTGGGATATGCAGGTAAGCCTCTTTTAAATCTAGAGTTGCCAACCAGACATCCTTTCCTAGCATAGGAAGTAACTGGTGAAGAGTCAACATCTTGAACTTTGGAATGTCCAGAAAGGTGTTTAGAGTAGACGGGTCCAGAATTGGATGCCATGATTTGTCTTTGCTGGGTACCAGGAAAAGTCCGGAATAGAAACCTTGTCCCTTTTCCTCTTCTGGTACTGGTTGAATAGCCCCCATGTTTAAGAGGGAAGTACTCATTTCTGAGCCTCTGTCCACTGATTTGGGGGCAGGTCTGGCCACTCGTTAGGAGTTGGCAACCTGTGGAAATGAAATCTGTATCCCTGGGACACTATTTAAAACCCATTTGTCCCGGGTTACAAGTTGCCAGTTTTTTGCATGAAGAGCCAGTTTTCCCCCCAAAGGGGTGGCTGAGAGGTAAGTGCTTTGTAATTTTAAAGGAAAGTCATTGAGACTGTTTACCATAGGGTGGTGTCTTGTTATTTCCAGATTTGGAAGTGGAAGCACCCCATTGCTTAGTTCTGAGAGTCCCTTGGGACTGAAACCTGGTGTTTTTGGAGTGTCTGGGTTTGGCTTGAGTGGATCTGGAAGGAGCTGGAAAGGACCAGTTCTTAGTAGGCCAGTGCCTACTAAATCTTGGAGGTTGCACTTGTTTTTTAGACATAGGGGCCTGCACATGTGGCCTGGGCGTCGGTTTTTTAGACATAGATCGAGATTTAGGCCTTAGTATCGAAGGTGGATTCGGTTTACTATGCAAGTCTGTAGGCCTGAATACACCCTCAGAAGCCGGTGCCTGCACAGTGGCTCCGGACACATCCAAGGTAGAGACATCCGCGGGTTCCATAGGTGAAACATCTCGCGACATACCGGACTCCGAATGGGTCTCAGTAGAGGCCTGCGAATCAGAAGTAGCGGGTATCAGGAGCTGCGAAAGCGCCTCACTGAGTACCAGCGAACTGGCGACTGGTTAGGAGAAGAGTCGCCGGCAGTTTTGGACCTCAACGGCCTGTCTCTGTCTTTTTCTTTGCGTTTTTTCGGTAGTCGGATGGCTAACCAACATCATTTCTGGATAATTAAACCGAGAATCAAAATATTTAGAAGAAAAAATGTACTGACGACGGATAGTGCGCTGCTTAAATAAAGCACAAAACCGACAGCAGGTACGTCATGGTCTGGGCCTAGGCAAGGAATACAGTACAAATGAACATTTTTATGAGGTATTTGCTTCCCATAAGTAATGCAATTATTAACTTTTACTGACATCAGTACGGAGCAAGAAAAAGTTTCTCCAACAGGGTACTTAGCTTTTAGTTGAAGACTTTGGTTCTGAAACTCGAAAACGAAAATTTCAGGAGTCTGCTGACCGGCACTTGGCAACTGCTTCTGCTTCGGGCACCGCACGGCAAGAAAGACTGATGTAATGGCGTCGGCTGCATGTTTTATACCCCTGACGACCTGACGTCATGGAAGAAGGGACAACAGATGCATGACCCAAGACTTTGTTAATCAGGCCGACTGAGGGCAACCTGTCAGCAGATTACCCAAATGCAATGACTGCAACAGTGAAACACGAAGAACATCAGCCGAAAGAGAAGATAATCCTCCTCCCTTGCCAGTAGCCCCTTAGTACTACAAATCTACCATGATGATCACTTTTTTTTCCTTTTCTATCACTATTGGGGCTCATCTCACAATTAATACAAGTACTCCCCTTTTCCTCTGTCTCGCATTTTCCACTGAATAACCATACTAAACTCCTTTATCAAATTCACATGCTCATTTCTTCCCAAATGTGTCTTCTGTAGCGCAGCTAATTGCACTCTGCATTTTTAAGAGTTCACCACTCTCTTTTTTGTATATAACTGTGGAGCATTCACATTTAAAGAAAATTTAGTAATTGCTGTCATTATGATAAGAAGTTACCATTCTCCAGTTATGTCGAACAGCTTTTTTTTTTTTTTTTTTTTTTTTTTTTTTAGAAGTGCCTAGTTTCAGTTTTTGTGTTTACATGCACACACTGTTTGACAGGTTGATCTTTTATACAGCTATTTCTTGTCATATCCATTTGAACCTATATCACATCTTACAGGTTTTAATGAAAATCATCAAATAAAAAAACATACCTCCAGAACCTAGTAACTTAATACTAACTCATAAAATTATGTACATCTTCAAATAATGAAATGTAGTCCTCCTAATACAGGGACAGTTGCCCCAGACTGACTGCCACAATCACAGGTTTGAATTAACCTATAATGAAGGTTACCCATGCTAAGACACATGGTAAAGCCTGTGTTTCTACTTCTACTTAGTCCTGTCCCAGATTTAGAAAAAGTACAGTTGTGTAAAATCTTAAGATAACCATAGATGTCTCTCTCCAATGTTGCAGCATTCTTCACCCAAGGGATCTCTTGCCAAGGACAACCCAACATCCCATCAGTATACTAAGGCTTTCAGCTCTAATTGGCACCATATGTCAGACACAATGACAAAGTAGAACTGAAAAAGCTCCAGGAGGAACAAAATATCCGCAGGGACAAGGAGGAACATGTGCATCCAGAAGAGAAACAGGGAAGGGGGAAAAAAAAGGAAGAATAGCCCCTCGGCCAAGTGGGAAACAGAAAAGAGGGCAAGTTTCAGTAGAGACAGGGAAAAAGAGAAGGAGAGAATACAGCAGCAGTGAAGAGAAAGTACAGTTGTGTACACTTAACATAAATGTAGACGTTTGAGTGTATTCACTGTTGCAGTCATCACTTGTGGGTTATCCCAGCTGGGTAGCCCTCGGTCGCCCCGAATACCAGAGTCGAGCTTACCCCCTGTACCAGCTGCTGTCACCTGTGGACTGACATCAGGTCGTCAGTAGTATAAAAGAGCAGCCAGCACCATTATATCAGTTTTTCTTGCCCTAACCTGTAGGAGCCCCTTGAAGGAAATCTTTTAAAGAGCCTCTGGTGGCCCAAGGCCACAAGAATGACAGTTAATCTCCAAAAAGGATAAGATTAAGGGGGAAGGTGGGAGGGAAAATAGGACTGCAACAGTGAATACACTAACATCTACATTTATGTTAAGTGTACACAACTGTACTATGTTCTTCGTGTTGCAGTCATCACTTGTGGGAGGATTCCCAAAGCTGAGGAAGGGGATGATGGAAGTATGAAATTCCTAGGACTGAGCTAGCATGCCTTGCAGAACTGCAGAGGCAAAGCCTGCCCGAGCCCTGGAGAACAGAGGCAGGTGGCAGTGTTTGGTGAAGGTGTGGACCGAGGTCCAAGTGGCAGCTTCCAGGATGTCCCTGGTGGGTACTCCTCTAAGGAAGGCAGTGGAAGTAGAGGCTGCCCTAGTGGAATGGGTTCTGATAGATTTAGGAGGAGCTTTTCCATGAAAAGTGTAGCAGAATTGTATGCAGTGAGATATCCATTTTGAAATGGTCTGTTTGGAGATAGGCTTCCCCTCTTTCCCTGGGGCGAAGCCAACCAACAGTTAATCCGTCTTCCTAATGGACTTTGTTCTGTCCAAGTAGTATCTTAACTATCTGTGCACATCCAGTGTGTGCAGAATTTTCTCCCCTTTAGTCTGAGAGTTTGGAAAAAAGGTGGGAAGATATGTATAGTCTGGTTTAAGGTCACATCTGATACTACCTTTGGCATGAATGAGGGATTGGTCCTGAGAGACACCCTGTCTGCATGGAAGACAATGAAGGGCTCAGTGGCTATGAGTGCTTGAAGTTCCAACACCCTCCCAGTTGAAGTAATAGCCAAGAGGAAGCCAGTCTTCCAGGAAAGGTGTTTTAGGTCTGCTGATGCAGCTGATATGAAGGGAGGCAATGTCAGATTTTCTAAGACATAGTTCAAGTCCCAGGCTGGAGTGGGTGCCCTTCTAGGGGACCTAATGTTAGATACACCTCTGAGGAATTGCTCAATCAAAGGGTGAGAGAAGACAGGCTGTTCAGCATGAAAGTGTGCTGAAATGGTTGAGGAGTGGATTTTAATGGAGAAAAAGGAGAGGCCCTTGTTAAGAAGCTCTGGTAGGTACTCCAGAATAAGTGGGCGGGATTACTTTTGATAAGCACCAGAAGTTGAATCTTTTCCATTTCTCTAAGTAAGATTTCCTGGTGCTGGGCCTTCTGGCTTCCTTAATAATGTCTAGGACTTGCTTGCTCAACTGTGGATTATCCCCAACCCCTGGGGGATAAGCCATGCAGAAATCTTGAGTGTGTTAAGGTTTGGATGCAGAATCTCCCCTCTGGTGTGTATCAGGAGGTCAGCAGTTGATGTCAGGGGCCCGTAAGGCTCCTTGGTCAGGCTGAGCAGCAAGGGGTACCAATGTTGCCTGGGCCAATCTGGTGCTATAAGGATGGCTTTTGGTCCTTTCTGTCTTAAGGGCAGGGGAGGATGCATAAATGAAGAGATTGGTCCATTGGAATGAGACAGCATCCACTTTCCAAGCTAGGGGGTGGAACTCCCTGGTGCAGAATTTGTGCAGCTGATTGTTGTGTTGTGAGATGAAGAGGTCCAACTCTGGTGTCCCCCAGGCCTGGGTGATTTGGAGGAATGTCCCCTTTTGGAGTTTCCACTTGTGGGGGTCTAAGTAGTTTCTGCTTAGATAGCCTGCTAGGGTGTTGCTTACTCCTGGGATGTACTAGGCTATCAGGTGTAGGCCCATGGAAGAGGCTGTCTGCCAGAGGCTCATGGCTAGTCAGCAGAGAGGGTAGTAGTGTGCCCCCCCCCGCTTTTTGATGTACCATGACTGTGGTATTGTCTGTTTTTATGAGAATGACTCCTCTTTTTAGGTGGTCTTGGAAGGATGCGATAGCCTTGTGAACTGCCATCATTTCCTTTAGGTTGATGCGCCAATGAAGGTGCCCGAGGTTCCAAGAGCATTGGGTGCACAGGGTGTCTAAATGAGCACCACAAGCTAGGTCCGAGGCATCTGTGGTGATAGTCTGGGCCTTGTGGTAGGTAGGTGAAGGGAAGGCCCTTGTTCTGAGTGCAGGCCTCTGCCCAGTAAATAAACTCATTCCTTATGCATGAAATGAGGGAGAGTAGTATTCACAGATTGAGTGTGTTGACGCCAAAGGTTCTTTAGGTACCACTGGAGTCTCCTCATGTGCAGCCTGGCCAGGGGAAATATCAGAATGCAGGATGACATATAACCCAGTGCTTGCAGAATTTTCCTTGCTGTGAGGTTATTTTCTGAGAGCTAACTGGGAGAAGTTTGGCAGAAAGCATTGTTTTTCTGGTGAGATGAAGGCTGTTTGGGAGGCTGTGTCCAGGAGTGCGCCCAATAAGGTGTTCTGCCTGGAGGGGTTTAGGTTTGTCTTTTTCCTGTTGATAGTGAACCCTAGAGAGGTTAGGGCTCTTTGTACAAAGACCAGGTCCTGTAGTAACTTTTCTTTGTCTGCTTGGATTAGGCAGTTGTCCAGATAAGGGTAAATCTGGATGTTTTGCTGTCTGCAGAAGGCAACCACTGGGGCCAGGCATTTTGTGAAGACCCTGAGAGCCGTAGATAAGCCAAAGGGTAGCTCAGAGAACTGAAAGTGTTGTGAACCTGCTCTGAAGCGTAGGTATTTTCTGAAAGACTCCCTTATGGGTATATGAAGGTAGGCATCCTTTAGGTCTAGAGTGGCTAGCCATGCATTTTTGCAAAGCATTGGTAAAAGTTTTTGAAGAGCTAGCATTTTGAATTTTGGGACCTCTAGGAAGGTGTTTAGAGTGGACAGGTCAAGGATGGGACGCCAAGTGCCTTCTTTTCTTGGCACTACGAAAAGTCTGTAGTAAAAACCTTTTCCTGCTTGCTCCTGTGGCACAGGCTCCACTACCCCTTCAGCATGGAGTATGTGCACTTGCTTTAATCCTTCTGTCCACTGATTTGGAGGTAGATTTTGGCAATCTGTTAAGGTTGGGACTTGTTGAAAGGTAAATTTGTAGCCTTGAAAATGATTTTTAATACCCATTAGTCCTTTGTTATAGACAGCCAATTTGGTTTGTAAAGGGATAGCCTTCCTCCTAACCTCTGATGAGAGGGGGAGTGGGAGTCATTGCAAATTCTTAGAGTAATGAGTGGACTTAGAACTCCCTGCTGTGGGAGTGGTGGTGGGCCACTGCTTGGTTCTTCGCTGGCCATGGTTTTGTGGTCTAACTAGTCTGTCCCTGCAAGGCCTCCTTTGAACCTGTCTATTGGGGACTGGGAAAGACCAGTGCTTAAAGGGAAAGTTTCTGCTGAATCTGGAAGGTTGAACTTGGAGGAAGTCTTTTACTGTTTGCATAGATTTAGCTTTATCCTCCATCTTTTTGATAACCTCCTCTGCTTTTGATCCAAACAATTGGTCTTTATCCTGGGGGGCATCAAGTAGTTTTGATTTTACATGATCAGGCAGTGGCTGTTTTTTTAGCCTTGTGTACCTCCTAATGACTAAGCCTACCACAGCGGCCCTACTCGAGTCTTCTAGGGCATCGAATCTGCAGTGGAGGGAGTGTTTAGCAAGTTGAGAAGTAGAGTGCAGAAGATCTGCTAACTCTTTGGAAGTATTAGTGTCAGGTAAAGATGAAATTTTTTGTTTCATAAGTTCCAAGGCATGCTGTTATTTTACCACATGGAGCTGGCAGTTAAGAGCTCTAATAGCTAAGGTTGTGGAGGTGTACACTTTCTTACCCCATCTGTCCAGAGCTCTTCAGTCCTTGTCAGACAGAAGGAATTGGGTTTTTAGATGAGCTAGCCTTGACCCTTTTGGGCCTGTGTGTGATGACCTCTGGGTCTGCCGCAGGGTTTTTAAACAAGTACTTATGTGAATCAGTCAACCTTTATTACCCGTCAGGTTTTCTAGGAGCAGGGGGTGAGGCTAGATTCATTGAAAACATCATCCACCACTTCCAGAACAGGAGGGGATGGCCAAGGGTTTGTGCTGAGGAAGATCTAGAAACTCTTTCAGTCTTTTCTTAGACTGATGATAATCTTGGGCTACTCAGTGAAAATGCTTTCAGAGTGTGCAGGGTTTCCCCCAAATGAAAGATCCTCGGGGGGGGGGGGTCAGAAGGAACGGATTCCTCTGCATCAGAATCCTCAAAGGAGGTGTTTGGTTGTTCCTCATCTGAGTCAAGGTAGTCTGAAATTTCAGAATCCGGTTCTGTGTGAACTTCAGGGAACATATCCCTTTTTCTTTTAGGAGTGGTATGGCTACCACTGATGAAAGTGATGAGATCCCTCTGCCATTTTCAGTAACTGAATCTGAGGTGGTGGAGGAGGAGTAAGATGGCGACTACAGACCATTTCTTTGGGGTGGTCTTGCTTTTAGACTTTAGTAAATCCATTTGTCATTGGGATGTGGAAGTTGAAGGCTAAGGCGTCAGTTTTTGCCTTGAATTAGTTGTGTGAAGAAACTCCCCTGCATAGCGGCTCCGGACACAACCGAAGCAGAGACAACTGAGGGATTGGATGATGAAACATTCCCCAGCTGCATACCAGACTCTGAAAGGGTCTCAGTAGAGGCGTGCAAAGAAAACGAGTCGGGCATCAGGGGCTGTGTGAATGCACCTCACTGAATTCCTGAGAACTAACTACTTGGCTTCTGGGATGGGTCATCTGAAGGCTTAAGCTTGTGTGGTCTGTCCCTTTCATTTTCTTTTCATTTTTTTTGGGAATATCCACAGACTGCTGACTGACTGATACAATTTCATAATGGGAGGAACTACTTCGGAAATGCCTGGCTACAAATTCAACTCTACAGTGAATAGTCCTTGAATTGAAAAGTGCACAGAACCGACAACGGGGGACACTGTGGTCTGAGCCTAGACAAGTAACACACAAGGTATGGAAGTCTTGGTGTGATATTTGCTTCCCACAGCGGAGACAATTGATTTTTGCAGACATCGGTTAGTGCAAGAAAAACATCCCCAATGGAGTACTTAGCTTTAGTAATTTTCAAATTCAACTTCCACACTGGCAACGATAGACTGGCACACACGCAAACTGCTTTTGCTTCAGGCTCCATGGCAAGAAAGACTGATGTAATGGCACCGGACGCTCTATTTTTTTTACCACTGATGACATGTCAGTCCACAGGTGGCAGCAGCCGGTGCAGGGGAAAAGCTTGACTCTGGTATTCGGGCCGACTGAGGGCTACCCAGCAGGCATAACCCACAAGTGATGACTGCAACAGTGAAACATGAAGAAGATGGATAGCTACTGTTATGGTAAGGTTTTACACAATGGTACTGTGTCCTTCCATATCACTTACGTAGTATTCTTTTCCTAAGGGAGAGTACAAGAGCTCAAGACGAAGCTGAAAGGATGAAGGCACAGAGAAACCCTCCATAAATCCATGCAGAGTAGCATTGGGAAAACCTGCCCTGGCTGTGGAAGTAACATCCGTGTAATGTTTAGTGAAAGTATGAACAGAGGACCAAGTAGCAGACTCAAGGGAAGAACTGGTGTCCAGACCCTTGAAAAAGGCACCAGAGGAGGCAACTGCCCAAGTAGAATGTGCCATTACAGACAAAGAGAGACATCTGCCATGAAAAGAACAACAGAAAGAAATGGCTTTAGAAATCCAAGAAGAGATGGTTTGCTTAGAAGCAGGCAAACCCAAAGTCCTGGTATGAAAAGAAACAAAAAGCTGCATATAACTTTAGTTTTGTCTAAATAATATCTGAGCTGTCTATGCAAATCTCTTTCACTGGCAGACTATGGAAAAGGAAGAAAGAAAGAAAGAAAAGATGAACAGACTGACTCAGAAACAAACTCATTGACCACCTTGGGCATAAAAGGAGTATTAGTACAAAAAGAAACACTGACTTTGTGAAAAACTAAAGGAGGTATAGCCACAAGAGCCTGAAGTTCATTTACTCTCTTGGCAAAAGTAAAAGCCAAAAGAACAGGTCTTCAAAGTACAATATTGTAAGAAAGCTAAAAAAGCAGGCTCAAAAGGAGCCTGGATCAATTTTTCAACTACAAAACTGAGGTCACAAGAAGGCGGAATAAGTTTCTTAAGAGACCTGATATGAATGATGCCTTTAAGAAATTGCTTGACCTCAAACCTAGAGGCCAGAGGAGGAGGATTCAAGGGCAAACCATCAGAAATTGCTGACAGGTGAGCTTTAACTGAAGAATGTGCCAATCCAGCATGGAGCAGATCACACAAATAAGACAGCACTAGAGGAACCTCAATTGTTTGGTGCCTCTCTTGCCATCAGGATGCCCTGACAGAAAACCTTTTCCATTTGAACATGTATGATTTTCTGATAGTGGGATTCCTGGCCTCCTGCAGAACCTGAATCACGTCCCCAGAAAAGAGGTGCCTAAAAGGGAGTGGACAGATGAGAATGGGTAACTGACTCCTTCACTTGTATGAAAAGAAAGAAGGGAGAGCCAATGCTGTCTAGGCCAAAAGGGAGTCACCAGCAAGATTTTGGGTGAGTCATGCTTGATCTCGTGCAGATCTTGAGGCACCAAAGGAAAGAGGGTAGAGGGGAAGGTGTACAGAAACATTTGCTTCCAATTAAAGGCCAGGGTATCCACTTTTCAAGTCAGAGGACTTGGGACTCTGGAATAAAATAGGGGAAACTGCCTTTTTGGAGGGGAGGCAAATACATCTTAGGAATACACCATCGATGGACAATGTCCAGGAACACATCCCTATGAAGCATCCATTTGTGAGCTTGTGTTCTGGACATGTTCAAAGTCTTCCACTAGACTGTACTCAGAGGGAATGTAAACCACCTGAAGAGTCCCTTGATACTAGACAAGTAGCTCTCACATCTGAAGAGCTAGTCTACAAAGAAGCTAGGACTTTGCGCCCCCCCCCCCCCCACACCTGTTGACATATCACATCACTGTGGTATTGTGTGAAAATTTTGACAGCCCCAAGATGAAAGATAGAATGAACAGTTTGCAGAGCCAGAAGAAGAGCCCTCACATCTTTTATATTCATAAGATCTGACCTCTGATGAGGAGACCAGAGAACCTGGACCTTTTCGGGGGCCACAACAGGCACCCCACCCCTGTCTGAGGCATCTGTAAAATGCTCCTGAGTGGGAAATGGAGCTTGAAAAGGAAGAACCTGATTGACAGGTAGTTGAGTAATCCACCATTTAAGCTCAAGCCTGAGACAAGGAAGAAAACCAACTGGAACTCCAGAGGGTGGCAATGTTGAAGCCACATCGATCTGATGTACTACTGAAGTTACCTCATATGGAGACTGGTGACATGGAGCATGGGAAGACTGGAGGCCATAAATCCCTGGACCCAGAGAAATTCCCAGACCTTGAACAGAGGAAGAAAGCATTGGAAAAGGGGCTATCCATTACAAAGCCTTGGGGACAGCAAGAGAGTCCAGCATGGGAACTGTCTGAAGCCTGTATCCGAGGAAAACATGATGTTGGGAAAGTGACTGAATGGACTTGGTGAACCCCAGACTGTGTAATAGGCAAGTAATGAACTGGAGATCCTAATAACAGATTGTTAGCAGAAGGGGCTTGAATTAGATCATCTCGACAGGGAAAAATATCAATACCTCGAAACCTGCAGGAGGCAATTACAGGAGTGAGGCATTTGATACATACCCTTGAGGCAAAAGAGACGGCAAATGGCAAAGCAGAGAATAGAAAATGCAAGGAAGAGTTGGAGAAATGTAAAAGTTTAATGAAAAGAGGATGGATGGGGATGTGAAGGCATACATCCTTGAGATTCAGAGACATCAGCAAGGCCTGAAGAAGTAGAACAGGAAACGATGTCTGAAGGGATGATATCCAAATCTTGGGAAAAGCATCGAGCAGGGAAAGATCCAGAATTAGTCTCCATGTATCCTTCTTTTGTGGGATCAAAAACATTCTGGAATAAAAACCCTTCCTCACCTGGGTGGAAGGCATAGCCTGAATAGTGCCCTGATCCAAAAGAGGCTGAAGAACCTCTGGGAAATTAGAAAGCTGCTCCCAAGAAGGTTGAGGAATGGACTTCCAAACCATGAAATCTGTTTGATGGATGATGGACAATGGACAGAACAAGAATTTGAGGAAATCCGAAGCTAATTTGCAGAAGTCATGGAGAAGAGACGAGGGGGACCTGGCCAAAGGGAAAGGAAAGCAAACTGTCAAATAAAACCAGGCTTGCCCTGAAAGGAAGATTTCTAGGGAGGAAGGAGTATGAGTAGACTTAGCAAGAACACCACACCTAGAACCCTTCTTAACCTTTGGATATGGGCAAGATTGCCTATGAACAAAGGCAGCCTTGGTAGGATACTACCTCTGAAACTTATGACTGAGAAACAAAAATAATAAGTTTCAGCTCCTGGAAAGCTTTGCCATTATCTTGGAGGAACTTGAACTTGAATACGTCAGCAACAGCAGTTCCAAAAAAAAAAAAAAAAAAAAAAGAGAAAAAAGTTTGGGCTTAATGCTTAATTTTATCAAAAGGGAAACAACTATAACCAACAGGGTTTTCAGATACCCCAGGGCAGACCACGGGTGAAATCCAACCAATTTCAACAGAATGCCTGGGGGAAAAGACGATAATTCACAGTAGATCTTCTGAATATAATCAAATTGCACAATCACTAGTAACATGTGAGGAAGGAATTTGTAGTATTAACAGTTTAAATGGTTTTAAAATATACAACTACACTGATATTCAGATTACTGAAACATTCTTTGAACTTTTCACTAAGGGAATGCAATTTGTTTCACACAGGGCAAGTTATTTGCCCAAACTGCTTATTGAATTAAAATTATTCATAAGAAACCTTAACTTAAGGGTGTTTTTCAAAAATCAACCCCAAGGAGAGCGTTTGCTCTGTAGAAGCAGTACTTTCAATCCTCCCACTCATCCCAAACTACAGTTGTTTGAGGAACTCATTGAAAAAAGTTTCAGGGATTACTTTAAAAACAAAAACAAAAATATTAAACATTTTACTAATTTTCCTCACAGTTTGCAGGTTACTGTAGACAAAATTAAGGACGACAACATCAGGGTAATGAGGCCTGACAAAGGGGGTGGCATTGTATTGATGAAACAGTTTGAATATGACAACTATATGTGCAACATTTTACATGACACGAAAACATATGAGGCCATTTCTTTAAATGAACTTAATATTGCACTTGGTCAGATCAAGGATTATTTATATGATTTGCTAATGCAAGGGTTCATTGATGAAAAAACATACAATTTTCTGACTGTTTCTAAACCCAAAACCCCAATCTTATTTGGCATCCCCAAAGTCCACAAGGGGCTTAACCCACTGAAATTTCGCCCAATAGTCTCCGGAGCGGGTGGAATAACAGAACCACTTAGTAAATTTGTGGATGTTCAACTAAAAAGCTATGTAGCAGGACTAAAATACATTTGTAAGGACTCCTGGGAATTTCTAAGCAGTTTGGATCAAAGTACGGACAATTCAAGTCTATATATGGTCACGATAGATATCGTTGACTTATTCCCTAGCATCCCTCACGAGCAGGGTTTAGACTGGTTTGGTGAGGCAATAAGTAAGGAATCTGGCCTCAGTAACTGTATGGTCAACAACTTACTTGAGTTCATGAGAATAATCTTAAACAACAATTTTATATTCTTTAATGGGGAGTTCTTCAAGCAAATTAGTGGGGTGGCCATGGGGGCTCCATGTGCTACCTCTTATGCAAACATAGTTTTGAGCAAATGGGAGACAGAATTTATCCACTCCACCCAATGGAGCAAATACATCAGCTTCTACAGGAGATTTTTGGATGACATCTTTGGGCAGGCTCTGAAGTGGACTTTCAGGACTTCATGAATTATTTGACTCAAACTACAAACTTCCTACGTTTTACTCATGAAATAAATGGGAGAAGTCTACATTATTTGGACATCAAATTAACTAAAAAATCTGACAATGTCGGTTTTGTTTCCCAAATATACAGAAAAAAGACACATTGCAACTCTTTTTTACATTTTAACAGTGGGCACCCATTGCATGTTAAAAGGGGCATCATTAAGGGACAACTGGTGCGTGCCTCTAGAATATGCAGCACACAGGAATTGTTCTTTGAGGAGATAGAATTTCTTACGAGCTCTTTTTTGGACAGAGGGTACCCTGAGGAATTTTTTCAGGACATTCTTGGTGAAGTTTTAAGAAAGCTTTTAGGGGTTAAAGCAGTCATTCCTAGGAGGCAGAATAAACTGGAAGACAATTTTGGTAGTAATTTTACATACACATATTCACAAGATGCAAATTTTATCGAAAGCACAGCAAGTAATTTTTGGCCCATTGTTCATATGCAGGATGAATTTGCAAACATGTTTCCCAACAAAATTTCGTTTGTTAGAAAAAGGGGCATCAACTTGAAGGGCATCTTTGAAACTAAAACTAGTTCCAACAACAGCTTGCAAATTAACACAGTGACCAAACAAAAAGGTACTTATGCATGTGGCACGTGCCATCAATGCAAGTACATCATAAATAGTGATAAAATCACCATCCCTTCTAGAGGTATCACCATTACATCTAAAGAGCATTTTTCCTGTAATTCAGCTAAAGTGGTATATCTAGGAGTTTGTCAAAACTGTTTATCATTTTACGTTGGCAAAACAGAATGAGAGTTTAGACGTAGGATATATGAGCACATGAATGACATTAAAATAAAAAAGGAGACGAATGCCTTTGTCAAGCATTCTCAACATTGTGCTAACGTCTCTATTCGTTTTTTTGTTTTGGACAGGGTAGTTTATGACAAGAGGGGTGGTGATTGGAAGAATGCTCTAAACATTAAAGAATTAATTTGGCAGCTGAGGCTTGATGCCACAAGAAGCCCTGGTCTAAATGATGGAACCAGTTTGGCTTGCATTTTGAGGGACAAGCACAGTAAATTATAAATCAGTGGATCTACATTCACACACACACTTTTTATATTTATTTTCATATATACATACATTTTTTCTGTTATTTTGATACACACTATATGTATTGTGAATTTTCAAACTTCATTACTCACTTGTACCACAAATTGATTATAACATGAACTCAACATTAAAATTATTTACTATTTGATGTTTACCTAGGTTAAGGTATGCACATATTTATATTTGATTTTAAAATTCAAGTGCTTAAACGATTCATTTACAAGGTAAACATCAAATAATGTAATAATTTATTTATTTAATATAATATTTTATTTTTTCTGTGTTTTATTCTTGTAATTTTTTATATAAAACAATATGTAAAATTGAATTATTTACTTGGAAAGTATTATATACAACTGCAAACACAACTACTTTGTGATTACGATGTAGTACAAAAAATTAGTATTTAATGCAGTTGTTATGTTCAAACTCTAAGTGGAGGTAACATCAAAAAGTTTCTTATTAGATTGTTATTACTAAATGTGTTAAAATGTAATGCATTTTTAGTTTCATTATTTTAACACTTATTATTATTGATGTAATAAAAGCATATGTTTAAACAGTTTTTAAATGCATATATTTTTAAAAAAGAAAGCATGGTTGATTAATTTAATTAATCAATTACCCAATTAATTAACCTAACAACTAAGCATATATAAGAAAGATCTGTGGTGTATGGAAATCACACTTGAAAAAAAAGCTGCCGCGGGTGAAAGGCGGCTGTGTTGGAGTTTGATTCGTGTTTGTGGAATAAAGATTTCTGGTTTATTATTTGGTCATCATTATTTGGCGAGCACCGTTTGAATTGCTGTCATATTTCCAAAGACTTTGACTTCAAGATTTTTTACGTATTTTTATACCTGCTGAAACGTTTTACAACATTCCAGAGTGAGGCTTTTTGGTCTACACGTTTTCCTGTTTCTTAATATTATCATGCAAAGCCTAAAGACGTAGCCAAAAATAACACCTCAAGACTGAACCAAAGCTAGCGGCCATGTAAGAGGCATCAGCTACATCTTGGCTCCATTTAAATGAATGGTGGGTGAGCAACTTGCAAAGTGCAGCCCAGCAGGGAAAGAGCAGAAGCTTTCCCCTCGAGTCAGGAAGGTCAGAAACCACCTTAAAATCCTGTAAAAGGAGGGACAAAATAAACCTAGTCATATGGGGCTGGTAGCCAATGGCCCTAAAGGACAAAGTGGCAGCAGTGTAAACCTTCTTCCCTAACCTTTCCATTGATCTACTATCTTTAGTAGAAGGCAGCAGCTAGGTTGTGTGCAATAACTTGGATGGCTTTATCAGAAGAGATCGACACTCCAGAAGTGTCAGCAGAAAGGCATTTAAAAATAAATATGCACTCCTCAGGCACCTTGTAGAACCTACCCAGCTTTTTTGAGGCAGGAAGCTGAGAGACAAGGGCGGGGGGTAAAGGTATCCAAAAGGGCAGCCAAAATAGAAGGAAGAGCAGATGGTCTGGGAGACTCACTCTACTGGAGCTCATAGTACCTTTTTTGAATACAAGGGACCTGGGAACAATCTCACATAAAAAGTCCATTATATTGGCAATGGTATCCACAAAGAAGAGCTTTTCCAAAGAGGAGTCTGGATTTAAGGAGTCCTCTTCCTCTGAACTGTAGTCTAACGGGAAGGGATTTGGGAAGAAGGCGGCTAAGGATTCTTTCCCAGCGTCCAGATCCTCATCCGAGGAATCCAGTTCTCTAGGCCTCTTGAGAGGAGTGGAAGACCAGAGGGGAGCAGAAAAAGAGACCCCTTGAGGTGGCTTCAAGGTCATCAAAGCAGTAGATAAACCTTGAGTGAAATCCTGCCAACAAGGTAAATGGGCTTGGTCTTCGATTTCTTCTTCTGTGAGACATCCGCTCAAAACACCCTAGGAGGGTCAGACCCCTGACACGAGTCTAACAGTTGTATAAATCTCCTCCCTCACTAAAATCCGAGGAATCCTCCTCTGCCGCTAAGACATTATCAGCCAAGGTTCCCACTCAATGTCAGGTACAGTCATTTGAAAAGCCTCCTAAGACGTGCGAGAATTTGGATCCATGCTGGCCTTCGATGGGGCTGTGGCAGAGGAATCCAAATCAAGCTTCGGACAGTCTTCAGGACTTTCATCAGCCTCTAGAAAGACATCTGGGAGAAGCTGACAGCAGCTAGATTGGTCCTGATTTTTTTGGCCTCCTTGTTGACAGACAGCTGGCCAGCGGGATGGCTGGATTACTCATAGCACCCTGAATGCCTGGCAGACAGAACACTGTGTATGATCATGGGAATTACCCAAACAGAAAAAGACACTGGTTGTGACAGTCTTTATAGGGAATTTGCCTTTCATAGTGACATTTTCCCTTTCGGGATCAGATGACATGAACACAAATATCAAACAGAATTAAAAAGGAAGAGAAGAAGCCTCAATGGTTCACTTTTATGAAAAAATGGCTTGATACCCAGCACAGCAGAAGGGCATTTAGACCAACAGACAATAATTGTGTTCTGTGTGGCAGAAAATAAATTCTGAGTGTTTGCAACATTATGTCACCTTTATGCCCTACATCTTTCTCCAGGAGCATACATGTGACGTACAGCACCTAAAAGAGCTGAAGGCTTTGTTATACTGGCCAAATGTTGGATTGTCCTTGGCAGGAAATCCCTTAGGAAAAGGATACTGCAACAGGGATATGGAAGGACATCAACCTGAATGCTTTCAGAAACCATTATCTTCTAGCCACTGAAAGAAAGAAAAGTATTCTGTTTTTATTGCCTTATCAGATTGTCTCCATAGAAACAGGAGAACAAGATAAACAGTTGCCTTAATGCCTACATTTCTTAAAACTGAAGAAAGAAAGGAAGTAAAAATAGGGGCACCTGTTTACTTTAGTATCCTTATTACATTTAAAGGTAACTGAAAAGGATTCACTTTACAGCATGCAGTATATGTACTGTATTATAAAAATACTGTTAAGAACAATATTTTGTTTTATTTACAGCTGACTCTTTCCCTCCACTTGTCCTCTCTTAAATGTTCTTCCAAACATTAATGACATAAAGTAGGTCATATGCCTTGGAGTCCACTACAAGTTTAACAAAGTCAAAACAGTCCAATATTTCCAGGTTTTCTTATTCCGTCATATTTCACAAATTTAACTAATGCTTTGTAATCCAACATGTATTCATTAATTTCCGAGTTGCTGGTTTTCCTCCTGTTGATATCCATCTCCAAAATCCAGTCTCTGATACATTTCCAATGTAATTTTTGTTCTAGTCATCTCTCATGCTTTTTTTTTTTTTTTTTTGTCTCTGAAGCATTTTCTTTTGGAACACTGAAAAACATTTCACTGGCAAATAATCCCTCTATGGGCTTTATTATCAAAGAATAAGCAGCAAAGTCCCATTCTATTTAAGTCACCTTTTTGTTGAACAAAAGTTTGTATTTCCTCTTCAGCATGTTCTGTATCAAAAAATTGCTTTGACCGTCCAGGAAAAAAATACTCTGAAAATAAATTTATAGGTTGGTACTAAGCTATCAGCCTTAGGGACTATATAAGCCTAGCCATAACAATTTCCTGGATATTTCTTCCCTGGACCCCCCTGTCTAGCAGGGCGAATGACGTGATCTCCGGGGTGAATTTCCTATCTTCCATCCAATCGTCAAGGTTCCTTTTTGAAGAGGGCCAAGGACGTGCTCTGCTTGACATGTATGAGCATGGGGAGTCTCTGGGTCAGGAACGTATCCCTCCAGCGTGTTTTGATCATTGTGATGACAAGGTTTAGATCCCTGGAGCGTGTGGCTCTGAGGGATTGGGATTTTTTTTAAGTGGAGCATGTCCAACAGCTCAGGGTTTGACATGGCCTTATATGTTAAGCAGAGATAGTCTCTGAGTAGACGATATGCCACAGAGTACAGTTGGAGTTTTTTTTAGATGGTCAGCATAAGGCATCTGCTTTAGGCCTGTGATTCTTTTAGTGAGGTATTTCTGCGGCCTTTCCAGCTGTTGCAGATGTCTTGTGAGGTACATACCAAACAGGACGTTGTACTCTATAATGGGTCTAATGAGGGATGAGTACAGTGGGACAATTACTTCCTTTTTTCGGGATGAAAAGCCCTTAGTGATGAGGTGCGCCACATAGGATTTCCTAACTGTTGTGGTGATGTGGTTATCGAAGGTGAGACCACTGTCCACCTGTGTCCCCAAGTCTCTCATCACACTTTCAGTGTTTAGTGTACTGCCACCTATGTGGTAATCCATGGGTACATGTTTTTTCCCAAAGGGGATAACTATACATTTCTTGGCATTAAGCCGGAACCCATGGCTCTGGCACCAAGCATCTGTTTCTGTAAGGCCCTTTTGAAGAATATCCACATCATTTGAGGATTCAATAATGGCTCCCAGTTTGCAGACATCTGCGAAATTTGTTAGCCAGAGTCCTTTAGTGTTGCCCTGTACTTCAAAGTAGTAGATGCCAAACAAGAGTGGTCCCAGGACTGAACCCTGAGGTACTCCGCTTGTCACTTGTCTGGTCTGGAGCTGGATTTGTAGTTGGCTACTTTTACAGTCTCGGTTCTGTCAGTAAGCCAGTTGGCAACCCATCGAGTGAAGTAGAGAATTATGCCCAGCGTAGTAAGTTTATCTAGGATTCCAGAGTGGGGGATGGTGTCTAAGGCCTTGGCGAGGTCCAGATGGGCTGTGTAGATCGCCTTACCCTCGTCCACAGCTCTGGAGACTGATGCGAAGAAGTCAATCAGGTTCAGGAGACAAGAACAATGCAATAATACACTAAGTAAACACAGAAAAGGCTATCACACTTGAGTGTGTAGCCCTATACAGTAAACACAATTAAAATTGGATATAGCAGCTTGAACCTCACACCTGCTTTTGCACATTCCCTGATTGCTGGAATACATCTGCTCCTCTTGTGCCTGGTGTACGAGTAATCATTCTCAACAAACACTCTACTGCCTCTCACTTTTAGCACTTTGTCCTTCTGCCACAGTTTTATCAAAATCATCTCATCCTGCTGGCAGGATTGCATCTTTATTATTAAAGCTCTGGGTTGCTTTCTCATGACCAGATTTGGAGCATAAATACAATGTGCTCTTTCAGTTAACTTCTGCTGTGGAATAAACAGATTTATTTATTTTTTATTTGTGCTTTCATAAAAATAGTAGTCTGTTCCTTCCAGTTTCAATGGTACAGTAGAAAATTTCAGGTTTTTCCTATGTGCTCTGTCTTCTAATTCCACCATTTATTGAAATATTTCTTCTTAAGCAGTCTCATACTTAGCCAGCATTTTCTTCATTTCAACCACTGAGTTTTGCAGTTTTGTCAGTTCATCTAAATATCTGTTTAAAGCTTCTTCCTTTTTTCCAGCCTTTTTCTATTTGAATTGATATACTCCATTGTTCTATTTTAATCATCTCTGAGCACATATAACTTATTTTTCCTCTAGAGTACCAGAAGTCATGTCTTGCAAAGCTGGAACTTGGACTGCTTTTGCTTAACGGCTGAAGGATTCTTACCAGTCAGTGGATTCGCCTCACCTTTTATTGTCTACTTCTTTCAGTTCTGTAAATTTCTTCTTCTTTGCTGGCTTTCACTCAGTGCACTTAGTAGCCAGCAACTGAAATTTACCCGAAAAATTAAATTCACTGACTCTTGTCTTAGAAAGGTTAGGCAATCAGCCTTTGCTCCTCTGATCACACCAAACCATCCAAGACAACTATGAATGCTAAGTTTCAATTTTACTACTGCATTTGTTGCACTTGACTGTATTTCACACTAACTGTTGCTTTTACTTCAGAAAAGACCTGTTCTGCTGTTTTATTCTGTTGCTATATTTAATTTAAGAAAAAAATGTGCTGCTTTTTACTTTGTTGCCTATTTAATTTAAGGAAAAATGTACTCTGCTTTAATTCTGTTGGCCATAGAACAGACTGGATTCAGACAGTCTGAATCCAGTTATGGTTGAGGACTGAGCACTAAACATCAGGACATCATCTTTTGGTGGATCCCCGTACCCTCATGGCAGGAGTGTACAGTAGGACTATCTAATTTAAGGTTACTGGTTCAGGGCTCAGTTTGAGCTACTTCGTTGGCTCAGGGCTCAGTACTGGCTTTTTCATTGGTTCAGGGCTCAGTTTGAACTTTTTCACTGGCTTCTTTTGTATTAGCTGCTTTGCTCAGGTTTGCTTAGAGTGCACCATCGCACACTACCGCTGAGAGGGGACAACTCTTGGTGCTTACAGATACATTATTTATTTATTTTACATTTGTTAACCGGGAAAGTCCGACTGGATACATATCCATTTTCAGCAGAGGCCCGGGGAGAAAAGCTCCATGTTAAAAAAAAAAATTTGTAACACTTAAAATGCAGGTTACAGAGCTATCTAGAACGTTAACAATAAATCAAAGACAAATTCGAATTAAGGTTACATTTGGACAGGAAATAAAAAAAGCATTGTTGGTGATGGAATAAATATACAGGGAAAACAATCATTTAAGAGAAGTGTGTCTATAAGAAAAAGGATTTTCAGTTAGAAAGTAAGGATGATGATTAAGAGAAGGTAGGTTAGGTAAGAAGGAGTTTATTTAGTATGGGCAAAACAGTAAGTTATTTTCCTGATACTGGAAATTAGAGACATGTAAAGAAATATCTAGTATGAGGGTGTGGGAAGAAAAAATGAGGGTAATCACATTTGTGAGCTAAGTTTGGTTTAATAGTTTCTTGGTATATTTTGGGTTAGTCAGGGTTTAGACATGAGCATGACTATGTTACATAAGCACCAATAGATATATTTTCCCTTAGAATCAGTTGCTATTCTAGCAGAGCAATTCTTAAATTGTTCTCAGCTGTTCAGTGAACCACCCAGCAGCAATTTTACCTCTTACCTATCAACATCAAACCCTAGAAATCCCCTTTTTATAGACCACCTACTACCCTTACCCCCATAGGTTAGTTGCCCTAAAATAGCCCCCTACTTTATACCCCCATCTTTTTCTCCTTATCTGTGGAGATAACAGTTTCAAACCTTGCATTATGGGCAGTCAGTTTCCCTCTGTTTCTCCTGCTAGCTTTGCTGACATGTTTTTTTTTTCAGGCAGTGCAGCAACTGCCTGATGTATACTTACAACCCCTTACTCCTAAATCACTCTAGCACAATTTGCGAGAGATGCTTCTACAAAAAGAACCTGGAATCACTGCTCTCTTGCACCCAGAACATACAGCTGTGTACACTTACCATAAATGTAGATGTTAAGAGTGCATTCACTATTGCAGTCATCACATTTCGGTTATCCCTGCCAGGGTAGCCCTCGGCCGGCCCAAATACCAGAGGCTTAGTATTTCTGCGTTGGTTGCTGTTACATGAGCACTGATGTCAGGTTGTCAGTAGTATAAAGTAAGGCAGCCAACGCCATTACATCAGTCTTTCTTGCCGTGGAGCCCAAAGCAGAAGCAGTTTGCACAAGTGCCGGTCAGCCACTACCTGAGTTTTTGTCTACCGAATTGAAGTTGAAGTCTTCTAACGTAAAGTACCCCATTGTGGATCCTTTTTTCTTGCACTAACCGAAGTCAAAAAAGTTAATAATGGTCTTGCCTGTGGAAAGCAAATATCACACACAGACTTCCAACTCTTACTGCGTCATTTGTTTAGGTCCAGACCACGACATCCCTCATTGTTGCTTCTGTGCTTTGTTCAACGCCCTGATTGTGGCCAGATATTTTTGCTTACAAGCAAATCTTCCAAAAAAATGTAGAGACAGAGACAGAGCGCACAGGTCCAAACCTACCGACGGTGCTTCCGTTAAGCTAGTCATCAGTTCTCTAGTACTCAGTGAGGCACTTTCGCAGCCCCTGATGCCAGCTTCTGTTGATTCGCGTGCCTCTACAGAGACCCTTTTGGAGTCCTCCTGCAGTCATCCCTACCTTGGATGGGTCCGGAGGCACCGGCTTCCGAGGAAGTCCCTCGCACTACCGAATCTTGACACAAATCGACATCTTCTTTCTAAAACTATCGAGTTTCTTAGGCCCAGGGTATGAACCTCGCCCAAGAAACTAACGACACTCTCAGGCGCCTGCTACCTTGCCTCAGTCTCAAATGCTTAAAATGGTGGAAGACCTTATCATGCTGATCAGGGGAAGCCAAGCTCCCCCTCTGAAAGGGAAAGATATCTGTCCCCTGTAGCTTTTGTCTAAACAAGAGTTAGATGAATCTAAATATGAAGACATGCAACCCATCTCCACTTATGAGGATTCTGATGCAGAGGATTCCATTCCTTCAGCCTCTCCCTCAGAGGATTTTTCCTTCGGCGAAACCCTGCATACTTTAAGGGAGCATTTCCAATGGGAGAGTCAGGACTACCCTCAGTCTAAAGAGAGACTCGGAATTCCTAGAAATACCACAACACAGACCCTTTGCCATCCCCACAGTCTTGGATGTTGTGGAGGATGTTTTCCTTGAATCCAGCTCGACTCCTGACACCCTTCCTCCTACTCTCAGAAAACCAGACAGGTACTATAGAGTCCCTGACTCACACAAATATCTTTTTAACAATCGGATTAAAGCAATCTCTGCTAAGAATCCCACCCCCTCAGACAGGGATTCCAGAGCATTGGACAGATGGGGTAAAAAAGTATTCACCTCAGCTACTCTTGCTATCTGGGCACTAAATTGTCAGTTCCATATGCTGAAATTTCAGCAACATACTTTGGAACTCCTTAAACAAAAAATGTCTTCCTTTCCTGCTTGGGCAAAATCTAAAGATTTACAAGAGTTGATGCATTTTGCAAGTCAAGTAACTAAACACACCTTGCACTGTGATTGTGATGCCCTAGAAGCTTCTTCCAGGGCAGCAGTCACTGGATCTATCATTAGAAAGCATGCACGGCTTAAGGAGCAGCCCCTGCCAGACCATGTCAAATCGAAATTGATGGATGCTCCCTTGCACAAAGAAAACGTATTTGGCACAAAGGCAGAAGAGGTCTTAAAAAAGATGTTGACATCCATGCAGTCAGAGAAACCAGGATCAAGGCTACAGAAAGTACAACAGCCTTGCAATGTTACAATGTCTTCCACTTTTTCAGACCACAAACTGAAGGGATGAGAACCAAAGGAGGTGGAGTAGCTATCTTCATTAAAGATAATTACTCTTCTAGACTGGTTAGACAAGATAACTCTATGAAGTAACTCCAAGTCCAAATTGCCATGGCTTAGACTCCCCTTCATGTCATCTTCAGTTGCAGGTCCCATTCCATGAACCAAGAAGCCCACAGCTTATTTAGACCTACTTGGGACAATCAAAGTACGACCTAATTTCCTAGTCATGAGTGATCTCAACTATCCCTCCATTAATTGAGAATCTTATACAAGTCCAAAGTCATTTACACAGAAGTTCTTGAACTTTGTTAACTCAAGCGTCCTGGAACAATGTTGTACCACCCCACAAGAGGCTCTAATATTCTAGGTCTGGTCCTCACCAATATGATTGACCAATGCAATGACTCAAGTGTAGGGTCCACACTGGTTAAATGTGACCATAAATCTGTCACTTTTGAAGTAGCAACAGCACCACAACCCCCCAAAGGAGAAGTCAGGCTTAAAAACTTCCAAAGCTAACTATACCCTAGTGGTCTAACAGACTTCCAAGCTCCAGTTTCCACAGATGGCACTGACAGCTATACTAAGGTATACACTGATGCCCTGTATAAATATCTACTCAAATGTACAGACTAACCATGCTTGATGGGATTAAAGAAAGATCCTCAAGAAAAAACAAATCATCCTGGTGGATGTCTAGCATTAACAGATTATACAATACGTGAAAGAAGCTGCTGTCTAAAAATACAAAAGTGAGAACCCACAGTTGAAAGAGTACCCTCCTCAGACTAAAGCAAATAAGACAACTCATAAAATCTGAGAAAATATAGTGCCTGAACCAAACAAAAAAAAAAAAAAACAAAAAGGCACTTACAAGAATGTCCAGGCAGGTTCCGAAATAATACTTTATTCAGAGTCCAAAGTCCATAGGCACATTAAAACCCACAACTCGTAACATCCTCAAAGAGCAACTATGAGAAAAATTTAGCAACCATAGCCAAGAATAATCATAAGGCCTTCTTGCAGCTACATCTGCAACCTAAAAGGTAGGACTCGGATGTGTTCTGAACTAATTCTGGATGGTATTGTGCACACTGACAATGCAGAAATTGCAAACCTGCTAGCAGAGAGGTTTGGCGAAAATTTCTCCCCCCAAGCATATCACAAACCATGTCTTCAACATCACCTCCTCTCTGCATCGCCAGAGAGCAAATCATCAATGCTCTCTCCAAGACTAAGAACACCGCCTCCCATGGGAGCAGATAGCATTCCAAGCTGTGTTCTTAATGTTCTTAAACAAAAGCTAGCTACTCCACTAGGCACCCTATTCAACTACAGCCTGAGTACTGGCTTTGCCCCCACCGAATGAAAAACAGCGACTGTTATCCCCCTTCTACAAGGGCGGTTCGGCAACAGACCTGGGTAACTATATACTATAAATCCACAAGTTTAACCATCCTCCTCTGCGTGCCAATGGAACAAATCATCATGGATCTCACAAATAAGGATATAGGTGACCTCAAAATGTTAGATCCATTCCCTGTTCGGTTTTATTAAGGGTAGTTCATGCCTGCTAAACCTGGTGGACTTCTTCGAAAATGTGACCAAAGCCATAGATGAAAGCAAAGCTGTGCACACAGCTTATCTTGACTTGGCCAAGGCCTCAACAGGCATCACTGACAAACTGGCCCAGTTGAATATCAACTCTTAAGTTGTCAGGTAGGTTGCAAACTGGCTCACAAATCAACACTCAAAGTGGAAGACTTCACCTCTACCAGCAGACCTGTCACTAGCAGGGGTCCAACAAGGGTCACTGCGGGGCCCCTTTTGTTTGCCATATACTTCTCTGAAGTCCAGGCCAAAACGGAGGGGCTGTGGTTAACCAAGATTGTGGATGACTGCAAATTGTCATCACAAAATAGCCTAGTGATGTCAGCGTTCTTCAAAAGGAGCTTGCACAGACCAATGACTGGTGCCAAAGCCATTGTTTTAAATGAAATGGTAAAAAAATGTATTCATCATTCCCTTCTGTAAAAATAAGTTCCCTGCTGATTATATATAAAAAAAAAAATAATACTCTAAGTACTATTATTGAATATAATGCTCCCTTTTGTATATACTGTACCAGACACCTGCAGCAGCTTAAGACACCTCAGAGATTTCTAACCAAGAAAATTCAGGGCCTTCACCACATCTTATGAGGACAGACTGAAGTTGCTTTCACCTGGAAGTGTCATGTGAAAAGCAGTGGGATTTGCAAAACCAGACTTTCTTACCTCCTTTCAAATTCCAGGAACAGGCTCTTTAAGGAGTGGAAAATTTGATCCCTATGGAAGAAAGGAATTTAACTTCCTTTTCACTTCTACAGGTTGTGTCCTTCACTTTAGGACCAAAGGGTGTTGATCTGTCATAAGGAATGTTCACAAAAGATGCCTTAAAATGAAAGTCACAGAGCCTCATCCAAGTAAGCATCTTGATAGATATGTCTGTGCCAGCTAGTTAGATGCACCCTCCATGGCATTGGAGATAAGGCACAAAGAGATATTAAGCAAGGACGGAGAGTAGCTAGCTGCATATCAATTGACTTACTTTGATCTGCAGAGAAGGTCCCTTGGAGAGATTTGGAGATCTACTTGATTAAATCTCTGAAAATGTGTGACATCTGCCAAAAAAAACAATGCCCTCACTGAGGAAGTAGAGGACGCTGAGACTCGCTTCCCAAATCTGTCCAACGCATGATACTCCCTGTTCAGTGGACAGACAGAGGCACTTTCTTCTGCTAGTTCCTTATAAGTGGCTGCTGCCACTATCATGGTTTCCACAGCTGGACCCTTGTTGCAATAAGGGCAATCTTTGAGAGCTACAAGAAACCTATCTGATTTCTTAGGGATGGGTTCAGCTGTGCCCCTCTCCTTTCATAACAATTTAGAGAGAAGGTGCATCATCTAATCCGCAGGAGTAACTACCCTAAGACACAGATGGGCCAGAACAAAAGCCTCACTAAAAACTGACCGTTCCCCTTTCTGTTTAAGCATTTCAAGGGTTTCTCCGAAAAAAACCTCCTCAAGGTGGGATCAGTGTGAACCTTCTTCCTCAATGTCAATATCAGTGGTGATATACTCCAGAGGGTAATCCAGGTGCCTCCTTTTGCACATATGCTTCCTGTGCACCTCAGTGGGATGCTCTGTGTAGGACTCAGGTGAGGTGGTCTTCTCCATAGGAGCTAGTGCAAGACTTTTAGTCACTGGCTGTCCTGATGGGACAAGAAGAGTAGGGTCCAGACCCTGGAAGATCTCTTGGAGGGACGAATCCAAACTGGAGAGGTAGTCTTTTCTCTGAGAGGAGAGAGTACTCTCTCAAAAGCTGAGCTCAATATGGGTCCAGACAGCTGAGCCCCATTAACCCAGGTCCCCGAAGGAGGCTCAAACTGGGATACTGCCCAGCTGAAATAAGAGGCTAAAATTAGTCTGGTTCTGTCTAATGCCGAGGCTCTTAGAGGTAGGAAAGTACAGCTGTGTACACTTACTATAAATGTAGATGTTAGAGTGTATTCACTGTTGCAGTCATCACATTTGGGTTATCTGATTGCAGTAGCCCTCAGTCGGCCTGATTAACAAAGTCTTGGGTCCTGCTTCAGTTGCTGCCTCTTCTTCCATGATTTCAGGTCATCAGGGGTATAAAACATGCAGCAGACAACATTACATCAGTTTTTCTTGCCCCAGATATCAGGTGCCCCCTTAATGGGAAGCAATATTACACACACACACACACACACACACACACACACACACACACACACACACACACACACACACACACAAAGGATATACCTCCAATAAAAAAGCAAATGCACCAAAAAGCTTTTAAGCATAGTAAAGGAGAATAGAGGTATAGCCAAAAAAAGTCAGGGGGCTGGAGGGAGGGTAACCAGGACTGCAACAGTCAATACACTTGAACATCTACATTTATGGTAAGTGAGACTGCAGTAGCAAAGCCAGCTCCTTCCCCTTTGTACTTTCCCAGCCCTGCTCCTTTTCAGAAGAAACTACTCCTTACTATATAACTTTTGTCCACTAGGTGGCGGCCTTCTCCCTGTCTTACCCCACTGACTCAAAATTCTTCCCTTAGACTTGCAGTTCTTATATAATTGTAGAACTGCTGCCCCTACATCTATTTCTTTCCTTCCACCTGTACTCCATTTCTCTGTCTACTATCCCTACCGCTTAGGCCTTTACCTTCTAGCCATCCCCAAACTGTCCTTACCAAGTCAGCTCTCCACTGATAGTTTTTCTTTGGGCTCTCTCCTTCAGTGGCTGCAATTCAATTAAGTACCCCTCCCCCTCTCTATCCCTTATCTGACTACACTCTCACATATACTTCTCTACCTTACATCTCCAAACTCTCCCCACTTACTCTACCTCCTCTTCTAGAATCTATCCTACTCTATTCATCCATGTCTCTTCCACATCATCTCACCTCTTTTACATGTTTTCTCCTCCTAATAACTCTCTATAATGCAACCTCCTATTCCTCTACCAAACTACCCTCCTCTTTCCCCATCACCTCCACCTCCACTCTCTCCCTTCCCCAACCTTTGACATTCCACTTTTATTTAATATCCCCCTCCCTACTTCAACCAAACCCATTTCATTATTTTAAATTAAAACTCCATACAGTCCATTTAAAACCTCCAGCTATCACATCAAACCTGCATCTCCCTCTAACTTTATGTCACAATCCAAAGTTCCTCCTCCTCTCTCCCTTTTCTTGGCTTGCTCTAGCAGGTGACATCCACCCCAACCCTGGGCCAACACCTAGTAACAATCTCCCTCCCACTACCTTCTCTATTAGAAACAGCCATAAATACTTTAAGTTCATAACCATTAATACCCAGAGTATAAATAACAAAATAACAAACTTCCATGCTTGGCTAAATCACACTGCACCTGACATAGTAGCAGTCACAGAAACCTGGCTAAAACCACAAACTACTAACTCTGAGATTATACCACCTAGCTTCCAAGCTCTTCGATTTGATCGCCAAAACAAAAAAGGAGGTGGTGTAGCCTTACTCTACAACTGCCTGCTGAATCTCTGCCCTTACCAGAATCCCATTCCTCAGTTTAATAATGCCGAACTAATCATAGGAATCCTCAAAATGAACAACTTTAAAAGTATCTGCATTATAGCCATCTATATTCCCCCTGGTGACAACACTTCCACCCTAGAGAATATTCTCTTATGGGCCTCAAACATCATCAAACGTGAGACTTGCATTCTAGGTGATGTCAACATTGACTGGAATAAAATTAACAACAATACCCCCACTCTATCAATCTTTATAATTTTACTCAACTAATAAACAACATTACCAGACCTAACAAAAATAACCCCCCAGGGTCCATCCTGGACTGGATCTCAGTCAGCCACCATAATAACATCTCTGACTCTGGTATATTACCTGACTCAATAAGTGACCATCTTCCAACCTTTATTCACCGAGCCGCCCAACACCTCCCTCACCAACACCAATATGCCCACACTCGTAACCTCACTAATTTCAACCCTTCTATATTCTCTGAAACCCTTAAACTAACAAATTAGGATACCCTAAAAACTCTTCCTCTAGATGAAGCCTTAGAAGTCTTCAATACTACCTTCCTTAAAATGCTAAACTCCCAAGCCCCACCTTGAACAAAACAAATAAAATACAACTCTGCCCCTTGGCTAACTAAGGACACTAAAACTCTCATGCTACAAAGAGACAAAACATGGAAACTCTACAATAAAAATAAACACCCAGCTACATTCCTTCAATTTAAGCAACTCCGCAATCTCACCAAAAAAACTTATCACAAAAGATAAAAAATCGTACTACACCAAACTACAGTCTACCTCTCAAAAATCCTAAAAAATTCTGGAATTCCATCAACTCCCTCTTACAAACTGGTACTAAATCCAATCCCTGTCCCGACAACAATAAGAACGACACAGAAATAGCAACCCTTTTTAACTCCTCCTTTACCATCTCCATAGCTGAACTTACCAAAACGTCTCCAAATCCACCCCCTGCCCTACCCCTAAACCTTCTTCCCCTTCCTCTCCCAATTCCTGCTCCCCTAAATCCCCTCTCACTTTTTATCTAAAACCCTGTCAACCACCTATATCAAAAAACTTCTTTCCAAACTCAAGCCATGCTCCAATGCCCCCGACAATATTCCATCACTCTTTCTCAAGCTCGAAGCAGATGGCATCGCCATACCCATCAGCATTCTCATCAATAGATCCATCCAGGAATCTTATGTTCCCAAACTATAGCGAACTGCCTATATTCTGCCCCTTCATAAAGGAGGCAAAAATAATAGCATTTCTAACTTCCACCCAATAGCCATTCTTTCCCCAATTTCAAAAGTACTTGAAAAATGTATCCACCTGCAACTCATGCCCCACCTCCTAAATAACCATCTCCTCACCCCTACTCAACACGGTTTCCGTCCTGGCCACAGTACCATTACTGCTCTCCTCTCTTTCTTAGACATTGTCAACCTTGCCCGTGATTCTGGAGATATTGTCTCCACTGTCCTTCTTGATCTTTCCAAGGCATTCGACACTATCCCACACACTCCTCCTTAACCACCTTTCTAACCTCAATCTCTCCCTCGATTCCCTTTCTTGGTTCAAAAGTTATCTCTCAAATAGATCCCAAGCTGTGAAATGGCAAACGGGTACCTCTACCTTCCTACCTACCCCTACCGGAGTTTCACAGGGTTCTATTCTCGGACCTATGCTCTTTAATGTCTTCATCAATGATTTTCACTCTGCAATTCCTCACTCTCAAATAGTGCAATATGCAGACAACTCCACTTTAGTCTGCTCAGCCTCTAGCCTTCCTGAGCTCCAGGACAAGACCCAATTGGCCTTCACAACTACAGATAATTGGATGCTTCAAAACCATCTCTCCCTTAATGCCAATAAATCCCATATCATTCTCTTCTCCCCCTCAAAAGCACTCCCACTTGATAAGCCCTCTTTCAAGATCACCAGCCTCTCCCACTCCTCAATAGAAGTTGTTAGTTGTGCCAAATTACTTGGTGTTACCATTGATGAACACCTGAAATGTAATACTCATATTCAACTAAACATAAAAAAACCCATCAGAAGCTCGGTATGCTTTATAGAAACGCTAACTATCTATTCATTAGCTACAAGACAAACACTCACCTCTACCTTCCTTCTACCTTCTCTATTGTATGGTGCTCCTCTTCTAACCAACCTCACAGCTTCTATCTCCTCAAAACTTGAAAGTTGCTACAACAAAATCACCAAATTCGCTACTAACTCTACTCATTCTACACACCATTGTATCTCCCTCCATAGTCTTCAATGGCTAGAACTCCCTAATCATCTTGACTACCTCCAACTTACTACTGCCCACAAACTAACTTTTGAACCCACTGCTTGCCCTGCACTATCTAATATCTTACCTTTCTACACTCCTCTCAGGCCCCTAAGATCATTCCACCAAAATCTTCTTTCAGTACATAAACCTAAAAGACCCCCTGGCCACCTTCTTCTTTCTTATACTATAGCAAGAAAATGGAACTTGCTTCCTCCCCTGCTAAAAGTCACTACAAGCCCTGAACAATTCAAATCTCTACTCCATTCTCACCTCTCCCAAAACTGGAAATGTAATTGTATACTTCCTACCTAGATCCTATTACATCTCGGTTTCAATATTCTCCCTCCTGCCCCTCTTCTTCCAACTCTTTCTTCAAGTTCCCCACTATCTTCTTTTCCCCCTGTATAAACTCTATGTAAATTATTTTTAAATCTTCACTTCAACACTGCCTGTATGCCTATTCTTGCACTGCATCTTTTACCATTTCCATAAGATGTATCTTTTACCACAAACATAAAATGAATCTTTGTCTGTTCTTTTTATCCTCCTCCTGGCATTCTCTGCACCTCCTTTTTCCTACACTTCTCCTCTGATTTACTTCATTTGTATTTCATATCTATGTATATTTTTCTTCTATGCTAACAATACAAGTGTATAAAAATGTTATTTTTACTTGTTTGCAAATTGTTTAAATGTGCAATGTGTTTAGGAATATGGAGCTTTAAGTGTGCAATGTGTTTGTAATATGGAGCTTTTCTCCCCGGGCCTCCACTGAAAACGGGCTTTCAGGCCCAGTGGACTTCCCCGGTTATCAAACTGGAAATAAATAAATAAGTGTACACAACTGTACTATGTTCTTCGTGTTTCACTGTTGCAGTCATCACATTTGGGTAGATTCCCAAAACTAAGGATGGGAGGAGGAATTTAGATAGCATTAGGACCAGCTATAAGACCCTGCAAGACTGCAGTGGCAAAGCCAGCTCTGGATTTAGAGAAAATTGGCAAATGGTAATGCTTGGTGAAAGTATGTACATAACTCCAGGTAGCAGCTTCTAGGATGTCCCTGGTAGGGACACCTCTGAGAAAGGTTGTAGAGGCAGATGCAGCCCTGGTTGAATGGGGTCTGGATCCCCTGTGGGATAGGTTTTCCATGGTGCTTACAGCAGAAATGAATGCAATGGCCTATCCATTTAGAAATAGTTTGCTTTGAAATAGCTTCCCCCTCTGCCCCTGCAGCAAATGCCACCAGCAGATTTCCTTTGAGGTTTAGTCCTGTCCAAGTAAAATCTAAGTTGTCTGTGCACATATAAGGAGTGCAGTATCTGTTCCCGTTTGTTCTATGGACTAGGAAGGAAGGTTGGCAAATGAATGGACTGATTAAGAGCCACACACTGGATACCGCCTTGGACATGAAGGAGGGATTGGTTCCGAGGGACACACTGTACGCATGAAAAATGATGAAAGGCTCCACTGCCATAAGGGCCTGCAATTCAGATACCCTTCTTGCTGAAGTGATTGCTAAAAGGAAGGCTGTTTTCCAAGAAAGGAATTTTAAATCTGCACTAGCAGCTGGCTCGAAAGGAGGAAGAGTGATTTTCTCCAATACAAAGTTAAGGTCCAAGGCTGGAGTTGGGGCTCTCCAGGGTGGTCTTAAATTTTTGGCCCCTCTGAGGAAAGTACATGGAGGAGTTATAAATGTAACCAGTGTGAGATTCATTGCAAGTGAGTTTGTGGTATAGTCACATCAGTCTGGGAAATACCCGATATAACACTGGGTCTGGCCATAGACATCGTTCTTGGCGCCGTCAGTCGTCAGCCACCATCTTGTGGAAAAAGAGCATCCTCAATCCTTGTGTTTTGAATGTCGACACCCTAAAAGACTGTGGCCCAAAAAACAAGTCACCAAAACATGAACAATATATGCAAAATAGTTCCCCTGACTCTAGATCCACCACAAACTTATGACATCCAAGGAGGGAGGTAGATAATTTCTGCTGTTAACATCCTCTGAACATCTCATTTATGGTGCAAGCAAAAAGCCCTGAAGAGTTGGATTTTCTCCCATATTGGGGAATCGCACTGTGGGTGAGATCCCCGATTTGTAAGGGAGGCTGGCAAATGTTAAACAAAGTGGGCCCCAGTACCTGCCCTTGCAATGGCTGTCCTTGAAACCAGCCCTAGCGAAGTAGTGCTGAAAGGACTGCTGTGCTTAGAATCATGCACTGAAGTCCATGTGGCTGCTTGGCAGGCCATCCACTTTTGCCTTGTCGTGGCAGTATGCTGTTGAAGAATGAGCCCTAGTGCAAGCAGGCCTGAGTCCCAGCAGAATTGAATTACACATGATGGAACCAACAAATGTTGTAAGTCTGAATCCACTAAAACTAATTTGTCTCTTTGGAGGCAAGGTATTATTTGAATGACAGTGTCTAAATCCCTGTGATGCTGAGACTGCCTAAAATCCTTTACAGATTGAAAGTAATATGTATTGCCTGTGCATTGGCAGCAAGTAATGCAAAAGATTTTCCCTTTATTTTTGGGGTGCTGGAAGGACTGTCTTGCATGAATAGTGGACTGATGAGATAGAAAACCAAAATGTTCCCAATAAGTACTTAATGATGCTGTGTGATACCTGAAACTCTCGGGTGAAATCAAAAGGCTAACCAACCCTGCAAAAACTGCTTCTGCATCGACAACGCCCAAAAAGACTGAGTAGATATGGCGCCCGGCAGTCTATTAGTACAAATATTTCAATTCAGCAGGTCGCGCGAAACCACCGTTAATAAGTATACTTTGTATTCTAGAGTGAGATGGACTTCAGGAGTAGGAGCTCATTGAGCAGGGCAATGGAAAACGAAGAACATCTGCTTGAGCAGCGGATGAGAGAAGAGGGGGAAGTTCTGTGTTATAATGAGCTGAAATGGCTGAGGCGTGAATTTTGATGGAGGAAAAAGAAACGCCCTTGTGAAGCATCTCAGTTAAGTATTGTAAAATTTTAGGTAAGTTGGATGCTGCTGTGCTCATCCCTTGAGATTGGTTCCAGGCACAGAATTCTTTTCCATTTTTCAGCATATAATTTTCTAATACTAGGCCTCCTTGCCTCTAAAATGATATCCATCACTGGTTTACTGAGGGATGGTAAAGGAGAGATTAGGTAATTAGCCAGGCTGCTAGGTTCAGGGTTTGAAACTGAGTGTGCAGAATCTGGTTCTCCTGCCGAGACAACAGGGTAGAGGTCTAAGGCAGGTGCCATGGGGCCAACAGAGGGGGTACCAGTGTTGGCGTGTCCAGTCTGGTGCAATCAATATCGTCCTTGGTTTGTCCTGTTTGATCTTCAGTAGTACTTTGGAGAAGAGAGGCAGAGGAGGAAAGGCATAAACTGATAGGTTTTTCTAGCTGAAGGACAGAGCATCCACTTTCCAAGCTTGTTTGTGGGGTGTCCTTGTGCAGAATTTGTCCAATTGGCAGTTCTGGGGGGAGGCAAACATGTCTATATCTGGGCTTCCCCATTTGTTTGTCAACATATTGAAAATCTTTGGTTCCACTTTCCACTCGTATGGGTCCATGAGGTTTCTGCTTAGTCCGTCTGCCAGTGTATTTAGTTTTCCTGGCAGGAATTGAGCTTGTAGATGCACTTGGTAACTCAAGGCTGTGTTCCACAATGCCATGGCTAGTCTGCAGAGGGGGTAAGAATGGGTACCTCCCTGCTTGTTATGTACCACAACAGTGGTGTTGTCCATCTTTACCATTAACTGTCCTGGAAGAATGTGGTCCTTGAAGGCTGTCAGAGCATTCTGAACAGCTAACATTTTTTTTTGATTGACATGCAGTTGCATTTGACTTGGGTTCCATTTGCCCTGAATGCACTTCCCTGCCAGGTGAGCCCCCCATGCATAGTCTGATGCATCTGTAGTCCCTTGTTTTGGTGGCAGGCCTCTGCCCACCAAAGTAACTCTAGGCGTAGGCAAGGTATGATAGGAATCATTACTTCTAGATCCTGAGAATGTTGACACCATGGGCTTTTTAGATACCATTGTAGTTTCCTCATATGCAGTCTTGCATATGGAATTAGAAGAATGCAGGAGGCCATGAACCCCAAGGCTTGCAGTATTTGCCTTGTTGATAGCAGGGCTTTCGTGGCCACTAGTTTGAAGTAGGTTGTCAAATGAATTTGTTTCTCTGGCATGAGGAAAGCCATCTGGGAAGTTGTATTCAAGCTTTGCTCCCCGGAATATAATTTGTTGACAGGGTACCAGGTGCGACTTCTTTTCATTTATGGTGTACCCCAGACAAGTTAGCACCCTTTGTACAAAGGCCAGATGATTCAAAAGTATGTCCTAGATTTCTACCTGAATTAGACAATCGTCCAGGTATGGGTATATTTCTTTGCCTGCAAAATGCAATGACTGGAGCTAAGCACTTTGTGAATACCCTGGGCGCAGTAGATAAGCCAAAGAGCAGTGCAGAGAACTGATAGTGATTGTAGCCTGCTTTGAAATGTAGATATCTTCTGCAAGATTCCCTGATTGGGATGTGCAAGATTCCCTGATTGGGATGTGCAGGTATGCTTCCTTTCAGGGGTGTAGCTAGGATTTTCAAATTTGTACTCACAGCTCTCAAACTGCTACCCCCCTCCCCAGCCAAGCTACGGCCATTCTCGTAATTCACGGTTCGCTCTTTTAGTGTCAATGAAGAGGCATTCGCTGTAATGCCTCTTCAGTAATATAATATAGATTCACTCAAACTCGGGTCCTTGAATTGAAAATGAACCTGAAAGTCAGTTCTTTGAAAAATGCAGCATGGTAGTTGGGGTAGAGGATTCATGCTTTTGTTTTCTGTAACCAAGGTACAGGTTTTGAGCTTGAGTAAATTACTAACCACCTGGCTACCCCTAACTAGGGTGTTTCATTCACACACACACCCCTACCTAACTCTTAGTGTAAGAAATATGGACAAAGCCTAAAATAAACAGGGACAGATATTAAATAATGCTCGCGTGAACTTAGAAAGTTACTAGAATAGCAGGATTTGTGCTAGTATGAGAAAGTTGCTAGAATAACAGGATTTGTGCTAGTATGAATTTTTCTAAAGGACATGAAGTCTGAAACACAAATGTCAGTCATTATTTAGCAACTTCAGCCTTCAATGATTTTCTAGAAAACCACAAAATTTATGAGGAACAGACAAAAAATATGGGGCAAAAATCTGGACATTCTGCAAAATTTGGACAGGTGAGAGGTATGCTACCTACCACACACACACACACACACACACACACACACACACACACACACACACACACCTCTTAACCTCTTAGAGCAACAAACTCATAAATAAAACTGAGGCAAAGGCCCAAAAATAAGGACAATTTTTTAAATATTGCTCTTATAAACTTAGAAAGATAATAGAATAGTAGTAGGTCTTGCATTAGTACGAATTTTCTCAAAGGTATGAAATCTGAAACTCAAATGTCTGCCATTATTTTCTAATTTCAGTCTTTAATGATTTGCCACTAATTTGCCAGAAAACTGCAATTTTATGAAAAACTGACCAAAAATGTGATGCAAAAATATAAAATTGCTAGACAATACAGCTGGGAACCTGCCAAAGAAGGGACACCATTTTAATATGAGCACAGTTAACGTGAGCAGCTGACAAAATTAGAGAATCTACATGCATTTCTGAAATAAAAGTAATGTATAATTCTGATCATTACAGCTATTTATAAAAGTAAACCCTCCACGTTTTCTTCCAAAATTGCTATTTTACGGAGATATTATTAGGGGGAGAGCAACATTTTGAGCCAAAATTGGGGACAGTTGAGAGGTTTGGATATTCCTAATTCTATAAAGCAATTTATTTGCACATACCTCTCAGCCTCTTAATGCAGGAAATCTGGACAAAGCCAAATATATTGGGGGAACATACAAACAATACTAAAAATTGATCTTGTATAAACTTAAGACAGTTGATAGAATATCAGATCTTGCTTTAGCATGCATTTTTCTGAAGAGTATGACGTCTGAAACTTAACGTCGGTCATTATTTAGTGACTTCATTCTTAAATGAGTTGCCAGAAAAGTTTTATTTTGCATTTTACAGCATGAACACCAATAAATATCTGCTAAACAAAGCAATGCAGTCTCACAATGAAACTGGACTTAGCATTAAAACTTCTCTGCCCTTGAAACTCACATTCATTGAAACAGCATTGAAACCCACATTCAAAGAATACACATTTTGCCAGTGGCAGATAAAGATGAACTTTGGGCTGTTTTCAAATCATAGGCCCCTTGCACATGAAACATACACTTGTTCTTTGATGCACATTCCTGACTGTATTAAATTATATTCCTTGTACAATACAGTATAGTTGTTAGAGAGCGTTTTAAATTTATTGTTTTGAACATTTTTCCAGTAAACAATGAAACAAAATGCATGCACCAATAATGACAAAACAGCCCAATTCATAACATTTCCATCATAAAAGTCTACTCAAACTTCTACAGTCCACAAGTATCAGTAAATATGCACAATCTCTGAACTAGTAAAAGCCATCTACATAATTCCACATTAAAGAAATCTGTAACTAATGAAGAGTCTGCTGCTAGCAAACAACTTTATATTTCATGGTTTCATCTACAAATAAAGTGCCTGTTGCCCTTGAGGAATAAATTGTCTATGTTGCATTAAAAACAATGATACGCTAGTAATATTGCAATAGGGAATGGATGGCAAACTGATAACAGGTTCATAGTTACTACTAGATATCTTCGCCAAAACAGACTATAGCATCCACCCCCCTTTACAACACAGTACAGTATCAGCAATGCATTTACCTTCTGTGGGAGAAGAACCCACAGCCTTCTGCATCAAAAGCCAATCACAACCTGTTGTGTTATTAACAGTACAAGCAGACTCTTTAGTTCCCCTGCAGCTCTCAGCTCCTTGTAAAATGTCGACACTCATCTGTATCTCTGAACTTTGCAGCACAAGAAATCTGGAAAAAGCTAACATTTATTGGGGGGAGGGGGGCAAAAGCCCAAAAACCAGGGACACATTTTAAACATTGCTTGTATAATTTTGGAAAGTTGCTAGAATAAAATGTTTTATTACCACGCATGTCTTGAACTCAGAACCATATGCACTACAGTCAGTGCAACATTCCACTATGCTAAATCAGCAAATTGAAAAATAGGAAGACAAACTTAATGGCCATCATTTAGATAGCTTTCAACTTCTTAGCACAAAAAACCTGGACAAACAAAGCCAATAATGAGGGAATACAAATTCAGTTCTCACTTCACACCTTAGCACAAAAAACCTCGACAAACAACAAAAACAATAATGGGGGAAATACAACTTCAGTTCTCACCATAACTAACAACCATTAGAAAAGCAAATCTGAACAAAGTTCAGAAATGGTGGTGGTTAGGGACTTTAAGCTCTTCTTACCCTGAAGCAAAGGTACAGGGTTTGAGCATGAACACTTATAGCCAACAGGTGTATTATGTCGGGGCATTTACACACACACACCTCTTTCCAAAAAGGTGGGTAAATGATTCTTTCTACATGGCTGCCAACCATCAGACCACCCACACTGAACTTAAATGCATCCTTTCCTTAGAAGTGAGAGTCATATCCATTAGGGTGGGAGCCACCAGTGGGGTGGCATCATTCAGATAGACTTCAGGGTTTCTTGTGCCCTTGCTGGCATACCAGGTATAGGGAAGGTTTTACCCAAACTATGATCTCCCACAGATGGAGGGACATGTCACCATGTGGTTCAAAATGCCTACCTGTAACACAAACACATGTACCTCTACACTTATTCAATGAAGGCTACTGCCAGCTGTCAGTTTGATGAACCACATGCCTACCTTGCAGGTCATTGTTCCATCCCTTCCTCTGAAGGATCACTTTACCATGTGACTTACTTCACTCCTCTTTCTCAACTTAGGCATTCCCATCCTTCCTGTCAGCTCCATCATGCACCTTGGTTGCCTACATTGCAATTAGGGTTTTAGCTCTCTCTGCTAGTGGGCTGGCTACAATTAGGGTTTTATCTCTCTATGCTAGTGGGCTGGCTAGAAAGAGGGTTAGATGGTAAGGTTACAGTAACAACACCCTCTATAGCAACACTGCCAACAAGCTAGATTACACAAGACAAAACCAAACACATTTTTTTTTCATAACTTAAGCCATGATTTAAGTAGTAAGCTCTGAACAGTCACTATTCGATAGTCAAATAAATAGTAGTCATTACACAAGATTCAATATACATGCATTAAAGCTCATAAATTAATTACTAGCCAAAGTATTTAAAACTGAATAATAAAGTTGTTTACTTGAAATAAATTAACATATTTAATATGCAAACTGGAATAAGCTTGAACAAGAAAGTTCATCTAAATGTTAGATGACAGACAGCAAACACTATCATCTAATCTAGATCCTAACTAATTTTAGGTAAAAATATGTCATGCTACTATAGAACTTGCAAACGTTTTGCAGGTAGTTGTGCCTTTTTGGGTATCTTCCATCAAGAAAATCCAGCAAATCCCTCACTCTCAGTCTCTCTCTCTCTCTCTCTCTATTCTCTCACATAGCGTGCACACACAAACACACACCTCTCTTACCTGATAATCAGTTTGCGATTGCCTTCCACGCACTACATCTTCAGATTTTCCGCTTGTAGCGATAATCCATTTGCGATTGTCTTCCTGCACATTTCCCGCTCGCAGCCAGCGAGACATGATGCAAACTCACTTCCGACTGGCTGCTATGCTCCTTAAAGGAGCCAACACTGTTTTAAAAAAGAAAAAATTTTGTACGTACGTTTTTTTTTTTTTTTTTTTTTTTTTTTAAAAAGCTACCCCCTCTTCTAAAGAACTTGTACTGAAATCAGTACAGTGCGTATGCCTCCAGACGTCCCTGCTTCCTTTAAATCGAGTGTTGCCAACCAGGCATTTTTGCCTAGCATAGGAAGCAACTGGTGAAGAGTCAGCATCTTGAATTTTGGAATCACCAAAAAGGTGTTTAGAGTAGACAGGTCCAGGATAGGACGCCATGAATTGCCTTTTCTGGGTACCAGGAAAAGTCTTGAGTAGAAACCTTGTCCCTTTTCCTCTTCTGGCAAAGCTTGAATAGCCTTTATGCTTAAGAGAGAGTACTTGCTTTTGAGTCTCTGCCTACTGATTTCGTGGTAGATCTGGCCAACCGTTTGGGGTTGGTAATATGTGGAAGTGAAATCTGTACCCTTGGGACACTATATTTAAAACCCATTTGTCCCGGGTAATGAGTTCCCAGTTTTTTGCAAGTAGAGCAATCTTTCCCCCCAAAGGGGCAGTCAGTTGAGAAGTGCTTGGAAGTTTTAAAGTGAAGTCACTGAGACAGTTTACCATAGGGGGGAGTTTTACTACTCCCAGATTAGGAAGTGGGGGGCCCTCACTGCTTAGTCCTGTGCGTACCCTGGGACTGAAGCCTGGGTGTTCTGCTGGATCTGGGTTTGGACTGAGGCGGTCTGGAAAAGGCAGGAAAGGACCAGTTCTTAGAAGGCCAATGCCTACTAAATCTTGGAGGTTGTACTTGTAAGAAATCGTTAACAGTTTGCATAGATTTAGCTTTTTCCTCCATCTTTTTTTAAGAACTTCTTCTGCCTTATTGCCAAACAGGCAGTCCCGATTTAAAGGAGCATCCAGTAATTTAGCTTTAACATGATCTGGCAAAGATTGTTCCTTAAGCCAAGCATGCCTTCAGACCCAGTGATAGCAGCCCTGCAAGATGCCTCTAGTGAATCAAAACCACAATGCTAAGTATGTTTTCCAACTTGTTCAGCAGAATGCATTACACAATCAGGAATCATCACAGGTTCATAGGTTCATACTAGGCTATCTGCCCGAGGGCATTTACAAGCCTAGCCCATAGTTTTGTGGCTTACGCCACCCCTTTAGTATGGGGAACTATACCCATTATTTTGCTGTGCCTCTGTCGAGCAGTGACACTGAGGTAATCCCTGGGGTATATCTGCGATCTCCCATCCATTGGTCAAGATTTCTCTTGAACAAGGCCAGTGAGGTGCTCTGCCTCACATATACCGGGATTTTATTCCACAGCATAGGGAGTCTTTGGGTGATGAATCTATCCCTCCAGCACGTCCTATTAATAGCCGTGTCGAGGTTTAAGTCTCCCGCCTTGTGGCTCTGACGGATCTAGATTTTTGAGGTGAAGCATATTCATCAAATCTGGGTTTGACATGGCCTTGTATGTTAGGCAAAGGTCACCTCTGAGCAAGCGGTGGCGACTGAATAGAGCTGGAGTTCTTTCAGTCGGGCAGCATAGGACAGATGTTTGAGACCCTTTATCCTTTTGGTGAGGAACTTTTGTGGCCTCTCCAGCTGCTGCAAGTGTCGGGTCAGATACATTCGAATGGGGCATTGTACTCAATCATTGGTCTGATGAGTGATGAGTATAGGGAGACTATGACCTCCCTTGATCTAGATGAGAATCCCTTCATGATAAGGTGGGCAATGTAGAAGGTCTTCCTAACTACTTTAGCTACATGGGTGTCGAATGACAGACTACTATCAACCTGGGTCCCCAGGTCCCTGATAACTTCTTCTGTGCTCAGTGGATTGCCACCTATTTGGTAGCTAGGGGTAACCTTGTTTTTCCCGAAGGGTATGACTATGCATTTTTGGCATTTAAACTTTGGGCATGGCTCTGGCACCAGTTATCCGTTTCTGTGAGACCCTTCTGAAGGATATCTGTGTCAGATGTGTTTTCTACTATGGCCCAGTTTGCAGTCATCTGCAAACTTTGTCAGCCATAACCCTCCTGTGTTTGCTTGTACTTCGGAAAAGTAGATGCCAAACAAGAGTGGGCCCAGGACTGAGCCCTGTGGTACACCACTTGTGACAGGCTTTGAGTCTGACATGGCGCCAGCAACTCTGACCCTTTGGGTTCTGTCACTCAGCTAGTTTGCAACCCATCTTGTGATGTATGGGTTAACATTTAAGCTGATGAGTTTTTCAATGATACCCGAATGGGGTATTGTATAGAAGGCCTTCGCCAGATCGAGGTAGGCTGTATGGACTGCCTTTCCCTCATCAATGGCTTTGGTGACTGTTTCGAAAAAGTCAACCAAGTTTAGAAGGCATGATCTGCCTTTGATAAAGCCAAACTGGGATGGATCCAAAGTCTGCAAATTCCCTATGTCTTTATTTATGAGGTCCATTATGATCCTCTCCATGGCTTTGCAGATAAGGCTTGTCAAGCTAATCGGTAATTTCCAGGGTCGGTGGAGGCACCGCCTTTGTGAAGTGGGACCACAGTTGCAGTGCGCCACTCCCTGGGTACGTATCCAGAGGTAAGACTATGATTAAACAGCTGTCCTAGCTGTGGGTTTAATTCCTCGTTGAGTTCGTGGAGCACACAGCCGGGGACACCATCAGGTCCCATGGATGCTGTGTTTTTGCTTTGGAGAGAGCAGTTCTCACTTGGGCGTTGGAGATGTTTGGGGGCTGCAATCGCTTGGTATAGATATCTCTCCTTTTGGGGAGGGGAGAAGTTTGCACTGAACCTGTCAGCCAGTATGTTGGCAATGTCTGTAGGATCAGTAATCTTCACATCATTTTGAACTAGTTCTGAGCATATCTGGGAGTTTCCTCCCAGGTTTCTAACATAGCTAAAGAAGGCCTTATGATTGTCTTTTGAGTCTTTAGCTATTTTTCTCTCAAAATTTGCTTTGGATGATTTTATGAGAGCTCTTAGTTTTTACTTATAGTGATCAAGGGTGTCTTACCTTTTAAGGATTTTGCTCTATCTTGTAGTAGCTTCCTCCTTTTGTTGTATAGTTTGTTTATGGCTGGGGTCCACCAGACTGGACGCTTGCCTTTGGTACAAAGAGTCTATGTTTTGCTTGGGATTGCCTTATCCATGCAGTCCTGCAGGTGCTGGTAGAAGGCATTTGTAAGTGATTCAGCGGCTTGAGTACTGTTTTCCGCTCGGGGGCCTTAAAGGCGACCACACTAGTCTTTAGAAGTGTGATGTCGGGCTTTGTGAAGTTCTTTACTGTGGTCTTTTTATTTCAGGTGGGGGTGGGATGAGGACCTCCAGCGAGATTAGTTTGTGATCTGATCTCACCAGTGAGGGGTATACTTCCAGTGTTGAACATTGTGCTCCCATGTTCGTGATGATGAGATCAAGTATGTTTTCTCCTCTTGTGGGGATGGTGACTAGTTGTTCCATGGCATTTGAGTTTATGAATTCCAGGAACTTTTGGGCTAGGGTGTTTGGGCTTGAGTAGTGTTCCCAGTCTATATTAGGGTAATTGAAGTCACCTAGTATGATGGTGTTTGGTGATACATTTATCCCCTCTAGTGTTTTCAGGAAGGCCATGTGAGGTTCCTGAGTTTGTGAGGGTGGCCTGTAACATGCTACAATTTGCAGAACAGTCTTGCCTATGGTTAATTGCACCTGGATGGTCTCCGATGCATCGTGCGTTGCCACCAGTCTTGAGGTGTGGGTGTCCTTGATGAATATGGATACCCCCCCCTCCTTTCTTGGTATTGTTTGGATTTTGGGGCCGAGCATGATAAGAGGTAAAACCTGATAGTGCTGGGGTGCTCTCAGGAGCCTTGAACCAGGTTTCTGTCACTGCACAGACATCGATGTTCTCCATACTGAGAAGGGCCTCGAGTGCGTGCATTTTGAGATTTAGACTTCTGGCATTGAGCAGCATTACCCTTAGTTTTTTTTCTTTTTTGTGTTCTAGGGTGGTAGGTTTACAATTTGAGCCTTGCCTAAAAAGGCAGTATGGGCTGGCAAGAGCCTTTGCCAATATCCGAATCCCAGGGTGACAGGTGCAAGCCGTCCCTTGAAGCAGCATGGCTTGTCCAGCATGTCATCCCAGGCAGACAGACATTGGATCCCCTTTGAATGACACCAGAGTTTAAGCCAATTGTTAAAGCTGATCATCTTATCTCTGTATTGTGGCATCATTCTTGGTGAAGGTAGGATACTGCTCAAGGTCAGGGTCATACCTGCCTGGGCTACATAATCAGAGAGCTCCTCAATGTCTCTTTTCATGTAGTCCAAGGAGGTACATCTCAGGTCGTTTACACCAGCGTGGACAATGACTGAGTCATATTTGTACCTGCTGTTGAGAGACCTGAGTGCTTGCGTTATGTGGCGGATTCTAGCACCCGACAGGCAGCTTACTGTGACCTTCTCCTTACTCAGTCTGGTGAGCCGGGACGCCAGTGTGTCTGACTATGGAGTCACCAATGACTAGTGTGTCTGGCATTGTGTTTGGCCTTAAGGGCTGTGACTGTTTGACACTCTGACTGTGAGGTCTATGTGTTGCAGGTGTTGTGTTCTGAGGTGGTGGTTGTTTGGGTGTCTGCTTTGGTGGCCTCTGCTGTTTTGGTAGATTTTTGATCAGAGCCGCCGAGTATGTCTTTGTGTGTTTATGTGTATGATTTGAGGTTGTGATGGTACTATGTGAGACTGGGTCTATAGTGTGTGTGGTAACCTTTTCCTCCTGACTGGTCTTGCCAGTCCTATGTTGAGAGAGCTCAGCCTCCAGTTTGGCCATATAGTTGCATCTCTCATGTATTTGTGTTTTGTGGGAGGAGGAGAGGGTTGTCTGTGTAGATGAGGCAATTGTAACATTGCCTCAATATTCCCAGGTTCACCAGCTGAGCAGGAGAGGACACTAGCAACTGATCGCTCGACATGCTAGAAGGACTAGACAAAAAAAACTTTAAAAGAGATTCGGGGACGTGGGTGACCGAGAAATGGGGGTTTGCCTTTTGGGGTGCTATCTATAAGAGTGCCGTATCAAGGTAATAAGTACTGTAGGAGCAAGTGCTAGGTTTAACAGATAGAGAAAAGTCTACTTGGAGTCAAGTAGAGATGATCTTTTAGGTATTAGAGAAAGTGCTAGTAACAGGGATGCTTAAAGGTAAGATTGAAAAGAATGCACTCTGCAGTGTGCACTAGAGAAGTTAGATATGAAAGTAGGTAACTTGAGTTTTACCTGTTTAAAAAGTTAAGGTTTAGTGGAGAGTTACTATTTTTAAAACAGCAAGATGGACTGAAAGGGGTGGTTACTTTTGTATTTTGGTACTATGAAATACTGTAGGATGGCCAATAAATTTAAATAATTGAAGGGGTGGGATTTCAAAAGTGATGGTTTTGTGATTACTCACATAAGCCAGTGAAAGTAGAGAGAAATGAGATATATGGTCAGATTAACATAAGAGGCGGGCAACTAGAAAGACAGTGGTATTTAACAAGACAGCTTAAATGGGTGGGAGAGAGGGAAAAAATTCTGCCTGACTCTTTTGAAGTTTTAATATGCTGTTAAAACAGAATGCAAGCAAAACATCATTTTCTGTTTAAGCAATCCAATAATATGCTGCTGATACTTTAACATATGAAACTGGCAATTCAAGGCCCTAATGGCCAAAGTTGCAGAAGTGTAAACCGTCTTACCCCATCTATCCAGCGACCTGGAGTCTCTATCAGAGGGGGTAGGATTTTTGGCAGTAGTAGCTTTAATGCCCTTGGGACCCTGTGAAATGGTCTCAGGACCCGCAGTAGGATTTTTGAAAAGGAACTTGTGAGAGTCAGGAACCCTGTAATATCTATCAGGTTTTCTGGGAGCAGGAGGTAGAGAGTCAGGGGCCAAGCTAGATTCCGAAAAGTCATCTTCAACAACGTCTAGTACAGGAGGGATAACTGAAGGATTGTGCTGGGGCAGGAGTAAGAAATCCCTAAGCCTCTTTTAGAATCAGAGAAATCCTGACTTTCCCAACGAAAATGCTCCCTAAGAGTAAGCAAGACCAAAAGAGAAATACTCCTGGGGGGAAACAGAGGGAATAGAGTCCTCAGCATCAGAATTCTCATAGGTAGATAAAGGTAAGTCCTGGTCACCAGAGGAAACAAATTTCAGAATCCTGGTCAGAAGTATCATAAGCAAACTCAGTCCTAGGTCTCAGAGGGGGAAGACTGGCTTCCCCTGATTAAAATAATAAGATCTTCAGCCATTCTTATCATGCGATCTGGGCGTCAGTTTTCTAGGCATGGTTCGAGTTTTAGGCCTTGAAGAAGAAGATGGCATCGGTTTAATATGCAAGTCAGTAGGATTGAATACACCCTCCGAAGCCGGTGCCTGCACAGCAGCTCCGGACTCATCCAAGGTGGAGACATCCACAGGTTCCACAGTTGAAGCATTTCGCGGCATACCGGACTCCGAATGGGTCGCAGCAGAGGCCTGCGAATCTGAAGTAGCGGGTATCAGGGGCTGTGAAAGCACTTCACTGAGTACTGGTGACTGGCTTAGGAGAAGCGTCGTCGGCAGCTTTGGACCTAGGCGGCCTGTCTCTGTCTTTATCTTTGCGTTTTTTTGGAATGTCGTTAGTCGGATGGCTTACTGAAGACATATCTGGATAATTGAACAAAGCACCAAAATATTTAGAAGTGAAAATAGACCGACGGATAGTTCATGGTTTAAATAAGACACAAAACTGACACTGAGGTACGTCGTGGTCAGGGCCTAGGCAAGGAATGCAGTACGAATGAAAATCTTTATGAGGTATTTGCTTTCCACAAGAAATGCAATTATTTCCTTTTACTGACATCGGTTTAGAGCAAGAAAAAGTTTCCCCAACGGGGTACTTAGCTTTTAGTTGAAGACTTCGGTTCTGAAACTCGAAAACGAACATTTCAGGAGTCGGTCGACTGGCACTTGCGAACTGGTTCTGCTTCGGGCACCACACGGCAAGAAAGACTGATGTAATGGCGTCAGCTACATGTTTTATACCAGACGACCTGATGTCATGGAAGAAAAGACAGCAACAGACGCAGGACCCAAGACTTTGTTAATCAGGCCTACTGAGGGCTACTGCAAGCAGATAACCCCAAATGTGATGACTGCAACAGTGAAACATGAAGAACATCGGCTCTAAAGACCTCAGTTCCAAACCCACCATGCCGGAGTAAATGCCAACAATTTGGCTCTGAGAATCAAGATGATTTTGAAGCGGTCAGAGCTGACCAAATCAAAGAACTCAGACAATGATGAACTAAGGCTAGGTGCTGATGCAGACTTGCCGCAGGTGGAAGTTGGATCCATTGGCTCTGATTCAAAAGACTGGATATGAGAAGGTTCGACTACTAAATGTGGGGAGGAAGCCATTCCCTCAGCCCCAGCAAGAGGCTGGAGCCAAGAGGACTCCCAACTAGATCTGGGTCCGAAGAAATCTCATCAACATGTCCACTTCAATATGGTTCCTGGAAGATTTGGCTGACCAGAATAATGACGCAGCAGAGGGGAGTCTGGAATGATGGCACCACTTTTCTTATAAAATTGGTGAATGGAGCATAGGAGAAGCATTCTCCAGTGAGAACTTCTGAGAAGTGTTGGCTCCACTGAGTATCAGATCCAAAAAAAGCATGGGTGCCAAAGTTTTAGAAGCCAGATCTGAGGAAGATGAATGGTCTAGAGACCTCTTCCAATAGGTTTTAGATTTCTCCTTTCCTTCTCTTTGGTTTTCTTCTTTAGGCTTTTCAGCTGAAGAGTAGGAAGGTTTTTGTAGAAACTGAAGGAGCACTCTCTCCTGCAGAGACTGGGAAGAGACCTTTCAAGATTTACTATTTTTATCTTAAAACAATGGCCCGTTAGCCAAAGGCTTCACAAATGGAGCAGGTGTTATCCAAATGTGAGGGTTCTACACAATTCACACAGTTATCGTATTCGTCAGGATTTGGCAACTTGTGGACATAGGCCACACACTTTTTAAAATCAGATGGTTTTGTCTGCCATCCTGAAAAAAAAAGGGGGGAGGGGGACAAGATAGAAGACAGATAACCTAAAAACAATGTAATACTAACTACAAAGTGCTATAAAGTTAATTTTTGTTTTCTTTTTAGAAAAATAATTTTGTTGAAAACAAACATCTCTCTACTGATAACCAACAGGTCAGTCCTACAACTGTGGTGGCAAAAGAAGTTCTGGGGTAGCTCGGTCATCACAGGGAACCCTGGACAAGGGGAGGAGCTTGAAAGTGGCCAAACTCTAAACTGACTCTGATCTGGAAACCCACACATTGATGAATGGATGAAAGGCAACATCAGCTCATTAGATTATCACTAAGAAGTGTAACAGCAAAGTAAACGGACAGTGAAACATATACATATATATATATATATATATATATATATATATATATATATATATATATATATATATATATATATATAAATCTGTTTTATTGTTTTTCCCTTGACTCCCCCAACCTAAATAAACTAACTGTAAGGTCACTGAATCACTGAAAAATACGACCATAAAATAAAAAAAGGAACAAATCTCAAATTACAGTGTCAATTACAAATGACATGCAGTTTAAGCCTGGTACCCTAGGCTTTCAAAAGTTTCATAAAACACCAAGTATATTACATCTAAGTACAAAGAAAGAGGTTTTAATGTTGCAATATCTCTTCTCAAAAATCAGTTACTATGGTACATATCTTACACCACTGTATTCTCTTCTTCGGGGAGTGTTGGTGTGACAGTGTACACCTGTGATGTATCCGTAACACTACCCATTATTTCTGTCAGATGCACAGTTACAGGATCCCTTGAAACACAGCCATGCCAAACCCACTTCCTGCATCCATACAGAGCTTCTAACCTCCACATTTGGTAATTGAGGACGACAGTTCATGCTGCAGCATCTAAACTGTCTTCGGCATATACCCTTCTAAAACATGTTGCTCTAACAGAATATGCTTTAAAAGTACTTTGTAGACATTTGTTGCATTTTATCACAACAAAAAGCATAAAAGGCCAGATACTTGGAAAAGGTATGTCAATACAAGCAGACACTTTCTTTTTTGAAGAAGACAAAAAAGTTTTTGTTTTTGTGAAAGACTGAGTTCATTGTCACAGTATCTTAGTTGTCTGTGGACATTTAGGGTACGCATCAGAAGTACCCCTTCATTTTGGTAGTTTGGATAAAAGATTGAGATTAACAAATTGGCTGAAAGACATAGCAAAAACAACACTGGGCATAAAGGAGACATTTGTTTTAGCAACATTCTTTAATTACAGAAAGCTGTACAAGGTCATTTTCATATCAGGGTTTGTAACTCCCGACTGATACTGCTTGAGATTACTGCCAACAGAAATATTTTTCACGAAAAGTATTTAAAAGTTAACTTTTCTAACAAAATCAAACCCCAGATGGGATTGATACAGCTTCCCACAGTGGTCTTAAACAAAAAAACCTCCTTTAGAAATGCCCTAATATAGAAGGGTTTTGAAGTTATCTGATGGAAGTACCAGCATACAGAGACTGCAGAAGCATGTACATTGACAGATGGTCGGATACAGTTGCATTGGACATTTCAAGGGGTTTAAAGCTTTTAGAAAATGGACAGAAAACTAATCCATTTTAAAAATAAGACCTTGACCTTTAACTACTCGTTCTTTCAGCTTCCTACAGTATTGAAAATGAAGGAGAATGACTGTGGAATTAATTTCAGCCTCCAGAATGAGAAAGGAGAGGTCAAAATTCAAGTTCTTGTGCAGAGGAAGGTGCCATGATACAAGGCAACATTTGTTTACTATTTCTTTATGTGGTGGGAGGGCTGGCCACATTGGCCTTTTAAGCCATAACTGCAGCAAAATATGACTACAGCAAGAGGGAAAAGAACAACATGCTTATCTTGACCAAGATGGAAATGGAGAGAGACTTTCAAGATGCCTACAAACTAGCAGCTTAATTTCAGCTCTCCCAGTGTGAAAACAAACTTAGAAAAAAGAACCAGTGAATGTCTTTTTAGGTAAATTTCAGTAACTGGCTAGTATGTACACTGTCTGCACCCCTGCAAAAAAGAAATTCAGAGAAACCAAAAAAAAAATTGGTCACAAAAGGAGAGGAGAAAACATTGGCTGAGAAGAATCCTGCAACTGCTCAGCAAAAAGCGATTCGAGCTCCAGCTTTGGTGCAAGACATGTCTTCCAGTAATGTAGATGAAAAAATATGTCAAATGTGCCCAGAGCTGATTAAAATAAATCAAAACACTGCAAAGGCTGGAAAAAATAGAAGAACCTTTAAACAGATATTCAAATGAGGTAACAAAACTACAAAAAATCAGAGATTGAAATAAGGAAAAGGCTGACCGAGTATGAGACTGCTCAAGAAGAGAAGTTTCAAAAATAGTACAATTAGAGGACAGGGAACACCTGAGATTTTCTACTGTACCAGAGAAACTGGAAGGAACAGACTGTATTAATTTTATGAAAGCAAAAATAAGCAACTGGCCTGGTAGTCCACAGAAGGAAATGAAAGGGTGCATTGTGTGTAAGCTCCAAACCTGGCCATGAAACAAAAACTCAAACCTTTAATAGTAAAGATGTAATCCTATCAGCAGAAAGAGTTGATTCTGACAAAACAATGGCAAAAGAACAAAGTACTAAAAGTGGGAGACAGTGAGTGATTGCGGAAAAATGATTACTCACTGTATACCTGGCAGAAGAGTAAATTTATTCTAGCAATCAGGGAATGTCAAGATGCAGGTGTGTGATTCAAGCTACAGTACTCAGTTTTATTTTAGAATATTTTTTTTTCCTGGAAGCTCAAAATCAATTTTTGATACAGAACATGCTAATGAAGAAATAAAGTTTGTCCAACAAAAAGTGAGCTATCATATCAGAAGTGGATTCTGCTTCTTATTCTTCTGATCATAAAACCCATAGAGAGACTGCTAGTGAAACCTTAATGTTCCAAAGGAAAATTCTTCAGAGAGAAAAAAAGCATAACAGTTGACTAGAAGAACCAGGAGTATGCTGGAAATTAACTAGAGATTGGATATGGGAGATGGAGATCAACAGGAGGGAAACCAGAAATTAATGAATAAAATGTGGGATTACAAAGCATGAATTACATTTGTGAAATATGGCTGAACAAGAACACTTGGAAATATTGGACTGACTTTATAAAATTTGTAAGGGACTTCTAAGCATATGCCCTATTTCATGTCATTAATATTTCAAACATTTAGGAAACAGGAAGAGGAAGGAAAGAGTTAACTGTAAATAAAACAAGTTTGTTCTTAACAGTATTTTTTATTACATGACATATACTGCATGCTATAAACTAAAGCTTTTTCAGTTATTTTGTGTTACAGGGATGCTAAAGTAAACAGGTGCCCCTATTTTTTTCTCCTCCTTTCTTCTTGTTCAGTTTTAAGAAATGTAGGCAATGCAATGGAAAAAGAGAAAAAGCCTGGAAAAAGGAACAGTACCTTAGCTCATTAGGCAGTTTCCTTCAATTGTTTCCAGATACCTCCTGTACATCTGTAATATCTTTAATTGCAGATGCTCTTTCTCTAATCCCACTCGAGCCTTGTTCCACTTTCCTTTCCAAACAAACTCTTTCAGTTCTTTATTAATTATTGTCCATAAATAACTTCACATTTATAAAAGCATGCCTGTCATGTATATAAGCACTAGGGGATGAAAAACATTTCACTGTCTGTATCTTGCTATCTAGCCTCTGTTATTTTATTATTATTTTTTTTAACTATCTTCTGCTCAGTTTCCTCTCAAGCCTTCTTAGCAGCCACGACCAAGATGCTTTATTTTTTGACATGCCCCTATAAATAAGCTCACTTTTGCACAAACTTACAAGACTGCACACAATTCCCAACTACTGCCTTTGTCTTTCTTCAATTATTTTATATACTGAAAATATTTAAAAATGCCTCATAATATCCAATACAGAAATACCTTGTTCTGGATTTGTCAAATACAACATATGATCATCCACAAACAATGTTATCTTCTCTTGAGATCCATGTCAGTTATACCACTGAATCTGTGAACATATTTTTTTTTCAGTTAAAAGCTCCAAATGCAAGCCCTGTCCTTCAACTATCTTGGATTTATTTAAGGTTTCATTACAACCCCTAAATATTTCAGAAATCTCCTCATATTATATGATTATTTTCCTTGTCCTCGTCCCTGAGGTAAGCTACAGGTCTTTCTATTTTATTTTGCCAAATATAGCCATCCGAATTTTGCACATGGGTTGGGGTGTCACTCCAACATTGACAAGCATCTTGTGCCAGTGTTTATTCTATGTCCAAAAAAAAATGTGTACACTCTGACCATCATCAAAACATAATTGCTTAACTACTACAGTTCTATATTCATGAATGAACTTGTTAAATACATTTAGAATTCACACACTGAGTACTCTTGACATGGTGCTTAGATGTAAAGCACTGACAGTATACACAGTAACTGAATGTTTACATGCAAACTGGATTTTTTTTATTCTAAACCCAAATGTATGTTAGGAAGCTTACTTATTTCTTACCTTTGTTTTTCTCTCCCCCAAAATCACCACTGTAGATTTCTATTCAAAAGTTTTTTTTAATAAGTTTTAATTTTGTATGCATCAAGGTCAGCACATGTACACTGTCTGGTTAATGCTACAGATGCCAACTTGAGAGTCTGTTGATGATTTTCAGTAGACCCTTACATATGTACACACACACAGATATATATATATATATGTATATATATATACACACACACACACACCCACACTACATATGAGGGTCCATGCACAAGTGTGTATGCACATACATAAATGGGTATATTCTTAATCTACTAATCCACAACAAAGTCACTGTAAAGCTTAAAGAAAGCTAAACAATACAATGACTAATAAACATCAAAATGTATACTAAGCCATGCAGAATACTCCCAAATGTTGTACACTAACTATAATAAAACAATAAGTCTACAAAAACCTAAAACTCCAAATCATTGTAAAATGGTGCTGTGCTGCTGCATGACTTTTTTTTAAATAAGCACTACTGTCTTGTCAAGCTAGCTTTAAGTTGCAATATTTGTGGTGACATGTACACAGTTTTATGAAATGTTTGCATGCTAACCCATCACCCCTTTATCAATTCTCCTAAAGTACATACTCTGGATGTATGACTATTAATACTGGTGTTTATAAACACTGTGATCTTAAATAAAAAGCAGAATTCCCTTCTGATCTAACCACTATTTAATATATACTGCTCCTTGTAACCCAATGTACTGTTTGAGTGAATGTTCCTCACTAGGTCTCTGCTGTAAAGTGCTGTGCCTAGTCAGAGAAATGAAGCGCTCAGGTTCAATACATCTCACTATTGCTTTGCAAGAAACCTACAAGCCACAACTGGTGAACACTTGTAGAACAACTAACTCAAAAACCCCTAAGCACTTGATGCATGGATGCTTCAGAAGTTGCAAAAGACTGGTGTCTGATGCAGGATTAGTTTCTCTGCCCTGCACCAGTGAAGTGGTTGGATAGGCTCAGGCGCCAGACAATCCATAACTGGATAAAGTAAGTAATCAGAGAAAAATGTGAATGCATAAACAGTTGCATTAAAAACCATCACACCTAATATAATACATCAAGAATAAGTCAAGGATAAAATTTGCAAAAGCTACAAACTGAAATCACTTTTGCAGTGGACCAATCAGCACTACATCAATTAACAAAGCCTTTAACAGTCTGTGTTGAAGGAAGATGAGCAAGTTCTGTGAGGGTGAAGAGCACAGGATCCTAGCAACAAGCTAGCAGAATAAGGTAGGCAAGAATGGCTTAGTAGGTAAAGAGGTAGGGATCTCCAGATTATGGGTTGCAGGTCTCCCCAAGGCCTATGAGGTGCTGCTTCATTTGACAAGGACTGTAAACGTGAACTTGTATTTTTGATAAATGGCATTGGCAACAACCTTTTTCACCATTTTGCACAGGGGGTCGTGGTGTCACATCAACAATGAAAAGAATGTACAGCAAATGTTTACACTGGAAACTATGCATGCTGGAAAAAGGACAGTAAAATGAGGGCCATGAATATTCTGTTGTATTGATGAGGGTCCCTAACAAGTTTCAAAACTCAGAAAGTTGTATGGTCAGGACCATATGATCAAAGTTCTGGAACTTTGAACAGTTTGAATGGAATTTGTGGTACATCACAGAATGGAAAATTTGCCCTCTTCCTCAATGTAGTGTTATCTCAGGAGCTGGTATATTTAATGTGCAGGGGGGCTTGCCCCCTACATAAATGTAAAAAAAATGTTTTTTTTTTTTTTTTTAAATGTTTGAAGTTCCAAAACTTCAATCATACAGTCTCAGTCATATGAATTTCTAAGTTTTGGAACTTAGATAATCTAACACAGACCCATTGATGACTATTCCTTTATACAGGGCAGTTCTATACTTCTTGCTAAAAGGCAGTAAAAGTTGTAGAAAAGTCTGAGAAGAGAGGAAATTTCTATCTGTGTTTTAGTAACATGAAAATAAGAAATTATCTAAAGTTTAAGACAAAGGTAAAGGTACTTATCAAACCAAGAGCTGGTTTCAAATGTTTTGTAATTAGCTGGGGCCTCTTTTACTTATGGATGAGAAGTGAAAAACCAGTTGGCAAAACCTTTGTTGTTTCTGTAAGAACCAGTGTACTAGACATACTTCAGGCTGCTATCAAAGTAAGACAGAGCTGTCAGATGCAAGGGTATAGATGCAAACTGCATATAATAAAGGGGCCAAAGAAAGACCTCTGAGAGTCCCTCCTTTCCAGCTATGGGTAAAGGCAGTAGTGCATAGCCTGCACACAGGAGGATAAATTAAAGGTATGAGGGAACCAAATCAAAGATCTTAGAAAAGCCCTTGAAGAGAAAGGCTTAATGCTATAGCCCCTAACCATACCTCTGTAAACTGAACAGGTACCAAAAAATTTAGGCACAACTACTTACAGATGTATACTGAGGTTTACATAATTAAAAGGATGGATCACGGGTTAGAATTTATTAAAGTAAGTGCTACAGGTAGCAGTGTCTGGCAGTCCCCAAGTAAAAGAATGGTAAAATTCCAATCCGTTAAATACTAATATATTTAGCCCATTACACTTTAATTTTTACATTTTATACCTGGTTTATGATATGACCAACTCATATAAAATTTCATACTAAAAGATGCACATAAGCTACAAATTGTAGACAACATAAACTTTGAAAAAAAACTACTAAATTTCTTCAAATGCTTATGATGACATACACTCACCTTGTATATTCTTCCTGAAGTTTGCTTGGGTCACCAACAAAGAATTTGACTCTGAAGTTCAGACTATGGGGAGAACCTCCTGCAAATAAAAACAGGTGACATGAACTAACAGCAAATCTTTAAGGAAGTCAGCTACAGGAAGATGTATGTGAAGCTGCATCCATCAGTCAAAATACAAACATACATTTTGCCCGCAGTCTTCATAGGAGCCCTTATAATAATTCCATCAATATCTTCTGCAAAAAAAATATGAAGCTGTAGCAACACCTCTACTACAGCAAACAATTCTCTGCCCATCATCTGCAGAGAAAGGAACCAAGGAGGACAGTACAGGTACATGCAAGAATGCATACCACAACAGATAGTGGAGAAGTGGTCACTGTAGCAGCAAACCTCAACACTTGGCTTTATAAACCCTTACATGCATTCATTCTGTAAATGAAATATCATCAGCTTTGGATAAATGCCTAAGAACACCATTGCCATCTGTCATGTCAGTATAAAGTAAGTGCTGCTAGCAGGTTCTTCAGTTCTTCTACCCTCATAAGGTCCTCAGAGGCGCTTGCAGACTAGTCCTTAAACTGACAATTAAATGCAATTATAAAAAAAATCACTATGCTATGCAATTCTAATAATTAAAACTACTAAACTATAAAGTAAAACTTTGTTTGATGGGGGTTTGAGTTGACACTGAGCAGTGAAGGTGCAACAGAATGATTGATGATGCAATAAATGAAGTGTGCAACTGAATTTCAGTATTTCTGCAATAAACTGAACCATGTGTTGTGGCAGGACAGCCATCTAGCTTCAGGATCACAAGAGAAGAGATCACAGAAAACTGCTATGGATAAATGTTGCAGATGTTAAGACTGACTGGGGGATATTTTCAACATTTGGAGATGGATGGAATAGAGGACGCAGAGTTCCTTCACAATCATTAAGTAGCCATGTGACCAAATACTTGATATTCAGAATAAGGCAGTAGAAAAGGTAAAAGTTGTTCAGCAAGTGGAACTGCAACTGATTGCAACACAGGATAAGGCAAGGAGGTGAAATTCAGATTCTTTGGAGCTATGAAAGGTGAAGAATGGGCATCTCTGATAGGCTATGTGAAAACTACAGAGGAGGAAGGGACCATTTTTGACAAAAAATAAATAAATGCTAGGTGATGGTTCAGCATTTGTTAACTTCAGAGTAAATATTAAACAGAAGAAGCTTAAGCTTATAATGATTGAGTTTCTAAAATGCTATGAGAAGGAGCAAGCAATTCGGCAACTGCACAACCTGCCACAATTTTATCTGTGGACTAGCAACAAAGATGCAAGACAATGCTGAGTTGAGTTTCAAAAGCGATTTACAATTTGTGGAAGTAACAAAAGAATGTAAGAAAATAAATGTAAAGTACAACCTGACATTTCCTTAAATTTTGAAAACATTTTATACTTGCTGCTTTATTAATTTTTTTCCAATAAGATTTTTATTCATTTAAACTCTCGTGTCCAAAAGTAACATTTCAGTACAAGGTTTCACACATACATATCATATATGCAGAGAGCTACTGAACATGACTAAGCAAACAAAGTTTAAAGGTTTTTTTATTTTTCTTCTTTTCTAGCTAGTTAAATATAGTGTTCATGTTTATAAATACTGGGAATGGCATCAACAAAATTTATTTAGAAATTATAAAATATCATGAAGCATTACCCATATATAACTGTTAGTATAGGTCTGAACTGAAATGTTACTGTATTGCAATTTTGCAGCCAAAGCAATGCAGAATGTGGTAAAATAATAATCATACTGAAATGATAAAACAAGAAAACATTTCTTAAAATAAACCTATACTGAATGGACAATTAACAGGAATTCTTGAATTTCTTACAAACCACAAAAAACGGTGAATTATTTATTTAACCACATTTAACTATAAGTTTGAAATGAAAAGGTACAATTTTATGGAATAAAAAAAATATGGTGAAATATTAACCACATGGAAACGGTAAAACTACTAGAAGAGTTGTGGACAGTAAGATGCCTGTTCTCTAGACACAGGTTCTTGGTTTTTCTCTTTTCCTGAAAAATATGTCTACTGAAAGGTGATTTGAATGGAACTGTAGAGATACTACAGGATAGTACAGAAATGGTGAAGAAGCAATTATATAGTTATGTAACTTTTACACAGTATGGTTTAGTTGTGTGTGACAAATGCACTTATAATGACACAAAAAAGATAATGCTTCAAAGTGATAAAACCTGGAAAGCCCATCTTAAACATAAGCAACCAGAAATCTTCCTTAAATATAAGCAGTTGAGAAACCTAGTCAAAAAGCAAGTCATTAGAGATAAGTCTTACTACATCAAACTTCAAGAAAACCATGCAAGAAATCCCAAACAATTCTGGAATTCAATGAATTCCCTCCTTAGACCAGGTACAACAAACAACCCCTCCCCTGATACCAGCATATCTGACCTTGAAATAGCCTCCCTTTTCAATTTATTTTTCACCTCTTCTATCGCTGAGCTAACCAAGACTTTCACCAACAATAACACCCCCCCGCTCAATCTTCAGTCCCCTTATCTCTTGCCCCCGCTTTCAAACTCAAACCTGTATCCAAAGACCTAACAAAGAAACTTCTCCAAAAACTAAAGCCTTGTTCCAGTGCCCGACAGCATTCCATCCTCCTTCCTAAAAATATATTCTGACTCTATGGCCATACCCGTCAGCATCCTAATTAATAGGTCTTTACTCGAATTCTACGTACCCAAACTATGGCGTTCTGCCTTCATTCTACCTCTCCACAAGGGTGGCAAAAATTGCACTGTCTCCAACGTCCGTCCCATAGCCATCCTCTTCCCTATCTCCAAAATTCTTGAAAAATGTATCCACCTGCAGCTCTTGCCATTCCTTACCAAACACCAACTACTCTCTCCTAACCAACACGGCTTGCGCCCTGGACACAGTACTACCACCGCCCTTCTTTCCTTCTTGCACTCTGTCAACTCAGCACGTCACTCCGGTAACATAGTCTCCTCTGTTCTTCTAGATTTATCCAAAGCCTTTGACACCATCTGTCATTCCCACCTTCTAAACCACCTCTCTAATCTCAACCTCTGCCAAAAAACTCTTTCTTGGTTCTCCAGCTACCTTTCAAACAGGTCCCAAGCTGTGAAATGGGGCCAGTCTACCTCTACTTTCCTTCCTACCCCCACTGGAGTGCCCTAAGGTTCCATACTCGGCCCATTATTATTCAACATCTTTATTAATGACTTCCACAAAGCCATTCCCAACACCAAAATTGTGCAATATGCTGACGATTCCACTTTAATCTGTTGTGCCCCTAATCTAACAGAACTAAAAGTCCGAACACAGAGTGCCTTCTCAACCACTGAAAACTGGATGCTCCAAAATCATCTCGCCCTAAATGCAAACAAAACTAAGATCCTCCTTTTCACCCCGTCTAAATCATCCTCTCTAGATAAGGACTCATTTTTAATTACCAGCCACAACACCTCCACCATTGAGATTGTCTCCTCCACGCTTCTTGGCGTTATAATTGATGACCAACTAAAATTTAATGACTATATCCAGCTAAACATAAAAAAAACACACATAAAACTTGGCTTACTGTATAGTAACAACCTCTCTCCTCACACCAGACTTACCATTGCCTCTTACCTTCCTACTTCCCTCCCTTCTGTATGGTGTTCCCATCCTCACTAATTTATCTTCCACACTTACCGCCAAACTGGAACAATGCTACAACAAAATCTCTAGATTTGCCACAAATGCCAAATCCTCCTCTCATCACTGCACCTCCCTCCACTCCCTAAACTGGCTTGAACTCCCCAATCACCTTGACTTTCTTCAAATCATAACAGCCCACAAATTATTGTTCCACCCTACAAACTGCCCTGCTCTTTCTAACATTCTACAGCCTTACACCCCCATTAGATCACTTAGATCTTCTCACCAAAACCTAATCATCGTACAAAAACCTAAGCGCCTCACAGGTCAACTACTCTTACCCTTTACCCTAGCCAAAAAATGGAATGCCCTGCCCTACACACTTGGGTCCTACACCAACCATAACATCTTCAAAAAACATCTTCATTCTTACCTCTGCCCAAACAGGAAATGCAATTGCACTCTCCAGCCCATTCCTCTCAAGCTATCATCCCACTTCTCTCCTGGCTAACCTCTTTTACCTACCTAACCTCTTCAATATACTCAGCATAGATACCCAATTAGTAAATTCTGATTTTATGCCATAAGCCAGTATTTCCTTCTGAACAACTGAAATTGTTAACATTTTATTCTTTTATTGCTAACTATTATTTGTAATACAACTGTCTCTGAATTTTTTATGTAATTAAACTGCTGTTTCCTGCTGGAGCTTTTCTCCCCGGGCCTCCACTGAAAACGGGCCCCCAAGCCCAGTGGACCTCCCCAGTAATCAAATGGAAATAAATAAATAAATAAAATGTGATAAGGCAGTAACTGTATGAAAGACAGTGACATCAGTTTGAGAAAGTATATTGTGCAGGATTGATCAGTTGTCTGAAGATTTTTTTTTTTTAAAAACATAATGTAAAAATAACACATGAAGCTGTTAGCAGAGATAGTACAGAAATAGTGAAGAAGCAATTACATGGTTATGTAACTTTTACACAGTACGGTTTAGTCGTGTGTGACAAATGCACTTATAAACCTACCTGCTGCCATATATGACGGACAGAGGCTAGAAGGTTTGCAATGAAACACCAAAACGGATCCACAGTTACAACAGTTAATCCGTCTTATAGGATTTTTCCCATATTATTAATAGTTTACATTCAAAAACATATTTACATTGCTTGCAAAGCCCAAACTTGATAATTCCCTTTTTATCACACTCTCTTATCTCGTGGGGTGGCCCAGTGTTAGCTTTCTCCAGTCTTTTATAGTTGTACCTCATTTAAAAACACCCTCTGGATTGTGCCCCACTAAACGGTGGATTCTTTCATCACTTTTAAAAATACTCCAGTTCTTTTTGGTAATATTTTAAGTGGCTCCTGCTTCTGTGTTATATTCTAAAACCTAGGCCCTTTCAAATATATTGTCCACAGTCATATTCTGTGTTTTGCCAGTGGTTTGGCCATTTTTCGTAATAATGGCAAATACTTTCTTTTTCTGCCTTCTGTCACTTTTAAACTCTAGCTACTCATTATATCAGGAGGATCGATCAATCTCAAATCATTTCCTCAGGAGCTTCCCTTTCCTTTAAAAAGGTTTGTAATCATAGACCATACTACACAACCTAAAAAAGTGACCCCTTACAAAGATTTTCTTTTATGAAAAGGGGTGATAACTGGAAATATGAAGACACAAATTGGAAAAATGGTGATTTCCTAAAAGCATCGGAAAAAAAAAACGTGTATTTAATTTGCGAATAGTGACATCCAGATAATTAATACTCCGATGTAACTGCACATGAATTTCAAAAAACATTAACAGCTTAAGTACTCAACAAATCTTGTTACTTTTTCATCATTGTCAAATCATGTCTACTCCTCACCCTTTTTATGGACCATGCATAAATGTTTTCTTTTGGATTCACCTTCCTGATTAAAGTAAAAAATACACACACACACACACACACACAATTGTGTATATATATATATATATATATATATATATATATATATATATATATATATATATATATATATATATATATATATATGTATATGGGTCGACTTTTTTCATTGAAAGCTCATTTCACTGAATTTGAATTCACCCTGACCTAACCACTGAAAGCTCAAATTACTGAAAGCTCATTTCACCGAATCTCATTTCACTGAAGTGAAGTACTGGCACTATGTAGGAGTACTGTAAGGGAAGTAAAAGGTATATGCCCATTTCCCAACTGTCGTGCGATCCTGGA